>NW_024104676.1:1200000-2400000 GCF_003945595.2 Pipra filicauda | reverse complement strand
ATAAATACTTTTAAAGTTTTTATTTTAATATGCCATTTATTGACTTAGCCAATGATTAGCTTTTCTCTAGTAATAGAAAAGAGGTCCAAAAATCTGTATTTTGATAACATAGTCCTTTTGCCAAATATGGTTATAACTGAGAATTAAGACAAAACTCAGCACTACTTAGGTGGTGACTCAATATGAGTGAAATGTTAAAGGAACAGAAGGTCAATGCCTCTTCACTTTGATAAGTGCTTTGATGAAAAACTCAGAAAAAAAATATGTGTGGATGTATTTGTGCTATTCAAAGAAAATGAATTGAACATAGTGAAAAAGGAAATTTTCTTCCCAAGGAACAAAGGCTATCTGTGCATCTGCAGTTTGAGATTAAAGGTAGTACAAGGACAATAGTGCTTTCACTTGTAGTGCTCTTCCCCCATTATAGCTTGGCCTCACAATGCTTCATTTATCAGGAATGCATTATGGGAGACAGTTTAAAAATATCCAAGTGATAGATACTCTTTTCCCTGTTGTATTTAGAATAAATGGCTTACTGTTATACTGTAATTGCAGAAGAATTTACTTCAGAACTTCTGGGAAAATGAACTTCATAAGCTCTTAAAAACGTTCATCTATTTCTAAGTCATCTTTTCTATATTTTTGTTAAAATGTTAAGTATATTTCAAATATCATTGTCCATATTTCTCTAACATTTTTGAGGTATGAGAGTGACAAATGCAAGTTTTCATTGCTGCTGGTCCATTTTCCAGACCTTTGCATGCATCACAATTCTCATTCCTGGAATAGGAACTGTATAGTTTTATCTGCCATACTGTAAGTGTTTGAAGACTGAGACTCATGAATTATACACCCTGATAAAAAATTAGTTTACAAATGACTTGTGATTAATTGTTGGGTAAATGATCCTGCACACGCTTTTCTTCTGGAAAATGGAAGGTAGGAAATTCTGCTCAGAAAGTGAAAAGCATAAGAATTCACATTTACCAAAAGCATTTTATTGGTCTATTCATGCTAACCTTCTGGCACTGTAACCTAAGGAATATACTAGATACAACAACAAAAGCCAGATAAAATAAAGATTTTTAAGAGCCAAGATGTCATTTTCCTGCCCATTTCCAGCAACGTACACCCACATCAGCAGTAAGATATAGCAAATGGCATAGTTGCTGTGTGCTTCATTAGTATGGTCCTTCACTACCAGGTAAGTTCATTTAAGAGACAGGTATTGTAAACAATGTCATATCCTCATAACACTTACTTTTTGGTCACTATCCATTCCACAGGTGGTTGGGCAAACACAAGAATTTTTCCTACAGAGTCATAATATTAGCAGCTTCACAGAAACATGAAAATACAGGACATGCATCCACCACGAATGTAAAGTAGAAAATACAGTATGCAGGTCTGAGCCCATGAATGGTGTTATTCCTGCATGGGTTTCTCAGCATGTATCCATCTAAATGAGGTTTTTTATTTATTTTACAGGCTTAAGGTCTCATAGAAATAAGATTTTGACAGGACTGGAGTACAGCTCATAAAACTTTGAATTTACCAAATCAATATGAGTACTGTAGCATTCCTCATAGGTCTATTTCACTACTAGCTTTAAGCATAATTATTTAGGAGTTAGTTAGTTTACTAAGACATAATATCCATTAGGGAAAATGAATGACATCTGGATAGAAATGGATTCTGAATCTTACAAGACAACCATATTCCTATTTCCCAATGAAGCAGAACAGACTACTTTGCTCCATAAAAGCTTCTGCATCTAATCTAAATACTTTTCAATGGTACCTTCTAAACATGAAACTATGGGAATTTTTTTCCAGTGGTATCAAAAATCATATATCTAATCCCATTTGTTTATATGGTCAGAGAATTACTACCCCCTTCCTCAACCCCTGACAGGAGACTTCTGTCCAAATTAATCAGCAGAACTTCTCTGCTTCTGCTTCTGAATACTTTTGGACTATCAGATGATACTGAGCTAGAAAGATTCACAAAATTCCATGGCTACCAGCCTGGGATTCAAGATCTAATTATGGGTCTTGAAGAGATATCATGCCATAGCTTGTAATGGTAGTGTTAGAAAAGGTCCTGAGGATTAATGAAAGAGTAGCAATTTGTCAACAGCAAGTTTAACTAAAATTCCCCATATTCTTTATACAAACACAGACTGAAGAATATCCAGGGGAAAAAGAATACAGATTTTCATTACCTGACACTTCCTATTTCCATACTATGACCTGAAGTACCTAAAAGGTTGACCTTTATGAACCTTTCTATACAAAGCTGTTCTGGTGTTGCTTATTTCAAAACAAAAAGTATTCTGTATTAGGGTTCTTATTTAACACAAAAGTTATCTCAACTATTTGATCCCATACAAGTAAGAAAGGGCAAAATCCCTTTGAATGTAACTATGGATTCACCCATTCAGTCTGTCTAGACAGATACATTATGGCAACCTTTTGAGTGAATACAAGCTGAAGCATTCAACACTATGAAGGTGTCTGAATTACCTGCGTTGTATGAGCTCTCTGTACAGAAATTAATTTTACAAATTTCATATATTTTAATACAGAATACCTAAACCTTTACCCTACTAGCAGTAGTAAGCAATGAATTCCTTTATTTCTTACAATTTATTATATTGTTGTTCACTAAAGTTATGTTAGAACACTTCCAGAAAAGAGGTTTTCTAAGTTTCTTATAAATATATGTTGCAGAAAGTTGAAATCACTAGTTTGCTTCTTGTTTACTTTGTTAACTATTTCTGAAACTAATATCCAAACAAATCTCTTTTCTCATTACTTCAGAAGTAAATAGTTTGGGACAAAATGAAACCAGTTATAATTCATGCGCATTCCTTAAAGAGATATTTTCAGCTTATACGATAAATTATTTTGTTCAAATGCATGTGTATTTAGTCCTTAAACTACAAAAAATTGCATCATTTAAGGTATTAAATGTCACTTCAGCACAGTAATTTTTCTGTACTGTAGCATGTCAATCAAAAGCCATAACTCCCCAGCTACATTTCTACCTAAGAGCTAAACACATACTTATCTGATAATGATATTTACAATAAATACTGTGAAGGACTGAGTTCTAAATAGAACCGTACTGTAGGATTGAAGAGAAAGGAAGGTTCTGCCCCTTTGTTTCCCTCTTCTGTCCTCATTCACCCAGAATCTTAGAGAACAGTTTTTCCTGCCTATTCTTTCCTAGCTGGTGAAGAGACTGATGACTAGCCCTTCTTACAGTCCAAAGTCTTATCAAAAAGTAGATATTGCTAGAGTGTTACTCTTATCATCTTCTTCAAAGAGAAAGAGAACATTCAACTTTATTTCAAAGAAGATTTTTTGGCTTTGGGGATATGCTTTTCCTTTTCTTTTCCTTCCTAATGGGCAGAACTGAATGTAGACCAGATGGAATTTAACTTTATTCATCCTCTGTGAAGTTATCATTTGCATAAGAAAAAAGAAAAATAATAATTCTGTATCATCCTTGATATTATTTTCGTACTTTTCTATGACAATGATATTTTTGAGAAAAGTATAAAACATTGGTTTCCATAGATAACAACGTGCCAGAAGATATGTATTAAATGTTTAGTTAAAAGAAGGAAAGTGACAAATTCTGCAGTTTTAAGTACTCTTCTCTTTGTAATTCCTACCATATTCCACTAGTTTGTCACATCATGCCATTTATGTTGAATCATCTGAGTAATTAATTAATCCCTTAATAGTTGAAATTAAATAGAAAATTAGAGAGGTAGTCATACTACCTTACATGTTGCAGCAACCTATGCTATTCTTTAAAGGAAAATCACAGAATCATAGAATCATAGAATCAGCTGGGTTGGAAGGGACCTCCGAGATCATCAAGTCCAAACCTTGATCCACTACCACCACAGTTGCTAGACCATGGCACTAAGTACCACATCCAGTCTCATCTTAAAAACCTCCAGGGACGGAGAATCCACCATTTCCCTGGGCAGCCCATTCCAGTGTCTGATTACCCTCTCTGGAAAGAAATTCTTTCTAATATCTAACCTAAACCTCCCCTGGCACAGCTTAAGACCATGTCCTCTTATCTTACTGATAGTTGCCTGGGAGAAGAGACTGACCCCCACCTGGCTACAACCTCCTTTCAGGGAGTTGTAGAGAGTGATGAGGTCTCCCCTGAGCCTCCTCTTCTCCAGGTTGAACAGCCCCAGCTCCCTCAGCCTCTCCTCATAGGACTTATGCTTCAGTCCCTTCACCAGCCTTGTTGCTCTCCTCTGGACCTGCTCCAGCACCTCAATATCCTTCCTGAACTGAGGGGTCCAGAACTGGACACAGCACTTGAGGTGTGGCCTCACCAGCACTGAGTCCAGGGGAAGAATCACTTCCTTGGACCTGTTGGCCACACTGTTCCTGATCCAGGCCAGGATACCATTGGCCTTCTTGGCCACCTGGACACACTGCTGGCTCATGTTCACCTTTCTGTCAATCCAAACTCCCAGGTCCCTTTCTGCCTGGCTGCTCTCCAGCCACTCTGTGCCCAGCCTGTAGTGCTGCAGGGGGTTGTTGTGGCCAAAGTGCAGGACCCGGCACTTGGCATTTGTTGAACCTCATCCTGTCGGAATCAGCCCAATTCTCCAACCTATCCAGGTCCCCCTGAAGAGCCCTCCTGCCTTCCAGCTGATTGACACTCCCCTCCAGCTTAGTGTCATCAGCAAATTTGCTGATGATGGACTCAATCCCCTCATCTAAATCATCAATAAAGATATTAAACTGAACTGGGCCCAGCACTGATCCCTGGGGGACACCACTAGTGACCGGCCGCCAACTGGATGCCGTACCGTTCACCATCACTCTTTGGGCCCAGCCCTCCAGCCAGTTCCTAACCCAGCACAGTGCCCTTGTCCAAGCCATGGGCTGTCAGCTTTTTCAGGAGTATTCTGTGGGAGACAGTATCAAAACCTTTGCTGAAGTCCAGGTAGACCACATTCACAGTCTTCCCCTCATCCTTATCAATTTTGACAAACATTTTTTGTGTTTGTATCTTATATTGCTAATAGTAAATAGATAAACATAAGTAAAGTATCTGTACATATATTGGAATTAAAACCACTTATTGTTCTATTGACAAACAGATTAGTTCTACCTTGGATATTATAAAAATATCGAAGATATCAGAAGGTCTCCTTCTCAGAGAATATAACATCTTTTCAGACTTCTATCCTTCTTCGCCATTAATGTGACATTTTAAAACTCATTATGTTCAGTAGGATTCTGAATAAGAACATGTGTTTCTAACATACAATGTTCAATATCCTGCAAAAGCAATACATAAATAAAATATATGCCTCTGCGAAAAAAAAGAGGGATTTACAACTTTTTCCATGCTTTTTACGACCTTAGATTGTACGTGATTATAGTAAGGTTTTGCATCTCTTCTCCTCTGCTGAAATTCAAAAGATAATATTTATCCCCTAGAAAACTTCACGGATCAGGGTAGAGATATAACAATCAAAGACTACAGAGGGAATTCCCTGTAGTGTGACTTTGAAAACCCATCTGAGTGATGATAAGTAAACAGAATTATTAAACATGGTTTGTTTTTTTTCAAATGATGGCATACAGGAGGAAATCAGTGTCTCAGAGGGTGAAACCCATAGATGTTTGACTTTAGTTTTGGTTTTTAATCAAAATGGAGCTTGATACTAAACACTATGGTTTCTACTTAAACACTCTTCTGAATATATTTTTATTCTTTATTCGAGAAAGAAATGTGGACTTATTGAAGTCTAATTAAGTGTTTTAAATTAGTTGATTTTGATAAATATTTTAAATAAATGAGGTAGAGCTTAGGTCTCAAAAAGAAACACAAGAACAGGAGAAGCAGTAATGATGAGATACAGTGGACTGTTGCTGTACAGCATCAGAAATATTTCTTATGTCATGATGCCACACATAGATTCTCTATACTCTTTTTCAAGCGTAGAAGTGTGGCCTTTGGTGTTAAAAAGCTCTTGGCCAAATGACAGACTTCTACATATTTTATTTTATTTTGGTTTATTTTATTTTATTTATTTATTTTATTTTATTTTATTTTTTGCTTTAATTACGTTGAAAAAGTACATTGAACTACCAGTTTGATCATTGATTACACCTTCCTTCCAAAGCAATTGAAATTTAAGCTCTTGATGCCATAGTAACTGGAGTATTTAGACCTGTGTTCTGAAAACAATTCAGAATAAATACTAGTACTGCTAAAAGAGCTACGCATCTATAAATTTAATGAACTCCTGAACTCTGATTGATTTCTAAAATATTAATTTCCCTCTTTGAACACAATGCCAAACTGTACCAAGAAAACAGAAGGAAACAGAAATCTTCCTGAATCCCTCTTGACCTGTGGTATTTGTCCTTCTGGATGAGTATAAAATTCTCAAAAAACATTAAGGTACCATAAAGGGGGGGAAAGGAAAAACAGAACAAAACAAAACAAAACAAAAAAAAAGGAAGGGACAAGGCAATAAGACATAGGAGTATATTTATCTCCAAAGCATATCATGAAAGAGTGATGTGCTGCCTGATATTTGAACCCCTTTTATTCTCACATTCTCTAGCAAATTTAAAGGTCATTTGAGAGTCCTTGTCTTCCCTGGAAATGAGGTCTCGAAATTGCTATAAAAGCCAGTCTGCTTGAAGTATAGTTACTTATCCCAAGAGAAAATCCTATCATTTTCAAATGAAAGAGTAGGTGAATGTGGAACTTACTTACTGCATCTGCCACAGCGCAACGTTTAGAGAGTCCATTGTTATATGCAAAGATAATGAAAACTACTGTTCCTGCACATAGTATTCCTAGACTCTCTGTATCAGCTTGTGGTGTTTTTCTGACTACTAAAAGACTGTTTCTTGTCCTGAAATTTTCATTCCTTACTTTTTCATACACTACAAACGCAAGACCATGAAATTAAGATGAAACTGCTTGGGGCAGGAAGAAAACCTGACTATTTTAAGCTATTTTTTTTTGAACAATTTCTATTTCAAGAGGACAATCCCCCTAAATTTACGTGCATTGTTGATACATTGATGTGTATCATCCTACCAGAAGATATAGATGATAAAAAAGACTTTTAATCATGTAAAAATTATCTGTTAAAGAAATGTGCATAGACCTATGATAGTGAGGATCATAATAAGGATACTACTAATGAATTCTTTATATTTTTATAGAACTATGATCATGATCAGAGTAACTTTCATTGCATCACATTACTGGTATTGCATATGAAAAGTATAAGTTGATATATTTTGAGAAAATGGGTCTTGGTTGATTGTTTACCGTACAACTTATAGTTAATATTTTCTAGAATTGCTTTCAGGTCCTCCAATAATTTTCATTGCAGATCTTCCTTTGACAGTAGCTAACCAGGAAACAAGCTTCAAAACCAACCAACCATCCAAAAAAAACTTCATAGAATCTTAGCTTCTCTTTTTTAACTTAATTAAATAATTAAATATTCAAATATTCTAAATATACTTTTGCTAGCAGAAATATCCAGGTAAAGGTTAAAAAACCATTTTAAATATCTATCCTCCTTTAGCATTACTCCTAAAACACTTTTCATTTGTCATCCTTCCACTTATTGAAGTAGATACTTTTACTGTGCATCAAACACAGAGCATGGAGAGCTGACATGGATGGAAAATAAAACCACAAATTGTTTCCATCTTTGGTAGCGTAGAGTAGAAGAGTAAGTGATTACTGAGAAATGATATAAGAGAAAATATTTTAAATATATGTGAAGTACAGAACAGCTCCAAGAAAGATATGTTTTTTTGAGATATGTAAATCAAAGTTAATTCCATTTCTTATTTCCCACTCTTATCCATCTAAATATTAATGAGAGAGGGTCTTATTATTCTTTTGCCTTGCTTTCTTTTGTTTGTCTATTTAACTTGAAACAATTTTTGTTTTAGGAGTTGCATTAATGTAGTTTGCTGTAGTTATAAACTCTCTGTGAAGATATGTTATTTTTAATGTTTCTCTAAATAGTCACCAATCAATTTGGAATGGCAAGTAAAAATGTAAGAGTTATGCTTTTGTTTTTTTGTTATATTAAAATATAGCTGAGTAAATCTCTTAGTCACAAATATTTCATACAGTCTAGACATCCCAGAGTTACAAAAATTAAATAATGTAGGCAGCCTGTGCTGAGATGTTGTAATAGAAAGCTATGTATTTCTCTTTCTTTGCCTGGATGTTTTTGATCAAATTATAGTCATATTTGACAGGAGATGAAAAAATCACATTTCCATGAGATCAATAATATTTTTATTTTTTTTTAATTTGATGAAGACTTTAATAATGTAAATAAGTGACACTTTAAAAATAGAATATTAATAATTTGTTTTGCAAATAAAAGGTTTTATACTACTATATATTTGTGAATTATTGCACAAATCATAGATGGCATCAGTACATCAGTAAAGACACCAGAATATATTCATTTATGTTTAACCAAGAAAGACCTGCAATCCTATTTTTATTTTAGCCTTCCATGTTTCTTTTGATAGTGTAACATTAACCTAGTGATATAGTGAATAGAAAAAATAAAGAAATGGAAAAAGATCAGAGCAGGATATTACTTCAAACATTCTTATGGTAACTGCTCTGTGAGAAACACCTCCCACTGTGGAAGCTAAATGATATTGACATGAGAATAATAGCTCAGAGGTTGGAAAAGCTACTGTATTTCTTTGCAAACAATAGAAATAAGGGAATGTGGAGAGGTTACATTTATTGCCTTAGCCTGCTTTTTATGACACAGATCAACAATCTGCATCATCATGTTAATAGCCATTTTCCCATAGACCAATAGAAAATTTTCTGGTCACATCTGTTAGTGTGAAGATCACAGCTGGAGAATTTCTACTAGCATTTATAACAAGAAGAAAAGAAAATGGAAAGAAAGATATTTTAGAGGTACAATAAGAACAAGGGAGTTTCACTATAAGTACTTAAAATGATTCTGGATTTCTTTCCGACACAGTAATTTCCTGGAGCAACTTTAAAAAGGTCTTCCCAGTTTATTGTGATACACTCTATTGAAGACCATGTTTCGTGAAAATGCGATTTGAAGTGGAGTTCCAAGCAAGGGGAGAAGTAGATTAAATGAATGCACTTGCTCTGAATAGAAACTGTGGTGATAGGAAATTCCATTCATGATTGTTTTCCAATATAGATCCACTGGTAAGGTAAAAAATTATGAAAAAAATAGCATATGAAAATCTCAATAACGGGTAAAATTTTCTGGAAAGCTTAATTGCTCTATCTTTCCTGTTTATCAGTAAGACATGGAGATTCTGTTTTGCCTAACTGTAAGATGAGCACTTCTGTTATTTATTGACTCTCCTGTTCCATTTGAAATGATTTTTTCACTATATGACCACAAGATATGCAAATTGAAGGAAGAGGTGAAACCATGGAAAATAGATTTCAAAGTAAATAACTTCATAGCATTCATGAAAGAGACTAAAATGTACCATTCAAGCAAGCACCTGGTTAAGGATGATCATAAAAATCATGCTGTTGGTGAATAAGAGTTTTAGTTACTTTTACCATACCAACAGATCTCTTCAGGTACACACACTGCCTCCAAATTTTTATTACATTACAAAAAAGTCTCAACCTGGCCTTCCTTTCTAATTTCATATATACAAGTGTTTTTATATATGCAAGAGCAGTACAGTGTTACCTAAATTTATAGCACAGAGTATAACCCTTACTTCCATGTAGTTTCAGAGAATAATCAACTGTACTGAAATGTAGACTTATTAGAGATCTTTGTCCTCTGCTCTTAATTGAGTTTCTCTCTTAAAAAACAACTTTTGTTCTGCTGTAATAACAGAAGAAATTATATTCACAGACAAGACATGATTGTCACTTTCTCTTTCTAATCAACTAATTGTGCGGGCTCTTCTGTTATCTTTAATAAATGAAATCCTGAGGTAAAAAAAAAAGATAAATAGCAGAGACTGTTGCTGGAAGTCAATCAGTCACAGACTGGACATAAAAAGCTTATTGTTCATCAGTGATCTTAAGAAACAACAAAGTCATATGAAGTGGGACTGACCTTGTTCTTACTCCGGAGATACGAAAGGAAAATATCCCTAAAAGAAACAAGTTATTGCTAACATTTGCTTCTGACTAAACATACAATTTCACAAAAGCAAAAACAAATATCTGTAGAGGATCTTAAATACGTCAATAAAATTTTCAAATACAATGCTATGGACACAAGACCTGAAAAGCGAACAAAACCTAATTACGTACTTGATATCTGCAGCTTGCAGCTCACAACTCTTTTTAACATCATCTCTGCAGGTGATTTTTAAAATCTCTGCTTCATACTATGTTCATATGTTAGAAAACAGGTCTCAATGCTCCTGACTAGACAATACTAAAGTAACCGTCACTGTCATATTGGTGGTAATCACCATGTCAAGTTGTGAATAAACAGCCAATGTTAGGTATATACTAGTCATATGAAAATTGAAACAGGACCATGAGTGCGACTTGTATTGACTACATATTGCGCAGTGGAGTCAAGAGCAACCCGCTTATCTCTGCAGAACAATTAATTGATAAATGAATTATATGACCTGACAAATTTTAATGTACAAATAGATCAGTTGTTACGTTAGTGCCATCAAAACATCACATAACATTTTTCACTTGGTGTTCCTCAGTTTTTCAGCTTGGCCTCACCAGTACAGTATTGATTTTCAGTTACTTGTTGACTGGAAGAGGTTGGTCACACAGTGATATTGTCACTTTGGCATTTGCTCTATAAGTTACGCGTGGTGAAGATTTCTGGTCTGAACTTTAATTAAAGAGGAATCATATGTCAATAACAGTCTCATGGTTTCAAAACAAGTAAAATCAAACTCCTAAAAGGATTAAACACTGAAATATTTAAAACAACAGATGTCTAGCTTCATCCCTAGGCACAGCTATAATTCAATGACTGAACAAAGCTGAGGAGAGTAAGATGGAATAAAAAGTACTGAGCAGCAGCACTCAGTACCTCATCAGAGGTTTCAGCTATAGTGCACATTATTTATTAAACTGTCAATCTGCTGTAACCAGAATAGCATTAGTTCGAGTTCCACAGCAACCAGCTCAGGATCATCTGGGAGTGCTGTATCACTAAGTCTTGAAATCATTATCCAGATGCTTCAGGGTAAGGCAGTGGCTGCCAGTATAGTCAGTGATAATTCTGACTAATTCTGACTAAATATGGACATCTTTTTTCTTTTCACACCAGAGCAACTAGTAATCACCGTATGGAATAAAGTGACAATAGATTGGGAGTTTAAAATGGAAATGTCATCCATCCCTACAAGCATGATAGTGACAGTGAAAACCACTGTTGTTTCTCTCAGGTTTTTAAAATGTCCTTAACAGAATAACAATCAGAAGAATCTGTTGAAAAGAGTCCTCCCTAAAGGTAATCTTACTGGCAAAGACCAGACTGACATGATTTTCTGCTCACAGGCAAAATCAAGAAACATTCAGAAAGTAAAGTCAAGGTCTGCATGCTCCTTGCCTCTAACAAAATTCATTAGTATTGGGATTCTGCAAAAACATCTATAGAGATTCCTGTCCAGGCAAGCCAGTGACTGCTCATTATAAATTGGTAAGTGTTGTCATCAAAGGTGAAACATTAGAAACATTTTTTTTTATCTAAAATGTAACCATACAAGGTAGTTTGCCAGGTTTGGACAGGTTTAGTTTGCCATTATATGGGTTAAAGCATGGGGTTCATATGCATATAAGTGAAAGTATGTTACTCATTACAAATGGTAACTCTCAGAAGAGTCTTATTATTAATAAATATAATAGTATCTATTACATAAATATAATTTAATATAATATAATATTAATAAGTATAATAATAATATCACATAAATACCAAACAAAATATATCTGAAAATGGAGTCTCACAGAAGACAACAAGAGCCATTACAGTTAATGGCAAAAGTAGCATGGTTGGAATGAAAAATTCTGGTTTCAAACAATAGTAAGTACCCTGCAATTGTCTTTACCTATTCTCTATGTCTCAACCTTTTTCAGAGCTGTCACGTCAAATGAATAGCCAGTCACTCATTGGCTGTCTTCGTGTTCTTGGTACAAAATGGTTAAATGTCTTAAATAGTTGTGGTGGGGGGAAACAGTTTTCCCCCCTGAAGTTATAAAATGGTAAAACCCCAGGGGGTGATGACCCTTGAAGTTTTGAGGTTTTATCCAATGAGCGCTTCTGCAAAATATAAACATACCGCAAGCAAACAGAAGAGAAGCTTGGTTGTAGTTTGGTGGCAAAGTGGTAGCCATGTTCTGAGGCCACGAGGAAAGGGGCTCGGAGCCCCTTGGGGCCTCTGGGGCCCCCCAGCCCCTGGCTGGGGGGGGCTGCGGGGACTTGGAACAGTGTGAGGCTGGGCTAAGCGCCTGCAACTAAAAGCTAAAGAAGTTTTCTCCACCGTGAGTGAGTAGAGACAGAGCAGCGGCAGAAGCACCGTCCAGAGACTGTGGCTAAGAGCCAAAAGATAAGAAAGCAACAGCACACAGCCAAGGAAGACACAGAGTTGTCTGAAGAGAGAGCCGAGAGAGAGAGCAGCAGAGAGAGAGGAAGTTGGGGTAAGAACTGAAATAAAACCCCATACTCCTCTGAGACCTCCGAGAAAGGAGGGAGATGGACTCCGGATTGAGAGGAGTCGTAGAGTGCTGCAGCACCAGAGAGAGAGGAGCTAAAAAGCTCAGAGAAAGAATGCGGAGGGGGATGACCTTGCCCCCCCCCGCTGCTTGAGGCAGAGCACAGGAGCCCTGAGCTTCGTGGTATGACCGTGGTGAAACGACCTTGTCTGGGTGAACGTAGCCCACGGAAGAAGACCCTCGCTTGAAAGACGAGTGGCCGAGGGGGCTTGGATTCCCCCCTCGTGTGTGCTGGCAGAAATCTAGCAATCAGCTGCTGCATGAGAATAGGATAGATGACTGCTGCCCTAGAGAAACTGCTGCTCTGAGACTGGAAAGGATCTTTCCTTCTTCCCTCCCGGACTTTTATTTGGAGGGGAGAAGAGATCTGATCCATTGTAAATACTGATTTATCATAGTAGAGATAGTTGAGATCGTGTGTGTAGTATATTATAATATTTATGCGTACAGTCATTGTAATATATTCCCTTTCCCCCATTTTGAGTCTCGTGTAGTTGTCTGGAAAACCCTACTCACATTGGGTTGAGGTGTGAGAGGGGGCTTGGACTAGGGAATTAGATTTTTGGGGCTCTCAAACCATGACAATAATGAGTCGCAAAGCATTGCCTATAGCTGGTATCAAAGCAATGCTCCTGTGAGTTGAGCTGCACCAAACATCTGGTGCATATATCAAATAACCAATCATCCATAAGCATTTTGTGTGGACAGTTTAAATACAATGAATGTTTAAGACTGACCCATTAAACATTACTGAGACATTTGCAAGGTAAATCTTCAGTCATATAGCATCAGTCTCACAACATGAGATGCAATTAAAGGTCATCTGCTATGGCAGAGAACATATGCAGATGTTATTAAACATATGGAGGAAAAAAGGAAAATAATGCTGAGCAAAAAGCAACAAAATAAAATAAGGCTAGTGTGTACAGAATGTTGCATCTGTCACATCCCTAGAAGTGAGTATGCTGCAGAAATTTAAAACAAACCCACAAGTAAACCTGTCCATTTTTTAAGTAGGCAGGGGAAGATTTTTGACAGTGTAGAACATGCCATCAGTATACATATCTCATCAAAACCTCAGAAATGCCAGTACCATTGTGAACATTCTACTGGTAACATTACACTACCAAAACAAACAAACAAACAAAGTAATCTGTTGCAAATTATATCTACTGAAATACAGGAATCCCTGAAAAGACTTGCCACAAATCTCAAAATATTTTTGCACAGGAATTTTCCTTAGGGGAAATTACCACTTGAGTATAGCTTCACACTGAAATTAAGAGATTGTTTCTAACACTCAGAAAGTAAAGCAGCTGCATATATAGCAACTTTTTGTCATCAGTCTCACAGATGTTTGCAAATCTTAGTTGTCCCAGTTGTTTGATGGGTATTCATGTATTCTGTGGCCCAAGGGACTGAACTGCACTTCAAATTCTTGCTCTCTGTTATATGGGTGTGGTACTGCATGGAGTCAGGAAGCTATGAGGATGGGTAGATACATGAGGAAGGTGTCCTAGGAGTGTAGGTGACAGCACTATGGGCAGGGTAGAGAGTTGTGGGGGCGGGGAAACAGTTTTCCCCCTGCAGTTATAAAATGGTAAAACCCCAGGGGGTGGTGACCCTTGAAGTTTTGAGGTTTTACCCAATGAGCACTTCTGCAAAATATAAACATATCACAAGCAGAACAGAAGAGAAGGTAGTTGTAGTTTTGTTGTAGAAGAAGTAGCCATGTCGTGAAGCCACGAGGAGAAACAGCAGGAGCCCCCACTGGGGGCTGGGCCCTCCCAGGCCCCAGCAGGGAGGCTACAGAGACTCAGAACAGTGTTAAACTGGACTATGTATCTAGCTATGAGCTGGGGGATGTTTCTCCACTGTGAGCCACAGCAAGAGGTACTGAAAAGCAGAGGCAGAGACAGCAGTGAACAGAGGCTATGGCTAAAAGCCAACAGATAAGAACTGAACCAGAGAAGTAGCAGCAAACAGCATGAAACCAAAGAAGACACAGAGTTGTCTGAGAGAGCCGAGAGAGAGCCAGCAGCAGAGAGACAGAGTTTGGGTAAGAACTGAAACCAAAAACCCCTCAAACTCCTTGGAGACCCCTCACATCCTAGAAGGGAGGGGTGAAGTGCAGCCTGCACTGCAGAAAAGAGCTGAAAAGCTCCAGGAAGGAATGTGGAGAGGGTGACCTTGGCTCCCCCGCTGCTTGAGACAGAGCACAGAGCTCTGTAGGGAATTTGAATCCCCTGAAGATAAGGACTGTCACGAAGACCCCTGCACTTTGTGATATGACGTGGTGATAGCACCCTTGTCCTGGGAAATGCAGCCCACGGAAGAAGACCCTCACTTGAAGACGAGTGGCCGAGGGGCTTGGATGCCCCTCGTGTGTACTAGCAGAGATCCAGCTGCTGCATGAGAAGAAATGCGAAACAGATAGACCTGCTACCCTAGAGACATTGCTGCTCTGAAAGAGGAAAAGGGATCTTTCCTTCTTCCCTCCTGGACTTTTATATGGAGGGGAGAAGAGATTTGATTCATTGTAAATATTTATGTCATGGTAGAGATAGTTAAAATTGTACATAATGTATTGTAGCATTTATTTGTACAGTCATTGTAATATATATTCCCTTTCCCCCATTTTGAGTCTCATGTAGTGTCTGGAAAATCCATCTCACACTAGGTTGAGATGTGGGAGGGGGCTTGGACTACGGAATTGGATTTTTGAGGCTCTCAAACCATGACAGAATCTTACCAAACAGAGGTCCAATCCCCAGTACTGGAACAAGTTGAGCAGAGAAAGATCAGTAACCAGGGTTAGGAAAAGGTCCTGAGTAGGCTACAGAGGTCCATGGGGATGTGCAGCAGGTGGCTGTCTGGGTCGCTGAAGAGATGTCACAGCATGGACATCCCTACAGCACAACCCAGGCAAGAGCCAAGGCAAAGGCCTGAACTCCAGTGCAGCCCCTGCAGGATGAGAATTGACCCACAAAGGCTATTCCCAGACCTTATCCCTATCACAATAGAGCTGGCTCTCATAACCTTCATCCCAGCCCTGGGAGGAGGAAAGAGGTTGCAAAGTCCATTGGTGATGGCTGCTTTGCTGACCCAGACAAGACTTGAACTCTTATCTCACCATAATCTCAGTTGAAATGTGCTTGCTTTTGTGAGTTCAATATTCTTCATTACTGAAAGCAAAAAGTAGAAGGTGTGACTGTATGACGCTATGGCACTTGTGGGTGTAAATCAGTCCCAATTATTATTAGTTCACGTAAAACCTCTCCCCCTATATCATAAGCCCACAGAGACTTAAACTACTGAGAATTAGCACTGCCACCCTCTACCAGAAATAAATTTATATCCCTGAGAAGATCCACTGAGGGTAAAACAATATGAGAAAATTGGATACCTTGAATATAGATTGTATTAAACATGAAAATATGGCCAATATACTTAATCTAAAAAAACAGATTGCTTCCTCGGGTGCTTTTTAACTTTATCTAGATGCAGCTGAAGCACATTTCTCAACTACCAACTTTACTGTGTGAAAAAACATCTCCTATATTGAGAATAAACCACACAGAAGCCCCCTGTGATAGCAGCAAGAGGGACTCCCCAGGAACTTGTTTCCCTCTACCTTGAAGGTCCTCTTAATAGCATTGGTTACTTTAGAAATACAGGACCAAACTCAGACTCACAGAGCATAAGTAGATGTATTTCTACTGAATGCACCTCAAATATCCCAAATAATCCTATGTGTAGACAAATTGTGACCCACACTTTTAATTTTCAGTTCACTTTTAATTTAGGGATATCAAAGGAATAAAAACAATGTTGAAAAATTGAGCCAACACCATTCATTTTAAATTTCTTCTGTACAAACAAATTTGATGCCTCTTTGTCTTAACCCTACAAAAATTTTGTATACTCCTGT
The DNA here is from genome assembly GCF_003945595.2 of Pipra filicauda. NCBI lineage: Eukaryota > Metazoa > Chordata > Aves > Passeriformes > Pipridae > Pipra > Pipra filicauda. The sequence goes on along the minus strand of NW_024104676.1, from coordinate 2,383,289 downwards.
AGAGCTAAGTTATGAACACAGCAGAACATCTTGATGTAACTGAACCCAGAATCATAGACCTGTTTAGGTTGAAAAAGACCCTTAAGATCATCAAGTCCAACTATTAACATAACACTACCAACTGGTTCAGATGACAATGGATTTCACTGCTGATTAAAATAATGTAAAAAACCAGTCAGTCAAAAATCACTATTTACCAATGAATAGCAAGCAGCCTTTATATAAGTTTTTGATCATTTATAAAAAATCACATTATAAAATAGTTAATTGCCTAAAAAAAAAAATTAGATGTTGAGAGGATAGTGGTATTATTTACATATATATAAGAATGGGTCAAATTCTTAAACCTTCTCATAAGATAACTAAAGGGTTTGGGGTTGTTTTTTTTCTTGATAAGACACTATGTACAAAGACTGTCACAAACTTCAGGAAAGCTTATCAGCTAGTGCACAGAATCAGGTTGTTGTTGATTAAGTTAAAAGTGATATTGTAAAAAAGTAGTTTGTTGTTCAAAAACATGATTTACTGCACATAGGATGGGGCAGGGAACAAGGCTGATTTCTTATAAGGAAGTACTGCTTCTTAGATATTCAAACTGTAATTGCAAAATGTCTGAGGAACAAAGCTTCAAAACAAAATCCAATGTACAGCATCCTTGATGAAATATCTTGTCGTGCAGTTCCACTGAATGACAAGCTGTTTATGAGAACTGAATCATTTTCAATATATAAAGAGCAGTAATCAATCTCTCTCCTTGTTGAAGTTTCGTAGTTTAAGCACTGAATAGTCAAACAGGCCATTAAAAGTGGTGTTTAATAATAACTATTTGAAAAGCTCATCTGAAAGCAGATAGAGCTTCCATGTGACTGCCTGCTTTGTATACGCCCTGGTATCAATATACTGTGAGAACAGCATATGGTTTATGTGATGGAAAGTAATGGAAAATGACAGACTGTTTGAAGATGCTATGGTGCCAATTTCATGAATAATGCATTAGGGTAACAGGTATAATCAGTGCAGTTTAATAGTCTGCAGCCTCCAGAGATACAACAGCAGCATACAGAGGAATTATCCTTGTACTAGGACCACCTGACACTTATCTTTTTTTCCTCAACTTTAGTCGATGGAGACTACACTAAAATGTGGTTTTTAAAAAGTCAGAGTCAAAACCAAAAATGTTATTTTCTGAGTCAGAATTAATTTAGTATACATGTTCTGTGCGATTTACCTTTGAATAATAGGCACAAATTTCAAAATCCCTTTTCTATGTTTTTAAATTGAACATAGATTCTAGAGCTTGAAATTTTATAGCAAAAATAATTTTATGGTTGTTATTCATGCATTGAAACCATTTTCTGTATTGTGAAATGACTTAATGCCATTTCAAATGATACAGCAAATGGCACATACATCAAAATTGGTTTTAATTTGATTATTTTCCTGCACTAAAAATAAGTATAAGTATAATTTACAAAAAAACCTGTCTTGCAGAATGCTGTTAAAAGATTTTGCATGAAGAGATTTACATTTAGGGACACATGCTCCTCTTGGCACCTAGTTCTTACATTATGATGTCATGACTCCATAGCAATGAATATGAATTAGGGTAAATGACTTGGGACACAAGATTACAGTCCTTGCACTTACACTTTTGCTCAAGGGAAGATGCCTATGTTTCCAAGTTAAAAGTTCCATTTTCTACCTGACAAATGAGCTACAGTAATGTATGTCCAAGTTTCAGCTTTATGAATCTGTTATGATTGCTATATATCTGCATCTGAAAATCCATCTTGGCAGATCTCACTTTAAAAAAAAAAATCATGATGTGTTTATAAATAGCATTCTACAAGTTAACAGGGCAGTGAGTAGTAATTTTGTGTGTGTGCAGATATATACATTCATGTATATCCACATAAATACACATTCTGCAAATAAGAAAAAGCAACAGGAATCTAGGCTGGGTTAGTGTAGGATATATTTTTGAAAAGTAAACTAAGGTGATCTAAAACAATAAAGTCAGTTACCACAAATAAGTTTCTATAGAATACTACTGCTTATGAAACAAAATCTTCTATGTTACAATTATCTGTTTTGGTCTTTTCACCCTTTCTTCACTGCATCTATAATTGTATGTATAAATACAGCATGTCTTGCAGCTCTTAACAAACCAAGTATATGCAAAAATATATTATAACATATTGGGGACAAATTACTGTATTTTAATTTTATAGCAACTTCAGAATATCTAGGGGTTTTAACTGAATACTTAGGAACTCAGATACCGTCATTCATTATTGGAAGCATGATGCTTCTTATGATGAAAATGTTTTTTATTCTTCCAGTTAACAAAAATCTAGTCTTGTAAAGAGTAATATATTTGAGCATGAAAAATATGAGTTTCTGGTTTCTAAATTGACCTTGGTAAACATATATTGCACTCACACCTGGGAAATTTTGCATACAGGAAATTTTTCTTGCAGCCTTTTCTTTTCTACAGATTATGTGAATATGTTAGGAGCTTTCAGCTACCAAGACTGTTTGAACCCCTCCCTTTATTAAAACCTCCCTTGTCAGCCCCATCTAACACTCAAGTTCCCTCTATCATTTGTATGTGGACATTGCTGATTCACACTGACAACTTGAGCCTACCTCAAAGATTGCCATTCTATGGTTACGGGTCATAAACCATGAAGGGAGATTCTTCAGCTCCACCTCTCTGCATGGAAACCTGTTAGCAAAGGCCAGAAAACCGTTCATGACATACACACCAGAACTGGTATGGGCATTAGTACTTCTAAACTTATATCAACGAAGTGTAAGCAGTAATGATTCATAACCAACCAAATTGTGGTGAGTACATCTGCAGAAACCTCATATGCCATACTTCTGTGGGAGGGTTGACACACGCAATAATTTTTCACAGCAGGTCAGCACAAGAGTTCTCCAGCAGAGCTGAGTAACCAGTTGGCTCTATAACTTTTTCATGTGTGCACACACACATCTGACATTTTTTTATCTAGGCAATGCAATAGTCCCAGAGAAACTGGAAATATTGTTACCTGCTCTGCTCAATATTGTTTGTTAGTTTTGCCTTACCTTACTGTCCTTTTTTTCTGGCTTTACCTTCTTACATATGTGTTCCAGGGCAGACAGAGGACAGATGGCCTGACTATATTATCTTTCCAATTTCTCCTACACCAGGGAGGAGATGGGATGGGAAGAGCAGTGCAGCTTTTCTTTTATCAACAGAAAAATATGTGGAGAGATGAAAAGCCTTAAAGATCTGTGAAGACACAATGAACTGCTCTGTTGCTTGTATAACAGCCTCTCCACAGCCCCCTGACTCTCAAGAGCAAAGACTTCTGTAAGGAGTGCAGACATAGACTCATTCCTTTGTTGACCATCTCCAGGGATGACTGATTGAATAAGAAACTGTGAATAGGTCGATTCATTATCTGATGAATATCCCCCATGCTTTCCTTGTCAGTGGCCACAGCTGCAGGGCCTACATGAAAACCTTGAGCTGCCAAAGATATTCCAGCAAAGAGAGGATTTAGTGAGACTGGGTTACATAACGTGAAGGAGGGGACTGCCAAAGGAAGATGACTGAGGTGCCCTGTGGAAATGTCGCTGTCTCACTGGCCTTCACTGAGTAAAGAGGGAGTCAAGAGTTACTGCCAGAGTAGCGGGAAAGGCCTTTGAGTACTGTAATGTGTTATGCTGGAGAAAGGAAGAACCTGTGTACACCAGATCTATGAAACCTAGCCTGGTACAGATGCTTTTGGGAATTTTAATTCCTCCAATATGTACAGCATCCAACACCAGTGTTGAAGAAGTTGGTTCTAATTGGCTAAGACCTGTGAACTGTGATTCTGACACAATTTGAGACGAGTTATGGCAGTGCCCTCCTGATCCATCCTGAAGTTACATACAGGTATTGGAAAGCTGAACACTCAGGATGGACCTTTTGTACTAGAGTAGAATAAGACATTGATAGGGCCCAGGGTTCTGCTTAGGCTAGGAGGAAAACCTTGCCTCGCAGTGTCTATCTCCTCATTAGGACGCAAATGTCACTAATGGGCATTGTGACTACTTTCTTCCCCTTGGAATAAACCCATCTATATTCCAGCATTCAGGAACTGATAGTTGATTATGGGCAGTGGTTCAAGGACTGGTGACCCAGTGAAGCAAGTGTGGTTTTCCTTCACCATGGGGAACATCTTCTTTTTCTTAAACCAACTGTGTTCTCTTTCCACATCTGGTAGAGGAATGTCAAAAATTCTACAGTTCATAAACCTCTCAGACTGTTCTTGACATGGCATGACAAGAATGATAATTTCCTTAAGCCATTTTCACTTCTGTGAAAATGAAGACAGAAGAGAGAAAAGGTAATGGGAGATAGAAAAGAGATAAGTGGGAACAAAGTAAGAAAAAGTTAAAACAGAAAAGAGAAGAGAATGGAAGATGGAATGCATATAATATATAAGCATGTGAGTTGGAAGCATTTTTGTTTCACCAAAGAGACATTTATTATAAGCTTTCTTTCTATGGACAGATGCTAATAAACTAGGCTAAGCGACTGTAGTTCCAAAATTTGGGAAAATTAAAAAAAAAAGAAAAGAAGAAAAATACAACTTTTATGACCCTACCCTCCTTTTCTCTTCTCCTGATACCCAAATTTAGTCTCACTAAAGGGTCTGTGTACTTTTACTTACATATAATTTCATTATTAAGTTCATCATTGCCCAAGTTATGCACTTTGACTTGGAATTCCAAAGAATTACTAGTTTTGGTAATATAGAAGTTGTCATAAATAGGGAAAAGTGTCTAAACATCCTCTGGAGAATATTTATAACAGAAGCAGGTAAGTTATTTTGGGGTTATATGTATGATAAAAACAGTAGCAAACAGGAAGCAGACAGGATGAAACAATACACAAAAATGATTGTAAAAGGATAATATAAAGAGACAAGTTAGTTTTCAACTTTAGAAGGATGAAAGAGGAAGATAATAGGAAAAAAAGAAGAGACAGTGCAGAAATTGTGATTGAAGAGCTGTGTGGATTGCAATTACCAAATGGTAATTAAGGTGGTGAAAGACTTGCTGTATGAATTTAACATAGTCGTGAAAAATATACACTAAAATTTTTGCAGGGATTGAAGTATAGCTAAGGGTAATTGAGAACATGTACAATAATTTGTCAAACAAGGACAGAGAGGAAAGGATATAAAACACCCATGCAAAAAATCCCTTGGCGTAAAAGAGTTAACCAATAGCTCTTCTAGTATAACTCCCAGCAGGCTGCTCCAGGAAAAAGCTGGCACAATATGACCACAATTCCCAAGGAAAGCCTGAAGTCTTATTCATCCAGACCTATCCATTAATCATTACAAATAGGTTCCTGTAAATAATATAATTCTTCCCTTACTTTTTGGAAAGCAGAACAGCTCAGAGCACAAAACTGCACTAGCTGCATATTTTGCAATTATCACAGTAAAGATTAAAAAAAAGCAGAAGTTAATGTTTGGAGTTAGCTGTTGGGTTTTGGTTGGTTGGCTAGTTGGGTTTTTTTCAGGTTTGTGTTTTGTTTTGTTTTTTTTCTCACAGGAATTGTAGTTATAATCTTGTCTTCGGGTACCAGTGAAAATTTATCTAAGAAAACACTAGCTGGAAAAAAAAATTGACTACATAAATGTTCCAATTTTTAACAATGTTAATTTATATTATAAATAGGATGCTGCCACAGTATAAACTTTTAAAATGCACCACTTGTTGGGGAAATAGAGGCTTGGTCCTCAGGAACCTGTTCCAGTGACCAACCACCCTCTGAGTATAAACCTTTTCCAATATCTACCCTAAACCTCCCTTGACTCAGCTTTGAAGAGATATATATAGGGAATCTCTTTTTTTATTTTTTTTTAAGTAAAAACTGCTTGACAAAACAACACTCCAATTTTGTTTTACTTCCAAATCACTAGCTAGATCATTTCTCTGTATAAACTTCTGTAGTGAAAAATCCTCCCCACTCTACATGTCATCTTCTATTACAAACAGCACTTGAAAGAAAAACAAGGGTATTAAAATAACAATGGCAATCAACAATATCTAAAATCTCTTATTTTGCTTCCTGTTCTTTAATAGGGTTTTGCATGCATTACTTGTGCCACAATGGAGGTCAATGGCATGTGAGTTGCAATTCTGAAGCCATTGACATTATATTGGGACACATATCATCTCCTGGCTGAAGAAATAGAGGATGTGAAATGCAAACATGAAGATTTTCAGGCATTTAGATTTTTCTCCTTTTTTTTTCTTTTTTTCTGTGTAAGAAATAAAAGTTGAAACCTTTTCACACTGATGTTAGGTGTACAGGATACTCCGTCCAAGCTGATGGAAACTCATATCCTCCATTATCAGTTTTCTATATTGGTATCTCGTACTTTGGGGGCTCCAAATTTAATACAATTCTCTGTGGACCTCAGACCTTTCAGATCCTCAGACCCTTTGTGGAAGTTCTGTACTTTCATTATTCTTGTTTGCTTGTTTGTTTAATAATGAAAAATTCATTACTCCTCCATTGTTTAACGATGCACATACATTGTCACATCCAGGCTAGCTCTATCTCCTTCTGTAAAGTCAACTAATTCAGACATGATACTGTAGTCTTATGTGACACCAAGGAATGTTCATTTAACTTGTTGAATTATATAATGCAGACATGTACCATGACTTAAAGAGGAAGGAATTACCAAAACTCATGACAGAACAATTTTTCCTTAGGTGAATAATCAGAAAGGGGAAAAAAATGGAGTATTTAGCAAAAAATACTCTCCTAATCTCCACTTACTTGAACAAATAAATAGGGAATTACAAGCCTATTTTATTCTGACATAGAGAATTCCCTGTTTCAGTGTATTATCATCAGTAATTATGAGTCCCTGTATTGTGGAAGGTCTGTTAAGAAACATCATTTCAAAAACAGTCCAGTAAGCTAACTTTCTAAGCTTGTCTTAGGATTTTAACACTTCTTTGTAATAGGAAGTATGCTGTGGATATAAAATAGCAAAGAAATATTTCTGACCAAACAATAGAAATTTGATAAAATATTAACATAAACTTTTATTTATATTTACAGTGTTATTACTGCTGCATTTTTGTTGACTCAGGGAAAAGAGCCAATACTTGCAGCATTATGTTTAATGAATTTATATTCACGGTTCTATTTACAATACAAGAACCACAGCTTATGTACTACAGCGTTTAAATCCATGGGAAGCACTATCTGTAAATATGAGCCATTAAGTTGAAAAGTTATTCTACAGACTTTTTTTCTCCCGTTCTAATCCTAATACCAAAAAAGGCTCATGCACAAAAACAATGCTGTTTGTCAAAATCTTTGACAAACAGCCGACATTGATTGCCTTGCATGAGAATTTGCCTGTGTTGACTCATCATAATATAGACAGTCAAAAAATATAGCATAATTAAACCTTAAACTAGTAGAGGATTTGTCATTAAGCAGTTTTATGTACAAGGAATGAATCCATTAGATGTATGTTCGTTCCATTAAAACAATCCTACTTTAGTAGGCAACAACTCTGAAAACAAGATCAGTAGAAATGAATTTATGGATAATCTATTATTTATTCTTGATCTTGGCAACTCATATAGTGTTATCATATTAAAATATTTAACTGAGAATATCCATAAATCATTATGCACAACCGTGAATAAAATCATTCAATCAAAAAATGCCAAGAATCAGTTCCACTTAATTGTTTATAACCTATAATACAGTCAGAATTAACCCAAAATTGCATAAACTGTTACACACTTGATGGCACAGAGTTTCTCCTGCTGTTACTTAAATATTGCTTTGTAACTAGTTCTATAATTATCAGCTTTCATTGCAGATTTTGGTTATAAATAGGTGAATAAAATGATGACTAGATCATGACTCAAGTTTTTTATGAATACAAAGTTAAGATTTATAAAAATATTGAATATTCCGAAGCAAGTTTATTGTGTTGGGTTTTTCTTATTATTATTTAAAGAATGATGAAGAGTGACTGTTTTTAAAACCACTTTCTTTTGACTTTTATTCTAAGTATTATTCATATCTCTTTCAAGTGCAAAATACCACTCCTACTGGACAATATGTAATTGCAGTAATGATTGAATGTAAAATGCAGTTCTTATTTTTAGTTAAAAAATTGACTAAATTTAAAAAGATGTTTCTTGATACGCAGCTGCATCCAGAAAAATAAAACAGTTCTCAGTATATGTTCTGAAAAGAATGAATACTGTCACAGCTGGGATTAAATTAGAACACTGCTTAAAAAACATCAGTGGTGTTGTTACAGCTGCTCCAAAATGGCACAATCCAGTCAAATACAGTTCCAAAAATAATTTATTTGCTGCTTTTAATTACAGTCTCTCACTCTCAGCTTTCTACCTCCTGTAAAAAAACATATGAAAGATCAAGAAATAAGGATTAAAGACTACCATGAACATCATCTTTCCATTTAATTGCAATTCCACATTCTCTAGGAACTATATAGCTAGATGATTTAGTCTGTTTGTTTTCATGCAATGCAAAAGAAACTAGCAGCAAAGCTGAATATCAAATGTAATATCTACTCCAAATAAGTCTAAATATTGTAGAGTGGGTGACAAGTACCAGTCTTTTTTTTTTTTTTTTTCCCATAGCCAAGGATTAATTTACTGCTCAGAAAACATTGCATACCGTGAGATTCACAGTTTAAGTTCTTTTATTTTCCACCAAATGAGGACAAGCTTCACTCTTGTGCTCCCTGGTTTTTTGTTGGGTTTTTTTAAGATGTAGTTCATTTGCAACACTCTTGAAAATGTACCTAGAAGGTACTTTAATTTCTCATTTGTTATCAGCTATGCATGGCACATTAAATTAACATCTGTCCGTTACCTAGAATATATTTCGTATGGATTATGGAAAGATATTTGCAAATCTGTTGCTCTCTGTCAATCTAAATCAGATGGCATTTTTTTTGACCTAGGAAGCACTTCAGTCTGAAGCACAAAGGTAGTTTGGAGGGTTTTTTGGAGGGGAATTTTTAGTAGTTGTGATTTTTACACAAATAAACAAACAAAAATTAAATACAGACAAAGCAAAAATTCCCCTCCAGTAAAGGGACCATTTGGGTATTCAGTGCTTTATAAGGACCACCTGATAATTTATGTCTTCAGATTAGTTTCAGAATTAAACAAGTACATTAAGAAAGATGTGTTTGAGGAAAGGTATTTGAAAGCTGAGAAACTAACTATAGGAGATTAAATATTTCTAATTTACAGAAGTCAAAGTAACTTCACATTTCAACTTGTAATATTGTATGCTTCTTTCTTCATTGATAAAGAAATATATATTTTGGTTCAGTTTTTAAATACTTAAAAAGTGAACACAGAATCCCTTTTTTGTGATTTTTGTCAAATTCATAGGCATTGTGATATCTTTTAAAAAATGATAGCAATTACAGTAAAACTGGTCTCAAGTGAATTTGCAGCCTATTGTACAAATGAACAAACAAATGCCAATTACGGAGGCATATGCAACCTGACTTTTCAATACCTGAGTGTGCTACACTGCAAGAGTTCCATCCTGACAGCTTTTGGGTGATGTAATAGAAATACATTAGCTAACATTATTTAAATGCCTACTGAAATGAAGACAAAACTGTATTAAATGAAGTTAAATTATATTTTTCTCATTTTAACAGGTTATACATTTTAAAGTGTACTAGCATACACTGAACATTTGCTTAACTACTATTAGTGCAAATTTCATCCTTTTTGCAAGTAAAGTCAAGTTCTTGATTACTAGAAGGAACTCTTGAGGATTTACAATTAGTAGGCATCATGTTTACTATAGTTTTAGTATACTCCTAGTGCCCATAATTAAGCGTCAATTATCATGTTAGTGTAGTATAGTCTAAGAAAGATTTTAGGAAGAAAATAATCTAACAAACATTACTTTAACTGTCATCTTATGACAACCTTGCATAGCAGAACAAATAAGCAACTGTAAGTATGTGAAAAGTGAGGATATGTAGTGATCAGTAGTTTTCAGAAATATCGTAAATAATTTATTTTTACAAGAAAGATTTATGTCATTTTTTTCCTCACCTGTAATCCATCCTCTGCCCCCAAACCTCAAGTTAAACCTGAGAACTGAAAAAGACACACATATATAAAATATATTTGTCTGTGTGTCTGAGAATGTGTGTATATGTGCATGGGTACATGGATATAGTATACACATGGACATGCAGAGAGTTCCAAATCTGCCTTTTTAGCATTTTATGCATAATATTGTGCACCTACATAGCTAAACCTGCTATACTTCAGACTTTGTGCAATCAAGCTTAATACCAGCTTCTATGAATATATTAGGATACTACATGACAGATAGAGACTTTAAACAATAACTTCAGGCTTCATTGCTTTGGCACTCCAGGGTTTCATTTGTAGCCTCAACAGTACTCTTTTATGTTATTCGTTTTTATTACTCTCATTGAGAAATTCTATGATAGTATTTCTGAATTCTTTCATCCCAGCCCATTCCACCTCAGTAGTTCACTTTCTCTCTCCAAAGGCCAGGTCTCCTTCTGAGAAATAATTTATTTCTTTTACCCAAAATAGATTTCTTAATATTGTCGATATTCCCACTTAGAGTGATCAGGGAGTAGTAAAATGGAACTATTTCACTGGGTCTCCAAGTATCTAGTAATTAATTGGAAACATCAGAAAAAATGTTAAGGCTAATGAAGCTTTACAGGAAAGGTGAACTGAAGATGTAAAAAGAGAAAGGAATTGCAAATTACAGAATCCATCACCACTGATTTCACTCTGAAAACAAAAGGCAGAGTGAGCTCAAACTGGAGTAAGAAAATTAAGATGGCTAAAGATGAAAGAGTGGTTAACATTGCAAGAGTCAACTGCGTGCTTAAACATGGGAAAGGAACTGAAACTTTAAACACTAAAAAAAGTCACTTCTGAGATGCAGAATGACCTCATTTGAATTGAACCATCTGCTACTGCTTTTGATTTTTCCCTCTGTTTTTAGTTATCATCTTTGCTGGGTCTGATCATAACAGAAGCTAATGGCAGAAAATGTGGCCTATCAACCAGATAAAGTAGCATATTTCAATTCCAGACAAATTACATGACACAGAATAGAGAGAGTTAGAGTCAAATGGTCTTTAGAAATTTAATGAAAGAATGGAAGAGTGTTTTTCTTTGTAAGAAGGAAGGCATTGTATTGGAGAAAAAATACAACCAATTGCATTAATTGGAATATGAACACAATAATTAGCTTCATTTTTTTTATATTGTGTTTAACTTGTCCATCTAAAATTACCATACTCAGATAAATATCAGAAAAGTAAAATTAAATAATGAAAACCAATTAGTTAGATCATCTATGTAGGATTTCTATCAATTGTCTCATGATTTAAGAGCTAAATTTCAGGCAGAAGGTGAAGTTAAAAGATAAAGCAGCTCATCAGTGAAGTGAATAAACTCCTTGACTGTATATAAAACATACTAGCAAAATACCTTTTTCTAAATTGTTCGGTATAACACAGTCATCAACAATGAAATAAGTCAATATGATAAGGAAATCAAAAAGATCAAAGTTTTATAGTTTAAAAATGTGATATGTATTTTTGGAAATATTCTATTAAGCTTTGAAGAATTATCCATTTCTACATCCAGGGGAGGACAAAAATATGAACTTCAGAATGTTCTGTGTGATATTATCCTCTCATTAGCCTCAAAGGTGGCTGGACTATCTGTATGAAGATCTCACAGAGGCACTTTTGCCTTTTCTTTCTCCCACGGTGTCTCTTCCTCTGACTAGCACTTATTTTCAAACAACATAATTCAGAATTGTAACAAGTTATAGGTTGTTATTATTATTAGGTATATTACAGATACATTATTATTATAAAAAGATTAGGTTATAGGCTTGAAAACAATTGGAAATAGTTAAAAAATTAAGTCCAGCTGATTTTTGAGTTTTCTTCATACTTCCATTTTTTAAGTCCACATAAATATTTGTATGAAAAACTTTAAAATTAACAGTAAAATAATGCACAAGATAAAATAAGGGTTATACAAGAGAGGGACTGATTAAAAACATCTCCACTTTTCTGAAGGTGACATTTTCCAGCTCGGGGGAATTCCCAGGGGATTTATGGAAGGCTCCTCTGGAAGTCTTCTGAATGCTAATCTGACCAGGACTTGAAGAGCACGTGCAAAGCATGCAAAGATTACTTCAGGAACAGTTATCTAGTTATCTCATTTTACTAATTTGTAATGGAAGACATGACTCCCCTTTATGAGAAAAATATCTGCAAGAAAATTGTAAAAATTGAAGGCATTTTGCACTAACAGGTCTAGTTAAACCCTGCAAAGATTGCTCATGTGACTGAGTTACTTTTCATTAGGAAACCGGATCTTAGTAAGAGTTTTCTTTAAGAAATACAAAATCAGAAAGAATTACTTGATTACACCTTCAACAGCTGACTTTCAGGAAGATGATATTTGTCTAGATACATCCACTGATGCACTTCAGAGCTCATTGTATGACAGAAGGATGATTAAGGTTGGAGCTTTCAAAAGCTGTTACAGTTCCCACCTATGTTTTGTACCTAGATTAGTCATGGAAACCAAGGAGATGAAGGTGGGAGAAAACTAGTTTACAACTATGTCAAAGTTGCACGATGTCAGTTCAGGGCTGCCCTAGGATGCTCTGTGCTTCTCAGAAGTGATAAGATTGATGTAACTATTTAAGTCTAGAAGGAGAAATGAGAAAATTTACTCTATGCTCATTTGTATTGCAAGTTACAGAATACTCTAAATCTTTAAAAAATTAATATAAAATATAATTGAATCACAAAATCACAGAATGGTTTGGATTGCCAGGGACCTTTAAAATCACCTATTTCAATGCCCTTGTGATGATGGACAGGAACATCTTTGACTAGATCAGGTTTCTCAAAGCCCCATTCACCCTGGTCTTCAACATTTCAAATCATGAGACATCTACAACTTCTCTGGGCAACCTGTTCCGGTGCCTCAGTATACTCATGTTAATTTTTTTTTTCCTTAAAGCCAATATAAATCTAATCTAAATCTGCCTTCTTTCAGTTTGAAATCATTGCCCTTGTCTGTCACTACAGGCCTTGGTGAAAGGTCTTTCTCTGTCTTTCTTATAACCTCCTTTTATATAGTGAAAAGTCACAATGTCACCAGAGCCTTCTCTTCTCCAGACTGAACCCCATCTCTCTCAGCCTATCTCCATAGCAGAGGTGTTCCAGCAGCATGATCATTATTGTAGCTTCCTCTGGATCCACTCTAACAGAGTCATGTCCTACTTGTTGTCACACTTCTTTTCATGCAGCCCTGGACAGGAGTGGCTTCCTGGCCTGTGAGCACACATTGTCAGATCAATTCTAATTTTTTATCCACCAATACCCCAAAGTCCTTCTCTGCAGGGTTGTTCTCAATAAGTTCATCCTCTAATCTGTATTGTGAATTGCCACAATCCAGGTGCAGGATTTTGCACTTGGTCTTGTTGCACTTCATAATATTCATGTGGGCCCAATCTTCAAGCATGTTAATGTCCCTCCGGATGGCATGACTTTCCTTCCAGCATGCCAACTGCATCACTCATCTTGGTTTCACCTTGATGATGAGGGCATACTCAATCCCACTATGCCATCAATGAAGAAACCATATAATGTTGGTCCCACTACAGACCCCTGAGAGACACCCCTTGTTACTGGTTTCCACTTGGGTGTTGAGCTGTTTACTGTAACTCTTTGGATGTGGCCATCCAGCCGATTCCTCGTCCATCTAACAGTCCAACTATCCAAACCATACCTCTCCAGTTTAGTTGCAAGAATGCTGTGAACGTCTGTATCAAAGACCTTTCAGAAGACCAGACAGGTGTCAGCTCTAGCCCTTCCCTTGCCCACTACTGCAGTTACTCCCTCATAGAAGGCTGCTAGACTGGTCAGGCATGATTTGCCCTTGGTGAAGTCTCTCATCATCTCCCTGTTTTCCATATGTCCTTCACCAAAATTAGTTCTTACTACTGGAACTACTGCAGGCAGAATGTAGCTTCCCTTTTGTCACATAAAGTCAATAAAACATTGCTGAAAATAATGTTGAGTAAATAAGGTTTTGACATAAAGTATGCTGGAATATCTAACTTATATATATATATTTTTTTTTTATCTACACAAAGTAGATAAAGTAGATAAGAAGTGCAGAGTTACAGTGTTTTACTGTTTAAGTATTCCTCTTATCTGTAATGTTATTATATAGTGTAAATTCTTCTCTTTTGAATAAAATTCTAAAATTTCTTGTCATTGTTGTTTGGGGGTTTGGGGATATTTTTAAAGTATAATAACATGGGAGTTTATTGTGTATTTTTGTGTATATATAGGGGGAAATTTTCATAAGCTGTTAGAATCATCAGCCTGCATAGGCATTTAGTTTATTAGAAAAAGTATTCCAGCATATAGCGACTTCGGTAAAGAGAGAATAATTACCTTGAGAATTGATTCTGGTTTGCTTTGTGTGTAATAGAAATAGTAATAGTTTCTCAAACTATTTTTCTTCCTATGAAGAAGATTTAACAAAAAGACCCTTGGAAGTCTGAGAATTCCTGCCTAGTTAGAAGTGTCTGTGTACTGTATCATTATAGACAGTTCACACAACAGATTCCAGATAGAATCAACCTATATCCATGCTTCAAAAATTCCTGGGAAATTCTACACAAATTTTGTAATAGATACAAAATCAAGTGATCTTTCTGAGCAGTGAAGACTTGGAATTGCAATGATTTTGATGCTGAATGTTGCTGGAACTGCTTTTACATTTTCATTGTACATTTTGTATAGAGCTCCTAGATGGTAATAGAACCAACATATTTGTTTCTCAGTTGTCAAGGAAGATGAAAACTGTATGCCTGTTATGGAAAATATTTTTTGGGAGTCCATATGGCCTGATTCAGTTCACACATTTCAAACTTTATTTCCTTTTACTCTCATGAGTTGATAGACTCATAATTACGGGCACATCATAAGGTACTTATGAGGAGTAACACTGGCTGTGCAAAAGCTCTTAAAAGATTTTCACCTATGCAAGGTGAGAGGTTAAGGATGTTAGGAATATATTCAGTCCCCTACAGTTACATTTCTGTTGTCACAGTAGTGAGCTAGGCACCTCTTCAGGAAATTCAAGGAGACTAATGGAACCCTCATACTGTGGAAGGACTCACAAATAAAAGGACCTTTTAGACACTAATCCTTATGTTTAGTGTTTGCAGCATGATTTCACATTTTCTTATCAGGTTTCCTACTAGACAGTTTGGGGTTTTAAGAGGCCTAGTCAGCTGGAGTTACCTGCATTCACATATACGATATAATTTGTGAACTATATCGCAACTTTGCATTATTCATCTTAATCTAGGATGCAAGTGATTCACTCTATCTACTTGAATAATCTTTAGAAGAACACTAATTTATTTTTCATCTTCCAAATGCTGCTCGACAGTAGATGGTTCACCATATCTGTTCCTTTTACACAGGCTTTTGTTATGAACCAAAGGCCATTGAACTTGACTTGTGAAAAAAAAGCTAGAATGAAATTTTTTCTCTCCATATTAATTTTGTACTCTACTTCTTTCAGTAGGAGTGTTTTAAATAATTCAATTGGGTTTAGTTCCAACCTTTTGATTTCTTATGTTGGATTTATTATAAGTAGTAACTGCTCTTCAACTCAATATCCTACTTGAGTCACCTTTTTGGTCAATGGATTATCTTATAGGATACGGTACATGGAATGATATCAAAACGTTTTTCATTTTAATTATTTTTATATCTGTTTAAGAGTTATTTAACTCGTCTATAAACTTTGGGTGATTTGGTTGGAGGACAAAGCAGGTAGCTGATCACTTATTTTTGGGAAAAAAAATTTATTCTCACAATAAAAATGAGTTCTTATAGCAGAAAGCCGTGCTGAGAGAACACAGGTAGTATCAAGAGAATAACTACTGTAGACATTATTTTTAGTATGGTACTTGCCCTATCTCTGTCACCTGTCATTTCACTTCCAATGTGAACATAGCTGAGTCTTTAAAATCACATCTGCCTATTAAAAAATTTAGTCCTTCAAAACTATACTATTTTCTTTGCAGAAACATCTAGAAAATTGAGATCTAAAGAGTGAATCAAAGCTGTTCTGGAAGAAAATACATGTTCTGACAGTATTAGTAGTTAAAAAAAACATACGTTTTTTCTCTATTGTATTTTAAAATCTATTTACTCTTTTTTACTGATTTTATTTATTAGAAAAAAAAACAAAATGAAAGTTATTGTTACAATCATGTGTAATACAAAAGATTCCTATGAAGGTATATGCAATGCTACTCTGAAATATTTAGAAATAGTGGAGTATTTAACTTAAATAAAGATCTCTAAGAGTTACATGGACACAAATTTCATGTTAATCTTGGATATCAGTAACATTGTCTGATGTAGAGATTTTGCTATTTCCTCACACCAACATACTTCCAAGAGTCATTAAGTAGTAGTGCTTGTGTCTGTTATTTACTGGAATATTTCAAAATTATATCTTTTTTTCTGATATATTACCCTAACTGCTAAAGTTATCATTTGTGTTTATTTCATTTCAGCCCTAGACATGACGGTGTTCCACTGGTAGTGGGGATCTAACAAGTTTCATTTAAAAACCTGTTGGCAATCCTAAAGGCCAATGTGTATACAATCAATTGGAAGGTTATTGACACCTTTATGTTCCATAGCCCTTTAGTGTGAAAGATTACAAATACTTCTTTTTTTTTCTCATTTTTTTGCCATTAAAATGAAAGGAAATGGATCATGTTCTTTGTAACATTAACTCCATTATAGACAACGTCATTATCAAAAATGATCTCTGATTATAGTCAGTTGTACAAAATGATTCAAAACTTTTTGTACATAAAGTAATATTGTTCAAATGCTCGGGCTTTTTGTAACATTCTCTCTAAGAAGAATTTTTTAATTTCATAGGATATTAGCATGCAGTTCTTCACTGTATTTATGAGGACTTTGATTTTAATACCAGCTTCAAATCCATGGAAAAATCATGCAGAAAGATAGTGCCAAAGAGCCTTCACGGGAGAAAAAGGTACAAGCATGTTTATCAGTACTTAACTGTGCTCAAAATTAACAGTATGTTTCTGTTAATTTTAACATTATGTCTCTGTTAACAGTATTAATCTAATGCTGATTAATAAAATCACTAGACTATTAGGGTTTTTTTATTAAGTGCTCCTTCATTTCTTCATCTCAGAGCTTCTCTGCTTGACAAAAGTGTTTAGTCAGTGGTCACGAGCGAATATTGATCTCATCTGGACACTTCATACACCTGAAATACATAGAAGACAGAACGCCTTGTAGCCAAGTACATAACATGTAGCCTTATGAACTGAAGTTGCCTCAGACATAAGAGTCTCAGATAAGAGTCCTAATCACTGAGTTATCAGCAAATTAAGAGCATTCTTCCCTTGTTTTGAGAGTGAAAAACGTAATGGCAATGTGTTGCTGTTCGCTTTGCCCCTTTTGTAAATCTTCCTACCAACCATCTAATTTATAATCAGACTTCTGAGGCACTCTCTGTAAGAAATCAAGAATCATGATTTTTTTCAATTTCTTCAACAGTGAGTATAGATGCAAAATATTCATTTATTACTTCTGCTATTACATTATATTCTCAGGGACCCTCTTTTTTCACATATCTGTGCAGGTTTCCTACCACTGTTGCCTTTGGGAAAGAATTTATTAATGGCTTTTATGCCTTTTGAAAGTTGCTCTCCAACTCTATTTTCAGACTGCTTTTTATATTTAACCTGCTAGGATTTGTTGCTCCTTTCATTTTCTTCAATTGCACACAATTTCACTTTTCTGCATGATGTCTTCTTGAATTAAATATTTTCTATGACTCAGCAACTTAATCATGCCAACTTTCTTTTGCATTTTTTTTGAAGTCTCTAGGCTATTTTTATGCAGTTCCTCACTTTGAAATTACAAATAAAGTCTTGGATTTCTTAGCTTTTTTTGCTTCTACAAGGACATTGGATGCAAGTACATTCTAATTTCCGTGCTAGATAAGCTTTTTGAATGCAACATTTCAAACAGTTTCCAACTCTGTTCAGTACTGAGTTCTTCTCATTATTTTTATGTTTTCTAACTCGTTACTTAATTTTTATTTATAATGAGATATGTACAGGGAAAAGATTCAACAGGAGTGCAAAGCGTACAGCTCTGCCTGTATCTGCTAATATAGGTTTATATCTAAGAGAGAAAAGACAGATCAACACTCATCTATTTTATTATCCTTTTTCCTTCCTTTTTTCAATTTCTCATTCACCACAGGTTTGTTTTTATAAAAAATATTACATGAAAAATCTGATCTAAAACTGCTGAACACTTTTTCTGAGCCTCTTATTCAACAAACACTTAAAAAACATAGTTAGATCCTACCATCTTTGAATCAAGCCGGAAAACATCAGCAAATTTGCTGATGACACCAAACTGGGAGGGAGTGTCGACCTGCTGGAAGGCAGGAGGGCTCTGCAGAGGGATCTGGATAGACTTGAGAGATGGGCTGATTCCAATGGGATGAAGTTCAATAAAGCCAAGTGCCGGGTCCTGCACTTTGGCCACAACAACCCCCTGCAGCGCTACAGGCTGGGCACAGAGTGGCTGGAAAGCAGCCAGGCAGAAAGGGACCTGGGGGTACTAATTGACAGGAAGCTCAACATGAGCCAACAGTGTGCCCAGGTGGCCAAGAAGGCCAATGGGATCTTGTCCTGTATCAAAAATAGCGTGGCCAGCAGGAGCAGGGAAGTGATCCTTCCCCTGTACTCTGCGTTGGTGAGGCCACACCTTGAGTATTGTGTTCAGTTCTGGGCCCCTCAGTTCAGGAAGGCTATTGAGGTGCTGGAGCGGGTCCAGAGAAGAGCAACAAGGCTGAAGGGACTGGAGCATAGTCCTATGGGAGCGGCTGAGGGAGCTGGGGTTGTTTAGCCTGGAGAAGAGGAGGCTCAGAGGTGACCTCATCGCCGTCTATAACTACCTGAAGGGAAGTTCTAGCCAGGTGGGGGTTGGTCTCTTCTCTCGGGCACTCAGCACTAGGACAAGGGGGCACGGGCTTCAGCTCCGCCAGGGGAAATTAGTGGATATCAGGAGAAAACTTACAGAGAGAGTAATTGGAATGGGCTGCCCAGAGAGGTGGTGGATTCACCATCCCTGGAGATTTTTAAACGCAGATTGGACGTGGCACTGAGTGCCATGATCTAGTAAATGGACTGGATTTGGACCAAGGGTTGGACTCGATGATCTCGGAGGTCTTTTCCAACCCAATCGATTCTATGATTCTATGATTCTATGATTCTAACATCACCCTGCAAAAGAGTAAAGGTATGTGAGTGGATAGCCATACCTTTTATCAAAAAGGAAGAGAATGCATACTTCATATCTGTTTAATCATACCTGGGGACAAGAGGAAACCCAGCTGCCTCACTGAATCATGCCCCAAAACAACTCAGACACTGCTTAAGATTTCCCACAGTTTTGCAAAATTACATTTCGGCTTACTCATGTCTGCAGTTAAACACATAGGTAAGGACTTACACACCATTATAGCGTATTTTTAGAGTTCCTTCTACTATTTGTCAAAGGAATTGTACTTTCTGATCCAGCTTCCCTGAGTGAGGGATCCTGAGTACAATGTTTCAATTTTGAAGTGACCTAAGGGCAAACACAGTGTTAAGTATACTTGGAATATAACCAAATGATGGTAGCTGGCAAAAGTAACTGAAGTTTGCATTTCTGGAAAGTTCACAAAATGGATAGCCAAAAGCTCTACATAAGGAAAAATCAATTGGGAATTGAGGGAAACAGCTTTCAATGATTTAGCCTTGCACAAATCAAAAGTGGCAGTCAGCATTAATCGAGCTGGGGAAAGAAAGGATGATCCATTTCAGACTCCATTTTACTATTGGTTAGCTAATAAAAAGCTAAATAAGTAATAATTGTTTTCCTGGCAGTTTTTAATATTAAGGATTGTCCAAACCTATTATTCAAATATTGCAGCACTGAAATCTGTTTCAGTACTGTGTATGCAATTACAAAAAAAACCCAAACAAATCCCCTTTTTTTCAATTTAAACTGTAACACATTTTTATTACTGTGTTTTCAAATACACTCTCAAGCATCTACACAAACCCATATCCATTTATTCTGCTGTAAAACCCTAATGCTTACATGACAGTATTTGCACAGATGAGATATGCAACTAATCAGCTGTTCCAAGTTAGAGATCTTTGAATTAATGCATTATATGGAATTGTAAGAAATTTTTTTACACGCAGGTTTGAAAATTAAACTCTGAAGTTTATGATGTAAGTTCCTGTTCACATTAAAAATTAAGTGTTGCTGGTTAATGAGCCAGTTAACTGTTGTTCAGTAATATCCCTAAATGTGTAATCAAATCAGGATACCAGTCAAGTAATGCACTTTTATAGGAAAACAAGCAATGTCTAGTAAATGAAGGAACATGTATTCTTCAGCCATCTGCTGAATGAACAATATAATACAGGTATAAACAACAGACAGAAAAGACATTTGGTTTTAAATTCTCAACAGTTTCTATAAACCTTTGCAAGCTGGAGGAAAGGAGATTCAGAGGAGACCTTATCACTCTATACAACAACCTGAAAGGAAGTTGTAGTGAGATGGGTGTTGTTCTCTTCTCCCAGGTAACAAGAGCAAAAGAAAACAGCCTCAAGTTGTGCTAGGTGAGGTTTAGATTGGATACTAGGAAACACTTCTTTGCTGAAAGGGTTGTCAAGCCTTGGAACTGACTGCACAGGGAAGTGGTGGAGTCACCATCCTTGAAGGTATTTAAAAGACATGTAGACCTGGTGCTTAGGGACATGCTTTAGTGGTGGACTTGGCAGTGTTAAGTTTATGGTTGGAATTGGTCTTAAAGGTTTTTTTCAACCTAAATGATTTTATGATTCTAAGTATACACTGGGTTACTTTTAATACCATGACCTATACATTTTCACCATCTCTATCCAACTCCTACTCGTTACACAAAGTGGAAGAATTTCACTATGTGCATTCATAATGTTTATGAGTTTCACTTTCAAATGTGGACCACTAGGTGTTATTTATTTCAGTTTCTCTGATGTCAGGCATCTCAGATGTTCATTGAGGCAATCTACCTAAGACCTGTTCATAAGATATCCTAAAAGTACCTCATCTGACACCATAGCCATTTTACAGATGGTGAGCTAATGCACAGAATAATATCAAATTATCTGCATTCATTTTAGTTTATTTCTCGATTTGAGGTACCTTTTTCTTGGATCATGTTTCTGACTACTTGTCATAACACAGTTTTCAAAAGATTACCAATAAATACCATTGGCTTCAGTTGGTTCTCTGAATTCCTAGCTTTCTTACCATAAAACCTCATTGCACCCAAAAAATCCATGTTGAGGGAAAATAACAAAGAAATAAAAGAGTCTTCCTTTATGCATTTTCAGAACCGTGATTCCCTGTTCTTCTATAGATCAGAAAAATCGTAAAACCACATGTCCTTCTATCACTTCACCAGCACTTCCCACTGTCTGTGTAGGAAGAAAGCTGTCATTTATATTCTTATACTATTACATCAGAAGAGAAATAAAATTTAATCTATAGAAATGCCTTGATTCGTTGTATTGATTCAGTTTGCGTTTTACTAACAAGCGACATAGACTTGATAAGGCATTACATCTATATAGCCCACAATGGCACTACATGCTAATTCCTTTTGTGAGAGAAACTGAGAAAAGTGAAATCTATGATTAGAAGTCAATACATACAAGAAGCTGGTTATCTGCTGTTACAGTAAGATCTATCAAAATTACATATATCTCAGAACTGTTGAGAATATACTGATATTCTTACTCCGCTGGGAATAAAGTGTGTTCAGTATCTCTGAAAAGAAAGTAATTTAAAATTGATCTGTATGGCTAATAATGTCTAATTGAAGAACTCTCTAAACTGAATACTAGAGTGATGATTTGAGAGTGTGAAGAAAAATATATGACATCAGGGACTGGGGTTTAGAAAAGTGTTGAAAATTGATTGAACTGAAGGAGGTACTCATATTCATGGCTTCTTTTCTTTGCATACTTATGCTGTCTTTATTCATTATTTATCAACAGGTATTTTCTAGGGTAAGTGTTTCACATTATAGAACAGCACAACACACAGAAAACCAATTAAAAAATAAAATTCATGTTTTTGTAAAGAAGCTGTAAATGAGTACATAGAAATTATGATTTTTGTTTGCAATGACTGAGACTTGACTGATACTGAGACATTTTAACCTCTTGAATAGCATCAAGTCAGGTAATAAATCCCATGTCATTACTAGGAAAAAAACTACTATCAGTAGTTCCAAGTCAGATTTCTAGAAAATAAAATACTTAGAAACTCTCCCAGAAAATAAATACTTTGAAAATAGCTACTCAGAATAGTAGGAACAACTGATCCCAGTTTAAAAGTTCAATTGTTAGTATTTACATATTATTGTAGTTCTGTGGATCTGAGATATTATTTTGTAGTTATTTATTTCACTGAAAGGTGCCATGTTTCAAATAAGCTATGATGTGCTTATTTATCTGCTAAGTTTGGTCATGGTACTTTTTTTGAATTTATATTTGTGAAAAGATAACATTCCTGCCTCTACCCACAATAATGCACTTCACAAAATCTTGCCTCACCTCATCATTTTCATTATATAGGACTTACAGCAATTTCTCTGCTCTGTATCTGTCTTGTTTCTGGTGTTCTGTGATCTTTTATATGATACTCCTTATCTACTCATATTAGATGATTACACATTTTGCAGCTTTGATCTATGCAAGTTGCAATTGGGCAGACTTGCTTGATGTTGACATTCACTTCTCTGAGACAGAGTTTCTAAATTGCTTGTCCAATTTTTTTCTTTGTTTTAAGCAAAGCATATTAATGTGTAGGCTGTAACTGAAAAACAGATATCCTACTGACTTCAAAATTATTATATCTGTGCAGCTTGTGAAATGGCAAATGGCTTTGCTTTTCAAGCCTTCTTTTTCCTGCTGAGCATCCTTTCTCACAGCTTCCATTGCAAAGCTTTTTTTTTTAAGAAAATCCTAAAATATATTCATGTACTGCCTTTCAGGGTATAAGAGACTAACATGTTTGCTAAGAGTAAACTGCTACTTACTGGTTCTTTCTGACAAAATCTAACAATAACATCAATGAGTCTGACATAGTTGTGTTTAGTGTATCTGTAGACCTAAAATGCAGAGTACTTTGCTCCTTTCTCTGTTCCATCACGGTATAAGCTGTTGTTTTGTTTGAAAAGTCATAATCCTTTCACAGCTCCATAACCTTAGACCTTTTAAGAAAAAAATTATTTTGTGTTAAATAAAGCTTCAGTATTTTCTGAATGTAATTAAGGTTCAGGGTAAATGTCAAAATAATAGAATTCTGGTCTAATTCCTTGTGGTTTGTGCTACAAGAAATTCTAAGGATGGAACCAATAGTAACAGCCTCTCAACACAGTTCTTTAAATAATTTCTCACCCTTTATCTATTTATGCCATCTGTAGAACAAGAGAGTACTTTATTTCTTGTACTTATTCAGTTACTTCCTTCTCCTTTTGTGCATATTAACATAACTATCAGCTAGTGCAAACTCCTGATGAATTACAATATGGCAATCATCTGTCAAGAACAGTACAAAATCCATTTTGTCTGGGTTGCATATTGAGCTATAGGCCAATTCTTGGCAAGAATGTGACTGCTTAGCATAAAAGGCAGTGTGCTGATAATCTAGTGTTCTTTTGGTGAGATAACCTGTACTTCTTGAGGAGGTCATCTGGTCCAATGCTCTGGTCAATGCAGGGCCAATTACCAGCACAGATTCAACATCAAAGTGAGACCTGGTTGCTCAGTGTAATGCCCAGTCAAGTTCTGAGTACAACTGTGGCTGAAGCTTCCACAGCATTTGATCACTTTTGTAGCAAGTTTTTGTTGTGCTGTAATATCTAATTTAAATTAGTATTTTTTAAACTTTCTGTCCATTGTATAATATGTCTACATTGTGCTTCTCTGGAAAATATCCGGCTCCAGGTTCTCTATGACCTTCAGATAATTCTTCATGTCTAAATAGGCTCTGTTTAAAATTTATTCACTTTTATATTGACACACTATATATTTTGATTATTTGAGAAAAAAAGAAGTATTGAATAGCAGCTAGAATGTTGGGAAAGGATTTTTTAAATAAGGAAAAGGTCAGAATATTGTGAAATTCAGAATATAAGAAACATGTGTACCCTAATGCAAAAATGCAGCATCTGAAGGATTTGACAAAAAAATGAAGATAACGTTCTTGTGTTAAAACTATAATGCTATTGAATACAGTCTCTCAAACAGTTTCTTGTCCATCCCTGGAGAAATATTTTGCATAAGAAAAATTGAGAAAGGCCCTGTGAGCCATCATGCTCTTTATCCTCGAAGTCTGAGAATTGATGATTTTTCACCATTTCACGAGACATATTTGGAATCTAAATTTAACAGTGTATCTTCCTTAACATACATGCAGATAAAATATTTTCTCATTTTCCTCCAACCATTTTAAGAAACCTGCAAATCTGTAACTTATAATCTTAAGTTCACACTTTTTATGAAAGTAACAAGATACATGCATATGAGTTGTGCAACATTCTGAGAAACAATACTTAGTAAGCTTCTGTCATACAGAAATGCAACCTTGCATTGGGGAGTTATATGTATCAGTGTTGCATAAAAGGTAAAGGTCATTGAATTTATCAAAAGGAAATCACAGGATAAATGGGATACTCCATAAAATGCAGCATTTACTAAGAGTTTCTTGTTTCACCTAATCAACTTGTAGTACCGTTCCATTTAATTATCACATTGACTGTTCTTATACAGCTCCAGAAGAAGATGAAATGTATTTATTCACTGACCAGAAGCTAGTACCATAAATATATTTGCTGCAATGCACCAGCAAATCAATTCCAAAAACTTCAGCCCACATCCATTCATTAGCATATCCCTTCTGGACATTTTGACCTTGTTCCTGCTATTATAAAAACTAAAGTCCTGCAGTCTATCTTTAGAAAGTCTTCAGGTTATTCATTTTGCAGAGAAAGTTGTTCTGCAGTTAAACAGTCCAGAGAGACACAAATTCAAAATGGAAGTAGATGCATCATTTCTAGAAAGAACAGCAATCAGAAACTGAGACAGTAGAGATTTCCCAAACTGATGTCCTTTTCCTCACTTGACTGATTCCACATTATCAGTATTTTCAACACTACAGCCTAGATCTCAGGTTCCCCATCAAAGATTTCAAGAGAAACAGATATTTTATTCTGATGTCAGGCACCAAAGTGGAAAAGGA
The DNA here is from genome assembly GCF_003945595.2 of Pipra filicauda. Taxonomy (NCBI): domain Eukaryota; kingdom Metazoa; phylum Chordata; class Aves; order Passeriformes; family Pipridae; genus Pipra; species Pipra filicauda. Next base: position 2,357,709 of record NW_024104676.1, on the reverse strand, counting down.
CTTTCTAGTCCCCCTTTAGTTATGAGATTAAAGTAAAGAAGTGTGAATGAATACATCAGTCTAACTGTATTCATATGGATGAAACAACTCCTTAAAAGCTATCTTAATTTTTCTGTCTGTAAAAGTCTCTTTCCCTAATGCTTTCTGTGCTGCTTTGCAGATCTGCAAATCTGATAGAATTCAGAGTTCCTGCAAAAATGATTGAGACAAAGGAAAACAAAGTTCAAAATACTTTCACTTTTACAAAATAAAGTGCATACATCCTACTTGCAGACAATTTCTCTAGTGTTATCTTCTATTTGGTGGAGACTATCTTGTTAAAAAATCTATGCCTTATCTTATACATGTCCCGCTTTGGATGAACATTGACCTTAGATATAGCTGAAATGATAAATGATCATTTCCTTAGTGAAGGTTTGCAAGCAGCAAGTGTTATCAATTCTAAAGTAGTTTTACAAGTAGAAAACTTGTCAGGAAGAGCAAGATCCTGCCAGCTTATCTATATTGCCTGACACTCCACCCCTTGTGAAAACCTATAACCGTATTCCTTATGGGGAACTAACAAATGAATGAATAAATAAAGGTTTATTAGTTACACTTTTTTGGTTTTTCTAAATCAACAGTATGGTTAGGCATTTTTCACAAGCACCTTACAAATTTTTAAATACCCAAAACCTAGAAATTGTATTGGATAAATGAAGTAAATCTGGAAATATTTTCTTGTTGTGTTACAGAACTCAAATCAGTCCAGCAGTTTAATTACCTAGGTAGCCTCATCTCCTTGGATGGTAAGATTGATGGAGAGATAGACAACAGGTTAGCAAAGGCATATAGCGTTTTTGGAAAACTACATAAAAAAGTTTGGTGAAATAAACACCTGAAGAAAAGTACAAAGATCAGTGTTTACAGAGCCATAGTGCTGTCTACTCTCTTATATGGATCCGAATCACGGGTCATCTACCGTCACCACCTGTGACTCTTAGAATGCTTCCATCAACGCTGTCTCTGTACAATCCTAAACACCCACTGGTCAGATTATGTGACCAATACATCTGATCTAGAACAAGCAGCAGTCACAAGTATTGAGGCCATGTTACTGAGAACACAGCTGCGCTGGGCAGGACACGTCTCAAGGATGAAGGACCACCGCCTCCCTAAGATCCTGCTCTATGGTGAACTTGCCACTGGCTGCTGCAAGAGAGGAGCCCCGAAAAGTAGATACTAGGACTCCCTGAAACAACATCTCAGCCTTGGCCATATTGATCAACATAACTGGTCTACTCTGGCCTCCAATTGGGAGGTCTGAAGACACGTTATCTATAACGCTGCTGATGCTTTTGAGAAAGCACGCAGGATCACTCTTGAGGAGAAAAGACAACGCAGAAAGAATCTTGCCCTGCAGAATTTACCATCTAAGGAGTCTTTCTGCTGTGCCTTTTGCAACCGGACATGTCTATCTCGTATTGGCCTTTTTAGCCACCAGTGTGCTTGTAACAAATGTGGATAGAGCCCTTCCCAAATCTTTGTTCACGAAGCCTAGCCATGATGACAGAACTATTCCAAAAAAGTAGATTGGTGGAGTTTTCAGATACTGCAGAATACTATATAATAGTATTACTATATACTATATAATAGCAATATAATAGTTATTGAGCAAATCTTCACAGAGCTTTTAGTATGGCCCCTTGTACTTGCCTCATCCACAACTCATTGCACAAGTTTAGCGGCATTTGTCTCATTAACAGCAGAGAGCTAGAGCTTGGTTTTGTCATGTCACAATTTATCTGGAATTCTTCTCTACAGCCATTCTCATCCACCATTTCCCTAAATGCATGCATATGCCTGGCTTTTCTGTCCAGTGGGCAGCAACATTCAGACACTTCCACTTTGAAAGGAATAATGAATTCTGTGTGTGAAACTTTCACCCTCATAGTTCAATAAAAGTCCTGTTCTTAGCTGCATGCCCACTACTGTTTGTTTTGCTACGAGTAACTGGTGGAAGGAGATGGGAAACAAGTTTATTTGCTCCTGTTAAAATGCCACTGAGAAGTAAAGGAAGCTGTAAAAAGATCTGAGAATTTTTCCTTTATAGAAAGTATCTAGATAAAGATCTGAGAGCCTCACAAACAGTGTAAACTGTGAAACAAAATGAAGGTGAAAGTACATAGAAAGAAAGGGTTGTTTATTTTTCTGGGAAAATTTTGTCTCTTCCCTGTAAGAGGCCGAGGCAGGCAGGCATGGTCAAGTTTAGTCTTTTCATCAAACCCATGTCCCACCTCCATGAAACAGCCCTGCAGGACTGATCATTTGTCTCATTCGAAGGAGTGGGTAAGAAGGCTTTCCAGGACAGGTGAAAAGTGACAAATACTACTGCATTTCCAGAGCAGTGGCAATGGTCAAGACAAGCTGAAGAGTGTCCTCACTTGGTCTTATATAGCCAGACAAATTTAGAGGCATGTGACAAGCATAAGACAACCATGTCCCAGTGAAGGAGGTTCAGGGGAAGGCTAGCCACTCCTAGGAGTCCCCTAATGAGTATTCCATATTTTTCCTCTCCGAAGCACAGACCTGGAGGATATAAATCGGCACCTGGTATGTGTGAAGGGACTGCTCAGGGGTACAGTGCCCTAGATGAGTCCTGAATGAAGTCGCTGTATGGCATCCTGCACCTTTCTGGTAGCCACGTGTCACAAAACAGCGATGGAAAAAGCAGGCATAAGAGAGAAAGCTGCCAGTGAGCAGAAACAAAACAGACAAGAAAATTGCCTGGAACGAGCCTGAAGCCCACTTGGTTTGGCATTTCTCTGCCCACACAGTCACACGAGTTGGCTGCAGACAATGCTGGTGTTATTTAAAGACAAGCCTTCTGTTGTTTTGGGAAGAATGTTTGAAAATGACAGTGAAGGTGGAGCCAGGAACGATGTAGTCTGACATTCTCAGCAAAGCCTGGAACTCTTTTCATTTATGTCTATGTGATTTGTTTGGAACCCTTACACCTTTGTTTTGGTGCACCAAGAGATTAAATAATGCAATATATTTTTCAGAATATTCTTTTTTCCCCAAAAAATTTCCTTATCATGTAGATAAGTATTTATAATAAAACATAGCTTTCTCTTTTAGTGTGTCTGTGTAGAATGTGTTGTAGTGGCAGTTCTGGCAAGGGTGTGCCAATAATTTATTCTATTTCCAGAAACAAAAGAGCACAAGCCACTGAATCTTTAGCAAACTAGAAAATATTTTTATCATGGATTTTTAGGTAGTTATTTTTCAGCTTTTAATGGAAAACAATCTAGAAAGGAAGCCTTTTACTTTTTACTTAATTAACCAAAGAATTAGAAGGCATTCTTGCAAGGAATTCGCTCAATTAATAGAGGCACTAGCATTCATAAAGTATTCTACCATAACTACGCAATCATGTGAGAATTGAGCATGGTATATTTGAATTATTAAGATCATTACAAATTTCACCCCAAATAACAGTACTTTTAATTTCAAAATGTTAATATTTTTTAATAATCCTTTTCTTATCAACCGAATGTCTCTAAATGTATGCAAGGACTTACAAACCTGAGAGACTAGGCAAGACTGTCCTGAATGGAACCTGGTAGAACCTCAAGTTACTATTCCTTTCTCAAAATGCTTCTTAATATGCAATAAATCATTAATAATCATAATACCAGAACTAAAGTAGCAAGAAAAAGAGATTAATTATAAAACATGTTTTACTTTATTCCACTTTACCTGGAATACATTAACTTGAAAAATATCTTTTAATAATTGCTAATCTTCTAATGCAATTTCTTGACTCAACACATAGCTCATCCAGCCTATTACCAGAAGAAAAAAAAAGAGAAAAGAGAGAATACTTCATTTGTTTATCTGATGTTGTCTTATTTTCAGTACTTATTAAATATTTTTCTACTTTCAAAAATATATCCAGTTTGAAGATTTTATGTAATCATGTATTAAATATGGTAGATAAACAAATTTAAGACTGTGTTTTAATCAAGTATTTTTAAAAAATCAATTAAGAGTCAGATGTGAATTAATTAACCTTTAATCTAACTAAAGCATGGGAAAATGGAGAAACTTGAAAGGCATCTAGTTGCTGTTCACATTTCACAACATGCCATAAGATTGTTAAACATTATAATAAGTATAACCCCATTATAACATTTAGATAATATTTTTCATTATGCAGACCTTCATAAGCTCTTAAAAATTTAAAGAAGAAAAGCAGGCAATTTGTGAAAGGTTGTGGCAAAACTATAAATGACTACAGAATTTCTGAGCCCTCTAACCCAGATATCTGAAAAAACACATCCTATGGCAATGTTCATTCAAAAAGTCTACTCCTTTCATGGTAGTAAAAATTTCATGACACCACTTCATCAATAAACACTTCTAGGTAAGAATCAAATAGAAGATCAACTCTTGTGCAGTTACAATCACGCTCTGTACAAGACTCCCCAGTAAAGCCCTGGACAGAGCAAAATGAGTGTCAGGCAGAGCAGACCACCCAAAGCTTGGCAGTACAGCTGTGCGTAGGGAGCCGCCTATGTGGGAGGCCATGGCAGTAAGTTGGAGTTAGCATCCTCTTTCAAGAAGCCAGAACTCAGTAGCCCGTGAGAAAAAGATGAAATATAGTTCAACAAGAGATTCAAACAGTAAACAGCCTAAGTTGTAATTTGCACAGAATATTACTGGAATAGTATTGTTATTATTGAAGGAAATCCTAACAGAAAGTGACTTCTGGCTACTAGACATTTATCAGCTAGATGATGTTTCTCGTTATTTTAGGTATGGAGGTAACTGAGTACATATATCAATACCATGTATGCATAAGAATTTTGTGATACAGTATGGTTATACAGTAGTGAGCCCTTTTGGCACACTAAAGAACCCAGAAATGATGCATTCAAGAGAGCATATCATGCTCATTGAGAAGGAGTAATTATTATTAACAAGAAGATTACAATTTAGGTATTTCTAATACTATGATTTACAAGGTTTTGCCAGAATTTTTCTCTGTGTTGAAAAAGCATAACAAAATTCCAGAATAAACAAATATTTGTCCATCTCTGGTGCTTATGACTCTGTTCCTGCATACGTATCTGCAAACTATAGTAATTATACCTTTCTCCATAGGTCTTTATCTTTCACAAGACTATTTTAACACTTATATATAATTGAAATTGACCTGAATCAGTCCATCAGCTTCAACAAGGTTTCAGTCAGATGTGAGCAGTCTCATGCGATTTCTGTCAAAGGATTGTTATTAACGATTATTAACAAGAAGATTACAATTTAGGTATTTCTAATACTATGATTTACAAGGTTTTGCCAGAATTTTTCTCTGTGTTGAAAAAGCATAACAAAATTCCAGAATAAACAAATATTTGTCCATCTCTGGTGCTTATGACTCTGTTCCTGCATACGTATCTGCAAACTATAGTAATTATACCTTTCTCCATAGGTCTTTATCTTTCACAAGACTATTTTAACACTTATATATAATTGAAATTGACCTGAATCAGTCCATCAGCTTCAACAAGGTTTCAGTCAGATGTGCAGTCTCAGTGATTTCTGTCAACAGTTACCATTGTTATTAACGATTTTTTCAGTATGAATTGAGGTTAGTATGTAATCACCATTTCCCCCAGTGGTATTCTGTTAGTTTTCTTAATTAACTTAATAATCATCTTTTTAAATTAATTGATTTTCCGTTACTTTTCTAGCCTTGTTTTTCTTTTACTTTCTTCTAAAAGATCATGAAAATGGTGATATGTACAAATGCATTCAAGAAATGATTAATCAATTAATTGTTTTAAAGACTCTAATCTCTCTGTTTTCTTCCTTGTCAATTAGTGACATCATCCAGACATTTAAGCTTCTTAACTTCTAAGAATAAACAAAAATAAATTGAGCTTCAAATAACTTTGTCTCTCTTTTCTACAGGAAAGCAGTTTTATTATGTGCTATTAGTACAATAGAGGAAAAAAAAACAAAACAACAAAAATCAACGCTAAAACGTAAACAAAACAACAAGAAAAAACCCCCAGCCAAACGTAAAAAGCCCCCACCCTTTTTTTCCTGGTTTACATTTCCAGGTGTAAACTTAAATTGCTACCACATTCTGTTTTAAGCAATAAGCTGCCTCTATAGGAACAAAGATCTGCTCTAGCTGTAATCCTACTGGAAACGCTCTCAGCTGTGAAAAATTATAAAATATAGACCTTTTATACTGGGGGGAAAAAGCAGGCTTTTTTGTTACTTTACTGGGTTTTGGTTAGGGTTTCGGGTTTTTTTAGAGGTTCATCTGGACTTTTTTCCCCTTTTTTCTAATGATACATTTGCTGTGAAGTGATGAAATTGCTGACTTGAGTGATGACAGCCTGAACAATGATTGCTGTCAAAGAAAGAATACTTTTCTTCTCCAAACTTCTGAAATATTAAAGTAGAGACAGCCAATAGAGATTTCATTTTTTTTAAGTAGCCTTCCAATTACCTTTCCTTTTAGTTCTATTTTTGTTGCAAAAAAGGATGCCAAAATGTGTTTGTCACAATCTCTTTTTCTTTCTTTTTTTTTCTTTTTTTTTCTTCCTGATGAAAGATTTCTTCTATGCCGTGTAGAAAATAATCTTTGAATCAGAACTTCACAATGATAGACAATATGCTTCTAGGACTTCTGCATAGTGGGCGTTCAAAGCTTTACTAAGAATCTGTATGGGGAAGAGGATGAAAAAAAATTCATCTTTGATAAAAAGTTACTGTATTGTTTTATAGTAAAACAAGCAAAACAAGTGAAAAGTTTTACAACTGATGAAAGTATATATAAAACAATGCTATGCACAGACATGAGACAGATATAAACACATATGTAAATATATGTTTTTTGAAAGGTAAAAACCAGGCAAATGTCATTACACTTAATAATCAGAAAAGGGTACCACAGAAAGGCTAATATGAGATTACTTAAGCAGTTTTAAATACAAACTTATGAGATCTCCAAAGATGTACTCCTTTTTTCATTCTTGATACTTAATCACTATACAGTATTAAAGATTGAAATGTTTCTGAGCATATTTTGACACAAATTCCATTATACCATGTGCATTCCAGGTTAGCTTTTATTTTTATACAAACCCTGGCACATTGCTTTGAAGTTGGTTTTGAGTGTATCTTTAATGGAGTATTTTATCTAGATGTGAAAAAACTATTTAGAGAAGTCAATAAAAACTTCCAAGCTGCTTTTCTTAAGTAAGCTAGATTTCCATGTTCTAGTATTGTTAAAAATTTGTTAAATATTCAAAACATTTTTATAACTGTGAAAAACAATAATTACAGGCCTATTATGGAAATGGAGTCAATTTCTCACTTTGAAATTAATTATATATAAATAGTTCAAAAGGTGTGAAAGTGAAAAAACCCCACAATTTCAGTTTGAAAAGTGCCAAAATTTATATTTTAGAAATTACTAAAAAATGTAGGAAGAGAGGGATAAGATTTCATTTTTTTTCTATGGAAAAGGAAGTATGATTTCCAAACAGCTTCAATTTTTTTTTTTCCCTACCTTACTTGCATTAATTCTAGAATATTTGTTGCCATTTTCCTCAGAGGCATAGCTGGTATAAATAAGAATGGTCTATTAAATTAGGTTATTATATGTTTTAATGCATGTCATAATTAATAAATTTATTTATGCATCTTTTTGTCTGCTGACAGATTTAATCTGTAATTTATTCACACCTTTTAATTGTCAGTTTTATTGCTATCTGTTATTATTATTATTATTATTATTATTATTATTATTATTATTTAGATAATTAGGTTATAGATAATTAGTGTTATGGAACTCTCTGATAAAGTTCTGTTGCATTCTTTAATAACTATCAAGATTTTTAAAGATTACTTAGTCCATAACCTTATGATTTGATAAATAAGTGGATTTCCTCAAAGCACACGAAGAAGAATTGTTATGGAAAGCATAACATTGTTATGCAATCCTCTGAATCATCCTATTTTCATTGAAACTTTGTAAAGAGATAGGCTTTATTTTAAAATTTGCTTTACCAAAGACTGTTTTTTTCTTCATTCTTTTAGTGAAAGCCGATATATAGAAAATATATATGATTGCCTTTCACCAAAATTCTTATCCATTAAGCAAGGAAGGTTTCTTATTTAGGTTAATTTTCTTAAGGTTATTTGAAATTTGTTCAGTGTTTCTTTCCTATACCCTAAAACATATTTGCTTCTACCTGATGTAGATTGAATACATTTTGTATTAGTTATTCTGTCACCTCAAATCAGCTGGAAAGCAGTCCACACATTTGGTTAGTCTAATCAATGGTGGAAGGAAAGTCACAGTTAAAGATGTTTACTCTAAAAAGGTCTCCATCTTGAACTATTAAATCATTTTTAAGTACATATAAAGTTTAGAATTATAAAGTATGGAACAGGGAACAAAAAACTGAGTTTTGAAATTCGAATAATTTCAACTGATGTTGAAATTAGAATAATACAGTGAGAAGTGATCACCTTCATTTAAATATGAAAGTTGTAATGTGCATAATTATTACGTTTAAAAATGTAAACATTTTTCTGTTGCTTCAATGAATTTGTATCATTTGCACCAATTTAAAAAGACAGTGACATACAAATAAGTTATGAGTACCATAAAGACAGTAGTTTAGTCACTTTATATTAATAATTCAAGTACCACTAATGTTATCTACACTAGTAGATTTCCTCAGAAGTAGTGGATTTGGACATTTCTTTCTCTGTTTTCAAAAGTTATTCTCTTACATGAAACTATGAAATTCTGAATGAACAATTTATTCTGAAGCCAAAACATAGTGAAAAATACAGAAGAGTATTTATTCATTGAATGTTTGTTCTAGTATGTGTATACATTTTTAGAATTGCAGTGGTCAAAAGCTTATAATTTCTGTTCCATATGAAACAATGAATTCTGAATCCCTAGAGTCTGAAATGAGGTAACAAATCATATATCTTACTGAAATAGTATTCAGACTATTTTATTAGATTCATAGATAAGATCAAAGTGGTTGCTTCTATTTAAATAAAATACAGACTTCCACCAACATGAAAACAATTTCAGGGGAAGAAAATATGTACAAGGATTTTTTTTTTGATGGTACACAGCAACACAACTAACATCTGATTGTCTCTCAAGGCACTTTATACATTTTTGCAGAAGAGATAAATTCTAGAAATATGTACTTATTCCTGTTATTCATTACTGTCTGTGACCACTTGACAACAGTACTCAGTTTTTTTCCACAATACCACATTACAAGAGATTAGCATAAATCATTCAAAGTCACTGTTAAGGGTAAGGTAAAACCAGAAATACGTTTAATATAATTAATGCAACAAAGGAAAACAGGGATTCTAAAGTTTGTGTCTTCAAAAAGTATATTTAGTTCATCAGAAATGCTTCTATACCACTATTTTGACCTGAAGGTAGTGGTGAGACTTCTGCTAGTCATGTGTGTTTCCTGAGATAGCCATTTCAGGGCAGAAAATCTGCAGATACTAACGATGATTAAGTATTTGTAGATGTTATATAAATATATACTCAGCAGGCATCAACGAGTGCCAACTGACTATAAATAATCGATAACGTCAAATATCTGCTATACTGCTAGTAAGGAAAAGGATACTGTTTCTGTAGACTCGAGTTATTCAGAGTGAACAGGATAGCTAACATCAAAAAGACAAAAATAAAAGATAGCAATGAAACATGTACATAAAACTATACAAAAAACCCATGAACATCCAATTTAAAAAAAAAAAAGAAAACTTAGCAGATGCTTTTTAGAAGTGCTAGTTTTTAATAGAAGATATGGCTTGATTAACTCTGTACACTGGATAATCTAGATTTGACTTTGATTTTATGAAAGCATTTGAGCTCTGACAGTCTAAGTCTTTCACATAAGTCAGGCAGCAAATTTAGCCACTGAATCATTTTCTAAAGCCAAAGTCCAAAATTAGCGGATTAACTAAAATATCTTTTTCGTTCTTCAAATAGACACAATTGAGGCTAGTTTTGAATAGTTCTACCATGTACAAAAAATCAAAGTAGGATTTGTGATGCTGAGTGTTGAAATTTATTTCTGTTGAAGCATTACTACAGATAAAAGATTATTGATTGGAAACAAATGTTTTGGAATCTAGCTTCCACATTCTGTAACTACCCCGAAGAAGAGCTGATCTGAATATTGTCTAGGACAATGTTATACTGAAAACATGCAACTTTGAAGCTATGTTAAACCTCATAAATCTATTAACCATCTAAGACAAAAATAACAGAATTAACCAAATTTTGTGTCAACAGTACAAAGGTCAGCTTCATATAAACACAGAAAACTTCATCTGACTTTAGTAGGATAGTACAACAGTATTGAATGCAAACAGTGAGGTTCACCATGTCAAACCAGAAGTATCTCTCAGCCTTTCCCAGAAAAGATGTCTTTGTGAGCCCTAAGTAACCAGTTAAAGTTTGCAGAGGGTCAAAGGCAGTCAGAACAGACACTCACCACTTGCTGCTCTTCGCTGCTAAAATTATGTCTTGATGCAGCATTTGTACACCTATGCTCATGTGCTAAAAGTTACTGGTTCAAGAGTCCACTAAGAAAGTAGACTCACTCCGGCTCCAAGGTCAGAAGCATCTTTGCTACCATTCAGACTCTATCTTAATATGCTGGACTGGAGTCCTAGAACTTCCTCACTGGCAGTAAAGTTCAGAGCAAGTCACTCTGCAGTCTAGGGGCAGAGCTGTACACTTCCCATTGCAGAGGGCAGGCTGCACTGATGGACTCTGGGAGATGTCCTCATTTCTTTGGGTTGAGTTAAGAATACCGAAGTTAAGGTTGGTGCTGTGTCCTCACCATGGCATCAGAGGGACGTATGGCCATGACATGGCATTGCCAGATGTCCCCACTTAGAGAAGAAGGTAAGGATTTTATCTGGCTAAGAGAACTTTGAGGTCACAGACACAAACAAGTCCCAGCCAAAATCGTTAGCATGGCATAGATAACATCACACATGCAACCTAATTTTTTCCAAGCCCTTAATGTAATTGAGATCTAAACATTTTAGAGTAGCTAGACTACAGAACCAAAAAGAATTCTTGCCAAGAAAGATTTTAGAATGCTTAAAGCAGCTGAGGTATTCTGCAAGGACCCTTTTCTTTCAAGCTTTTGCAGATTATAAAAATAAAACTTTATGAGAAAAAACATTACTAGCTAAGAGAAGAAAAAGTACATCTAATGTATCAAAAGCAACCAAAGAAAAGCCCAAACAAACAAACAAAAACAAAACCCAACCAAACTAACAAACTCCCAAAAAGAAAACAAAAACAAACAAACAAAAACAAAAAACCAAACAAACAAAAAAAGCAAAACCAAAAAAATAGCCAAAACAAAACCAAAACTTGAACAGGAAAAGATCTAATTCCTTGCCTCACAAAGGTAAATTTCCATTCTGCAAATAATCAAAATCATAGTGGGGAAGTGATGTTAACGTAATACTGTTTTATCTGAGTATGAATTTGATTTTGATTTCTCACTGTTCTCATTGCAGTTGTGAATTCTTCTTCAAGTTCAGTGCCACTTCTACCACTCGCAATTGAAATATTAAAACATGGCTGGAAATGTTGCCCGCCCTGGAATTTACAGACTGGATTTTGTCAGCAGAAAAGTCATGATTACGAATAAGCCAATTAAGTGCAAAACATAGAAAATTCCACAGAGATCTAACTACATGTTACAGTGATTTGACTTGACTGAGTTCAGTAATATAAAACTACTTGCCCTTGCCTCAATCAAGTGTCTAAAGAAGGCATCATTTGCACTTCTAGGTCAAGGATGGTAAAGTGAGAACAATATTTAATCCCCAAGTAGTCATTCCCAGTGGGAGATTCTGTCTGTACAATTTCTTCACTTACGACCCATTTGTAATCATTGTGAAGTTTCATTCTGCAATCAATACTCATGGGATTTATGGGACTAAGTCTTATTAATGCCAACGGAATTTATGTAGGGTTAGTCCCTAGGCACTGTTAACTGACCAGAGCCAACAACTGCTGGCCAAAGCTGGGATATATGCAATTTGAGGATTACAATTATATATTCAGTATTTTTTTGTCTTCCGTTATTTTATTTTGCTTTATCCATCGCAAGGTAGAGATGCAATTACTAAAGTAGCATCTCAATTTAAAGAGAATATTCCTCACATGGATAATGTCCATTTTCTCAGTAATTAGTATAGTCAAAGGAAAACTTTCTTCCTTTGATAATTTGGGACAATTTGGGGTCAGCAACATTATTGTCTATGACAGTAAACAGGTTTATTAAATAGATCAAACAGAAATTTCACAATCTGCTTGATCCTTAATTACCTGCGTATTTAAATCCCTATTTTGTTGGAAGTCTCAGGTGTTCTACTCAAAAGCTCTATTAAAATGCAAATAGGTCATAATATAATTGAAGATATTTAAATAAAGTATATTTTCTTCACCAGTTCATCCTGTCATGAATTCATGAATTCGTGAGATATTTGAAAGGACAAGGACTAGGGGGAATTTGAGGGGGGTTTGTGGAAATTATAAGAACACATGAAAATTGTCCAATCTCTCCATTTTCTTTTTCACCATGTAACAGGAAAACTCCATAAAACAGAAGAGTAATATCTCTAGCTTATGAGGAAGCAAGTCATTACATAAGGTATGATTCATCACTGGATTTCATTACCCCAGAAGATAATGAACTTTCAATCTTTTCAGTGACAAAAGAAAAAAAAAATCAATTTAAATTTCAGTTTGGAATAATTTGATTATTTCTGTTTCAGCAGAAATAATCAAATTGCAGTATAAAGCATCAGCAACTTGTTTTTACTATATTTACTTCACATGAGAGTGTCATCCCAATTTTTCAGGTGAAGAGTCAAAAGAAAAGATATTAGGTGACTTGTTCAATACCAGCAGATCTGACACCATAAGGAAAGCAGAGGCTTTCAGATTAATGTTCGAATGAATCAAAAATGCAGAATCAAACACAGCAGATTGTATCTTTTTATTATATCAGTTTTTCTAAATAATTATGAGAGCCTTCTTTCCCCCCAGAAAATACTGTCACTTTTTTTCTAACTTGCTTGACCCTGTCTTCCTGCAAAAACAGCTGCATAAGTAGCTATTTTTAAAAAAATATATTATTCTTCTAAGGAAGCTTTTGCCTGCTAACATATATATAAACCTTAGAAATGTAGACACATTTATAGTAAATGGAGGGTAAAGCTATAATATTGCATTTGAGAGTCTTCACCTCCCAAAAACTTGCCTCAGGCTAGACCTAGGTGTATGCCAACTGTTTCTCTGTTCCCTGTACGTGCACAGATATTCCGTGCAACCTCATGCTGAAGTTCTAGTTTTCTCTTTCAAGTGCTGTCTGAACACTGGTCTAACCCAAACCTAAAATGTCCACAGGTAAAGGGAAACAGAACATGATGCATTGATAGAAAATATTTAGAAAATATATTTGACTTCCTTGACATTTGCTAATATACACATGAAAGTTATTTATTACTCTTTTACTAAAGAGAGGCAATTAACAGGAAGAAAGGAAAAATGGAGAAGAAGAGCTATATTTCCATGGGAGAGAAGTGAATTAAGATAGTAATTTATCATGTCATATCTGCAGTTAGTGAAAAAGTATTTAAAGGATAGAAAAATTAACTTGTTGGGTTTAAAACAAAAAAAAAAGAAAAATCTTCCTAAAGTTAATGGTGAAAGTTAGAATAGAAGTCACTTCATTAAATTAATTATTACTAATGATCAAAGTAAGAGATTTAGAGATTCTTTTTATTATATATTATTTTTATGTATATTAGTAGAAATGTATATACATGCATAGTTGTATTCTCATAATTTCATCACCTATATTGTAAAACTTATCTTGACATGCAAAAAAAGTCATACACAAAATTTTAGAGGGGAGTGTTAGTCACACTGTTTATGGCAACACAGCCATTTTTCTTCTGCTGACTTAGTCAGAAGTACAATACTGGTGTAGCTAGGCCACTGATATTATTCACTAGGAAATTTATTATTTTCTTTTTTATTTAATGGTGTAGGTGTTTAATTGTTCATTTTTATTTTGTTTTTATTTTTATACCAAATTAACAAAAAAAAGGAAAAGAAACTTTTACAGGTCCCAATTAATGAATAATAAAATTTTATACATTTTCTAAGATTAAAAAAAAAAAAACAAACCTAAAAATTGAAAGTAGTTTTTAAAAATTCAGCAGAGAACTGAATTTCCTTCCTAGGTGGTGCAAATGTGTCTTTTGAACTTGCTACATTAAGACTATAAGTCTAAATGAAAAATGAAGACTCAATAAAGTCTAAAAGAAGAGTACAGTGCTATTCAGAGTGAGACAATCAACAGCAAACCTCACTTTTCTAATAAATTGAGAAACTTAAGTCTTAGACGTGTGTGTTGACTCTCTCATCTGTCCCTCTATGTAAATATCATAATTTTTCAGTATTCTGATATTTCTAATTCCTGAAATTAGAAATTCATTAGAATATTACTGTTCTGATATTTATTCTAACGTGATGTGAACAGCATCTCTTCTGTAGAACATGTAATATTCTGAGTTTAAATCATGAAAACAGTTTGAAAAACAGTTTCAATCATGCATATCTGGTCAAGTTTAATGTAGCAACAGCTACATTATGGGCCTAAATTCTATAGGAGGTCATAATGGGTACTATACTGTTCCATTTTGTCCTGCTAACTTCCAATTTTTGTAAAAATATATATAATGTGAAAGCCAACTTCAGAAAAATGTTTTATTATTAAAAAGTACAGAAAGAAAAATATTGGAGGCAATCTGTTTAAAATGTTTGTTTTTCTTTTAATAAGAAAATATTTTAAAATATAAAACCAGTCTTCATAATCTGATTTTCATAACTCCTGGCAAACTTAACTAAAAAGTATACAGGAATTATGTAATTTTCTGTGACTTTTTTTTTTGGGGAGGGGAAGACAGACGGTTCTATTAATGTAGAAATTTTATTTCTCGTTTTTAGCTCATTCTCCTTGTTCCCTTTAAAAAATAGCTTGTGTTTCACAGTGTAATGAATCATATTATCTGAGCAGCACTCTGTCTTCCCCAGCAACATGAGTTCAGACTATTTAAGAGAAATAAGTCTTTCAAATTCCTAGTAGCAACCTTTCACCTTTGCTCCTTGGTCTCATGAAGACCAGAGAGTAGAATATGAGTTAAGCTTTTCAGCGCCAAATAACCTCAACTATAGATCTCATTTTAGAGTCATCAGGAGTGTCACTCAGAAGGCAGACTCTTTGACACCAAGGAAAAAAAGAATTTGTATTCTGAGCATCACAAGAGGCCTATTGTTGCTGATTGCTAGAAAGGAAGAGAGGGGAAGGAGGGAGGGAAGGAAAAGAAACAACAAAACAAAACAAAAAATGCCACAAAAAATCTTCAGAGGCTTTTAAGGAGCTTTAGGCTTTGAAAAATAAATAAAACATTGCATTTGAAATCCCTTTGTGCATTACAACAAAGACATAAAAGTTTATCATAAAATAAAGGTCTGGCAACTTCAGCAAATATATCCATGGAAATGGAACTTACAAAGTGTTGTAAATAGAAAAAAAAATTAAACAATGTTAAAGTGAAGTTTGCCATCTGGGTTTGAAGGTTATTAGAATGTTCTTTGTTGGAAGATGAGCTTTTTCAATTAATGACTATGTAGATTTAGATCAGTAATTCCTTTAGTAATTATACTCTGTGTAAAGAAGGAATTATAAGACTTGTAAGCATGTTCAGTTCTATCAAAGTAGATTTGTGCAAAAAACTGAATTAAAAAGATAGTTTATCAGTGGTAGTTCACATAATAGATATGTCAGTCAATGCATCCTTGGAGTCACAAGCATAATGCAGATTTGATTTTTACCTAATAATTAGATGAATTCCTTACCTTAAACATATACTTTTACTTGACAGGTTCTGAATCCTTTTGTTTAGTTAGTTGAGGAAGAAGAGAAGGAATGGAATTATTATCTTTTATTACCAAATTGACCACAGTTTATATTATTCTTTGTGTTTCCATTGACACATTTTCAGCTTTCAGTGTGTTACCATCATCAGCTTCCTTTACCATTTAGTACTCGAATCTGAAATAGTGTTTTGGAAGAATCAGCTGGATATTATAATTTTATTTTTTTTCTGAGTGAAAGAACATGTTCCAAACAAATGTTTCCAGATAAACTGAAGGAACTCATATATATTCATCTTGCAAAGGCTGGCATCTGCTTCACTCACATGACTTTAGTAGCATTCAAATGGAACACTAGACCATTAATTCAGCAGAGAAATAAGTTAGTCAAAAATATTTATAAAAGAAGATAACAGGGACTACTAAATGAAATTCAATTGTACCTCATCTTTTGGCACTTATTTCTTAGCCTATTCTACAAGACAGATTAATGTGAAAGCTTGTAATAAATCTGACTTCAGTCATCATTAATGGTGCCAGAAAATAAGAAAATATGATGTGTTTTCAGAAAGAGATGAATAAAAAAGGGTGTGCAACCAAACAGGAAATTAAACTGCATTTGTTACAAAAATAATAAAAATAATTTTCTTTAGTTGTAATATTATATTTTATTTCTCTGTCACCATAATACTTGGCTCTTTTCCTCCTATTATCTTTCATTTAATTTAGTAAATTCAGCACTTGTTAACTAGAATTAATGCTGATTTTTTCCCCCTTCATTCCAGTACATTCACACGATCTTGAGAGCAGGGTACTAAGGTGTCAGCAGAGGGTCATGCTTCTCTCTGATCTGCTGCAAGGCTTGGTTTCTTTGCTTCTGTCTGTATTTCCCCTCCCCCTCACATTTTTTGCTCTTGCATGATTAGAGAGATCCTAAAAGTTCAAAATTCTTTATCATTATGTGATTATGTGTCATAGAAAAGAAAAACAAGATCCCTAAGATGAGTACTTTACCATAGTAAATCAGACATGCACAGCTTAATGGATCTCAGTTCTTCCCTGAGGACATTATATACTATGGTCATTTAATTTATGTAACGCCAACTTCAGTCCTTTCTGCTAGTTTCCTATAGAGTAATATCTCTTATGGCCTCCTGTTTTCCATTATTTTTACCTCTTTTTCATTATTATTTATTTAATATGAATATTTTTCCACAGCAATAATATTTTTTATGTGCAGTTTGCATGTGACCACATAAAAAATTAAAGTATGATTACTGAACTGCTGTATTGAATATAAAAATAGGAAAAAAAATCAAAAAAAGCAGATATCTTCCGTTTAGAGTGTCTCATGGCTCTCGTGTTGGAAGTCACTGATATCTATGAAAACAGGATCCTTTTGAAGGTGTTATTACAAGGGAGATAGTGGTTTTGAAAGTCTTTTTCCAGACTTTTTGTGCTTTTAATTTTTTATATGATTTTGTTGGGGATTTTGTATGATATTTAATACATTTTGGAAATAATAGATCCTTATGCAACAGAAGCAATACACTATTCCAGATAATACAAAAGCATTGTTACACCTTTCTCTGAGTGCACTCAAATGACAAAGTACTTTTTGAATTTTGTTTTTTAATCCAATGATAAAGCATCATTTAAGTAAAGTGGTAATGGGGTTTAACTGATAATAATGCCAAGAATAACACTTGCCCTTGAGGTTGAATTAATTTATGTTTCATTTGAATCTTTGTGTTTGAGTTATATCAAGTTCTTTAATGGAAAACATATGCCTGATAAAGGAAGAAACAATTTTTTATCAGTTCTACCTTTTCTCCTCAAAGCCTTCTAAACAGAATTAGATGAATGAACACAACTCATTCAATAGCGGCCTTGTTTTTACCTGATATTTGTCTGGCTGGCAATATCTTCTTAAAGAATATCAAGAATTAATTTACTAAGGACTTCCTGAATAGCAGTAGAACAATTTCCTAAATTTATTCTGAGAACAAACACAATTGTTGCCAGATTCTTACTTTTCTTTTTCACCATCACAATAAATTTCTTTTTTCATGATCTCTAGGGAAGAAATTTAACAATTTTATGTGAAAATTAGAGAATAGGAGAAATATCTTCAGTAAAAGGACACAGGAGTATCAAGTCCTCTCCTTCATTTCATGGCAATGAATACTGATTCTCTATTCTGAGTCTTTAAAAAGCCAGTCAAGAATTACTAATTTCATGCACAAGGATTGAACATTCAGTGTAAACTACTACCATCAGCTTGGAATTTCTTTTACGTTTTTCCAGTGTTTTGTTTCTTCCATGGGATCCATCATATTGAGCTTCAGCAGTGAATAATCAGTCTAAGACTTTCACTTTGATTTTGAGCCCTTGTAAATTTAAGAATGAGCAACTGTCTTATATATACATGAATCTACTGCTACCTGCTATGAAATCCCAGGTTGGACAGGGCCCTGATTGGAACAACATAATCTTTAAGAGCCCTTCCAACCCAAGTCATTCTATGATTCTATGATTCTATGAAATTAAGATTTCTTTACGGATTATTTTAAAAAGAAGCCAAGTGAAGAGTTCAATCAAATGAAACTCAGTGAAATTGAGTTTTTCAGAATAAGTACCTCAGGTCCTAAACCTGAAACAAAACAAAATAAAACAAAACAAAACAAAAAATGCCAGCCTACAAAGGGTTTGGTTTCTCTTTCAGTGCAGTGTGAATCAAATCTGACTTCTCTGGTATCCATGGATCTATAGTGTCCTAGCATAAGCGCAAGGGAAATCACACTCGAATTTCCTGCCCCCGTGACAATGTACATCTCAGCATTTTTGCCTTCACACTCTCAAATTTATTTACAAATGATTTTATTACGAATAATAACGACCCCTAGGTTAGCTCTTTCCTAGCACTTAATCACTGAGTGCATGAAGGGCCTAAGGTAAAGCCTGTGGGACATAGCTTCCCTGGCCAGCAACAGCCTGCTTTCTAGAAACTGCTTTCTTTGTCTGGTATCACTCCTTAATTTAAGTTCTTTGTGAACTTCAGAAAGCTAAACTGTTGTTTTGTTTTGTTGTGTTTATTCAAGTACTATTTCCAACAATAAAACATTAATCTGCCTGTGTTTCTCTCCAATTAATGTTTAAAGCATCCTTGAAATAGACAAAGAAAAAATCAAAGTATGATGTATTTTGGTTTCTCTTTTCTTGCCTACAAATTTATGTCCATTGTCACATCAGAAGAGAGGCAACAATTGTTTTCAGAGAATAGTGCTTTCAATTCAGAGAATAGTGCTTACTTTTACATAGAAACCTTGCTATTTAACCCCTGGAACAGAATAATTGAGGACTTTTTGATGAACAATCTGTATAAGAGAAAAGTGCAATAAACACAATGAAGGCACCTGTTATCTGGCAACACAGGGCTTCCTTTTTTTTTTTTTGTTCACTAATTAAAAATTAGCTTATGCCACAGAATTTTTTTTTGTATATCAACATTAAAAAAATAATTGAGATTAGATGTGTTTGGGAAAAAAATCTGTATGATTTAATATCATTACTCAGCATTTTAGAATCTGAGAATGAGGCATAAAAGCAGTCAAGTCCCTACTAACCGTCCACAGCTTAGTAGTACAAAAGTGGTACAAAAACTATTTCTGAGTTCACAATTATTTAGGATAAGAAACTTGTAGAAAGGGGGTTATACAGTTCCTTTTTAGTTTTAAAGGTTGGTGTATTATTCTTACAAAGGAAAAGATTAATATGTAAGGTAGAAAGACACAGAAGTGTTTCTCAAGAGCATCGAAATTTACCGCATCTTAGATTAAAATTTGTCCAACAATTTGTAATTCTTGGAAATAAAGTTATATGATCTTTATCTTAAGTTTAACTAACTTAAAGTGCAATATTTTATTCACGTGACTGTAATTCTGTCATTTCCTCATTTTAAAGGATGACATTTGTAATCATAGGTGTTGGGTTAAGATACTTAGTTGAATATAACCTGTGTGTAATTTCCTAGATTCTCAAAAGGAAAAACAGTAGAAGAAAATGACTATGCAGAGTTTCCTCAAAACTCCTTGAAAGCACAGTCTCTTCTAAAACAAGTACTGAGTATTCTCTTAGTGGAACAAATGTAAGCCATAATGCACTCTCCATTGTGCAGGCCACTTTTTGATGGAAAAGAAGGTGTTGTTTTTGGAAGTGAACTCCATAAAGAGGGATTTATGAGATTTATGGATCCTGAACTTGGTATTGCCTTGCGCTTCTGCTTATCTTTTGGTATTAACCTTATCTTCTTTCTGCCTTGGTATCTCCTTTTCTACACACTTTTTATTTTATTTTTATTTTATTTTACTTTATTATTTATTATTTTTTGTTTTGCATTTCCACACAGATTGGTTTCATTTTCCCATTTAGGTTCCTACCCAGTCAACTTTCTAAAATTTCCAGTCTTTGACATAACTTCTCTGTATTCCAGCAAAACTGAGAGGTTTCTCCTCATTTTTGTGGTTAAAGAACAAAGGTACGGAAAGGACAAGACTGTTCCAGTACACATTAAAAATCCAAACAGCCCTCACAGTTTTAATAGCCTTATATATTTTTGTGCATCTGGATTTATCGAAGTTAGCAAAGCATCTGCATTTAGTCAGAACTCACTGCAATAATAAAACATTTATTTTCTACCTTGGAGAAGATTGTATCCCTCACACCAGTTCTGCATTCCAATTCTTGGCTTCCCAGGCTTCCTAGAAAAACAGTTCAAAGAAATTTTTCATGTGAACAAATTTATGTTTTCTTCCTTCATTTCATTTTGCTGAGATTTTTCAGAGAGACTCACCCCAGAGCAAATTGCTTAAAAGCAGATGTAATAGGAATTCTAATTTTTCAATGCTGTATTATAGCAAATATACAGATTTGTCTTGAAAAGGTCAGTGTTGAAGATAACAAAGTTTTTCATTGAGAACTGGCATAGTTCTTTTTATGTACTTACAATGCCTTCATGTTTAAATGTAGAAAGCATGGAAGATGAAAAGAACTAAGGAACTTTTTCATAAACAAGTTTCTTTCCTGACATTTGTGACAGGTTGTACACTGGTGACAAATCAGATCCATAATAGTTTTACCGTTCCTGTAAACAGCACAAGGAACAGACTTTTACATATTCAGTGACAAACAAACCCCCCCAGCCTCTTCTTGAATATCTTCTAGTCATCTGTTACCCTTTAAGGAATTATAAACATGGATTTGCTTGTGAGGATGTCTGTTTGTAAGCTATGCAAACTCTGTTCTAATTGCCAGTGTTGTCAGTAATTGATTTACTTCAATTCTTCCCCAACAGCTTTAGTTGAGTTACTTTATTTTTCTAATAAATAACAAATACAATCTCTATTTATTACTGTGTCGATACTGTAGAACTCAGCTTGCTGAAAAGTTGATAAATTTGCCCTCACTGAGCTCCATGCCATGGGGGTTAGATCGCCACATGCACGTGCTCAAGCTATTTTAAAACAAAGTCACACACCTTTATTCTATGCTGAACCCTGGAGAGCAGATGTAGGCAGTAATGTTTAGTCACGAGTAATATGAAGTACTTTAAGTCCTTTAAATCTCAGAAAATACCACTTCTTAGTTTCTCAACCAATGTTAATTATACACGTGGTATTTCCAAACACATCTTGTGCACTTACAGGCATGACTTCACTAAGCTAAATATGCAAAGGAAAACAGCACAAGAAACGTTTAAAAACTACACTTTCAGCAGTCAGTGGAGTTGAAAAGACTCGAGCTTGATGCACACCTGAAATTTTCATCAGCCCAGAGAGGACTAATTTAAGATTATTTTGTAATTCCAAGAGAATTTAGTATGGAAGCTGGTCCTAAAGTCTTGATAATCTATTAAAATGACCTTTTAGATTTTGTGTGAGTCCAGATAATCTTAAAACACTGCTAATTACTCATAAGACATACTTTTAAAATTTGTTCTTGTCAACTTTCCAATATCCTCATACATGCTGGGAAACATTAGGGTAGGAGGGGGAGAGCTGAAAATAAAAGTTATAAAAAAGTTAAAATAAAATTATGTCTCAAAATTAGGAATACATAGCTACATTTTGCTTTAATATATCGTTTATATGGGAGATGACATATGGAGCAAAAGGTTAAAAAAAGTACTTGTTCTTTGTTTGACAAAATGCCCTATAATCATGTAATGTTGGTGCTGATCCAGTGCAAGCCAAATTGTTATATGATGCCAACACAGTGGAGACATTTGCTAACCAAGAACAAAAATTGGAGCTCGTTTAGATAATGCACAAAAAGCACATTGGTTTGCTATACATGAACAATCTGAGCACAGAAGAGTACACCCAGGGAAAACAATTTGTTATAATATAAATTTGGCAGAAGTGTTTGGAACAATGGACAATGCTATAAAGCTTCTTTGGCTTTCTGTATTTGAAAATATTCTCATCTCTTCAATAGTTCTATTTGCATCGCTATACATAACAGGATACTCAGTTTCCTCTGAAAAAGACCAAGGGACACTTGACCGTGGGTGATTAAGTTATTATTTTCCTGTATAATTTTAGACTCCTTAAGAATGTATCCAAACATTAGGGTAGCAGTTATTATAGATTTACTATTGTATTTCTGCAAGAATTCATCCTACATTGGAAGAGTGTTTGCTGTTACATACACACATGTTAATAGAGTTGAATGTTGGCCTAGAATTGAGACTGCTCTGTAATAATTGATAAATATTTTATATAAACATGGTTATTGGAATCTTTAATTCACAATTTTAATGGGCTGAAGCAACACTGCTAAAGGCAAGAAAGCAGAGAAAGCAAGTTGAAATTCACTGTAGCAAACACTTGGGATGTTGTTATAAGCCATGACACTAACTCTGGTTTTAGATGAACCCACAAATTAGTTTCAGCCGGGCAACCTCGCTTCAAAACTGTAAAATAGAAGAGGAAAGACCGAATAAAAAAAACATGTCCCAGTGTAATGAGGTCAAGCAGACAGGAGAAAGTTGGGTGTGAGTAAAAGACCCTTGAGAGAAGAGATACGTGAGAGAGCAGCACCAAGGCAAGCTGAGCCACTGCAGCGGTGATCTGATGACAAAGGGGCCACTTCACCGCTCCTGCTCTTGCTCCCAGATCCTCGGCACCAATTGCCTCCCTTGTCCTAGTATTGATACTCATCTGTCTCCACAGTACACTCATTCAGAGAACTAAATGAGCAGAAAACAACCTCTGCTGTTATGCAGTTTGGTCTCAGCTGAACTGTCTCACTTGAGGTTCCAGTGACTGCCTGAGTTTGTAAGTGAATCGTTAGCAGGTGAGAAGGGAGGGAGACTGCTCCTTTCAACCACAGTTGAGACTTTACTGAACCCTTAGAGACTTTACTAAAAAGAACACGCCTTACTAGACATTTGCAAAAAAACTAAAAATTACGTTCCCAACAGTAACTTCAGCTAAGTAACAGGAGTAAAGAAAGCCATCTTCGGTACTGTCAGAGACTCCTGATGACAAGTGTTGTGATTACTCACTTATCAGGGTCAGATGAATCAAAGCTGACACAGACCACTGTATCTTAAAGCCTTCTTTAAGGCTGATTTAAAAATAGCATAATTTAATCTCATGCAGAGTAAAGCCACAAAATTTGAGGCTCGAGGAAGATATCAGAGAGAAAAATGTGGCTAACAGATCAACGTTGATGAGAAAGTTTACATTAAAAAGACTACTGCAGTTCACATGCTTTTATGGGAGAAAATATCTTATAGCCATGCCTGTTTCCTAAGGGAGCTACCAGAGCTGTAAAATCTTCACCAGAGTTTAAACTTTTTGAAAGCACAAGACTCCTCAGGTGTTCCTGTGCACAAAGGGTGATAGTAGGAGATATGGTGGATGTCCTTCCAGAACATAAATAAAACTGAGACATATCAATGCATTTTTGGAGTAGAGACATAAAAAAAGAAATGTTTATGGGAAAGTCTGTGCCTGATGGAAGCTCAGTAGACAAGAAATCAGCTATGAGGTCATATCTGAATTTGCTGGTGGGGGGCAAAATTCCCCTCAGTTCCTAACTCTGCAATAAAACATGTACAGAGTGTCATGAAGTGTAGTTGGCCTGTAACTCAGTCCTACATAGTAGTCAACATTCAAAAGTCAGTTCTTGCCAGGGCTCTGCACATGTATGAAGTCAATATATAACCACAGTGCACCACAGAACTCTTACTCACTGAAGTAGATTCATTAAAAAAGCTGTGATTCATTCTCCAGAAAAGGGCAGATCAGGACTGGAGGTTGGGACAAAAGTAAGTCCAAGAAACAAAATTTTGATAGACACAGAATCACTCTCCAGCCATCCTAGGTCCTGTGGGCAGCAGATATCTCTCTCTTAATTTATCATGGTGTTGTGGATCTGGCCAAGACAGGGGTAAATTTTTGCAGTAGCCAGGAGGAGCATGGCTAAGGATGCCGAGGTTATTCTATACCATCTCACATCATTACCAGGGAGGGGGGAAAGCTGTCTCTTCCAGGGAGAAGGGGTCTCTTTGGGTCGGGATAGCATGGCTGCAGTCAGGTCACAAGCTCCACAGTGAGCATTTTGTATGTGAATCACTCTCTTTTGTACCCTTTGGTTATTATTATTATTGCTGTTACTGTTCTTTTTCTTATTTCATTGCTGTTTCAAATAAATTCTTGTCTCAACAGATGACCTTTGCCTTTTGTGCCTCCAGTTCTCCCCTCCAACCCTACGCAGGGCAGGGGGAAGGCAGAAGGGGGAGCAAGCAGCACATGGCTTTAGTGGGAGCACTAAACTGGAGAATACCATTCCTAAACCACAACACACAGAGATTCCAGGTACCATTCCTCCAATTTCTGAAAGAACAGATTTCTTGAGTAGCAGACTGTTAGGGAAAGAATACAGTTGCCCGATCAGCAGTCTGAGGGTACTACTGTTCAGATATATCTGGTATGTTTAGAACACACGGTTTAACGGATTTGAGGAATTGGAGAAATTATTTAAGAAGTACTAGTCATAAAGTATTATGATAGCAAATATATACGCAGCAGATCTTTCAAGAGAAGATTAATGAAACTTAATTTCCTATAGGTTGGGGGGAATAAGACAATAAGACATCTGGCTTAATATATTTGTTGGAAAATTCATGATGTCTTTCCACCATAGGAATTCTCTAACATATTATAGGTAATGAGGAAACATCTAGTCTTCCCATCACTGGATTGCAATAGCAGAACATGTGTCTTTTAACAGCTTGTCTGTTTTTATGAAGCCAAATATTTGTAAAACTTCTACTTTTTTCTTGTGTTTCAATAAAAACCTTTTTGGTGGGTAAAGGATAATCGTATTTGCTTACATATGCAACACTGGAACAACTTCATGTCCTCAAGAAAGCAGGCTAAAAACAATTTTCTTCAAAGATGCTTTTCAGAGCAACGAGAAGATTTGCCTCAAAATAATACCAGATCAGAGAATATTCTTTCTAAACTTAGAACAAATAAAATAAATGCAGAAATAATGAACACTGAATGTAGAGGCATTTGTCTAATTTAGGAGTGCTAAAGATTGGCCCGTATTTTTATTTAGGGCCTCTCAGTACTGATTTGTCTCAAACTCATTGCTATTGCCAAAAATGTATCTGGTGTTTCTTCCACTTGTGAACTTGTACTTTTTTATACACATATTTCATCTGACATCTGAATTAACACCTAAGACAATATTTATGGAAGCAGACATAGTTGATAACGTGATGAAGCACAGCAAAATGTAGAGCTAAATGCTGTACATTCCAGAGGAGTTTAATAATGCTATGCTGTCTCAGATGAAACAAAAACTCACAGAATAATGCTTCTTCATGAAGAGCAGAGATGACAGGCAGGGCAGAGAATATAAGCCACATAATGGGGACAGTTTTAGTTCTATCCAGTAAATCCAAGCTTGGCAATGATTGCTAAAGTTATGATCCAAGATAAGACCCCAAGGAAAGTGATTAAAGCTGTTAGCACAGTGTGGCCAGTCCAGCAAATGTTACCAATTCAGAGCAGAGATTTTGCTGCCGAAGGGATTTTCCTTTCAAGAACCAGATTAGTTATCCCAAATGTGTTAGAAAAAGCATTTCAAAGAGATTGCATGAAGGCCACTACAAATTGCAAAACCAAAATGAAAAATAAGATCTCCTTCAAACTAGTGTTGAATGAACAGTGATAAGAAAGAACCTATAAAACCTGTCTTCCAGCAACATACATCAAGACAAAGAACCCCACATAAACAGCAGAGAAAAGCTAATGCCATGAAGTAAGCTAAATATGGAGTTGGTCGTTTTCACTAGGTATATGCAGTCTGTTCTATATTATTTTTCAAATTCTTGAAATAGCTTCCCTAGATGATCTTAAAATTTAAAATATGATTGCACATTTCGAGTCTGGTGTGGCTTTTTTGTTTAGTTGGTTTAGGGAGTTTGTTTTGGGGTTTTCGGTGCTTTTTTTTGTTTAGGGTTTTTTGGATTTTGGTTGTTTGTTTTTCTTTTAACTATGAGAGTTCATACTACAGTCACTTCCTTAAAGGCACAAGATGAGAAAAATTAACTCTGATGGGTCTTTTTTACTCAAAAGACTAATAAATATGAAACCCAGAATTTAGTAAATCTGGACAAATGGATATTTTTGGATTATGGAATCGTATTGATTGGGCTTAGTCTGAGTTGAAAGGGACCTCAGAATGCCCCTAGCTCAAAGCAGGATCAGCTATGAAATTAGACCAGGTTGGTTTTGCCCTGGAAAGAATAATATTCACAGCTCAAAGAAGATCTGGAAATTTAGATGGCTGCTGGAGTTATCCACCAAACATATCCAGTCAGTAACATGATTGGTTGACAGTTTATATTATCTGGCAAAAGAGAATATTAAAAACTACAGTTTTAAGCAGCTTACAGCATATGTGCAAAGGCTAACACTACCTAACTAAAAGGCTGAATATAACATTAATTTCTTTTTTTTAGTGATTGTAAAAAGTATAAATATTTCAATGAATTAGAAATTACAGTCTTTAGAAGACAGTAGTTCTACCCAGGAGCTGTGATTGTTATAAGACAGCATGTTTTGCATCCATAATAACAAGTACATTTGGTTTACGTAATAAAATAAACCTATAGCTACTCCTAATAATAAAACTGGATAGTGCTATGACTTTATAAAAACATCTCAAACATTAAACCAAAATAATACAATTATTATTTTTCCCTTGTCATTTGCACCAGCTCCATGTCCTCATAGTATAAGAATTTGGGAACTAGTGATAACAAGTTAGTAAAATAATTGACAAGGCAGTGGTGTCTCGTTGATAACACTGCATTAAACTTTGCTTATAATGACACTTCAGTGCTGAGGTCAGTAAGCGTCAATAGTGGATTTGTAGAAGGATAGCGACAAGAAAAATAGATATTGCACTCTTCGTATTAAGAAAAATAAATTGGTCAAATTGCAGAAAGAAGGAAACTGCAAAGTTTCCCAGTTTAGAACTAAATTAATTAACTTGTCATCTGATTAACACTTCTAAGGTATTCACCTGGCTAACCTGTTTCCAGAATCTAAGTTAATATCTCTTCATGTTAACACATTGTGTCACATTGGCTTGCCAGGTCCCTCAGAGCTAATTCCATGATGTGTACATAACGTTCTTTGCAGTTGTTTGAATGTGATCTCAATAAATCTGGCAGAAAAGCGACAAGTGGAGGAGAAAAAATTCTTTCTGAAGCATTAGAATACTGACACAGAAGGCAATTAAAGGTTTTTGTCAGGTGTTTACTTTCAAGATGCTTAAACCAATGTTTTTATCTTGTTATCAGAATCAAAATATGTGGGCTTCAGAGCCATGTATTACTATTCAGAATCACTATAAGCTATTTCTATACCCTTATATGACTTTTAACATTATGGTAGAGAAATGCCTCCAAAATATTTAGTCAGTTATTTAATTCAATATTTTCTTTAAAAAATATGTAGCAAAATGTCTAACTTGTGATCATCATACTTACAAAGCTCAAATAGTCATCTACATCTGAAGATGATTTGACTTTGTGAAAAGACTTAATTTTAATATACAAATTTTTTGTTTGCCTGAGGTATTGGAAATTTTGTTGGCCTTCGACCTTGTTTCCAGTCCCACAGGAATCCAACCTCTGGTTAGCATAGTGCAGTACAATTTTCAATTAATTTGCTTTACTGGATTAATCTGGTTTTATTTCTTTTAGCAAAAACATAAAAATTGGTTTCTAGCCAAATATGTTAATTCAAATTTCTTGACATTTTCATCAGCTGAGGGCACTAATCCTAGTGTTTTACACAAATTGCAACTCAGTGGCATGATGCTTACCTGAATTACAGCATATTTAACTGAATATACTGTAAAACTGGAATACAGGGGAGAGGAGGGGGATGTCTTCAGCAAGTTGAACTTAGCTACAGTCTTAAAAGAGAGATTAACTTCATCAGGTAATGGTGAGTTGAATAAATTTCTGTATTCTCTTATGTATATCACTTGCTATTTTAAGGTGAGTTTCATTGAAGTTGAAAAACACTTCGAGATCTTCAGATGAAAGGTACTACAAATGAAAAGTGATGGTGTTATTAGTTTGTATATTCCAAGTCCCTCTAGGACAGCTGCAAAATACACAAACTGGAGTTTGCATTAGAATCTCTGATCACAGGTAAATTCTTTATCTTTGAATTAGTGGATTAAAGAAACAAAAGAGAAACAGAAACTTTTCTGTGCATTTGAGTCTTGTTTACTCCCTAATGCATTATGTATTATATAGCATGTAGTTCTTGATCCTCCAAGTTATTCATAATTAATGAATAATATAATAAAACTATTCATGTCTTCAGTGTTAAGATAGTAAAGACTTTATACAATACTCCCTCTTACCAGAGCATTAAGACTTATCACATGTGCTCAGATGATGTCCAAGGTGTTTAATCTATACTGCAGAAATACAATAGGACTGTTATTTCCATTATGTTATTGTTATAGTGCCCCTTAGACTCATACTTTAGTTTCCTTCTCTGTAAAATAAATGGGAGAGGTTAATCATTTTACTACTCCAGTTGTTCTCTATAGTATCCTCTGTAGAGTACATTTATACTTGGTGTCTTGTAAATATTGCATATAACAGAAACTTGTAAAAAAGGAAGGCATGAGATTTTCAGATATAGTCAGGTTAAAATAGCAGTAAAATAAGCACAGGACACAGACAAGACCCTTAGCATAAAAAATGGCTTTCAAGTAACCTTTGTGTAAAGGACGTTGTTACCATTCTTGGGTTTGTTTGTTTAGGTTCTTTTTTTTCTTTTTTTTTAGACAGTTGTCTACATTGGAGCTTTAGCTGCTCATACAATCAAATTTAAATTGTGCTTGCCATCTCACTTTAATAATTTTCATTCAGTAATTTAAATGTCATTTCTCAGAAACAAATAACCAGGACAAAAGCAAACTATTGCATAGTTGAATGGTGTTTAAAGGCATGGAGATAAACAAATTCTATTGTAATTATGCCAGGGGCATAATTTTGACTGTTCTGCTCTGCCTTCTATAATTAGTTTTGAAAGCAAATACTGTTACATTCAGCCACGAAATGAAGTGGAAGAGCTGAGTTTATTAGAGATTAATAAAGTCTCCATGAACATTCCTAAAAAGCTACTGAACCCTTAAGTATAGATTATAGGTCAAAACACATTGCCAGTACTTTCTCAGAGGGCAAGAAATTGAGTACACTATATCTATTAACTAAAATGAGAGTGAATAAAGGGCTGTCGAATGTTAATGGAAAATTTTAACAAATTACACCACAAAAAAAGATGTGTGGTATTTTTATTACAACATTTAAATGTATTTTTAACAGTCTTATAACTGTGATGTTTTGAGACAAAATCCACAGCCCTCATTACTGAAATTCATTGCAGCAATATGTGCATGTTTAAGTAATATTGCTCATTTATAAAGACATTTAAATGTAATTTTCTGAAAAATTCTAAACTATATTACCAGACTATATTACCAAACTATATAAAACACATTTAAAATGATGTCTCTTTCCATCCAGCGACTTCCTAAAGAGAAGTGTTCAGCTAGCAATGTTTTCACTTTTCATAAATCACAGACTGCATACAAAAATTGTAACAATATTGTGTAAGCTTTTTGGAATATACATTACTGCAAGCCTTGATCACTGCATTGTAAAGACCAATATCAAAGAAAAATGGATACCTAGTAGAGAGAAGAGAATTTAACAACATGCTTCCTTCTTCATGAGCTGAAAGACACTCTTATAGGTACACCTAAAAGCTTTCTCTTCTGCTTCAGTCTTTTAATATTCTGTTTCCCACAATAAATTTCTCTCTGTTGACACAGCTGATTTCAAAGCAACTACTTGAAGTTTTCAAAAGATCAGAAGGAAATTGCCCTGTACTTTTTGAATAGATTATCATAATAGCAGTCTTCAATCAAACCATTCTTACCTTGAATACACTGTAAGCGTGGAAGCATTAAGCAATATATGTATTGTGAAGCTGACATCAGGCAAACCCCATAGACAAAATCTAAGACTTGACTTCCCATTCTCTTGCACTGTCATCTACATTAACTTTGTGTATCAAATGATAATAAACTTCATTTGTCAACTCTGTAACTGTTTATGTTGCAAAACTGGTCACTGTTGCTCTGCTCAACAACAAAAAAAAAAATCCACCAAACTCACTGACTAATAAAAAACCAAATAAATCATATAAATTAGAATAAATATTGAGAAATGACCCTGCAATTGCTAGCCAAAGCACAATAAAGGTATGCTTCCTTAGTCTAACAAAACAGGAGTTAATGTTCTTTTTTGAGATACTTTCTATTCTTTATGTCGCTCTGACAATCTGGTCTTAATCTTATTTTTAGTAAAAGCCCTTAAAAATAAGGTAGATTCACATCTTCACATCTTCTTTGTGAGACTTCAGTTTGGTCAAGAAGCAAGAAAAATAATTTAAAGGATAGAAATTATAGAATGCCAAACTGTCCACGAAAAAAAATGTGGAAGACAATTCTAGGTTATTAAAAAATAAACCTCTGAAAAGACAAAAAGGGGATGGAAGCAAGATAAAAAAGACTGAACTTTGTTCTGTGAGTGACATACATGGATAACAACATTCTCATGATGAGATTGAAGCTGTCCTATATAAGTTCATGATTTCAGAGTATCAGTGTCCAAGAAGATCATTTAAATACATATTTGGTCATGTTTTCTTCAATTCATTACATATACATATAATACATACATTCACTGATTGCAGAGGCAGACACCAATAAATGCTATTTTTCCTTTATTTGTGTTTTACCACTCTTTTAGTTGCTATAAAATGGACAAGACTAGGGACAAATATTGAATGGGAATTCCCTCACTTTTCCTGTTGATTTTGGTTATGTCTGAACAGTTAAATGTATTCAGTCTTGGCCTGTCTCCTTGGTTTATAAAGCACAGCTTACTCCACATTACTTAAGACTGTTCTCCCTTCTAAAGGAGAGTCACATGCATGTAACATGGCATTTGACTCATGTATCTCATAGAATGAAAAGTTTACTCACACTTGCATTGATTTAACAAGATGTTTTTCACAGTCAAGATGAAGAGAAAACTAAATTTCAGGACGTGAAGGACTACCATCTCCGAATTTCTTAGATTTTGTGTAACTGGAATGATTAATATTTTTCCTAGAAATCATCAACTGACAGTACTAAACAGGATAAAATACTGCTTTACATGCTACTGAGCCATTTACTAAAGACAACAGTCTCACAATATATTCTTTCAAGTGTAACATTCTTTTAAACAGCAATATTTACCTATTTCTTACTCCTCACCTATGCGGTTTGTGCTGTTTTAGCGAAGTCAGTATGGATGAATGACTGCATATAGCAAAGCAAGCAGATCTCATTTTGAAAGATTCAGACTTCTACTATTTGTAAATTGCTTTTGTTATGCTCAGATACAGGTGAATTTTACAATGTGAAATCAAGTATAGAATGAAAAAACCTTGCTGAATTGAAAAAGAAGTGCTATCTCCAGCCTGTCCACCTCCTACTTCTATTTGACAACTTTAGAAAGACAGGAGACTAGAATAAACTCTGTAGATTAACCTCTAGTATGGAGGAAAGCTTTTTCTTGCTGTTTAAACAACTACAACTCGAATTTACCACACTGTTATCAACACTTAAATTTTATCACCCTGAAGTCACTAGATGTGAATCTACCTTATTTCTAAGGGTTTTACTAAAAATGAGATTAAGATCAGACTGTCAGAGGGGCATAAATCTATATAGCAGGTCTGTTAACTCCAGTGGAAGCTACTAGTTTAGGACTCCTAAACTACAGAGGAAGATACCACTTCTTTAGATTGAAAATGTGAAATAACACTCCTCAGACTCCTGCAGTGTGAAGTCATCAGTACTCTTTTTCAATCAGTAATATTTTTAAATACTGATTTTGTGTATGATGTGAAAGGGCCACAACTATACATAACCTGAGGACAGTGGCAACAAAAACGAAGTGGGCAAAATTCTTCAATCTGGATCTTGATGCTATCTCCTAATAAATCTAAAAGCATCTCACAATCCCTTCTGCATGCATAATTCTGCATTTAGCATGCACTTTAAAATATAATATGTCTTTAATCTGATATAATTTTTCAGATATATTTCATAGGAAAACTGCAAGTTATAGATCTTTTCCCAAAGGCCCAATATTTTTTCTTTCTGTATATACATGGCTATTACTCCATTAATTACTGTCGATCGCTTTGGAGTAACTCAATGAATTTAGCCCACCTACTCCATAGAGAACTAGATATCTACATCTCTGGAGAAATACAAGTCATTACCCCTAGATGGCTATATTTTTTTTCTTTCTTCTTTTCAAGTGCTTTTTGTATTTGAAAAGGACTTGAGACTGCCAGGATTTGTGTGTGTGTGTATGTTTTGGGTTTTGGAGATTTTCTTAATTTTTTCCTCTGTCAACTGCTGTTATAATTGTATTTTATTACTGTAGAACTATATGTGCAGGCATGAAATTTCCACAAAAAATTTCCCATTTATTAAAAAAAAAAAAAAGGACTTCATCTGGAGATGCTGTGTATTTTTCTGAATCACTCTGGGATAAATCCAAGCTCACTTCAGTGTATAAAATGGTACTACATAACAGTATATGCAGTGAGCAAACTCAGCAAGTGTAGGTTATGTGTTGACCTCAAAGGTCAGAAAATTGGCGTAGTTGGATGGAAGTGACTAACTGGGACCATTTAAACTGAGATGGGTGATTGGGTGATTCACAAGACAGTATACAGCATATTGTTTGAGTACCACTTATTCAGTCATTATGTCAAATATTTACTGAATATAAGTGAAGACTGTATCTGGTTGTCAGGAGAAGTGCACTTTCATTATTTATTATTTATATATGTGAGCAGTATTATATATATGCGAGCTTTAGAACTCAATGAAAGTATAATTGTCTATGTTTCCTGATACTGTTACTTTCTTCTTTTGGTGAAATTAGAAATAATTGACATCTAGATAACAAGAATACACAGAAGACCATGTTTTCAAAATAAGGTGCATTTATTAGCCAGGTAGTTTCAATTCCAAAATCTAACATAACTGTAAAAAGTAGTATCTAGAGTTAATTGTAGCTGCTAAAATATGTTTAGATTTCTACGTAAGTCAAAAAATATGCCCTTAAATATATTGATCTGCATGAATATACATTCAGAAATTCAGATCCTGAAAACAAATACATAATTGAATGTTTGTTAAAGCCTGAATCAAAAGTATATGTAACCATTGTACAACCTCCAAAGAAAAAGATAAAAATTTGCATTTAGCAATTTATTGACTGCTAGACTTTTCAGCATCTTTTTACATCATTCATATCTGAAAGAGTGAAAAAAGTGCAGTAAAATCAGAATGCAGAAAAGTATACATATCTTTCTTGCAGTATAGGACAAATTCCTGAAATAAAATAGTAGAGGGTGTGACAGTTGAGTCTAGTCTGTATATTTTATTCAATTTTAATCTATATATATATGTGTGTGTGAAGGTGCCTGTATATATATATATAAAGTAGATATACATATAAATAACAAATCATCAGAAGAGCATTAAAATTTTCAATCAAATAATTATGCTAAGTGTATTTTTTTCAATGAGTAGTCCATTTCAGTCAACAGCATATCTAACTGGACTTTGCATTGCACCTTTTTTTTAATAAAGACCAATGTACAGGTGCATATTTGCAGGATGTAATCAAAATTTTGAGAGGTCTCAGTTGCTTGATCACTTTCTTTCAGTTTCCTAAAGTAAATCCACGATGGTTTCTGAAAGGTCTATTTGTATTTTTGTGTTCAGTTTTGTGTTCAAAACTGAAAGTTTCTGGCAAGAAACCACTGTCCTTATCTTCAGTCAGAGATACAGGTAACAATCTAATTTACTTCCTCACATCAAACAAGTATATCACTGAATAAATTGTATCAGCTTGTGGACTCACTTGATAAGATAAACAAATTAGAGTCTTCAAATTTATAGTACATTGCAGAATGAATTGTTTGAGGCAAGATAAGTGAAAAAAAACCACTGGAAAAAAATAAACAATTGTTGAAAGGAGGAAACTAACAGTTTTTGAAACTTGAATGGCACTATTTAAAAATATAAGAATGGAAAATATATATTATGTATATACAAGGATGATATAAATCAGGTTCTGCGGAAAAAGAAAGGAGGTCAGACAGAAAGATACTGGCAATATGCAGAAAGTGAAATCTCTCATTGAATTAATAATAAAAAACAAATACTTGTTCAAAATAACTGTAGCTTAGATTTGAAAGTAACAAATCTTCTCCTAAAGACATTCCTAC
Organism: Pipra filicauda; assembly: GCF_003945595.2. Taxonomy (NCBI): domain Eukaryota; kingdom Metazoa; phylum Chordata; class Aves; order Passeriformes; family Pipridae; genus Pipra; species Pipra filicauda. The sequence goes on along the minus strand of NW_024104676.1, from coordinate 2,322,675 downwards.
TTCTGAATCATGGGACGGAAAAATTGTTCATGAAAAGTTCTTTTTCAAAAGGTCAGTCCCAAAATGCTTCTAAGGTCAACTTCTCATGACCCTTCTGCTTCATAAACACTGAATGAATAAATTTCCAAACAGCAACATTAACTTTTTCAACTGACTTTTCAGAGAATGTTCTTCTATTTTCTGTTTTCTTTTGTCTGTTTGTTTGTTTGTCTTGAAGTGCAAATCCTTAATCATCTCTAGTTAGATTTCACCTTTTTACTTCTGATGATGCTCCTTTCAGCCGTTTATTGACATGCTGACGCAGCCAGAATTCAAACAACACTTATATGCTGAACAAATCCTGGGGATTTCACATGGAAGAAATTTGTATTTCAGTCAAAGTAGTTTGCAATACAAAAAGAAAAAAGTAAAATATAATGGGTCAGTGCAAGACACGCTTTTATGAGTAGCTATTTATTTATGAAATATTGTAAAGTAAGTTGAAACACATATATGCAAATATATGCAAATATATATAAAATACTTGTGTTTACATATGCAACATGTATTTTCATACACATAACATAGATTCATACACATACTGTGACATTTGTCATTTTGATTTTCCTGCCTCACAACTGAGTAATTAGTATTGTAACATAACTATATTCCATCTGTGGAAAACATAGGTTTTCTTTTTCTGTTGATTTTTGTAATCAGTGTTTTCTCTAACTCTAGGAAGTCACCTGTAACTTTACTTACTTTATACCCAATTGATAAAAGAGTTATACTTTCTGTAGTTATGTAAATATACAGCCTGTTACATAATTGTATAGCTATAAGTGTATATAGATTGCTTCATTCCTGTAGCCAATATTTTTCATTTAAGAAAATTGATTTCTTCCTGGCTGGGTTAAGACATGCTGAAACATAAGGAACTTTATATTTTAAAATAACTTTTATGTTGAAAGAAAAAGTTTGAAAAGAAATATACAAATATAGAAATATAACTATTTCATTTCAAGGAAAACTACCAATTTTTGTTCCAAATAAAAAAATATTTTGACATAATTATTGCCTGTATTTCTAAGGTAAATGTTTTAGTATTTTTTCAGTTCAAATATTTAAAAATTCAAAACATATAATGGATTCTTTTCATGTTACTTGACTCTTTTATTTAAACTCAAATTTATTAGGAAAATGAGAATTTCCTTCTGTTGCCTTTTTTTAATTGAGGTAGGAGGTATTCAAACTTTGCTGTTTCTGCATCAGGAATAATGAAAACATGGAATTTCCTACAAAATGTATAAACAAATAAAAACAAACCCCAAAACTGGTGAAAATCAGTACCTCTTAAATTTTAGTCTAAACTGCTAGAGGAAGAATGTAGAAATCACAGGAGAAAAAAAAAGTAAGTTGCAATTGTCTCTGAAGTATACCCAGTACAACTTCTTGATTAAAGAAGAGTCAATTGCAAAATTACCTCAACATGTTACAGTGCTAATGAGTACTGTTTATCCCTGATCAGTTATCCATTCACTTTTATTAACAGATTGGCAGCAAGAAACATGCAGCAAACAAAGCTCAAAACTGAGTTGTACATGCAAGTTCATAAAAACCTAATATAGTTCATCAGCCTAAAAGTTTAGCTTTGGCATTCACTCTACACAAATCTTGAGTCAAATGATTGCTTGAAGGCCTCATAAAGCATTTGTAATAAGGGTAAGGACTGTCCCTTTGTATCCTGAGTTTATCTTCAACGCCTACAGCATAAGAATGAACTCTTTACCAGTCATTGAAGAGCATATTAATCTAAAAGGCTAAGTACTATTTACCAAGCTTTAAAATTTCTTCTGAAGTTTTCAAATGAGATCTTGATTAACTTTGTGAAAATCGTTTATGAATTGATCAGAGTCTACTAAAACTGAATAGTAATGAAATCATGTACCTATATATATATCAACTTTAATTATCACATCAGCTCTTTAAAATGAGTTCACATATTATCCATAAACAGTCCTTGAAACTATGTCCTCCCATCTGTTTTTAGGAAACTAATTTTTATTTTGTTGTCTCTTCAAAATATGGAAAGTAAGAGTTGGATTCTGTGGAAAAGGTGTTGGGTGAGGGAACTTTCACATATAGAAAATGAAGCCAGGTATTTGATATACCTTTACTGAATTTGGTGGTCACTGCACTAATCTCAAAAAGAAAGTATGGACTTGATTTAAACTAGTTCAACATAGATAAAAATACCACTCTGTGAAGCGGGCCATCTTGATTCACAACCCTGTAATAAGTGCAATTTGGCCCAGCCAAAGGCTGTCAGAAAACAAAAACATATGTGTTCCTCTAAACAGTGAAATTGGATGATCTTAAAGGTCTCTTCCAACCTTCGTGATTCTATGAAACTCATGGTAAAAAAAAAATTGCTGTTGTAATTGAGCAGCAGGATAGTATCAACTAGTTAATGACAATTTTGTTGATATGTCTGGACACAAATATTTGGCATTCAGGTAGCATCATCGATTACAAAGTTCATCATAATTATAATAAAGTAACATACATACGTTTACCTTCTTCTACATTTAAAGCTGTATATGAGCAATAAATAAATACTGACATCAAAAATAATCTACCTTATTCTACTTTTTAATGTTATCCTAAAGTGGTAGTGTTTAAATACGTTACTGTGATTCCTCCAGAAACAAAGAAAATCAGAGGTGATCTGATGACCATTAAAATCAACAGAAAAATTGTCACGATAGTGAGAGATACTAGACACAGCAGCTTTATTGACTCTTTTGGCTGATCAAAATGTAACATATGCTGGCTGAAAAAATGTCCAGGTTATCTCCTGTCCATATACACTATGCCATCCTGTTTTGAAGGATAAAAAGTTTAGATTTAAAGTCAAGCCTGTTCTCTTGCCCTCAGTTTCAAAGAACTAATTCTAGTCAATTTTACTTATTGTTATTAATAGTATTGGAAGAAAGTAACAGGGTCAAGAGTTCAGGAAAATGATGGGTCTGGACTGCATGAAGTATCTTATAACTACATATCTACTCAAAAGTAAGTGTTTCTTATTTATCTCCTGTATTATACAGAGAACCTAGATACACCAGAACTCAAGTCTACCACATAAACCATCAAAAATGTCCAAAACGGAGATGGAGATCTGGAGAATTTTTTAGTTTATTAGTTATATTAGTATTAGTATTTTTAAAATTTTGTTAGTAGAATATTTGAAAATTAACAATACCATGATTTCCGATGAAAATGTAACAGATGATGAGAAATAATTCTGGTATATTTGGCAGAATTACAGTTGGACTCTATAATCTTAAGTGTCTTTTCCAACCTGAATAATTCTAAGATTCTATATTTTACTGATGAATTTAAATTTGTAGCTGGAAGGACTTAACAGCTCAATGCTGTCAGAATAAGTGAAAAAAGGGGTTTGTTTGTTTTTTTTTCTGTTAGATTAGTGAATTATATCAACAGTCATGGAAGAATTTAAGAGCAATAAAACCTCAAGGACAGAACTACAGCATGCAGCGACATAAATTTGAAATTTTATTCTAAGTGGGATACATATATCAGGGTAAATAACAGTTGGTGTTTTAAAATCTACTCCTGCAGTGTGTACAGAATACACATTAACATTGAAGATGGTTTCTGCTGCACCAGTCCAGCACTGAGGGTAGAGAAGAAAAGGATGCTCTCTCTAATCAGTCAGTGTGCAGAATCCGGGCTGGCAAACTGGTTTCCATAACAAACACACCTCAGGCTCAGCTTCTCCATAGTGCTGGATTTCTATGGACTTGATCCATTACTGAGTGACTCTTCCTGCCTTCTCACTTAAGTGGTCATGATTGGCAGAAGTCAATGGCCTTACTGATTGCAACACCCTAGGCCAATCCCCTTCACTTTCTCCATGGCTAAAATCAAATAACTGGTATTTCCTGGTGCTAGTGGCTTCTGACTCTGCTCTCTACTCTCACCACCCCCAAGTATGTTACTAAGATGTAAAACTAAGTCCTTCTCTTATTTCCTTCCTGTTGCATATCCAGATGAAACACAGCTCTCTTAGATATACCTCCCCATAAGAATTTTCTATGCTTGCTTTGTGCTTTCTCAGGCTGTACCAAAGCCATCTAATGATTTAGTGGTAGGAAGATGTAGACAAAGTCTCACTTATCTGAGTACTGCCTTCATAAGGTGTCACCTTGTGACATCATTTCAGTACAGGATATCAAAGCCACTTGTAACTAAACTGGCAGACACAAGAGAATTCAATCAGGTGGGGAGAATAAAGTAATTGGACTGCCAGTTTTTGGTGGCCATTTGTACAATTGGTTCTAGCTGAAATGTATTACTTCACCCTTGAAATATCTGATTTGAAGGATCTCCTAGTTATCTCCTATTCAGTTAGAGTGTGCAGCATGACCTTTAAGTCAGCCAGTGCTCTGCTCACCTGATAGTTATTTGATGCACAGAAGCTTGCAAGACTTGTAGTAGGAGGGAATCTTTAAAGTCAAGAAATTATAACAGTTCACAGTAATTTCAACACAAGCGTTGATTTACCTTTTGAATGCAGGCAGGCTAAGTTGCTAAATGAAGTTCCTGTAATAAAAAAATACTCCCACTGATTTAACTGAGAGAATCATTTACACAATATACTTAACTCATAGGAGGTGTGCCCTCCTCCTGACAGGTTTGACGATCATAAGCTCCTCCTCACACCTATTTTATCACTTTTTTTTAACACTCAGAGAGTCTCAGAGATCTATCAGTCTGTCATTCTAACAAGTATCTAATAAAAATTACTTGCTTTCACACAGCCTCTTCTAATTTTGATAGGGGAGGAAAACTGAGAGAGAAAAATCTAATATTCTTTTAGTTAAAATATCTTTTTCATTAAGAGTATACTGCTGTGATACAGCATAACAATAATATAGGTACCTAGTTGAGCCGTCATCATATTCATATATTTACTTATTCCTCCGTGGTAAATATCCACTGTTTTGTCTGCACTGGATTGGAGTTTGGACAGATAACAATACAACATTTCTGAACTGGTGAATGGAAGTTACTAATGTTCTGTCTTATGCCTTTCTCGCAATAATTCTGCCTTTGGACAAACATGGAGATGCACCATAGTCATTAAATAAGAAACTCTAATAAATATGCATCTGCACTGCTACATGCAAACCTTCAGCAAAATTAGTTGCTATTCCCAGCTATTAATTAAATAGCAGAATTTCTATATTTGGGACAAAAAAGTCTGTGCCAGAACATCTGTTCACTTTTCTCAAAACACATTTAGTATTTTCTAGTACAATAATGTGAGAAATTGATTGTACTCAGAAAGCACAATTGCACATCAAGGAAACATGCCGTGTTGGACTAGCTCTTTGGCCACATTTGAATAGCTGGTAAAAGATTTAATAATAATCCACAGTGCAAGAATTTGAGTGATGCTTTGTTTAAAGCCAGGAAAATATATGGGACAGGGAGTGGTTCTTAAGTGAGAGAAGGATTGTAAAATCTAAATGTTATTTTAATGGCTGTTTTTCAACCAGCAATCTTCCAGTTCTGAAAACTGGAACTGACAAAGGAATTGATGTATATCTCAGAATCACAGAATCATAGAATATCCTGAGCTGGAAGGGACCCACAAAGATGACTGAGTCCAGCTCCTGGCCCTGAACAGGACAGCCCCAGGACTCCCACCATGAGCCAGAGAGCATTGTCCAAATATTTCTTGAAATCTGTCAGGCTTGATGCTGTGACCAGTTCCAGTGCCCAACCACCCTGTGGGTAAAGAACCTTTTCCTAATATTCAGCCTAAACCTCCCCTGACACAGCTTCATGCCATTCCTTTAGGTCCTATTGCCGTTTACCAGAGAGAAGAATGTACTTGCACCAAGTTTTCTGAGTTCTTCCTGCTCTTTTCAGGCCATGCAGTAGAAGAAGATGAAAGGTCAGCAGATGTTTTTATTACACTGATTCTCCCATCTGAGGAACAAAACACATTATTATCAATGAGATCCATAGTAAATTAGTACTTCATTTCTTCTGTTTCTTTAGCATTGCATCCCACAAACTCCCAGAGAAACTCTGAAGTCATACTACCTTTTCAAGCCACACTTCCTGTGTATCCTTCCATCAAAACATAAAAAAAATTAAAAAAGTTTATTTCAATTTTTTTCTTTGGGATATGTATTTTTTTCTTCAGCTAGAATTCTTATTTTGTGCTCTTTGAAATATCCTCCCACTGTTCAGTTCAACCTTGGGGTTAGTTTGCTACTCAGAAACAGTTGTAACATTCCATATAAATACTGTTCTCAAACATAGATGGATTCTAGCTTTTATTAGCAGAATTCCTTCATCTAGGAATATTTCATTTGTGTTTAATGATGTGATGCAGTAGAGAGTTTATAAGAAGAAAATTTAGCTGTTCAGGATGAAGGAATTCTTCTGTCTATTCATTATTACTTAAATTTACTGTTTGGTTTTCTAATTGAATGATTCTTTGCAATTGCTAAGAACTCATAGATGATAAGCCTTCTTGGCTTCCAGTGAAGTCCTGAAATTTCCGCTTGATCCTGAAATCCTGTCTGCAACAGCAAATCATGTGTAATTTAATGAAATCTCTGTGTTGGCTTCAATGGATTCTGTATGACTGCACAGGGAAGTAAACACAGTTCTATCATGCCTACTGTCCTAAGAGAAATTATTAAAAAATATTCTCTTGACATATTGAATATTCTTTAATATTCTGTTGAATATATTCTGGTCAAAACCTACTAAAATATAAAACATAAAATACCAGTTTCATTTTATATAAAAAGAAGAATGTCACAGTGGAATTTTAGCCAGGTATCACAATAGATACAGAAATGAAACAGGAAATTAAAATTAATGAGGCAAGACTTTTCTCTTGTTCCAATGTATTTTTAATTCTTATTTCAAAAGGGAGTACAAGCTAAAAAGCCTTCCAGGTTTATGCAACAGTAGGACACGGAAGCTTGCTCTTGGCTTCATTAAGTCCAGCCTAGAGATGTGCGCTCGCGCCCGGGCACACACACATACAAATACACACAAAGTATTCTACTTGTTTAAATGAAATTTCCCTGGAGGCTTTTCTGTGTAAGAGAAATCTTTTGCCTTAGTGCACTACCAGTCCTTCATTTCCAGTCATAATGAGCTATTTTACTTTGTATTCTGTTGTTGGAGTTTTTATGAGAATCTTTGCTCTTCCATATGGATAAGTAGTTTATGATTTTCATTCTTCATTGATTTAAAGGTCATTATCAATTCTAGTTATTTTGCCCATAGCTCTTTTTTGTTTTCATGCAACTTTCCAGTCCTTCACTGACCTTTGAAAAACTTATGAAAGTTACGGTAATTTTTTTTATCTGAATTCGTAGGCTTTGAAGCATAACTGTCTTCTATCATACACTTGTAACTTAGCCTTTAGGAACTGTGAATCATATTCCTGTTTAAAACAAGTTTAATGCAGAAATGCAATTATTAAAGAAATGTGAACTAACTTAAACCTAGTTTGAGGCATTAACCTTCCCATATATTCAGCCACTTTGACTGGATAAGTGCTGCCTTAATTTTTTGTTGCCTGTCAGTAGAAAAGTGTCCCATCAATATGCAATAATTTGAAGAAATGATGTATTGTGCTGGTGGGCAGAAACAATACAGATTGCTCTCTCTGAATACAAATTATCGAGCAGTTTCTATGTTATGTTGTCCATTTACTTCAATGAGAACATTTTTTAATGCCAAATAAAAATGCCATTTTCAGCATTCTCAGTGTATGACTTTGGTTTATATTGGTTTTTCTCTGGGTTTTTTTTTTAATGTTGCTATATCTGGGGATTTTTAATCACAGATACTACACATGTTAAGATGATGTCAATTTAAAATTCCATTATATTGGCAGATCAGGATTTAGCTGCTATGATATAGGAGCAAGGGTGTAACCCAGAGTGATGTACAACAGTCTTTTGTTTATGTATCAGAAGGAAAGCCAAAGCCAACAGCTAACAAGTTAATAGTTTATGAATAGCTCAATTTAAAAAAAAAAATAAACCAAAAACCACAACACTGACAACAAACACAGCTTGCTTTTCTTCTTTCTCCTCCTAAATCAGGGTTCAAAAGAACTTGATACAACACAGAGCACATTCTATCCTTTTTTGCTTGCTGAAAATGTGAAATAAATATATTTGTTTGAACGAAGGAGCTTACTTTACCAAGATTTTTAATCACGGAATGTATGGTGATTTGGGGTTCTCTTTCATCTCCTCTCTCTCACTCTAATGTTGAATGCAAAGCTCTTTTGGGAAATCCAGCTGATCTACAGAAGATTATTTCAAGTAACAACAAAAATACCATATGTCACTTGCTGCTGTGCTGACAAAAGCAAATTCTAGTCAGAAAGGCAAGGAGCTTAAACAAAGGAAAGACCAGCTACATGATCAAAGGGTTAGTGCAGTTAAATTAATTTTAGTCACTTCTAATACACTTCTAATACAGTGCAATAAAGTACAAATCCAGTTTTCACATCCAGCAAATGGGTATATACCCCCTGCCACCACAATCCTGGAAAAAAAGAGGGTTTTGGTATAACAATTGAGTCTATTTCTGTGGGACTACAGAGAAAAAACAGTAGAAAAAAAAATAAAATGCCTTCTTTGGTCCAGAAGGATTTCCAGCTAGGCAAATATTACATGATCCCCATTAATATAATCCCCCTTTTACTCTCACCTCTTCAAGTAGAGCTTTAGAGCAGCTATCACAAGGGAACTGGGAAACTGGCAAACATAAGATGAATCAGGTCACAGTCATGCTTTTATAATGGTACTGACAATGTTTTTGACCTTCATGTATTGGCAGGTAGTTTATTTTCACCACCACTCAGAGCTTTTGTTGTCAAAAAATTGTCAGTAATATCTCAGTTCATTGTGCACTTTGAGGATGTAGGTAAATTTATTTGAACGGATTAGCTATGGGAGAAAAAAATACTCATAATTCAAATTTTAAATAATAGTATGACAAAAAAATGGTCCTTGAATAGTCTTATGACTTATAAAATCATAGCTAAATAGTTAACCACCAGACTAAAGAGAAATCAAAATCTTCATAAAGACATCACGTGCAAACAGATCAATCAGCATTTGTTTTAATTTTAGGCATTAGAGGGATAGAACGCTTTTTATTCTCCCATTTTCCAACTTGTCAGCAGTGACTTTTTCTATATTTTCTCTATATTTTCTATTTTTTTCAGACTTACCTTAAAAAGCTAAAATCCAGAAGGAATTTGTTCCCAGTATTAGTGGTACTGGTCATATGAAAAAAACAAATAAACAATTGATTAAAAACACAGACTAGAATTCTAATTTAAAACTTTCACAGTGCAGGAGAAGTTATATTTTTCCCACAGTTTTAACAACTATTTCTGATTTTAATTTTGCCAAGAAATACAGGTTTGATTTGGTTTGGGTTTTTTTTTTTAATGGGCTCAGGAAGGTACATTTAAAACATTAAAAGATTGTTACTTCTTCCTAATTTTTAAGAATCAAGAAATGAGAAAGAGTAAAGTCTTTCCTTTTGTGTTTCATCATGGGCAAGTATGAGACCGAGGGTGCAAAAAGGCTTCTAACTTTGACAGCTTAACTGTGAGCACTGGGGTAAGGAAAATAGTGGGTATAAAATAGCTATGGCACTCTAATCTGTGATTCATTCTCTATTCTGTTTACCCCCAGTAGGCAGCTGTACGTGTCCTGCTCTTGACTAGCATGGATTTAATTTTCTTCATAATAGGCATTGTGGTGCTGTGTTTCAAACTTGTGACCAAACCATTGTTTTAACTATTGCTGAGCAGCACTTGCACAATATCTCACACTGCTCCACTCAGAACTGGGCAAGAAGCTGAGAGGGGACACAACCAGAGCAGCTGAACCAAGTTGTCCAAAGGGACATTCAATGCTCTGTGGTGTCATGTTTAGCAATAAAACTAAGGTATATTTTTTCCAGACAGGAATGATCACTTTGGGGTTTCATTTTGGTTTGGTTTGATTTTCTTACTTATTAGCTTGACTTTGTCTCTGCTCTTGAGTTTTTGTCACTTTTATCCTTCTGACTCTCTCCTCCATCCTGCTACATGAGAGTATATGAGTGTCTGTGTGGGAGCTTTCCCCCTGCCTGGGTTCAACCCCCCCACTGGATAAAAAACAATTAAACTTCTTCTGGGAAGGTTCCAAAACTAAAGTCTATGCAGTAACGCCAGCACAGTCTTCATCATATCTCTTTAGACTTTTACAGACAAGGCAATGTCAAGACCTTTTTTTTTTTTTTTTAGATGTCAAAATAACTTGTTTTCAGTCTAAAAGAGTATGGTCACCTAAGCCACCATTTTACTCACTGCTATCTAAAGAAAAGACAAACTCACAGATGAGGTGTAATAACAAAGCTCTGGGAAAGTCAAACACATGGCGCTAGATCAGCCACATCAACCTCGAAACTACTACGAGCAGAGCTATTTTCACTCTGAGAAAAGAAAGTTGTGATAAATGTATGTATTAGATGGGACCTCAAGGTGAATGGTAACTTAAAGATGAAGTTAACCAATAGATTTAGCACCCTTGCAGAGATACTCATGAGTTTCCTCAGAAACTACAGAAAACCTTAAGTTGGAGTGCTAGGTATAAACTAGGTAATTTTAAAATGCTTCTAAAAATGGCCTGAGACACTTGCTTTTTGACACCAAAGTCCCTTTTCTAAGTGCATTTAAAATTCTAGGATTTCAATTTCACCAGAAAGATCAAGGCAATAAATGCTTCCTGCCTGGATTTCGATTCTACATGTCTTTTTCCATATAAGATTGAGAGAGAAAAGTGTGAGCTGGGAGAGTGTTAGTCTCATACATTCAAAATACATTGTATTTCACCTTAGAGGAGAAAGGGAAACCAAGGAGCACAATGTCGTTCCTGCAGGTTACACTCCACATGTATCTCCTCCAGTGAGACAATGCCCTACCTTTTCCACCAGAGCTTCCAGAAGAACTATAAGTCAATGCACAGCTTGAAAACATATATATGGTCACAACTAACATTTCCACAGTCTCAGAAAGCTGCTGCTGCATACCTAATTACATGTGCACTGTATTATGTATTAACGAGAGATAAAACACTTTACGTACTTTTGGCAGGTTCCATTTTAAAGAAAAATTGTGAAGATAAATACTTAATTTAAGTATTATTTACCATATCAAGTAGAGACATTTGTAGTCATATGCGTTGTGACATGACTAGGAAAAATATGTGTTCATTGTAATTTGCATAAGTATGTAGTCACTGCCTCAAGAAAACTTTAAAAGGAACACATAAAGTATTCATATTTTTACTTAAAATAACATTAAATATGTATGCATCTTCATTACATTGGCTCATTAATATTTTCAATTTATTCATACTGTATCCTCTCTTATTTTTAGCTTACATTTTATTATTTAATAATATCATACCAAGCCTGATGTTTCCTTTCCGTCAATCTAAAACTCAATGCAATTAATGAGTAGATGGGTTTTAAAATACTTTTAATCAAAGGATACATTACAATATATAAATTCTTAAGATATTGAATGGGTAGCGGGGATTAATTCTAGATATATTTCAACAAAGTATAACAGATTTTACTATTTGTCAGACATAGTTCAGCATACTATAAATATACAGTCCATTTATATGAACTGATGAATTATGTGGCTTGTTCACTGGAGTTGTGACATTTTATGCCAGTTAGGTAAAACAATCTAAAAGCAAAGAGTGTCTATATAAACAGCTCTGCCAGTTAGCTGAGCTGGAATATATAAAGTAGGAAAACAGGAAAATTGTGAGACCCTCAGGTTTTTTTAAAAAATGAAAATATCCCATAGTTCGCAATAGAACAGCAAAAATGAAATCTTTCTTGGGGAAATCCAGTGGACATTACCTTAATTTTCTTCCTTAGATTCTAATAGTAGACGCATTTTCTCAAGGTTTTGACTTTTGCAAACCAAGAGCTAAATACAGAGGTAGAGTTATACTCAGTTCAATTGTAGAATGATAGAGTATGCCTGACCTAAGTCAAAATTCATTTCATTTCTGTTGACAATACTCAATTTAAAATGTCTAAAGAGTAAAAAATAATGAAAATAGAAATAAAAATATTTGCAAAGCATTTGGCCAAAATTATATCAAACGTCCCCTTTTAATTGCCTGGCAATTTGGGCTTTTAGTGTACTTTAGAATGGAAAATTACTTCATTCAAGGTCAATATGAATAATTCTTTTTCACATAATTGATTAAACTTGTTCTAACTTGTGCTTCAACCTTTCATCTACCATCAAAATCCTATCCAAGATTCTCTAAAAAAGGATATTAATTTGCATAGATGTTCTCTGAGTTGTTCTCTGACTAAGATGAATTTGAATGCCATTCAGGAGAATTTGGTGCTTTGTAAATTCTGGATCATATAGGATTTTATGTTATAAAATCGGAGTAATCTCAGGTAATTTAGACTGATATAGGCTCTCCAAATAGAATTTGAAGTAGCTACATATTTTTAATGTATGCTGTATATAGAAAGTTATACAAGGGAATTCTGGTATATGCTGTGTGACTTAAACCAAAGAAGAATGTTTAATGTACATTTAGCGATCCCTTATTTTCTAGCCCAGTCTCAGAGACACTGGAATATTTGAATTATCATATGACTGGCATCACAAATAGGCACAGAGAAATTGTTTTGTTTTGGGCCTAATAGCTGAATTTTCTGAGCTTGGGATGCTCACCTCATTGTCTGGGACTAACAGAGTCTCAGGCCTGTTCCGTCTGTCAAGCATTATATATTATATACCACTCACAAGAGTGTTAGGACATATTCTTGTAACTGCCTATATTAACGTCCCTTGTGTGGTAATATATATTTTAAATACACTTTAAAGGAGCACTGGTATTAAAGTATATCCATTATTTCATATTTTTTAAAATGCATTGCTCTTACTACTGTTTTAGTGTCCAGGATTAATTAAATTTTTACTACACAATAGATCTCCTCCAACAGGAAGAGCACACCTCCCTTTGCTAGACATTTGCTGGATCTTATTAGTTGTTATGTTACGCTAACATTTCTTCCTCATTTAGTTTCCTTTTTTTGCCTGATTTTTTGTAGGTATGGTCTCCTGGATTTTTTTGGTTTTGTTTGATTTATTCTCACTGATTAATTTCCAGCTGTTTCCATATTTCATGTCATCGATATTTCTGATAGCTGCCTTCAGAGATTACATTTTTTGTATTTTTTCTTATTAATACCTCTCTCCTAGATATTGCTATGCTTTTTTCTCCTTCTTTTTGCAAAAGTTTAAACTTTTTAATCCTTAATTTAGAGACCATTTGAAATACAAGCATGTCTAAAACTTAGTTAAAACATAAAAAGTATAGGAATTTTATTTCCTTTCTCCCAAATCTCAAAAATAATTTTAATTTTTTGAGAATATCCTGCTGAGTTTGTATGTGTTAATTTTTACTTAATAGCTTTTAAATATCAAAAAGAGGGTTTTTCATATAGATTTCATGTAAATTCTGTACTTCTGGGTTTTACTTGATTTTCCCCTTAAATTCACACTATATAAATGTGGAGAACGTTGAAATTAATGTTACAATGAAATGCACTGTGGTGTTTTCCTAAGAAAGATAATTTAAAATTTGAATTAATATTTTAATGTTTTATACCAACACCTTACTGCCTATGAAAACCAAAATTAAGCCATTGTTATCAAAGAAATTTTCCAGATATTTTGAAAGAATTTAGCACTTTGTATCCCTCTTTAGCCCTTCTATTTTAGGAATGGGAGTGCAATCTTCAACTATTGTTAAGTGGTAAAGATACTCTATTACCATAGAAACAAAACAAAAGGAAAGAGCACCAACATCAGCAACAAAAACTGGCATCAGTTTTAAAATATTACTGCTTATATGTACTCTGAAATAGTCAGATGACCCAGTGCTTGAAATCCTGCTGGAGTTATCTCATGTATCTGTTACTTTTCCATGTACTTTTACCTTTCGCAGGGAACAAAAAGAACACTAAATTTTCTTACTCTGCTACACATTCCAGCCTAATGATGAACATCTCTATGGAGGGAAAGGAGGTGAAAAGTGGCCTGAAAAATTGAAGGCAGAGAGAAAACTTATGAAACTGTAAACAAAATAGAGGGGGGAAAAGAGACTTAGCAGTGGTTTCATAGTCTGAAAAAAAAACTAAGCACCAAAACCCCACCTACAGTTATATATAGAGAGAGAGGAAAAAAAGGATAAAGGCATGACTGCTGTCAGTAGACCTCTACAAACAGGCCGATCCTTTTAACATTTGAATCTTTCTTCTTCTGCCTTTATATTTCAAACAAAGTTGCAATAGCCTAACAAGCTCCCCACACAAACTGAGCCAAATATTTAGGCTGACTTTTCAAAAAATCTCGAAACAGGAATAAATTCTTGTTGTCACCAGAAGGTACAGTTTTGCATCCTCCACTTGCATAGATTGCACCAGATCTGGTGATCAGTTGATCCCTTTTTCAGTTGCTTTAGGCTATGTAGTACCAGAAAGTTAGTTTAATGATAATTGGGTTTTTTTGGAATTACTTGGTTGGGTCATTTTTTACTACAGTGTCAGATAAGCAAAACCATCTGACTGGGAAAGTCAAATGGAACAAGAGAGAATGGGTTATGATGTAAGTTTTCAGCCATTATGTCATCTTAGCCATCTCAAAGATGCTTGTATTTCCACATTTTCCCTGTTCCATGAAAGTAATAACAGCTTTGAAACAAATGAGGATGCAAAAGCTTATATTGTATGTATGTTGACCACTGAGTTACGAGGAGCAAGGTTTTTAAATCTGTGATCTTCCCAGTTGTCAGGTCATCGTGTCAAACAGAACGTGGCACTGTCTTTTACCCTGCTGCCACCTGTGCTGGACCTTCTCTGGGTGAAGGCTAGCAGAGGGGTGGTACCTACTACTTGAACAATGATAATCATGCCAATTAGAGCACTTCAATGAATTCCTGATAATCATTAAGAGGACCGTATAAGAAGAATGTGCTAAAAGTATGTCTATAGACAGATACAAGGGTAATAGGCCTATAATAAAAGAAGGTAAAATGTAAATATTATGTAGGCCAAATCTATGGTTTTGATTGTAAAGGGGGAGAAAATTCCCTCTAAAACACAGAGGTGGGAGAATGTTAAGACACTGTAAGCAATATTCCACAATTGCTCAGTCTTTGAGTACAGACTGAATCAAGCAGTCAGTGGGAGTTTAGAATGAACATGCATCTTTGCACAAAATCTGAATGAACGAGAGACTTAAGATTTGGGAAATATGATCAACTGCATGACACTTGCTGAACTGTGATTCTACACATTTTTCCTGAAGACAACACTGCTGAGCTATTCTCAGGGATAAAATGATTTTATTTATATCCAGCCCTAACCCCTCTTTTTTTAATTTATGCTCATTGTCTCTTCAGCCTACCTAGGTCCCTCTAAATAGCAGCCCTGCCTCTGAGTATATTGACATATCCCTTGAGCCCCTCAATAATTTTCTCTATTATAGGTACGTATCATCTCAGTCAGGCAGAATTTGGATTTATGTTTCCTGTGCATAATTTTCAGATGTTTCACACAACATGAATATAGATCTTTCTCTAATCTCTAAAATATTCAAATCTCTATTAACATCACCACCACCTTTCCCTTGAATGAGACCTTCCCTCACAAATGTGTTAAGATTTAATTATTTTTTTCTTTATCTGTAGATTCCATCAACAGGGTGACAACCTGAAAGTTGGAGGACCAATGCAGGAGCCCAGTATTAAAAGTTTTTGACTTTCTGAAGCAACCAACTCTTCCAGCTGTTTTGGGCCAACTTGTCAAGTTTGCAAAGTTCTAATTAGGACATGACTTCAAATTTCACCTCAATCATTGTTTGCAAACACTTCTTTCTCTCTGGTATATTTACACAAATTATAAAGCCTTAGTTGAACAAAAATCTTTTGTTCCCCCCACCAACAAAGGGAGAGTCATGCTTGCAATTTTTTCTCCATGCTTTAAACTCAAAGGTTAAAATACAATGTTTAAATGGTGACAGAAAAGTCTCAATGAAGAAATTGGGGTCTTTGACCTCAATCTCTGCTGCTTGGAGTGGGAGGGGGAAGAATCACTCTGTGTTTGCTAGCTGAACTACAGTAACCTGCACCTGACAATTTAACCTATTAGGTTTTGAGCATTTTTCAGATCAGACCAAAAACATCAAAGTCTGAGTAAATAACATTGCAGTAAATAGTATCTCATTTAAAACTAAAACCAAGAAAAAAACCAACTATTTAATTACATAATGAAGCACGTTGGCTGTGCAAAATTACATATAATGTACATTTTTAATAATTTACTCTCCTACCGCCTAGATGAGTCTCATATTATTTCCATATTAGATTTGGGTTCAGTTTGTATGTGGTCATAGGAGATCAGGCAGGGTAGTTATTGATATCAGAGGAGTAGACAAGTTAGAACAAGATGAGAGGAAGAAATGATTACGTCAGAGTCAGGAGTAAAATAAGAGTAAAATTCATTGCCTTTGACATTTAAAATTCCATTAAAAATGTGGAAAGGGTTTGACTTTTTTAATACTATCGTTCAGTCTTTGTTTTCTGAAGTATAGGTGACAAAGACCCTGAAGTAAATTCATAACCATAAGACAAGTTTTCTTTACTAATATACTAAATTATGTATTTCTAGAAAGAAAATTGCATTATCTATGCCTAGTTTTGCAGCTCAACTTGATAAATTATGAATCAGAAAAAGGGGAGGAAGGACAGGTATTTATTAATAGCTATCTTTTCTTCCAGATACAGTGAAATACATCAAAATATATGTGTATTTTTTTTTTCCAGAAAAAAATGTTAATTTAAAGATGGTTATTTCAACAAACAGCTTCAAAGTTTTTTGAATCCTCGGTTTAGACACATTTCCTTTATAAACCTTCATGGCACCTTTAAAATGAAATTTGGCTACTGAGTTAGACAAACACTAATTCCTATAGCAAACCTGTTGAAATTCTGCTGTGCATCTACAAGAAGTAAAGGTAAATCTGTAAAAAAGACAGTAATGTAATTTAGTCTCTTTTGTGCAGCTTTTCTTGGTAAGGGTAAAATAAAACACATATTATGATACCATAAGAAGTTATATTTGATCACTACTAAATCATGCTTCAAGGCTTTCTATGGGTCTAGGTAAGAATTTGTACATATATGGAAGGGATGTCTTTTTTCATTCTAGCATTTCTTCAAAATTGTAACTGAAGTTTTCTGTACACAATAGATTATGAGACAAGAAAGAACTGTTGGAACTTGTTGGAGGAGGGCACCATAAGAAAGTTCTGTTACTGAAGTAACTGGAAAATCAATACCACCAGCAAAAATTAAGTTTTTTTTTTTAATGTTGTACGGCTATTGGTTGTGTAAGTTACTATTTTTCATTACGTTTCCAAATTAAAACTTGCTTGAAGTATTGGTACATTAGGAATAACATTCCTCACTCTTGTGCCTTAAAAATGCTTTCACTGTTCTGCTTATCTCCTTTGCCTATATAAAAGAGTTATTTTGCACTTTCAATGTCTTTGTGCCATTCTGGAAATAGATCTTTTGGAGTCATCCTCTAAAAAAAAAAAAAAAAAAAAGCAAAACCAGTGCATTACATTTTTTAATTATTTTCTAGCTTCAAGCATAATTAGCAAGTAATCTACATGAACGCTTCCTTTACTCTAAAATTCTTTTATAATGCAGTCTTATATTCTTCAAGGTTATATATGGGACTTGCAAAATGTGGTATCATGGGTTTTATTTAACAAGTGAAAACAGAGAGGGGTCACAGTTCAAATAAAGTTAGACAAATATTAATATGATCAGCATTTGTTTCATTGTACTGTTTTTCAGGAAGGGAGAAGCAGAAAGGACAGCACAAAGAGGACTAGAATAGAGTTGAAGATGACCAAAATAGGTAAGGTAGGTAAAATTTTAAAACAATGTTTTGAGAGAGAAGGGAAATGGAGCACATCAATTGGAAGAATATGAAAACAGAATGAAAGAGTTATGCAACATATAGGAAAAACATGCGAGAAGGAGGAAAGCAAATATGAAAGGCAGAAAGAAAGGGAAGAAAG
This sequence comes from Pipra filicauda, assembly GCF_003945595.2. Classification (NCBI taxonomy): domain Eukaryota; kingdom Metazoa; phylum Chordata; class Aves; order Passeriformes; family Pipridae; genus Pipra; species Pipra filicauda. The sequence goes on along the minus strand of NW_024104676.1, from coordinate 2,304,419 downwards.
GAGAAATTTTAAAATAAGACTAGGATGGTAGAAGAGGTCTGTAAAAAGACTATAAAAAATACATTGAAAAACAGATATTTTACTTCTAGACTGTACACTGTATAGGATCATAACTTATTTTTCAGTCAAAATTCCCCAAAACTCTTGCTTTTTTTACAAATTACTTTTTTTTTCATTTCCCAAAAATCACTTATGAGCACTGATGTGGTTCATCTAATTAATCATGTTAGTCACTGACGATAGTAATATGTCTTACAAAGTATGACAATACTCCTTTCCATTGAGTAAAAGGCAAAAAGAAAATAATCTATTCTGTATTACAGGCAGCAACATATGAGATATAGGTTGTTCTACAAGGAGTCATTCAAGATATGAAATGCAAATTCAAAAGTTCATACCTCAGGGCTTATCTGTGGCATGATTTTACTTTAGCTGTGCTATTAGAGTATAGAAATTAGAGTATAATTTGAAGCTTAGCATCCTAGAGCATTTAGGAGAGATGGGTTTGTTTGCATCATTTTTTACTGTTAGACAAGTCTGTCTTCGAAGAGATAGGATTTCCTCAAATTTAAAAATTAAAAAAAACAAACAACCCAAACCAGAATTTGAATATGAGGGGGCAATCTGAGATGTAAAGAGTAGTACTATACTATTGTATGATTACTACCTGTACTAGTGTATGATTACTGAGTAATCTATGCTTCAATATCTCATTTTTTAAGTATTGTGAACCTTTGCTTATACCAACAGTGGTCAATGTTTTCTCACTAGTTAAATGCCTACTTATATTTTAATACGTTCTACCCGCCACCAATGGAGATATTTTTTTGTGGCTTCTTTTCCTGTGCTTTTGTATGATGAATGATGATTTACATATATAGGTGAAGGTAGGAGGAATAAAATAGCTAGACAAAAACACTGAGACTATGAATCACACATATTAACAAAAGAATTGATTAACCCAGTCAAATTCTCTGTAGACATCCTTTATTTCACCAGGTGGAATATACTGTCTAAGCAACTGGTGAAGACTGTCAGCTCTATAGAGAGTAACCAGCATTGTCTGTTTTACACAGTAAAAGGTTACCTCAAAGGTTGGCAGAGAGAATTATTTGATGCAGCCAGGTAAGTTCATCAGAATCCTTGCATGCATTCCAGATGGCATAAACCATCACACTGATACGTAATTTGTTCTTCTCATGTTCCTCTTTGACAAAAGAAGCTCAAAAAAAAGGACATTTTTTGCACCACAAGATTTCCCCAATGAGTAAAGATCTATGGATTGCACTCATGTACTAATTAAAGATGTTTAATTAACAATGAGAATCTGGAAATAAGAAGCAACCAAACTGAACTTAAATAAATGCCAACGGCTTGATAAATAAATAGAGGTTTTTAAACTAGGTGCACAGGAAATTAAATTTGGGGATTAAACTAAGGACTTCACTTCAAACAGAAGTTTAATTCAGGAGGTGAAGGAAATAACAGTGAAGTTGGCTGAGCATTTCGAAGACCAGGAGAGAAGTAAAAATTTGACAGTCTCAAGACCTTAATGAACTACTACTAGATCATGAAGGATTCAGTTATGGAGGAGACTGAGAAACGCTGGGATACAAAGTTTTATGTATCTCTACTTAAAAGAAGATAAAAGTATTATATGAAGAGCCTCTGAATGAATAATTGTTACAGAAAAGAGTGATTCAATCATTGTCACAGAAAAAAAAAACTTTAAAAGACACAGCAAAATAAAAAGAACTGATTAGCAAAGCCTGTTTAGAAGCCTCCCTCACCAAAAAAAAAAAAAAAAATTGAGACTGAAAACATGAGTTCAAAAACTATAGAAGCAAGTGAAAAGTGTTTGAGACATAAATATAAAAAAATAAGAAAAGAACAAACAGGATCACGATAAAAATTAAGTAAAATAAAGGATTAAAAATACTTATATTAAAGATAGTTGAATATAATTCGAAGAGTCAGAATCAAATAATACTTTGTATTCAGTATTCAGAAGGAATATATACAAAATATAAAACTTATTGCAAGTATTTAACATAAATCTGTCCAATTGTGGTTGAGGTCTGTTAGGGGGACTGTTCCAAATTTATAAAATGTGAAAAGTAATCCATGAAACTAAAGGCACATTAGTTTAACATTAACCGTATATCAAGCTTTAGAAAGGATTTCAAAGACTAGAACAATTAAAGACACAGATGTAAATGGAAAGTAGAATAAAATGCAATATGGGTTTATCAAAGTGTTACCTCTAGATTAATTGAATAATTTTTCTTTTGTAAGACAATAATATTTTAAGCTAAGAGTTCCATTTACATGGAATTAAAAACTGCCATATAGGAAAATAACATGCAACAGATCTCAAGAACTCAAAAAATTCATAGGGTTAAGAGGTAACATTAAGAAAGAAAGTTACAGATTGCTATAAAATCCTAATGAATATTTCTTAATATATTGTTTTTAATATAATATAAATAAGTAGAATGAGTAGATGAAATGCAATCAAGAAACAGCAACAACAGGGGTGTTTATCTAATACAAAAAGAAGTCTGGGATACCACCAGGGAAAAGCAATGTAAGAAAAAATCTTGAAATGGAATAGAATGAAGATTAATTTTAACAGTATAAAGCAACCCTGGGGATTAACAGAAATTTTAGCTTTAAACTGGGAACTATTCATCTGGAAAGAAGATAGAAGATAGAAGAAAAAGGCACAGCCTTGCTAGCTGAATATACATGTCTAAAATACACTAACCTGATGCATGCAATATATGTTTGTTTTTTACATGCAAAACATGTTTGTAGGTTGCTGAATTAATTTTCATGGAGATAGAAACTGTCTAGTTATATAATATTATGTGATGTGCTGTAGAAGACTCCTTCTGGACTATTGTGCATAGTACAGGTTATCTAAGACAGATGTTCAAGAAAGTTGATTTTCCAGAACTGTTAAGCAAAGGGCTGTATTGTCATAAGAACAAAGTACACCCATAAAAAGGCTCTGAAGAAAATTAGGCTGGGAATCAGAAGGTTTACAGCTTATGGAGACTGTGGACAAAAGTATTTTCAGCAAGGTTGGCAATACTCTGATATTTAAAATTTAATCTAGAAAAACAAACATATATGAAACGATACTTGATTTAAAGAAGAAATGGAACTGACAAATCAAAAGATCCCCTGTGGTCCTGTGGTCTTGTTTGCTCAATAGTTTCACATGAGGCTTTTCTCCAACTGTTTGTATTGCTAAAACTTTTACCGGTGTTAACTCTGAATCATCTCCTTCCTATATTTCTTATATCTGTTTTATAAGCAAAGCGAGTGTGTTATTAAAGGGTATAGTCCTCTACCATAATTCTGTTTTCCAAGACATGTTCTAAATTAAATTCATTATTTCATGTGAGCATCTTCATGGGATTACTGAATGCAGTGAAACACATCCATTTTTATCTATTCAAAGTGCTGGCAACGCGTCTGCAATGAAGTAAAGAACTCCAATATTATACTCTTGACCTGAGTGGTAATATACTTACTGGATGAAATATTCAGAAATTTTATTATTCAACTTGAATTTAGCATTGTAAATGAAATGTAGCAGTTAAAAGTTTTCAAACTCATCATTTCTGAATGCAAGTTAACAGTTGTTCCTTACCAGTGTCACTCTAAAATACAGAGAATGAGTGTACTGAATATTGACTATTCTCAATCAGAAATCAATCTTATTCCAGTTTTACTCATTGATTCCTGACCCATGCCTGGGTTTGCATTATTCTGAATACATTAAATGTCCCTCTTATCTAACAAATTAATATTACTTATAGAAAATTACCTAGATGTGCTTGAATATAGTGGTATTGGTCTGATAACCTTCAGTTACTAACCATCTAAGATGTAATTCTTCCCTGTCATAGCAGAGCAATCTATAAGTTAAAAGAATTTTTTTTCTCTTTCAGGAGTTGCAACTTCCAGTCATTGTATCTTCCAAAACAAAGCTCATAGGAAGAGAGATGCGTAGCTAACAAATCAAGCTATAGGAATCATTGGTTCAAACCTTCTCTGGCACTGCTAAAATACATCATGAAGTCACATTTGTTCAGATAGCTAAACCAGACTTTTACTGGACAGAAATCAAGAAGGAGACAATAAAGAGATCAAAGGAACAAATTGCATTACTAAAGGCATAAACATGCTGGGAAATGAAGAGGGGTACTTAAGGCAGGGCAGCAACCCATAACACTGATTAAATTAATGATATTGACATTATTTGGATGTCAAAGCAGATGACAAGCAGAGAGAAAGTATTTCCAAGATTTTCCAGAAAAAATTTAAATGAGATTATGATTAATTTGTAGTTTTCATCTACAGGGGTGAAAATCATATGTTTTAATGTGTCTGACTGATGATCATACATGAGACAGCTTATGTGGCTTTGCTGCTATTTTTTTTCAATAGAAAAAACTGCAATCAAGTTTGTAGCAGTAAAAAATCTCATTAAAAATTATATATAAAATATAATATATTATGAAACTAGAAATCTGGAAGCCCTTATACTCTCTTGGAGAGGATGAAGCAAGCCATTTGCATTGAGAAAGGAATGTGTCACTTCCTTGCTCAATCAATTTTGCTTAAACATTAGCAAAAAAATAGAATTGTTCACTGTACAATGAATATTTGATAGGCAGTTCTACTTTTACTGAGCCCTAAGTGGAAATGAACTAGTGAGGAAGAAAATGATCAGATTTTACATATCTAAATTATATCATCAAAGTGCCCCTTTCTGCACAACCCATTTGATTCTAAGTTTGAAAAAAAAAAAAAAGTTAATGAGCTTAAGTACTATCTGAAATATGTGAACATTATGAAAAGTGTCTTAAATCTATATCCGGAATTTTACAGTCATTTGGTATTTTCTTTCCAAAACAATCACATTGACATTAAGAACTTCTTTCCTTATTTAATAGACTAAAAGTTAATAATAAAAGTTAGTTACCATGCAGAGGCTGTCATGTTACTACCTAACACACTGCTGGGATTTCAGCAAGCCAATACATCTCCCACTGAATATATCAACAGGAAATTTTTATATATTCAAATGCATCATTCCCTCTCACTGCCATAAATTGCTTTATAGGGTTTTGTCGTTTTTACAAAATTAAAATTCCCAACTCTCTTAGCACAAATGTTTACTTTTTTTTCTTTATTAAAATGCTTTACGAGAATGACAGAATGATACAGTAAATTATTTTATATCAATAAGCCAGAACAAAACACATGACAACATCATGCGCAACTGAATATTCATCCGGAAACAGGGAAAATCTCTTGTGTTCTTTAGTTACAGTGAGGGTGCTGTTTCCCAACTTATTTTCATATAAAATCAAAATTAATAAATACGTGTAGAATATAGTGCAACTATATATAGATTTTTATCAAGAAAAGGATTGTCAATCCCTCCCCAGTATGTAATTTTATTTTTTAAAAATAACTCAAATATTTTCCCTTTCTACGTTGAGTTAAATTGTATTTTCCAGTACACGTTCTTCCAGTATGAAAATCACTTCCAGTTAATATGACTCAGAATGATATTAACCATGTTTCTACTATATTTTGAATAGATGACAGTGTGAAAACTTAAACGATGTCAGAGAAATTAATCCATTCTACTTTCAAGATGTGTAAAATATCTAAGGTTACAATTTTATTTCTAACAGGAGACTTGTCTGCATATATTCAATGTCACGAGGTAAGAACCATTTCCATGAAATAACTAAATAATTCTCAAAATAGATATGGGAATAAATCTCTAGATCACGCAAGAGGAAGTAAAAGATCATGGAGAGATCATTGCAACATCAACAGTAACATGTGGGAACTAACATTGCAATCTAGTTATCACAAACGACAGCTCAAGACAATATTGCCTTCCAGAAAGAGATCACCCCTAAGATGAGGTAATTAAAAAATTCCTATCTACAAATGAATAAGGCCCTTTTGACAGTGTTTTCAAATATATTTGCATCTTAAAACTGCTAATACAGTTGAAGGTTACTTGAGAATTTTAATGAGCCTTTGTTCTACTGTCAAGCATTAATCCAATCCTGGTTTAAGGAAAAACATTTTTATTTATATTACAATAAAGTAAAAATGTCTATACTACTAGTTACAGGGCTCAGCATGAAACTTTAAAATGGAGGAAACAGTAGTTTCCATCTAAAACTTCTTTAAATATTTCTAATGAATTGCCAAGAATATGTTTAACGTTTCATGGGACTTTTTTTCCCCAAATCCAAATTACTAGAAATAATAATAATGGAACTAATTAAAACATTTCCGAATCATCATTGAAATTAATCAATTTGTCAAACCTATGTTTTCCACATGAAGTTTGTTTTAATATGACTAAATATTTATATTTTTAAATAATATTTATTTGATAATTTTATATTTAGTTTCCAACATTCAATTTCAAAGTTTATTATAAATAAAATACAGTCATTAATACAAATGGGAATAAAATTTTAAAAATCAACAATGTTGTAACCACAAAACTGAATTACTGAGTTTAAATTGCAGTTATTTGAATTTGATTTTTTTATTTTGATTATGGACCCACACAATAACACAAAATAATCACCAAAACTACAAACAAATTGTAAGGGTAGGAAAAAGAACTTTCCAAGAACAACTGTGTATACTCCAACAAATTTACTATGCTACTCAAATTCTTCCTACACTTCCTTTCATTAAAAAATTGATACATTTTTAGCTTATGTTCAGCAACATATTTTGTCACAAAATATATGACCAGAAGTGAGGAGTCTCCATATTGAAACACAATAACATCTGTATAGCAACCATTAATTTTCGTTAATCTATAAGAAACAGTACAAACCCTCTCACATCAGAAGTCACAAATAATTTTTACAGCATGCTGAAGCCTCAAACACAGTAGCATGGGAGACAGAACTCACAAAAATATGTATCATGCTATAGAAATCACAAAATTTGTCAGGAATGCATTAAAGCCAATTTTTCCACATGTTTGAAGTTATTGCCGAATACTATGTCAGTTCTTTCAAAACTAATAAATAATATAGATGGAGAAGAATACTTTCAACAGTACTTATTCCATCCAGAAAAAATTCTTGCTGTTCTTAAATAAAGCTCAGTTCTGGCTGTCTAAGAAAAATATAGAAATGAAAGGTCCCAAATATGTTTAATTTAATGTAACTTGGATCCTTGATCTTCCACTTTAGCTATGAAGGATATGATGTTCCTGGATAAATGAAAAAAAAAAAGAAGTAGAGAGAAGGAATAGCCTTGGGGGAAAAAGATTATTAAGTGTTGTATTAAATGTAAATAGTTGTAGCCCTGAAGCAGCCTTAAGAAATTCCATGCATACCATGTAACTGTTTTCCTGTTTTATGAGTAACTATAAAAAAATTATTAATTTTTAAAATATGATATTGTACTAGTTTGCAGTTCTTCTTCTTAAAGAACAAGTTTAATATTCCACTTTGATGGTGTTTTAACTTTGTTTAAACAGAAAATCACTTGTGTAAAAATCCATTCTTTCTTATCTCTTATAGAAAATGAATGTTGGTTGTCCTTTAATATGTACCTCAGGTGTTGAAAGCCATGGATGTATAGTTCTTAACACACAAGTAACAGTCTTCATGTAATTAAATGTATAAATAATTAATGGCTTTATACTAATTAGCTTGAGATTTCGTGACTGGAGATGGCCTCATTATTTATGAATGCAATGGGTATTAAATATTTCTAGGAAACATCAATTTGTTTAAATATTTTTGTATGTTTTTGAAATCTGAGCATTTTAATGATACCTTTTTTTGTGGTGACACATCTGAAGTCATTTAGAAGACATTGAAGAGGTTGGTGTGTCTGGGCAGAATTTTTAAGTTGGAGTAGGATGGAATAGACTTCATCATGTAGATTTAGCCTGTCATGGGGAGAAATGTCACAGCCCACTCTCCCTTACAGAGCTAGTGCTTTGTGCATACATAACTAAAGTATCAAAACATTTCAACCGTTATAATTGCAGTTGTGAAATGCAGTCCTCTGATGCATGGCCACCTCTCTCAATGGTGGGAAGCAGGACATCTGTGGATATAGGTTCAGAGTAGAATAACAGACCTGAGGATCAGTGACATTAAAAAAACTGAGATGTTATTTTAATTTCAAAATATTTAGTTTAACTTAATCTACCTTGACTTTACACAGGTTTTAAAAATTTCACATTCACCCCCTACTTAATAACGTGACTCATAATATGTAATTATTGTTTTCCTTCAACATCCCACTTTAGGAAAGCCTCATAGCAATCACTGACTTTACATAACAGTCTGATTTGATTTTGTAATCTCATTACAGGAGACATTCCTTCTTTATGTTCTCTTATGTTCCGTATTTCTTCATGCATAGCACGGTGCCACGCTGCGCATTGAAAGATACTAGGTAAACTATAATTACATTTCAGAATTTCATTTTTGGCAACAAATGTTTTTGGAGCTACATTTTGTCATGCTTTTAAACATATCTGGATGAAATCCCTGGAAAACACTTGTGACTGAAGTTGATTAAGAACATAATTTTCCAAATGTTGGAATTAAAAGCAAAAAATGAAAAGTGGAAGATAGTATGTTTCTTTTTATTGCATTCCTAAGTATAAAATCAGCATGTAATATGTAGCAGTTGTCATAATTTTGCCACATCTCTGAGCAGGAGATATAACAAACAGCAAACAGCAAATATAACTTGTAGATATTAGAAATGGTATCTGCATTTTTTTGAAGGGCATGAAGACTGTTGCTGGGCTTAAAAAAATGGTACTTTTTATGTCTATTACATTACAAATAAGGTAATTTGGTCACCAGAAAAAGTGAGTAATGTCAGCCACTAAATTTTATCCCATTTACTCAACCTTGGAGTCAATTGCCCTAACTACAATAATTGCCTTGGATATATCAGCAAATGTTGACTTTATTAATAGTAACTATTAAAAAAACCCAAACCAAAATTCTCATTCACTTTGTATAATAACTTCCTTAACTTTGTGTTATCAGTAGAAGGTGAGCCTAAAGCAAATGTAAAATGCTACTGAAACAAGAAGTTAGTGTTTTATGTTCACTTCTCAATAATTTGCCATAGTGCAACACAAATGTCACAAGATAAAATATGAAGATGAAACAAAAGCAAACAGGAAAATCCTAATTCTTTATAAACTCACTGTGATCGACCCTTCCACTCTGTATGAACTCCATTCTAAAGCCTTCCCTCTAGCAAAAGCTATAGTACCTTAAAATAAGGGAGTTTTAGAAACAGCTGGGAAATTAATGGCACATCTTTCTGTTCTCCTGCAACACTGAGAAGGAACCTGCATTGGGCACACAACTGGAACCTCTGTGATCTCAGCCATACCAGTTTCAGCAGCTCTTGCTAGCTGACTTCAACCCATAGTTGACGATTTGGGTTGTCCAAGTCACAGCTTTTGATTCAGATGTTATTCCAGAAGCAAAGGTTGGAGGTGTCATTCCTTCCCCATTTTTTTACAACCTTTGCTACCCAGGAAGTGACACAAAGTTGCTCTCATCAAGCTTTATATTTCATTTATTTTCTTTCTCTACCACTAATTCAAGTAATTTTTGTTGTTTCACTCCACTTACTCCCCTGGATGTTACAAGCACAAATGAAAGAACTCTTCTGATCTCATACTGTTGTGTGAAGCTAGTTGATTCAAACAGAAAGTAGAGAAAAATAACAATACACAGTACAGTATGAAACATGCTACAAATGAATACAATTATTACAAATCATAGGTGTCTGAGAGCGCAGAATGCATTTAGTAAAATCACAGAACAATTCGGTCAGAAAGGGCTTCCGGAAGTCATCTACTCTGATTCTTTGCTTAAAGCAAATATATTCAGGTTTCTCAGACTTCTGTCCAGCTGAGCTCTGAACATCCCCAAAGTTGGAGACAAAAACTGTATAGGTCCCTGCTTCAAAATTCGACTTCCCTAAAAGTAAAATAAACAAGCAAACTAATAAATAAATTCTTTCTAATACACACTTGGAATTTCCCACATTTCAGTTTCTGTCCATGATCTTTTGTCCTATCATTTTGCACTTTGAGAAGAGTTTGCCCTGCTCCTGTCTGTGCCCATAACTGAAGTAGTTGCTGCCTGTAACCATCTCCCAAAACTATCTGTTTTTCTGGCTAAACAGGCACTTCTCTCAGAGTTTCCTTACACACCACATGTTTCAGCTCTCTGACCAGCTTTGTGGCACTCCACTGGGCTCATTTCAGTACATAAATGTCTTTTTCCTAGTGGGGAGCCCAAAACTGGAGAGAGTTTCTCAGATAACATTCCCAAATGAAACGTTATGTACATTTAATTAATTTAATAATTCAAATTCACGGAACTAAAAATAATCTTGAAATGCTTTCACTTTGGATTTGAAAAGTGTAATGTTTCCAGCATTGTAGATGTCAAAGCAATTTCACTGGCTGATTCAGCTTCAATTTTGGCACAATCAGCAGACTGGCATCTTGAGCACTTAGAACTCAACCAGCATATGAAGAAAGAACAGCTTGTTAAGCAAAGAGAATTCAAGGGCAAACAAGGTCTGGTGAGGCAAGAAACATTTTAAGATTGATACTGAACCTTCATGGATAACACTAGAGTGAGCTGAAAAAGCTAAAAAATGCGCTGAGCCATCTCAATTCTAATGTTTATGTATGTGGAAAATAATTTGTCCTTAGTGGCACTAGAAGACCAATAAGAAACTTATAATTAAAGATATCCTGGTCTAGCAAAATTACATTTTTGATTTAGACACATAAAAACATATATACAGAAAAACTCACATGGTTAAATGTACAGGCACAATGATCAGAGGGCTGGAACACTTCTCCCATGAAGACAGGTCAAAAGTTGGAATTGTTCAGTCCAGAGAAGACAAGGCTCTGACGAGACCTGACTTCAGCCTTTCAATATATAAAGGAAGATTATAAGAAAACTGAAGAAAGACTTTTTAACAGGGTCTGTACTGACAGGAGAAGGGGCAATGGTTTTAAACTAAAAGAGGGTAAATTTAGATTGTACATAAGGAAAAAATTTTTACGATAAAGGGTGATGAGACACTGAAACACGTCACCCAGAGAAGTTGTGGATGTCCCCTGATTGGAAGCACATGAGGTCAGCCTGGATGGAGCTTTCAGCAATCTGGTCTAGTAGAAGAGGTCTCCGCCCATGGCAGGAGCGTTGGAACTCAATGATGTTTAAGTTCCCTTTAAAACCAAACCATTCTATGATTTTATGAAATGTTGGTATCTTGTTTGAATTTAAATCATGGCAGACATAGCAGGGAATAAGTATACTAGGCAAGTATAATAATTAGTGTTAAACATTTATTATATATTACTGTTCATTGTCATATAAATATCAGGTGTCCTTTCTCCTTGTCATCAGCATGTTCCTAATCCTGGGTATTGTTAGTTCACCACTAATTAAAAACTTTTTGATAAAGTGCCAACGTCAGTGGAATAATTTGATTTCTTTCAGTGTTGTTTTTATTTAGCTAATCCATCTAGTGCTACTGGACATATAAAAGACAGTAGGACAATAATGAGTTTATTAGATATTTAAAAAGACAAAGAAATCAGGTTTTGTTTGTTTTTTTCTTTTTTTTTGGATAGCAATGAAAGCCTGGAGTACTCAGTTAAACCAGAGTGGCTAAAGGCAGCAGACAGCCAAAAAAGAATGGAAAACTTATAACAAAACCCCTGGGATACCTGAATACATGTTGGACACTGCACAGAAATGCAAAATAAAAACTCTTGTTGTATACCAAGATTTAAACCACTCTGAATCACTGAATCTGAGAAAAATCACCTCCAATGACAACCTCTAAAACTGGCCTGGAAATTCTGTTGTTAAGTAGCTAGAAAAGATGGGACTTGAAAACATGCCTTGTTTTATTGGGGATTGTATTAGATAATTTCAGTTCCTTTCAAATGATTATTTTCTTCAGTAGGATTACCCAAGAATAAAGTAGTATATACAAGTCACATGATTAAATATGCTTAACAATCCTAACAATACAAGCAAAGTAAAATAAAGCACACCTTCAAAAGTCATACTGAATTAAAAAAAATAATTGACACTTGTTTAAATTCCTTCCATAATACTGTTAGCGTGAAATATCTTAACCAAACATTTTGCTACCTATCAAATATGTCAGTGAAAATATATTATGAAATAGTAATAACATGACAGGGCAGGGGTTTTTTAATGCATCATTTTTCTTTTCAAGTTTAAGAAAAGTGACAAACAAATAATTTTGAACTGTGGGAACAAAGGGGAGAATAAACTGGATGCTAAACAAAAGGAAACAATATATTATAGTCTTTGTAAAGATTAGATCTGTAGAGTTAGAGATTATGAAATTTTTTGGTTTTGGAGTGAAATAAAAGTGAAATTGTTCAATAAAAAACTGTCTCAGCAAAAGGAGAATGCCTATCCACAAAAAACCCACAACTCAAGCCCAGTAAATTCTGTTGTCCATCTACGGATGTACAGATGTAGGTATCCTTTGAGAAGAAAGACCTCATACCTCCTCTATTTCTGATTTTGTTCTACATTCAGGGTAAAATTATCAAGATTTCTTAGAATTAAAAGAGATGTTTCTGGTGGTACACAGAAATATCCAAATCATGAGAGCAGGTGGAACTGTATGGTTTGTCTCTTTTTAGTCTTAGACTTTAAGCTGTCACCGTGGTTAACATGCAGGTAGATCCAGACAGTTTTACCTCGTTCAGTGATTACAAAGTGGTTTGAAAAAAAGGAAAATGACCCAACAGAAAGGCTATGTAGAAAGCAATCTTTGAAAACATAAAAAGGTTCTGCCTGACTCATAAAGGTCATTTAGATTCAAGTGCTTTAAATAAATGGATTAGCATAAATGGATTAGTTAGCCAAGTTTTGCACACTACTTTGAAGATATATAGGCTTCATACTTGTTCCTAAATAGACTTCATAAGTCATGCAGAAAATATTGTTCTCTGAGTCTGTTGACTAATGAGATATGATTCCATTCCTGGGTACTGAATAATTTGATTTAGGTATAATGTGAATTGTGTGTCTGTATGTGCCTAACTGCACGTTTGTTTGTATGTTATGACCATATATTTATATAAATCTTGTGATTTATTCTTAACATCTTTAGTTATTGTTTTCTTCATCTGCTTAAGCTTTCTAACATATAACACTACATAAATATTTAAATTAATAAACACATCTTTAGTAATTGTCAGATTCATTTTTATGATGCTTTCAATTAGCATGAATCAACTGGTTAGCTGGAAACATCCAATTCCTTGCACATAGTGGAATTGTTTTGTATTAGTCAAAGATACTGTACTAATGTAATAACGTAATGAAAAAGGATGAGACACTTCAATAAGATTATAGATATACTTGTAGAATTCTGATTACCTCAACGTCTTCTGCATAAAAGGAGCAGAGTTCCCAAGTTCCTAAAACTGAGACCAAATGAGGACTATTTACTGCCTCATGTGTTGTGAAGTTTCTTAGAAGATGTTCTTGCAAAATTTTTTAGCTTATTTGATCCTCCTCTGTAGTAAAGCTTTTCAATAGCAGGAGCATATTTAGTAGACAATCTTTAAGCAATTCATTCTCTGTGTATCCAATTTTCATTTCACGCTTTGTATGCCATTTACTTTGACCTTGTAAACTAATGGTAATAAATGCCACAGTCCTCTTTGAAAGCATCATATTTCAGGACATACTCTCTAAGAGCATTTCTCAGAACATTACCAGTACATTATGAGACATATTCTTATGCCTCTATTAGCCATAACAGAGAAGGGAGTGAAATTGGACCCTGGGGAACAATTTAACCACTGTCTTGTGCGAAGACAGACCAGAGTTAAAATGGTGAGCTAACACCTCACATGTCCGTAGAACTTCAGGGTTCATGCTGAAGGGACAAGGTATCTTGGAGACAATAATGTGACACTCTGCAAGAATGCAAATACTGTTACATCAGTGACAATGGCTGAAGATTTATAAGTTATACCTTCATTCTGGTACCTGAATTGAATTAAATTCTGTATAATACCCCTGTATATATTTTTTAATCATATATTATGAGTGTGCCTCATTCTGATGATATGCTACAGCGATCAATCATCAGTGTGCTGCTGCTCTGATGAGCAGTTGCTTCAGCATGCCATTGAATCTGTCATGCAAATGATGTATTAATAAGGCATACTGATGGTGTGCTCTGCAAAAGATGGCACTGGCTGGAAAACAAAGGGTTCAGGAATATATTCAGTAAGATTGCAAGGTAAAAAGTCAGTCAGCACATAGCATGCTGGGAGCTGCTTTCCCAGTCACATTATAGAATCTTATTTTTCCAAACTATTGGTGGTGTTACTTTTTTGTAAGCCTAACTTGCAGGAAAGAGGCAGGAGAAATCACTTTTGAAAAGTACTATTTCAGCTGAGATAAGACAATCAGTATAGAAACAACTGCTTGCCTTTTATCAAGCATGAGGTTTTAATTTCACTTTACAAAGAACGGGGCATAAGAGAAAGTACAGAAACACATGAATTTTGTTCTATTATATAGCTAAAGAAAAAGGAGTAGAAAGCTGCTTTGATAGCTATGAATTTTACAAACAGATTTAACATTTTACATGAGTAATAATCACAAGAGCAAATCTGTTACTGTGACCCTAAAATTGTGCCCATGATATAAGTAATACCATAAGAAATCTTATAAAGAGTGATCACATCTCCATCCATATCCTTTATTTTAATCTAGATGGAATAGAAGAAAATAGTGCAACAATAAAAGAAATCTGTGATCTTTCTAAGCACTTTGCTAAGTATTAAATTGTGATGACAGTTTGAAGGCCATAGAATTTTTCCATTTTTATCTTCTCTCAGCTTTCTTACTTGAAAAAGTAAATCTTTGAATAAGAGATACCTTTGAATTCTAAACATTTTGGAATATTTTCCAACAGACCATACTAGTAAAATCATACCTTAAAGCAATAAACCAAATTTAAAGAAATCATAAATATTCCTCCAAAATTCCTGAAACTTAAATTAGAAGCATTTTATTTGATTTGGTTTAGAACTATGTAGGAATTTTAAGTAACCGAAGATTATGTGAAAGAATATTTCATCAGTCTAGATTTTGCAATTCAGTTTTCCAGCAGACAATGAAACAGACGTTAACTTACAGTGGACACAAATCTGGTATTTTGTCAAAAAAGTATTTAGTATTATACAGGTGTAACATATTATGGGTAAAAAGCACTTATTTTGGATTACATATAATACAGGATTGAAAAATGGTGCTAAGATTTGTTCATAATTTTACATCTAATAGTACAAGAATTGTACTATACCATGTAGTTGCAAATACGATAATTTTTTTCCAACTGCCAGCATTTGAAATGCATTTAGTAACTCATATGTAAAAATAATTGTCATTATTTTCTCCAATGAATATTGCCTGCTAGCGAAAGCTATATGTTTGTTCTGGTACTTACCTTCCTTTTTTCTTATATTGTTTATTGTGTTTCTTGATTCATTTTTCTACCAATTTGACCATTTATAGAAAAGACAGATGACTAACAGTCTAACATGAAAAACCTGTGTGTCCAGCTGTTGTTTATAGCTTCAAATTACATCTTTTCAGTGCAGCATCAGAACTAAATACAGACAAAATTAAAAAAAGAAAAAAAGTAAACTAAAACAAATCCTTGACCCCAAACACTAATGTGCTAACGTAATGTTTGCAACATGTTTAGATTATTAAAATAATTGTTTTTTCTGTTGTTGGAATGCGCTTTCCTAAAAATTTTAAACACACTGTCTGAATGCTGAACACATTTTTTTTGGAAGTAACTAAGTTTGACTATTTTTAAGTTTCTCTGAAAGAAATCAATATCAAGTTACAACAAAGAAAAGCCTGAAGGAAAAATTGGCTTTGCCTGGCCGTAGGCTAGGCAGGTCACTGGTGAATATTTAAAAACGAAAACTACCTTTGTAATGTATGATTCCATGGAAAACTTATTAATTCATAATACTGATCTTCAGCCAATTCTTCTAAAGACTTCTCTGCCATTTTACCTTTTTTTTCCTGACAAGTGACACTTAAAATATTTTGTTGACATTATAGCACAAAAACTAGAATATGTATGACAATTTCTTCCCAATGCAAATATTTACTATTTCCATCAAATCTAATACAGTAAATCAAAAGGAATATTAATTATGAGAGGCAACAAAATACCAGCACTGAGAATAATTTAAAATCTAAAATATAGAGAGAATCTGAAACCAGCTTTATAAGGAAATGGTCTTGTACAAATTAAAATGTGAATTTCTTACTTGAAGGATGTAAAAGAATGCTTTGTCAATTTTAAATTTTTGTTCAATTTTTTTTTACTGAGTTTTTAATCAAGGCAATAATTTTCTGGGAATAATTTTACTTTTGACAAATCATTTACTGTCAGAAACATTTCAGTGAAAAATTTCCAGTCAATCAATCAATCAATCAATCACTTCATAAGCTCTCTTCTAAATGCTAGCATCTAATTTCCCCATAATACGGTGTCCGTCAAAAAAGTGTCTGGTTTCTCTCTTTAGATAAAGAGCTTTTTTTTTTAAGAAAATTTTCAAGATTAGATGAAGAATCTCTGAAAGAAGTTCATTTGCTCATTTTTCGCAACTTTCAGACTCCATCTAAGATTTGGATTGTTCTTGTCCTTGTGACAAGATCCCCATGAAATTTCTGCGTAAAAAAATTCTGCTGTCAGTGATATTTGCCTCTTAACATAATTTCTGGATGGATGCCTACGAATTCTTTCTAATTCCTGAAGGTTTATGTAGTAGTTCTGAGAGCACTCTGATTTCCCAGTCCCTGAGGCAGAATTCCCAAAACTCCCTCTTCAAAAAGACCTGATGTCTTTGTCCCATCTCTCCTTCCTGTACAAGAAAGTAGGGAAAAAGATCAAAAAGTACAAGTTGTAAACATTGCCTTAGTGATGTAATCATCAGCTGAGAGTTGACCTTTTTCTAAAATTGAATTCAGTGTGAATATTTCTATTTTCCTGTAAGCTGATGAAACGGGTACTTGAAGGATCAGAACTAGTGTGTAGCCTTGTTCCAGCTGTAATAAGAAGTACAAAAAAATTTTGGAAAAGATCAACAGCTTCTCACCAAAAGTATACTCATGTAGGCATTAAATGCTTCTCCAGCTTTCCTACTCACTCTTGAAAGCATTCTGAGTAACTGTTAAGATTTTTTTTACAACTATGAAGAAAAAAAAAAGGAAATATTTTTCAATAATATTTTAGAAAGTAATTAAAATATTTGGAATTGTTCAGATCAGTACATAAAGAAAGCAGCGTGAGAACTACAAAATCACTGAGTTTGTTTTCTTACAATATTCAAAAATATGGGGAGAAAAATGCGTAATTTCTTAGAGTCAAGTTCAAAAATACTTCTAAAAAGTACATTGAAAATTATGTCTGAAAAAACAGTGTCATTTTGAAAACTGTTGGCATAAAATTCTTTATATAGCTTAAACTCTGAGACTCTTGACTATTTTTTTTTTTCATTGACATGTTTGGAGGCACAGTGGATCTGGCTAATATTCTGTAAACAGCTTAGACATCAGGACTGTTTACCTATAACTGTCAATGCAAGCCACAGCTACCCAAATCAAAGGCATTTCCTAAGTGTAGCAGACACTGGTGGCTGTTACTGAAGTCTGTTTGTGGCTAATTAAAAAATGTCAACAAATCAGACAAACCCATGGAAACTTTCAGTTATGATCAACTTACATTTTCTAACAGAAAATTTGACATTTGAATAATTTCAAAGATTCTCATATTTTGCCACTGATTTTATCCCTAAGATTCATGTTTTCTCATACAGTAGAAAGTATGTTGGGAAAACAAACAAACAAAAAGTAAAAGATAATAACTAAAGAGTTTGATGCAGAGAATGATTAGGAAGTGAAAATCATACACAAAGGTCCTGCACAAAACTCCCAGAAATTAGTCAGGGGATACTTCCCATCTTCTCTTTGCAAAACTCAGGCCAACATAGAAAACATGTCATGCCTTCATTATAAATACTAGTTCATCAACAGTTAATATCACACTGAATGGAACAGTTTGCTCCTCATCTTACCCCGGAAATTTCACTAGTATCTATTCAAACACAGTGAAGATAAACCATTTCCTATAGAGTGAAGAAAGGTACACTAATCTTAAGAAATTATGTCTCTGAGTTCCTTATTTGAAGGATTTGACCTAATCATCCTTTCCTGTTTAATCACCCTATATATGTGATTTGTAATGTATATTTAAGACAGTTTCTCCACAGGTAATTGTTCCATTTGATATAAATTAAGATATATACAGCAGATTATGTACTTTCAAATGCAATGGAATGTGATGTCTGTATCTGAGGTGTGATGACATTGGGGTTATATAGAAGATGCAAGCAATGTGGACACAAGCTGAAAGCTAAATTAAAAGAAAATATCTTGTTTCCAACAAGTTTGTTGAAGAAGTCCTTGTGTTCAGATTGGTTAGTCTTTTTTATAGGGCTTGAGAGGCTGCCATTCAATAGTCATTCTCAGCATATATATGAGTCAAGGATATGTGGGAAACAGATTTTTAAATAGATTATTTTTTAATGTAGATGAGACCAAAACATATTTGATAGGAGAAGCATTTCTTATTTGAAGGGGAAATAAAGAGACTTTCTCCGCTCATTATTGTTTTAGTAAAATTTCTTATGTACATTAAAATTTTCAGCAGTTTTGATAAATGTAATAGTGACAATATTGAAGAAAGTTTTTAGAATGTCAGTTAACTGTAAAAGTCTCGAAAAAGTCAATCCATGGTCAAGCAGACTAACCTAGATACTCAGAAAGATTTATTCTTCAAATGAAAGCTTCCAAAATTAGAAAAATATTTTTTTATATTTATGAAATTAAACAATATTATATGAGTAATCACCATGATACCATTTCAAGAAATCTTCAATTATTTTTTTTCATGTTCTGCAAACCAAAAAATGTAAATATATGTGGATGAACACTTTTTCTCTATAATTGACATAACAAGGCAACAATAACTGTTAAAATATTTTTAAAGAACAACACAAATCAGCCTCCAGTGAGCAAGATTCATATTTATTGAATGACCCCTTTACAGTATTAAATGAAACTAATCTTTGTATTATCTTAGAATGTGTGTCTTATGCATTCCTAAGAATATTTTAGATGTTGCTTAAATATAAAGTGGTTTCCATTTTGAGTGCACAAAGGACGAGAAAAGGTTGCTGGAGACTGCTGATTCTATGGCAAACAATTTGTCTGTTTATTAAAATGTTTGTATTTATCTTTTAAAAAATACTTTACAGAGAGAAAATATGAGAGGCATGGATTGCATGTCTGCAGAAAGAACATGTATAAATGCATTTTATAAATGTAAAGGAATACGTAGGAATGTATTTTAAAGTTATATTACTCTTTCCTATACAATTATTCTCCTAATTTGAACCTAACTAAAATCAAAACCTGATAATTCACATGCAGTCTTTTTGTCTCTCTCTCTTCATCCCTTCCTCTGTCTGTGTGTTTCCCCCTCCTCACTCTGTTTCTCATAATTGGAACATGTTTGGCAATATTATGCTAATTAGTAGGCAATGAGACACTATAAGATGCCTCCATGATAATCTGTAGTTCACATTTTATACTAAGCTTTCTATGAATATTCCCTGAAGTATAAACATATGATTCTATTTATCATACAATAAAATATTAATTTAAAAAAACCCCAAATCTCTTTAGCCTGCTCATATCCTCAGTGAAAAATACATTTCCTTTGATTGATCGCTACTGCAAGGCTGGAATTCAGGTTTCATTCTCTCTGTCTATGCTGATCTCCTTCCTTTTATATTCAGGTGAAGTTCAAACTATTAGCATGACACTGACAGAGATGCTGACACGAGGTGTTTGAAACAAAAGTTTTTGAATTATTAACGAAACTACAAGGACAAAATCAGATGATTCAATGGAAGTTGGGATCTTAAAAAGACCAATAATGGGTACTAAATTTTAATGAAGTTCCTAAGTAACACTGAAATGCACCATTTCATTTGCCGTTAACCTTTTTGATATGCTGCTCTTTGGACTTTAACATCTTTTATACAGGGTGCCTCTTAATGACAAGGACAAGTGACTGTTCCATTCAAGCGAACATTCTTAACTGGAACATGGTAGAGGAGTTAAAATCAGTGTGGGCTAAATATGAAAGGTTATAGCAGCTTGAGAAGATATCACCAAGACAGAAAGAGTGAGGAGCTGTGCAGAAATAGGTGGCACTGGGCACCCTGGAAAAAAAAAATCAAAAAAAATCACTGAAACAGAACAAATGCAAATTGAGAGATAATAAAAAGGTCTAAATGTCTTCTGGGAAGGAGTGCTGAGGAGGATCATTCTTAGAGTTTTTCATGCACAAATACACCTTATCCTGACGAGGAAGAGACCACACAATCTAACGTCTCTTGAAGCCTCGAGGCTGGGCACTAATCTCATGCTGTGATGCAGGCCCTGGGATATAGTATTGGTGGACTGCTCTCCTATTGAATGAGCCCAAGTTGTTTAAGTTTTTAAAGCAAAACTGTAGGCATTTTTATGAAATTTCACAAATGAAATTATAAAGGGTATTTCAACAGTTGGCATAAAAATGAAGAGACTTCACTGACTGAAGTTTTTCTGAACAGAAAACACTTAAAGTTTTACCTGCTCTCAAAGAGATGTTTCATAGTCCTCTGAATCCTGGGAATTTTGTTGAGTCTATGATTTGGGGAACTTTTGGGATGTTACTTTTCTTCATGGGAAAGGTAAGAAAAAATTATGACAGACTAGTTAGAAATGTCTTACCTGATACTAACCTTTATTCTTCAAAAATGTATCCATTACAGGATAATTGCTTCTGTTCCTTCAAACTGTGGGCACATATATATACATATATTTTTCTCTACAATCAGCAGCCCCAGAAGCAGCTTATTTTCACTTCCTAATCACTGGATTCAAAAAATACCGTATCATCATGTTAGGTTATCTTGTCCTTCAAAGAAGAACATTTTGTATTCATTCATTTTATATTTAGGTCACCAGCTCCCAAACCTTTTTATCTGTGGTCTTTGGGGAAAACTTGTAATGCTTACACCATTTTTTTTAATTCCCTCCAACTTGATAATTGTTATCATTCCTTTTTTATTCACCAATGGGGGTTGTAGGGTTTTTTTGTTATTTTGTTTGCTTTTTGGGTGGTTTTGAGTGTGTGTGCAGGTGTGGGTATTCCCTTTTTCCGTTTTCTTAGATACAGATAAAGAAGAAAGCTATATTGAAACACTCTCTCAATAAACTGCTAAGAAATTATGTTCAATGTTTATTTTCTCTATTTCATTCAATAACTCCAGCTTTTCTGCCTTTGGAGAATCATAAACTTTTGACCTATACTGTTTATACACTTCATAGTCTTGTTGAGGGGTTTGAAAAACCGAGTAACTCAAAAGGAGCAAATAAAGTTTTCTACAGTACATGTGATTAAGAAGGATCTCAGTTATGACATGGATATAGACTCTTAATATGAATGAGGAGAAATAAGACTAGCTAGGAAGAGAATCTCTGCTGGAGCTGTGTGGGGTCATTGAAAGTTAAATGACTATGAGACGCATTTGGAAACAGAAGGAATGATCAAAGTGTGTATTTCCTGAGGTCTCCTCTCCTCTATGATTCCTTTTTTAATAGCAGATCCCATAGTGCACCTGGAGATGAGAAGCTGTCTACTTTGTATTAGTGTATATATGAATTAGTTTAAAATGTATGTATAAAATCAATTAAATAATCAACAATTAAAGGTTTTTAAAGGTTTTTTTTTTTTCTTTCAGAAACACTGAATCAAAGGATTTACAATTTCTGACTAGAAAACTGTAAGTGATAAAGAAAGGGAATATGCTAAATGAGGAGAGGTTATGAGTCCAGAGGTTGAATAGAGGAGGGATTCAATCACAAATATGGATTTATCTCAGCTTATAATTATTACCCACTCTGTTCAAGATATCTCTTGAAAATGGTTTTAAAAAATTAATATCAACACTTGTTAAGTAGGGGAAATTTGATAGAAAATGTGTAAAATTTTCTGCTGCAGACCTACCACTGTTAACACTTAAGGAAGGTGCTTTTAATCAATAGTCACTTATATAAATATCCCTTGCTGGAATTTACTACAGCACCTAGACACAGGAAATTTTATTACTATATTAAAAGCTGATGCTGTCTAATAACAACATTCATCTACCTCACATCACTTTCACAAGACATCAATATTTAAATCTTTGCATAGTGTTCCTTCTAATGTATATCATATGAGCCTTATCCCTTCAAGATCATAAGAAGCCCTTCAATTTTGGTTCAGTGACTATGAGCATGAGAACTTCAAGGTGCTGTTAAGAAACAATGTAGCATTCACAGCTTCCACACATTTGGAAGGGAACTGTTTTACAAGACTAGAAATCTAAGCAAATATAACAACAAATATAAAAAACCCCTCTCTAAAACATGTCTCTAGTCAAATACAAGCTTTTATATTTTATAAAAATATATCTAATGCTTTATAGATATATCAAATGAATAGCGATTTTCTAATGCTCTTAACAGGAGATCGGAATAGAAATAAATAAAATGTGATTTTTAAGAAGCCCAAGAGATGATACTCTCTGCTCTCCACATGTACATGCTGCATCTTGAAATTGGAAAGTGAAAGTTATTGATAAAATTACTTGCAACACTTCCATTCAGCTTTATCATATTATTATTTTTTATTGCTTGCATCTAGAAAAAACAATAACCTTTCTTGTAACCCTCAGTAATTTAAAATATTTGTTTATTTTTTGAACCAAAAATGTGTCATTGTCGATACAACTATTTCATGTGATCATGTAGGAGGATGGTTATTTGGTAAAAGGATGGACACTTGCAAAAATAATGAAGGAATAAGGCAGTGCAAAAAAATAAGAGCATTTACAGTTTTGGGCTCCTACGTGTATTTACTCGCCCAAACAAGCAGCCTTCTTTGCAAAATCTTTGAATTCCAAAGATTTTACTGGGAAGTACAAGAAACTTATTAATCTTCATATTCACTGAAGATTAACATTAATCCCATACCTCTTACTGAAAACTAAACATGACATTGATGTCTACTAATTCCATATACAACAAGGGTTTCTTCATACTCAGCTCATCTGTAAGAACCTCTTCAATATTTATCTCTAAAAAAGGAAATGCCTTTTTTTCTTACATAGCTTTAGGAGTGCATCAAAACATTCAATAGTTACCTGCCTTGTGTGATAGAATACGAAAACATACAAAATGAGATTACCTAACGGTCTTGTCTGAGGAAATTAATTAATGAGCTCTTTATGTCTTTATTTCCTCCTAACCTAATTCTGCCACATATTTTCTCCAATTTTAATACAAATTCACAAAATAATCTTAAACTGATTTACTGGTGTGTCCCAAGAGCAGAAGTCTTTCAGTATTGCTACTGTTCTTTCAGTATTGCTAGGGCTTCTAAAGACTTATGCATTCAAGAGAGACTTGATTGCTTGGCAAAGATAACTTTAAAAAGGACTTGAAAAGCTTGCAGATACACAAAGATGATGTGATGAAAGAGGAAATCTGGTGCAAAGCATACTTAATTCACTGCCTTCCTAGTTACAATATCTTCAAAAGTGTGAAGTTTCTGCATCTAATGTGAAGTGAAAAGCACAAGAAAACGAATAGTTTGTTAAGAAAACTGTTGGGATGTCAGTTAGTTTCCAGAAGGATAACTTTTTGTGAAAGATTTAGTAAATAACAGCTCTCACTAGTAACTGATGAAACAGAGGTGACTGCTTACAGAACAGTAATGGCAGTATGAGGGGCAAAGGAAGAAATGTGGCAAAATGCACAAATCATACAGTTACTGGCAATCAGAAGAAGAAAAAAGTGGTAAATATACTAATTGTTGCTCAACTTCTCATACTCTTATATTACTTTATAAGCAAATTAAACAATGTATCAGATAAAATACCAAATATAGGATGTAGTAGAATTTCAGTAAGTGATTTAAAACTTGAGATAAAAACAAATTAAAATGAGTAAAGGTTATGAGGTTTTGAGAATGAACAGTAAAGTCACTACTGAAGAGAGATATGTCCTTACCAAGTTCATTATGATTCATAGAAGCATAGATAACTTTGGATTCAAAGGAAACTCTGAAGCTGACCTAGTCAAGCATTCTGCTGAAAGCAGGGCTAAATTCAAATTGCTCAGAATCTTGTCCTGATGAGTCTTGAAAAACTGTCAATAATGATAGCAGACAGACTGGGAAATTCCAAACATATAAACATGAATTTTGACAGCTAAAAAGCCAAAATTTTAGCAAGTCTTATGTACTTATATATATTTATATTTTTTGTGAATTGAGGCAGGTTGAGTGCTTAGTCCACATTCACCAATCTGCTATACCTGTAATTCATTTTTAAAAGGGATTAGGTTAGCTTTCAACCTATACTGTGAAATAAAAAGTCTTGTGCCGTACAACTAGGTCTTGTAATGCTCAGAGTTATGCTGACAAGAGCAACTTTAAATGTGTCTGTACCTGGCACAATATACAAAAGAAATAGAAGCCCAGCAGCATACCAGCTGATTGGAGGAAATGCTCTGACTCAGAATGAAATTTCAAAAATAAATTAAAGGAATCAAAGGACAGGAGAAAGTAGTTTGCATTTTAAAAGTGAGGAAGACTTGATGATACAGCAAATATCCACTAGAGAAAATTCATTGCACAAACATCTCAAAAAAGTAAGAAGTAGAGTATAATCTATTGCTAAGGAACCCTCCATGTTCTGATTCCAACACAGGCATAACATTAAAAATAGCAGCTGGAGAAGCTGGAGAAAGATACTGGCTATAGAAGAAAACCAAAAAAAGAAAGAAATCTAAAAAAAAAAATAAAAATAATAAAAAAAAGTAAATTAGTGAATGAGGTGGTAGGATGAGCCCTGGCTGCCAGACTCTGCTGTTTCATGGCCCCCAGCTCCTACAGCCCTGACACCCTTCTGCAAAGAATCAGGAACAAAACTACAGATAATTTTCAACATGTTTTCAGCCCGTGTATGAACTTACTATAGTAATGTTATCAAAATTAAATAAACACTGAAGAGGAATAAGAAGATTAGAGTTCTTAATTGTTTTCAATTAATTTTAATTGCTGACATTTTAAGCAGCAATTCAGTTTCCCAAGTTCTCCCCTTCCCCCTCTCTGGATGACATTGTGATTTCTGCTAGTTTTTTATTGCTTTAGGTTCCCTTAGTGCTGTTTGAAAAAGAAGAGCTTTAATAGGTGAAAAGCTTAAAATCCATTTTAGTCAAGTGGCTACATGGAGACAGGATAGCATTTGAAAGCTTAGCAGTTTATTTTGAGGAGAGAAGAGGGATAAAGGGAGGCAGCTCATCAGCAGTAGACTGAAATCCACCTTGCCAGTGTTGTGTATTTCTGTTATATACAGCCGCTGACACCACATACACATCATGCACTATACAAAAACAGCCTTTGGAAGCATTTGGACTACTAAAAAAAAAGATGTTTTTCTGCCATAAAAAGGGGGTTAGTTGTTTTTCTTCTCTTTGGCTGCTGCTGTTATTAAAATAGGAAAAACATTTTAAGGTAAATCTTATTAGACAAGATGGAAGAAGACCAGCAGCCAGAACTGACAATAAAAGGCATGTGGAGTTTTAGATATCATAATCCATTTATAAGTATAGTCGTTTTCAGATGAATATTTCTTAAGATGCCTCTTGCAAACATTTGCAAAACTCCCTGCAGTTGTCAGCTAGATTGGTCCCACATACCTTTCTAAGTAAATGCTGACACCTTGCTCTTTTCTTAAATCCACAAGCCATTAATTACCGACAACTTGCCTTCTGCCTCTGAGGTAGCTTGGTGACTATAAGATCTATTCCAAGTTCAAAGTTAACCATCTTATGCTATGTCAGGGGTTTGCTGCTGCTTCTGCAGTTGTTTGCAGATAAATAATTGAAATGTTCCACCTATCTCATCTGAATCAATGTCTCTGTTTCATTCTACCTGTGCAGCTCCACACCACTGACAGACTTGTTGGTGCCACTGTTTCCAGCAATATAGTCTGCATAGTCATTTATTATGCACATTAGTCATCATGATCGAAAACTTTGATAATCTGCTTGTTTCCTGTCAAGATATACTGCTAAAAAAATTCCCTCTGTAGCCCTCATGGTCAAAAATCAGTAAATGATCAGTGATGGGTTCACTGAAAATGGCAATGAGTCATATTGATTTTCCTGAAAGGCAGAATTTTCCTGTATTATAAATAAATAATTAAACATTCCCATAACTTAATCCAGCATTTTAACAATTAAAAAATGTAATTCTTCTTCAACCAAATGTCCATATTTATAGAAAATGGTCACATATTGTACTTAGATACAAGTGCAGCTGGATATTCATGAGGCACCAGTTTTCTATAAATATAGAAATTTGGTAATTATCACTGTTGTGCAGTAGTAATAAGCACAGCTGGAGAATGCTGCTGCAGTTGTTTCTTTGGCTACAAAGCTAAATTTCAGATTTGCAGGTCCTCTCTAGTTTTCATCTGCTTCTTTATTCTACATGGAAAAAACCAGGTTAAGGACATCACACTAAATGTGTACCTGGTCCGTACATCTGGCTGTCAATGGCATGTTCCAAGGCAGTGGAAACGGAGTCAGTACAACTGCTTCTGTGCCTTTGGATCAAGCCCTGGACATTATTCAGAACTGAATCACAGACGTATCTAAGCAAAAGCTGAAACTGAAAGCAACAGCACTTCTCTCCCTCTCACCCCTCCACTGCCTCAAATTTCCTAGTTGTTACAATAAAAAACTGGAGTTATCTGTTAAGCCTTGCATGCCTTCTTCCTGCCTTTTTGTCTCTTTCCCTCTTTTTTATTGAGCAAATACCAGTGGTGTTTAAACTAATGGGCACTATGGAAGAATCCTAACTATGCAGTGATAAACAGCTAACCTGAACTAATATTTAGGAGGCTTTAATTACTTTGAAATTATTTAGACCCATGGGCACCAGGTGGCTAACAGTCTTAACTAGATGTGAGACATTCATATACAGACTTCATTTATAGCTTGTAGAGTTTGAACTACCTGACTCATTAGAAATTGTAAGGTTGGGGTTTTTTTAACAAAAGAAAGTATTTAATTATTTAATTTTTACATCCTCTCACTTTATACTCCCAGAACTAGCATGGAACTTCTGTCTTTTGTCTACTTCCTCCAGCATGTTGCAATGCTCAAGAGGATCAGATAGCCCTCTTTTGGAGTCAAGCCTTCATGAGCTGATACAATTACCCCTAATATCAGAATTTACATTATCTATGCATCCCTCTTTAGAAACCAGATGTCCCCAAAAGCTGATTGGAAGAGTGACCTTTGTTACCCCTTTGCACTGGCCTTCCAACCTGGCTTACTGCGCACAGAAGAGCTGCATTTCACACTCTGAAAGCCACTGTACACGTATTTTATCTCACATATTTTTCTGGTTTTATAACAAAAAGGTAATTTTTTTCTCTCAAATCTATGCCTTTGATAATACACTTTCAGTTTTTCAGTTTTTCATTGATGGAGAAATCATGTAACCACCAAGTAAAACTAACCACTGAACCTCTACTTAATTCCACACAATTTTCGGGAGTTCTGCAAGATTTACGAAGTACCAAGAACTAGACTGAATTGTATACTCCTGACAGAAGGCATCTTGTTTAATTTCTGTTAAGTGAGACATTTTTGAAACTTGTTCATAATCTGGTTGTGCTTCAGTTTTTGGCATTCTTTCTTCTAAACTTTTATAGCTGCAAAGTACTATCCGTGAAACACATTTTAGGAACTACATCTTGATGAGTTATTTGGGTTGCTTGGGTATTTTTTTTTTGTTTTGTCTTATTTTGTTTTCAGTTCATGCAGAAGGAGAACATATGATGAAGTAGAAAATAAGAACAAAACAGAAATAGACAAAGTAGGAAGTAATGTCTGAACATGGTAGCAAAAGTGCAGAAAAACTTAGTGCAGGCCTTCTAGAAAGGAAAAAGGATTTTATTAAAAACCAAACCAAATGAAAATAAATAAATAAATAAAAACTTTAAACAAAAAACCCCAACTATTTTAACTCACATTAATACTCAGACTCACATACTCACAGTCACCAAGATTTTTGTGCTTTACCACCCTCTTCAGCATGACCAATGTGCTTGTACAACAGTAGTTGGTCCCAGGATGACACAGATTCTAATGAACATGAGAAATCCGTCACTACCTCAGTTTTTCTTAGGTTGATGACTACATGCCCATTTTGCATATGTCTGTTGGAGATTAATCTCTCCATCCTGTTCAACCCTATGAGCCTTCAGAATTTACTCAGTTATTTACCTATTGATACAGATGTTCTGAAAATCAACACATAAGTGTGTGTGGGTCTTGATGTTCACCTGACAATCTATGTGCTGTCAGTACATGCTATACTTAGAGGTGTTCTTCTGCTTTTTCTTCCATTGATTCTATAGCAGAAAAATCCTGTTCATTCTCCATTCACACCAATCTTAATGATTTTACTGCAGTTCCATACAAATGAAAGTGGTAGAACCAATTTCCTCTGTTTCTCTTGTGTCAACCAATACATTAAAGTCTTTTCTCAACATGCAGTTTTTAAGCAAACTGTGCAAATCAGTAAGCACTACTGCCTGGTCAAATGTGGTAGCTGAGGAATAGGCATAAACTTTTAATGGTCCCTGGTTCTCTGATGAATAAACTAATCATTACCAAAGAATATGAAGTCTCTGAAGTGCAGTATCTTTATACAGCAATAGGCAGATTGTTTTGAGAAAAACAAAGTCTGTCTGGGATAAAAGGTAAGAACAACATATATGCCTAGAGATGTGAAAGCACTTTCCATTCTCAACTTTCATCTGGGTTGTACAGACAAGGACGTGTCAGCTGCTGTCCTGGAACAGTAATTCTCAACTCAAGGTTGGGAAAGTTTTTTGAGAACCTTTCAGCATATCCCATACTTGCTAGGTTTCTTAACAAGCACACAAACCCCATTAAAATTGTAAACCTGCATTCCTTCACTGTAAACCTCCCTTTGAGTATGTGACAAATTGCCTAAGGTGCAGCAAGATGTACTCAAAGATTATAAAAGATTAACAGGTAGATGTTTCATATTAATTCCATGCATTGTTAGATATTTTATTGCACTAGCACTCTGAGCAAAGTACTACTAATAGGTACATTACAGCACCGAAAATTTATACAGAGGGAATCTAGTTTTCTAAAACTGTGTATAGGTTTTAGATAGGTCCTCTGCAGAGATGATCAACTGCAGAGATGATCAGTTTTTACAGGTATGCTACAAAAGTGTAATTTTAAATGTGTTTGAATGCACTGGTAATCCATTCGAAAATTTTATGCAGTTTGAATATTTTAACACTTGTCGGAATTAATAATTAAAAAATTATTAATGTTATTGCAAACACCGGGGAGAAAAGTGAAAACTCATATAAATGCTTGTGTTGCTTATTATTCTGTATTTTCTTGCTTATATATTGAGCATAAGAAAAGAATCCTGGTCACTGTTTCTTGGTCTGATCCCACATCGCCTTAAGTAATCACTATCTTGTGGGCAAAGTGTGAATATGATCAGAATAGTAGCATTTTACATGCAAACTGAAAAGCTATAGGAAATTACACAGGCTTCAGGCAGTAAAAATTTGGATTTTGGATTTTCTGCCTACATTTCATTGTACACTACTGGCTAGTACCCAGTTTTGCAAAGGTAAAAGATGCACAGAAGATTTATAGATGGTTGTTCTGTCAGGCAGTGAAACTTTAATCCCATTCTCCCTCTTGCTCCTCCTGTCTTTCTTATCAACTTATTTTTGTTCTTGTTTTTACTAACACACAGAAGGACAGATCAGTCTACAAGAAGCAGACATAAAGATTGCCTGCAGACTGCATTATTTTCCTGGTAAACTTTCACTAGTAATTATTAAAAAAGCCTGTGTCAATGCAAAAAATCACCTAAAATAACTAACTCTTAGTGGTAGAAATGTTGTGGTTCTGAATGTCTTTCTGCACTGACTCATCCCTTGAAAGTTACACCTGCTTTGGGGAATTACTGTTCGGAAAGGCACATTGTGTTACCTCGGAAACAGCTGCGACTGCATGTGTATATTTAGATAGAAGGTATTTCACTTCCTTAACATTTCTGTCTGATATGCCATTTACTTTTTATTTAAGCTGTTAATGCAGTCAGTCCTTTGCTATCACATCTGCTCTCTTTTACTCTGAAGTCTACCCAGCTGCAGAAGATGGTCCTGTAAGGGTGCACCTTTGCTGACACTGCCACATTTCTGTTATATCCAAAATTTCTACAGGAGAAAGAGTAAAAGAATACTATTAACATATTTAGGACCAGAAAGATAAATTCTATGCACCATCTTTAGAGGATTCAATATTTCATTAAGACAGGTCAGCTAATAAAATCACACAAGGTGACTTCATTTCCTTTCATTTCACTTCCCAATTGAGAACAAGAGTATTTGTCTGTAAGACAGGTGCTTGGCAGGATGAGGTATACCTAGGTAAGAAGGAGACTTAAATTATGGAATCTTATTTTTGTTACTGGAATTGAATTGTTGTGTGGCCTTGGGTAAGTCACTTAAATTTTCTGTGCCCTGATTCTTAGCTTCCCCTGTACCAATACAGCTCTAATAGTTGGTTAAATGCTACTGAGCTTCAAAAAATACTTTGAATTCTTCACACACATCACACAATATAAATGTGAAATTTTATCACTGTGATTATTATTTTTGTTTTACACTGACCTTTCCCTAATTAGGGGAAAAAGTTGCATTACTGATTTAAAGGCAGTATGATTCTGCTGTCAGTGAACCTAGTATTATAAGGCATTCTGATTTCTGTATATGAATTATATGTATTTTGTCAAGCTCTTATGTAAAAATTAGTGCTTTAAAACAGATAACAAAATAACCGAGAAGATATAACGTATAATTTTCTGCTACTTTTTTATCATGATAGAGCAGAGAAAGCAGTGAAGAAGAAAAAGATTAAGAAGAAAAAATAAATATGGTCATACCAGTCTGTTTCCATACTAGTCTACACTTGTTTATTTTTGCATATAAAAATAGTAAAACTGTTGATTGAAATTATATTTACTCCTTCAGTAGTAACATATGAACTTCTCTTTCCTTAATCTCAATTTACCATTTTTTTTCTATCTAACAAAACCTCTTTTTCTTTTTTCCCCCTTTCTCTTATGGAGTGCTGCACAGAAAAATACTGGAGGTGTCTTCTGAATTTCTTGCTCTTTTCTGTACAGTGATATATATAGAGCAGCATCATAGTCATGATAACCTAGTGATAAAGACTCCTGTGTGCAAATATCATGAGGCTATTCCTGCCAGGGTGAGCTGTCTTTTCCCAATTAACTACTGGAAAAATAGTCTTGAGTGACATACAGTAGGGGAATGATAACAAGTAGTTTCAGACATTCAGTCAGAAATGAGAGAAACTGGGAAAGGTGAGATAGTGTCAGTAAAGGGGAAAAAAACCCAAAACAAGTCAGTCGGAGTAACTTAACTGAAACCAGTGATTTTTTAGCTATATGCATTTGCAGTGTTTAAGACACTAACATCTAGAATTTTGTTCTTTAAAATATCAAATTTATAAATTTCAGACTCAGAATTTCAGATCTCAAAGAACAAGAGTAAACAAAATGTGGTATTACTTCTGCTATGAGGTAGGGAAAAAGAGTCAATAATAAATCTTAAACTCATAAATAAATGCAATTAAATAAAGAAATAGAGCTTGCAGGGGGAAAAAAATCTATAGTAATAGAAGCCAGTGTTCACTAGTTATAGATTGAAAAGCATCTTCTTGGATAGGCACCAGAAAACCTTAACTCAAAGTCACAACACTATGTTTTTTCAACTAACCAAAGACTTCAGTATTTCAACATCAGATCAAAAGCTACTAAAATGTACAGAAATATAGCTGAGAATATCAAGGACATTGACACTGTTCTAGATTACAGGAAGAATGTGAGCATTTGTTAAATGAAACCATATAAGTAAGGACACTGATAACACAAAAACAAATTTCAAATGCTTTCTGCAGGTCAGTCTGCAATGACTTCTTGACATTTAACTTCTGTGTATTACCAAAAAACAGGGTTTGCATTTTTGATCAATGAATCATTTAAGTTTATTTTAACAGACTTCAAAAATTTAAATGAGTTGAATAGATATAATCTTTTATCACGAGAAATAGGATTGATGTATTTTTGTCTAACGTGATCTGTTTTTCTCTAATCTTTTCAATTTCAGTATTAAAGCCAAAATATTAGAAAGGCTACTCAAGGACTTATTTAGAAACATCTAATGGATTGTGATGACAGCATTATTCACGACCGTCTCATATCCATATGGTGATGCATAGCATTGTCTCCTAAAGCAGATAATTTTTGTCCTTCTTATATTTTCACACTTATAAAGTAATCTTTCCTCTACATCTGTTTTACTTTCTAATGATTTCGTAGGGATTTGTCCATTGTCAGTCATCCGTATTGTCTTCTTGTGCATCTAATTCAGGTAAATTTCATCCTATCAGATAAGTAATGGTATATAGAATATTTTGAGTAAGATCCTGACAATATGTTACAAAATGGGAGCAATATTTTCCTATCTGTACTGAGAATTCCTTGCTTGATGCATTCCAGGATACCATTAGCATTTTCACAGCCGTGTCACAGTCATCCTATTACTCACCAATTGTATTGGGTCTGGCTGAGTTGGAATTCATTTCCCCATAGTAGGCCTCACAGTGTTGTGCTTTGCATTAGTAGCTAGAAGGGTGTTGATAACACACCAGTGTTTTGGCTACTGCTGAGCACAGCATCAACACTGTAACATTCCTTCCTCAATTGAGGGCAAGATTCTGGGAGGGGACACAAGTAGGTCAGCTGACCCCAACTGACCAAAGGGATATTCCATACCATATGACATCAGCTCAGATGCAAAAGCTGAGGCAAGGAGCAGGAAGGCAGGCATTCATTGTCTCCAATGGTTGCCTGCTGAGGAACCATCACACGTGCTGAAGCCCTGCTTCTCAGGAGTGGCCGACCATCGCTGCTGCTGGGAAGAGAGAATAAACCGTGTTATCTTTCGCTTCACTTCTGTGTGCTCAAGCTTTCCTTTGCTTTAATAAACTGCCTCATCTGTACCCACGAGTTGTTTTTCACCTTACTCTCTCCCCTGTCCAGCTGGGAAAGAGAGTGATAAAGTGGCTGGGTGGGCACCTGACATCGAGCCAAGGTCAACCCACCACACCAATGTATTCAAATTTTCCTTTCTTTTGCTGCACACAATGGATATGGTTTACATTTATAGGCTTAAATTCTCATGAAATATATATACTTAGAATTTTTATTATTTAATTTAATTTTTTTTCCATCTCTTCAATTCACAAGTTCATCCACTCTTCCACTTACTGATCAAGTCTTCTTGAGTATGGATAATACTTTCCACTTTTTAACACCTGCACATCTCAGGCTACCCATTTACTTCCTGTGTAAAAGTCTCTAATGAAAATATTAAGCATATCTACCCCAAGAAAAATGACTGAGGAAAATCACTGTCTAATCTCGTCCCAGTCTGATCTGTTCAATGCAACTTTTGTCATGTTCCTGTTGCCTAGTTATTAATAATTTCTAATAAATGTCCATTTGAAATATAACTGAAAGGGAACTGTATGAAGTGCTTTTGTAGGTCTAGATATATTGGAATTGACTTGACTATGATGATTTATTGGATTAAATGCCAGAAAATACCCATACACATGTATTTGCAAAAAAATATATATGGAGTGAATTTAGTGTGCTAGATAATAATTTTGTAACTTACTAAAAGGTCTACAGAGTTCCATGGATTTGGTAATTTTTTTCTCTGAAATATGTTTCAAGGCCATTATGCAGCCTATAGGCCTATTATGTACATAGATCTGATGTACATACAGTGCTGTATTTTATTCTCTTCATTCAGAGAGTATTGCCATCATGCATTCATAGTACTGGACTTTCAATTTCAAGTGATGATTCTTTTAAGGAATAGATTCTTCAGGACAGAGACTAATGGAGTATCCTGATTTTTTTAGAATATGAATTCTAAGTTTTGGTTCCATTTCAGATATCCTGGTTTCTGTTACTTCCTTTTCATTGTTGTTTTTTGGGGTATTTTATTGTCATAGGTTACCTTTACTTCCTGTATAGCAGTCACAGTAAAAAAAGGAATCTGAGGCAAAAATATTCCTTTGGAAACTGGAATAGACTAACCTTGATCTTTTCTCCTTTCTGAGCATGTCTCACTTTTCTTCTGTTTCCTATCATTGCTGACCCTTTTCTATTTTTATCTCTGTCACTGACAGTTGTAATTTTCTTTAAAAGATTCATCTTAACTGTATTTTGACTAATTTCACTTTGTTTCTGTAACTCCTTGCAATTTCATGCTAGGCAAATTTATTATACAGTCTTTTTCCATACTTTATGCTTGTTTTCCTAATAATCTTTTGGATATATTTGAGGTTGTTTTGTGTTGGTTTTCTTTTCATTCAATAAGTCTTGTACTTCTTCCATATGAGTTATTGTGCCCTCCTGCTTTAAATTAAAGATCATGCTCAAATTTACCCTTTTTACAGAAAATAATTCTTTGCCTGTTCCATTCAAATACTTGTGTTTCTCATTCAAGCCAATCAACATCATGAGTTAGAAGTAAGAAACTCAAAAGTCAGAGGCTAATTTTTGTCTTACATTTCAATACATCGAATTACTTTCTGTGGCTAACTGTTATAAATATTCTTTCGGATCTAAAAGAAGGTACTTCCCTGTTTCATTTCAGTACTTCATAGAGATATCTGCCCTCTCCATGTACAAAAATATCTTGTCCCCAAGTTATTATGATATCTATTTCACAATACATGCCTAGAAAATTGTAGTGTTTCAGAATTATGTTACTTGTTACTTTCAGGATTTTACTGAGATTATTACATAGAGAACATCTACAATTTCTTACAGGTTAAAAGAAAAGAAAAATATGCAAGAAAAAAGGAAGACATTGGAACTTTGTCAAAAACTGGATTTAAATTCTATCTACATACCTCTTTTAATGATTCCTTATGACCTGATTTAAGCATAACTGCTAGAGATTTTGAAAGTTGAGCATGGTAGCATATGAAATATAAGAAATTTTTTATGACTGACCTTAACTTGAATTATCTTTGCTTAGTCAACTATTTTCTTTTGTTTCCAATGCTATAATAAAAATGCTGAATTAACAGTCCATTAACATCTAAAGCTTTCTTGATCTTGTTCTGTGATGGCTAATACAGCTTTTCTTCACTAGTGTGACTCAAAAAAATGTCCTGAAGGGAACATTTTGAAATCAGATAGAAAGAGAGAAGGTATTTTACCGTGTGTGTTAATTCAGTACTTTTTGCCTTTATTGAGACTGCTGAAAAAGATGTTAAATTAATGGTCAGCAGTTATCTGAAGACTTATACTCTACGACCTAGTTTCAAAACACAATTCATTTGACATAGACTCCCTGATGTAATGTCTTTCAAATATCATTGACCAGTAACGCCTTCCCACTCACAACTCAGTTTATATAGGCATGGGGTCTTACTAATTCACTATTAACTTCCTGAGACATGAAGTCCAACATTTTACTCTACCCTTCCCACAGTTTCTTGAATTTTTTTCTTTTAGAATTCATAGAATACACAGGTAAAAGAAGAAAACATCAGGTAGTGTATTGCTTTTAAGTCTTTTGCCTGCCTTTTATAAAAATAGGAAAAATTCTGACCACATGTAAACACTGGTAGAGAATTTTGTTACAGATTGCATCTGGAAGGCAGCACTACCAGAAACACTGATTATAAACCCCATTCCTGCAACCTAATTTTGTAACCCAAGTAGTGGGACTACCTGCTATATCTTAAGATAGATCTTTTAGAGACTGAGAGTTGGTATAACAAAATACATTTATTAAAGGAAGGAAGAATTAAAGGGGAATGAGGAGAAAAAAAATAACAGAAACATGGAAGGAGTATGATTGCAACAGAAGTCTGTGAAATCATGTGACTAGTCATTTATTTTTCAAGCTACCATCATGGTTAACCTCCATAATACCAATGTACTACCACTACTAACTGACCTTTAAATTGTATGCTAATCTTATACTTTATGCATATTTTAGAAATAGGAGTAACTTACATTTATTTTCTTGCAGACTATAATTTGTATTTTTAGTCTTATACATTCAATTACATTTTCCGAAGTGCACTAAGTTTAATAATTCATACTTAACAGCTCTCTGATGAATACACTCAATTGTAAACATGATGTCTTGTTTCTAAACTGGTTAAAAGTTACATTCTTTTAGTCCAACATCATGTCATCTTGCACATACTCACACTTCTGCCTGTTGGCTGTAAATAACACATCTCTATGTCCTTGGACAATATGTTTAAAAAACATTACATTTGCTCTCTGTCTTGTAATGTAAAGGTCAGTAGGCTCTTATTTATAGAAAAAAAAATAATAAAAAAATAAAAAGAATAGAATGTGTCAGGAGCTATTACAGTTTTGTCCTAAGCCCAGATAACTTGTTATTCTTCTAAACACAAGGTACTCTGATTTCATACTTCAACTCATATTGTCAAAAGATTAGATATTATAAAGGAATAAATAGTAAAAAAAGCAGCTTTATTGATGTATGGTTCTTCAGCCAGCAGGTGGAGTGTGGTGGTTTAACCCTGGCGGGATGCCCACCAAAGGCACTCTATCACTCCGTAACTGGACAGGGGAGAGAAAATATAGCAAAAGGTTCATGAGTTGAGATTAAGGACAGGGATTCACTCACCAATTACTGCTGTGGGCAAAACAGACTTGACTTAGGTATATTAATTGAATTTATTACCAACAAAATCAGAGTATGATAATGACAAGTAAAACAAATCTTTAAAACACCTTCCCTGCACCCCTTCTTCCTTCCTGGGCTCTACCTCCTCCCTGCAGTGGTGCAGGGAGACAAGCAATGGGAATCCCTCTCACAGGAGAGAGTTCTCCATGAACTTCTCCAGTGTGAGTCCATTCCACAGGTAACAGTTCTTCACAAACTGCTCCAACTTCGGTCCCTTTCCACAGGTATCTTCACAAACTGCTCCAACTTTGGTCCCTTTCCACAGGATGTAATCCTTCAAGAACATGCTGCTTCAGACTGGGTCACTCACAGGATCATAAGTCCTATCAGGAAACCTGCTCTAGTGTGGGCTCCTCTTTCTATGGGTCTGCAGGTCCCTGCCAGGAGTCTGCTCCAGAACAGGCTTCCCGTGGGTTCGCAGCCTTCTTTTGGGCATCTGCCTGTTCTAGTGTGAGTCTCCTCCATGGGCTACACATAGATCTCTGCACCCATGTTGACTTCAATGGGTTGCAAGGGAACAGCCTTCCTCACCATGGTCTTCACCACGGGCTGCAGGGGAACCTCTGTTCCAGCACCTAGAGCACCTTCTAACCTTTCATCTTCACTGTCCTTGGTGTCTGCACAGTTGTTCCTGTCACATATTCTCACTCGCTCTTCTCAGAGCTCAATTATATATGTGCAATAACTTTTTTCCTTCTTAAATATGTTATCACAGGGGTGTTGCTGCCATCTCTAAATGGCTCAGCCTTGGCCAGCAGTAGGTCTGTCTTGGAGACAGCTGGCATTGTCTCTGCTGGACATGGAGGAAGCTTCCAGCAGATTCTCACAGAAGCCACCCCTCAAGCCACACCCCTGACCTCAAAACCTGGCCACATAAATCCAATACATGGGGAAAGAAGCCATGGATAATTAGAAATTTTAAAATACTTCATTTTGAACTACCAAAGATTCCCATGAAAAATTAAGGAGGTCATCTAAAGAATTTAGCTTACACAGTTTTAATGGGAATTTTGCAGATAAAGTTTCATACAATGCTTTGGTTATTTGTAGATAAAAGACTCAATAAAATAAGAAAACATTAAAATTTGAAAAAAAAGTTGAAACTTATCACCTTCCGTTCTGTTCCTAGGCCTTTAGAGTCCTTTAGCTGTCATTGGTCATGTACCTAAATACCTTTGAAGATCTGAACCCGGTCTCATTCACTGAAAATTATATTGTTCTCTGGGTCAATTCACTGCTGTACTAGGACAAAATAATTGCCATGATATTACATGAATTCTGAGCTACTGCAAGATGAATAAAACAGCTATTATAGTTACAAAAAGGTCCTCTTTGAGCTCTTTGAACTCACATCTTCTATTTCTCTGTGGTTGTTTTTTTTCTCTTAAATGTGGAAAGAAAACAATAGAACACATGTTCTGTGAGATCCCATTTACTTTAGAAAATAATTTTGCTGTCAGAGTATTGGTATCCTTTTTAATCCACTCAGTAAAAATATTAGCAGTCCAGATTTATTTGTCTGAATTTTGATGAATCATCTCACACAGATTACTTTTGGACAGCATGGTCACCTTTACAATGAATAATGTATTAATTTTTTCCTGTATCAACTGGTTTATATTATTTCCATCCACCATCAAATTAAAGAGATAAAGTGATAGAGCAAAGCCTGATTTTCTACTGAGGTTGATGAGAGCTTACCAGAGCTGCCTTCACTTTGGTTTTCTAATAGAGCAGTGATTTTTGTTTTCTAACCTGATGATTCCTTAAACACATGGCAGATTAACTTTAGATATCATTAGGAGGTAGCCTGTTCAAGGCCATTAGCTTCTCCCACACTTTGCTTTGTCAATCAACTTGCTAGTGAGGGTCTTTAGTTTCATGTTTCCAAAGAGAGGACAGATTTTTGAATTTACAAAGCCATTGTATTTTCTTATGATTGAATGGAAAACAGGATGAATTAATTATCCTTTCACAGATGGATCTTCCATGTCAACAAAGTTTTTGTTTATTAACCTCAGTTAACCCATAAGGTTTTAAAGATACATGTTTTAGTTTAGGAGCAGATCTTAACCAGTTTTTGCTGCTGAAATAAGTTAACTGAGAAGGTACATTCTCAAAACCTCTCTGGTTACTTGCAAATATGACTTCTTTCATATTAAAATATCAATCAAGTATTTGTCTTTATCTACTTGCATACTCAATGGAAGGATGTTAAGTTTTACCCCAGAGCAAAGTTTACTAGCCCTCCAATATATTTGTATGCCATTGTTTCACTGTGGGTTTGCTAAAACACTTCAGAGGCAGAATAACTAAGCTAATTAATTCAGTCTCTCTTTCTTTGAAACTCTATGGAACATAAAATGTATGAAACTAAAGTACGGGAAGTCTTTTAGTGTGCTTTTTTCCCCCTACAACATTCCATCCCACTGGTATGAATATCATATTGCATTTGTATACCTTTCTAATGCAAAATCATTTTCAGACTTCGTTGTTGTTTCCTTATACTTCCTTGCAATCTCATATGCAGCACTGAAATTACATTGTTGATGTCATTGCCTCGGGAATGGTTTACTCCAGACTTATGCCAGGACTGAATTAAACAAACAAAAACCAAACACTTATTACATAAATGTGGCTGTACTATTTTCATTTTCCAAAATATTGAAAGTGCTCTGTTCCTCTTCAGGCATTTATACCAAGAGATGACAAAGAGAGATAGATCTACCAGTGTCACAGAGTATATCACCAACAAAGCTGGGCAGATAACTTGATAGTCTGATTCCAAGACCAACAGTGTCTCTTTGGTCTTGGAGTATCATTGCTTTTTGTAGTAAGAGTAACACTAGTACTGCAGCTCTGTTTATAAGCTTAATCAACATCCATGACCATAGGTATGAAGCACCATATAGAGAGAATTCACAAGGATAAAATGTTCCTCTAGGAAATACCAGCTAGAGAAAGAGATGAGCAGTGGATATATACAGGAAAGAACAAAGAATGAGACAGTAAGACATTGACATTCAGTGTAGGAAAAAGACTGGGTGTAAAATAAGAGAAAACTGGAAAGTCATAGACACAGTTATAAAAGTATAGGAATTATAGGAGGAAACACAGCTGCTGCTCCCTGGATGGAATGCAGTCAATATGCCCAACTTCCCGCACACAATACATGATAAGGGGGGATAAAATGGAGAGTGGAGCAGAGTGGAGACACAGCAGCCAGGCTCTGTTGAAATCCTTGCAGAGGAGGGAACTCAGTCATACTTTTTATCTGATAAGCCACATAGCAGCTTTTAACCAAGGGAGATAAAAGAAGATGTCTTGCTGTTGAACCAGAAACTGGTGAAATCACTCTCTTCAGAGGTAATACTGACACTCATCTCCATCCCATGGTTATCTCAGATGTAATCCTGATGTGCACCTCCAACCCAAAGTTACCTGCCTCCAAGGTACAATCACCCCTCATTGAGCATGATATATAGGTAGAGTCACTCAAGCTCTACCTAAACAAAAAGAACTATTATAAAAGTAAGTTAAGAATGAGGAGAAGTTAGGGAAGACTCCATTGTAACTTTTGGGATCAGCTGATCAGTCTGAATCAGTCTTCTCCCCCACAGGGATGCCTGTTGGGTAAGAACCATACTCTATGCATACTGAATTATTATTTCCAGTTAGCTTTTGTTACGGATTAGAGTTTATCTGTATATTGCTTTGAATAAGTTTTTGCAGTCAGGCAGTATCACTCACAATCTTTGAACGTTAACCTGTAACAGTTTTCTATTATATTAACAAACGGTGTTATTCTGTAAACTGTTATTTGTGAGTCCTTCAAGGGCAGTAGCAGTCCCTGGCAGTGGGTAACATACTCACCTGTGGGGACCCGGAAGGGGGTCACCCTTATACTATTGGTGTGTGAACAAGGTAGTTGAACTGCTCTCCAATCCAGTGGACTGCTCACTGGAGTGTCCCCATAACGGGACACTGACAGACTGATCAAGCACAAGGGTCATAGCCTTCCTGAGGTGCTGACAGACTAACCAAGAACAAAGGGTCTGAGAAAATATCCCCTTTCCCGGGACATTCAGCATGGTCTACACATACCATCAGTCTTATCTATATTGTAGGTGAGGTCAAACTGCCAGACAGACACAGTTTCGGTCTGTTATTTGCTTTACCTCTTCATGAATGCAAAATTCACCAGAAGGCAACATGAATCTCATGTTTTTTGTAGTTAACAAAGGCCAGACCAAAATAAGACAACTGTTAATACAGATTACAAGAATTGGCTAAATTAGACCGATTAGAATGAATGCCAATGAAACATGCCTCCTGTGCTTTTATCTTGCTTTCAGTTGTAGTCAACTGGACTTTCATACATATTCACTACAGGTGTTAAATTTTAAAAGCTTGCCCTTTCCGTCTTCTCTGCGTATATCTACTTGTTCTCAGAAGGACAAGAAGTCTGGGTGCTGGTTACCTGCATTTATTTCCAAGGAACGGTGGCTTTTGAATATTGAAATAACCCCACATTTTACAGTAGCTATTTGAATTAAAAATCCCTATGATAACAAAATTTTATTTTGTTATCATAGAATAACTTACACTGAAAGATAAATCACAGTTCTACCTCAAAGCTAGTTTGTCAAAAATCTCTTTCCTAATTCTCAAGTTTTGACTTGAGAACTGGCTTGTTCTCCATTCATCTTCTACATGTAACTACTTCAAAAGATGCTGAATGTGTACCCAAAACATTAGCAAAAGCTTTAGAGTCTTATATTATCTTTCAGGGGACAGAAGATAGAAGGGGAGATAAGAAGAGAAAGGGTAAGACAAAAATGCTTATGTTTTTACTAACCTGTTATAAAAAATATTTTTTTTTATACTACCTGAATTTTCCCAATATCCTTGGAACTAAATACACCACACTTACTCATGTCTGTAGTTGTGTTTGATATGTCACAAACCACCAGAAACTGAAGGGGAAAAGACACAAATTTCTTATTAAGCTTATCACTTAGGTGTCTAATCTCTCCCCTTACTGCTTCTTTCTTTATACTTGAATAAGATGAGACCAGGTCAAGCACTGCAGACTGTCGGAAGATATTGTTCCACAGGATGGAAACATTATCAGCTCAGAGGAAATTGTATTCCAGTAGCATCTGGTAAAACATTATTTTTCACATGATTAGATCATGTATGAAACAATAAAAACACCTGAAAAAGCTTAATACTCTTACTCTCTCTGTCAGTTTGTTGCTACTGCCCCTTTCTATGTTAACAAAATCTCAAGCATCAGCATGACATTTTCCAAAACAAGATGATTATGGTTAATTTGGATTGTACCTACAGTCACAGAAATCGGTAAAGCTACACATAGTCACACAGTCTGAGGAAAGGTATAATAATTTAATTTTCACATCTTGGAAATTCTGTATGTTAATTTTAAGGAGAAACAGTTGTTTGTGTTTTGGTTTTGTTTTTTTTTTCTCCAGAGAGTATTTTACCATATGTACTTCATCAAATGTAAATACACTGTCTGTATTTAGTGTGTGCACAGAAATGACCTTTACGTGCAAGAATACTATTTGTTACAGCAAGGTTATGTGGACTATGCTGATACTAAGTAAGTAGTTTATGCCAACAAAAACATCTTATTAAGCTACTTGCATTACCATTAAAAGAAGCAGATTGTGACTTCCAAAAAGGGAAAGTCGGTAGAAGAGACTGTGTAAAAAGAAAGGGTATCCAGTTCAAAGCAACAATCTCTCATCTTGATGCTGTAAGTGATCATTTATTTGTCTCTTCCAACAATGCATAAATCTTGACACCTCTTGAAAACCAGAGGGAGATCTGCCAAGTACTACAATATGATCAAGATTTCACCAAGCATTTTGTAGGTGCATCAATAAACACTTCTTTCTCCACATAATTTCAAGAGTGTGATGATAATAATAAAGGTTGTTTTGATCATTAAGGAAATAGGGCATTGAAATTCAGACTGTCCATTCTTGTCAGACTCAAAAGGTCTAATGTGGTTTGAATATCTGGTTCAATATCACACTTATCTTAATTTACTAGCAGTTAGTCTCAAACAGATGAAAAGTTATCAGTGTATTGAAAATAGTAAGGTAGAGTAATAATTAAAACACTGCATAGAGGCATTTTGTACTTCTTCTGTTTTACTGTTGTAATTTTTCCTTCTTTTTCTGTGCATCAAGACCATGATATAAATAATAATGATGAAACTGAGTTACAGGTAAAAACCTTGATAATCCTATCTAATGTGATTTCATTAAATGTGTAAAAATTGCTGTAGTAGTGCCAGAAAAGGACCATATATTTTAAAGTTGTAAGATTAGATCCATGCCATGATTTGAATGGTGTTAATGGCAGCTTAACTATGGTGTTTGGGAGCTTGTGTTGAAAGAAAATGACAGATTAATTTCATTGCAGTATGTTGATCCTACGTTTATCTTTTTCTCCATAGCTTCTTGACATCAAAGAGAGAGAGTACCTCAGGACTTTCTTTTGTGCTATTAACAGTAAAGAAAAAGGTGGGTGGCTGGTATGGTTTTGACCAAAGAAAAACAAACGCAAAAAAAATCAATGAAAAAGGTCAACTCATTCAAACATAAGCATTTCAACAAGAATGACAATTTTAAAAATAACCAAACCCACAAACAAACAATGTCCTCTCTCCCCCTCCCCCCAAAAAAAAAATCCAAACCCCAACAACTTCACAGGTTTCAGGTAGCATGACCTAGGAGTCCAGACATAATCAGACAAGAATATTTGAATGGAATGACCGAGTAAATAGTCTTTTAGCCTTTGTGAAGAGGAGGAAAGATCTAATTCCCTGCTGTGGCCAACTTAGACTCAACATGATTTTGCTTTGCTGTACAATGAAAAGAAATTCTGACATTGGCCACGACAGTGGTGAGTAGAAGGAGAAAATAAAATGCTTGACCTTTTTTGTAGTACCGATTC
This sequence comes from Pipra filicauda, assembly GCF_003945595.2. Taxonomy (NCBI): domain Eukaryota; kingdom Metazoa; phylum Chordata; class Aves; order Passeriformes; family Pipridae; genus Pipra; species Pipra filicauda. The sequence goes on along the minus strand of NW_024104676.1, from coordinate 2,260,150 downwards.
AGCATTCAGCTTGCTGTTATGCTGCACAATAGGTTTATGACCATAGTTAATCAATCAATTATTAAACTCTATTTAACTTGACACTATTTCTAGGAATAGGAATTTCAATCTGATACCATTTATTATGACATAACACGTGGCTTTAAAAAATCATGGAAGTAACAGTCCTTGCAATGCTTCTAACAGCTTTTAAACTATTTTGGGTCATAATTTGAAACCAATTTCCTTTCATTGTAGGGGCAATCTTAAAAGTTTTGTCTGAGTCTAAACTATATTCTTCTATATCAGACATGGATGAAGATGGAAAAAGTTTTTGAAAGTAGGATTACTTTTTGTAGATATTTTCTGATTAAAAAAAGGTATTTTAAAAGAAATACTGTGGGGGTGGTATATTTAAATACACATATAATTTTAGGAAATATGTGTTAACATGAGATAAGATTTGTCTCTGTGAGACATCACTGTGGCTTCAAATGACATTTTTTTTCTGATTTCCAGAAAATTCTTATGCTATTTTCTTCTTTCATTGTGTTTGATTAGATATATAAAGATTCACATAAAGATTTCAAGACAATCTTGTATCATGTAATGCTTAGGTAAATCAAGTTTTTTCAACCAATATATTTCTATATGCAATTCTATATGGTCTAATGTTTTGCAGATTTTATGTACCACAGGGGAACATTTTTTCTTTCTTTTGTGAGAAAAGATATATTATCATAACAAGGCAAAGTATAGCCTACCATATTCCCTTCGTCTAGAAAATAGATTATACCTGTTGTGTATTGTGAATCTCCTAGTTCAAAGAACAAAAGTTCAGGCAGATATCCATAAAAAAACCTTCAGTAAACAACAAAATGCATTTTTACCTGCACTGAAAATGAGTAGAGGAAGAGTTCTTGGTTTGGAAGGAATGATCCTGGGGTGAAAATATATCTTAGGATGTATCTCAAAAACTTAGATATAGATCTGGCAAACTTAGCAATGCTATAGTAAAGACAACAACTTGTAGAGCTCTGGTTATTTTGTAGACTTTCCTGCTTCTGTCAAATAAATAAAGTGATATTCTTATCTTTTGCAATTAATTTTTAGAGCCACAGACCAATAAATATATACTTGACCCCATATATCACAAATGAGGTGAATACAAGGATGTCTCAAACCATTATTATTCTACATAGATTTCAAAGTAGAGGAAAAAAATCTACATACAAAAAATTTAAATCAACTACATGACAGACTGTGACCAAGAATTTAATACTAGATTTGATATAGGTAATTGTGTTTCTCTTTCAACTCTTTAATGATCTTTAAAGTCAATGTGATTATATGCTTTATAGTACATTTATTTCCTTTTCAGAATGACAAACTACTTCTTTTCTTTGTATCATACAAGAGTATTTGCCCATAAAAAATAAGATGCTGTTATTTTGTATTTCATAACATGCTTTCATCCAAAATCTCTAAAGAAAAAAAGGACAGGAAATATTTATCGATTACTGCCAGCACCTGAAAGGTAAACAGGAAAAAATAATTGAGAAAAGACCCCAACTTTAAAGGACATTACAATGAATCCTCCTGCTCCCTTTCAAAATAACATATAAAAGCAGCAGTAAAAAGCAAGGTTTTTTTTCATTCTCCCTTAATTTTTAGGGAGAAGGAGAACTTTCAGTTTGTAGCATCAAATATCTTGACTCCTACAGTGATTGTATTAACCTAGCCATCAGAATTAGTAAGCTTAGGAAGGCTCATGCTAGGTCTTAGTGGGATATAACTTAAAGTAAGTACACTAAGTTTATTCTTTTGAATCAAAAATGTAAGCCAGAATGTCCAATGTTAAATTCAGTGGATTTCATACTGGTCAAAGCAGAGTAAGGAGTCTTTACCATAAATCTTAATCAAATAGATTAATTTTATGTTGATTTTTTTTAATAAGACTCTTAAAACTGTGTACTTTTCAATATTGTATGTATTTCCAACTTTTGGAAATATCAGTTTGAAATAACCCTATTCAACTGGCATATGGTAGAAGGAAAGAGATGTTTCAATATATAAGATGGGAGTGACTGCAATGTTTGATATACTTTTTAATTAGGATTTGTGGCCTCTAGTTAGATACTGAAACTCTTCGGAAAGTTAAATAAATAAATAAGATTGCAAATCTTTTTAAAGGGCCATTCTAATTAAATTGCACAAATAATTTCATCACCTTTCTAGGACAGAGAAAATATTTCTTACATTTTACACTATTTAGTCAGCAGAATATACTTTACGACTTCAGGCTGTGCAATATAAAGAAAGAATTCGAATCAGATTCTGAACAATGAAAGCCTGTAGTCATGGTAACTTATGGAGAGCATTATCTATTACGTGTACTATGCATACCTTATATATATACTATAGGAACATCTGTCATCAAACATAACGGATTTCCACCTTTCTTTCTTACTGCAACAATACAATCAGTAGGTAAGAATATAGAATGTAACAGCAAGCTTATTCAATTATTTTAGAACTGTGCAACAAAAAACTTATATAGGCAATGAGTTTTCATGACATCAGAATAAAGAGCATCTTTTCCATAGAAAGCACACCAAAAAAACCACTCTAATGTAGTTTCCTAGTAGTGGAGGTTTTTGTGTTTTTTAAAGATATAGAAGGTGGAAAAGCAAGGGAATTGGGATGTTTACTCTAAACCACATTTAAATCTCCTTTGAGTATTATGTGCTAAAATCAGCATTTTTGACATCTTAATCCAGATGCATGAATTATCTTCTGAAAAACAAGGAGATTAATAAAAAACTGTTCTCTTAAAAACTTGTTGATTTAATACCTGCTTAAATTCTGCAGCATATCTCGTTCTCATTAAACTGTATACACATGGTTCTTTTTTTTTTTTTTTTTTTTAATCTTTTTATTGAAAATCTTACATGTGTGACTAAAAGTCATGGACGATATCTTTCAGTTCCATTACAAAATCTGTCATATATATATATATATATACCTATATATATATATTTAATACAACTAGAAGCAGATCTACTGAATTATGAAACAATGATTGTCTATTAAAATGTAACTCAAATTGAATGTGTTGCAGATGATTAAAATTATTTTTCTTTTTTTGATGGAGCTGAAGGCCACTTCCACATAGTTAATTGATAATGCTGGGCTGCAAAAATTACAAAGCCTTAATGATACTTTCCCATCTCCCAGCCTCATGTCACTCATACATTAGGATTTCAGTACAAGGATCCTTCTTTCAGAAAGAAAGACTTTTAGAGTGAGCATCATTCTCTATGGAGTACCTTCTATTCACAAAGACAGTTCTGCAAACAATTCTGTATACCTCTCAGTAATTGCAGGCAAGTCAAGTAATTTCAAGTTAGGTACAAGAAAAAAAGTTTGCAGGAGCAGACTCTAATTTAGGAACTCATCTACATTTTATCCAAAACAAAAAAATCTGAAGTAATAGACCTAAAACCACTATTTAACTTGAATATATGCCTTATTATCTAGTAATAAATCATGAAAGATGAAGTATAAATATTGTCAGAATCATAAAAAACCTGTCAGATTATTCTAAGAAATCCTACTTCAAAACCATACAGCATTTTAACCAACAGCAGTTGTCCTTCTGTTTTGGCACTCCTGAACCAGTGTAGAAATTATGTGTAGAGAGGTTACACCTTTGGGGAAAAAATACTTATGAGCAGCAGGATATAAAGACAACTTTTGAAGTTAATAGTATTACATTGCTTGTCTTATGTTAAGCAATGCAATGTTTTCAAGAAATTGAAAACTCTTTTACTGTGATTCATCAGCAGCAAAAGAGAAGGGAAAGGAGAAAAGCAAGGTGTTTACAGTCTTTGAAGCCTACAGTATGTTTAACCTTGAAAATGAAATCTTGGATTAAAGACACTCCCAGCTACCTCTGTAGGTTTCTGTCAAAAAAATTCCATGTACAAATATTTTATTTAAATGTCCCAGACTTTGTAATGGTTCAGAAGAACAACTGTACATCCTTGTAGCTGCTCTCCTTTCTGAGGGATGAATGGTGGGTGGCATTGCTTTACTGTAATTTTTCCATTTCCATGCTTCATTTCCTACATTTATCTGAGACTGGAGAAAAATCAGCATGTTCTGACAAGTCTAATACCATGAGGCAGTAAAATGGACCTGAATTTAGAGGAGATTGGAGCTCCAAAATAAATATAACACTTTATGTCAAACAATAATAAAAAAGGATAAATTCTCCTGTACAAATCAGAAGAGAGAATAAAAAAATAGCAAATAGATAGCAACATCTTTTCTATACCTACATGGGCATCACAAAACTCTTCAACCATAAGACTACACCTAAATCGTTCTCATTTTATGTGGTTTATAAGCTATTTTGTAAATTGATGACAAATACTGTGGAATTTCTTAGTACAAACAATAATTTCTCAAAAACTACCCAGAAAATTACAGAGACTTCTAATTAAATAGCTCTGAGAACAAACACAGAGAAACCCAAAAATAGTATCTCGTGGGCTTTTGTTTGTTTTCATGTCAGCCCTTCTGCTTTTGTTCTAGCAAGCTTCATGCCCACTGTAAAGAAAATCTGCTGAAAAAACTCTGCATATGTAAATACCATATATTGTTATGTTGTTCTGAATTATATATTTGCAAATTTGTTTCTTCTTATATGGGAGACTCTGTATTCTAGATATAGCAATACTGTGAAGGCATCTACAGTGTACCCCTAGCTCGTTGATGTGACAGTACATAACATACTCCTGAAAGTGAGATGCCTCTGTAGGTATTTGAGTGTTGCTATCTATCTGAACGTGGCTGAGCATTTCATTTTATCAAAAATGCCACCAAATGCTCATATTCTGTGTGGTCAGTGCAGTCCCTGGGACAAGTCTAATGAAGATATGTTCCACCAAGGCCAAAAAAAAAAACAAACAACTGAAAAGTTTAAAAATGGAGAAATATTTACAACTTTCCTCAGTCCAAAAGGTTGAGTTTTCTATTTTAATATTCTTCAGTGCATTTTCAGAGAAAGGTTCCAAGGCTATGAGTATAAGCAGTCTGGTCCAGTCCCATACATATCTGCAAGCCTTTTAAAACGAGGGCCCCAGTCACTGAGGTAATCGTAGTTCTGGTCAGAGTTTGAGCTGATGGAATCTAAAGAACTGAGCGACTCTGCCACTGAGCCATTCCCCTCAAACGCGTATGTCTGCAGGGAGTCATAGGGTGGTGCGCAGGGATCCACATCAGCTTCTTTTAGTCTTTCCCAGATAAATTCCCTAAAAATTACATTATCTGGGATACTTTTAAAAGTTGGTCTGCTCAAGAACTGAATCTCAGGCGTCACATCCCTTCTGGTCTTGGTGTCTCGCATGATGTTGAGGTTCCTCAAGGCAGCCATGTCAAAAGCCTCTGTGTCCTCTTCTCCACCACCCTCATCATCATACCTGACAATGTTCTCTCTGATATCTCTCTCTTCATCAAAAATGAGGGGCTCTTTTTTCCGTCTCCTCATGGTGACAATCAGCAAGACAAGAACTGGAACAAAGAAAGACTGAAGTTTTAGCAGTGCTGAAGTTCCCTCATATTTTCACTAGGGGTGGAAGTACTCATTAATTTATATGGCAAAGACTGAAGGAAATAGCAGGCAATTTATGCAGTTAGATATGAAACCTAGCATGTTCTGAAACAGCTTTTAAACCATAAACTTTTTACACATTAAAGAATCTATTTCCCAAATCATTCCAGATTATCATCTTCATCTCTAACACTATATCCTATGCTGTCTGCTAAACATAAATTTTAAGACTGGTTTAGTCTGACTATGACAATCAGTCATGAAATAATTGCAAAAAAAAAAAAAAAAGACTTTTTCCTGAACTCTTAATTGCCCAAGTGATAAAACACGTTCATAAACTAATGGAACAGAATTCGACAACCATAGTTTGGGAAGAGACTGAATTAAAGTATATGACCAATCTCTGCTGAACAAAAATGAAGTAAAAAAATTATAAATTGGAAAAAACTGTGTAGCAATGTACAAAATGAGATTGTCTTAGCTCATGGATTAAAAGCACATCTATAAAAGATCTTGCTTTCCTGAAAAGTGCAAAGTTCAGTACTTAAGGTTTATGAATTATATCTAATGAGAACTGCTAGGGTTGGAGTTTATTGGATGAACCAGTGCTAGAAATGTAAATGGTTATTTAATTTTAATCCTTAAAGTTTCTTTCAACTTGAAAGCTAATGCTAAACTGCAGTGACAGCCAAAAGCACTGGGAGAAACTAGCTCAAGGCTCCTCATGTTCAAATACAGTTTTGGTAAAGAAACGTCAGAAGTTCTTGGTAAGGAAACGTGCTGACACACAAAACATGGAACCAATAATATGAATATTGCACCCATCTGTGGGACATGATGGAGTGTGAATCATCCTCCTAGAAAATAATTATACTATATTGTAGCATCTGGATAACATTTGCTGAGTTAATGATACTCCTAGAAAATAGCAGGAATCACTATGACTGTAAAAATAACAGTACATTGAAAAGTGTCATTCCACATTCAATTAATCTCTTCTGCTTTTATGTTTATTTTTAATGTTAAGATTATGTTATTATATGCATTCATAAGGTTTTCAATCTTTACCTACAGCTTTTTGATATGCCAATTAAATGCTGTGGAAACATCTGGAAAAGCAAAAACTAAAAGGTAATATAGATAAAATTGAGCCTGAGATTCCCTAGGTAGTCTCAAGAGTGGCCTCCATAAATTGCATGATCACACAGAATCATGTAATATGCCAAGGTGGAAGGGACCCACAAGGATCATCGAGTCCAATCCCTAACCCTGTACAGGACTATTCCCCTGTGCCCAAGAGTATTGTCAAAGGGCTTCTTGAACTCTGTCAGGCTTGGTGCTGTGACCACTTCCCTGGGGAGTCTGTTCCAGTGCCCAAACACCCTCTGCTTGAAGAACCTTTTATCTAATACTGAACCTAAACTTCCCCTGACACAACTTCAGGCCATTCCCCCAGGTCCTGTCACTGGTCACCACAGAGAAGAGATGAGTGTCTGCCCCTCCTCTTCCCCTCAAGAGGAAGTTGTAGACTGTGATGAGGTCTCCCCTCAGTGTTTTCTTTTCTCCAGGCTGAACAGACCAAGTGATCTCAGCTGCTCCTCATATAACTTCCCCTCAAGGTCCTTCACTATCTTTGTTGCCCTTCTTTGGACACTCTCTAAGAGTTTAATATCTTATATTGTGGTCCCCAAAACTGCACACAGTATTCAAGGTGAGGCTGCACCAGTGCAGAGCAGAGCAGGACAATCCCCTCCCTTGACCGGCTGGTGATGCTTTGCCTGATGCCCCCTAGGACACAGTTGGCCCCCCTGGCTGCCAGGGCACTGCTGACTCATATTCAACTTGCCATCGACTAGGACCCCCAGGTCCCTTTCTGTGGCACTGCTTTCCAGCATCTCATTTCCCAGTCTGTACGAACACCCAGGGTTGCTCCACCCCAGGTGCAGAATGAGGCACTTTCCCCTATTGAACTTCATATGGTTGGTGAGTGCCCAGTCCTCTAATTTGTCAAGGTCTCTCTTCAGGGCCTCTCTGCCATTGAGGGAGTCAACAACTCCTCCCAATTTTGTATCATCTCCAAACTTGCTTAGTATCCCCTCCAGTCCTGTGTCCAAGTCATTTATGAAGATGTTGAAGAGAACAGAGTCTAAGACGGAGCCCTGTGGAACCCCACTAGTGACAGGTCACCAACCTGATGTTATTCCATTCACTACTGCCCTCTATGCTCAACCTGTGAGCCAACTGCTCTACCACCATATGATGTGTTTATCCAGCTGTGTGATGGACATTTTGTCCAGAAGGATCTTATGAGAGACGGTATTGAAATCTTTACTGAAATCCAAAAACAGGCTTCCCTTGATCAACTAGGTGAGTTATCTTGTCATAAAAGAAAATCAGGTTCAATAAGCAGGACTTTCCTCTCATGAAGCTGTGCTGTCTGTGACCAATGGCTGTGCTATCTTTCAAGTTTTTTTTAATAATGTTGGATTACCTTTCCTGAAAGCCTTTCTTTTCATGGAGGAATTTTCAAAATCAGTACCAATCCAGTCATTTTGAGGAATGATTTAATATTAGGATCACTTGGCTAGAATGAACCAGTCATTTGTACACATAAAAAAATTGTATCTCATAAGTGTACAGATATCATGGTACTACTCGGAATTGGTTAAAGTTGGAAATGACTTTCTGTATTATTTTTATTTTCCTTTAGAGCAACACGCCTAAAAATAGAATTGAACAAGGTGGGTTTTTTCCCTAAACTTTTTGACAAATCTATTGACAGCAATCTTTTGTTTTTTGAGTAGCTACCAGGTGCACACCTAATTATCCATCTACTAAGAGATTTGTTGTGACTATATTACTGCATAATCAGCACCTTTCACTTTTTTTGCCACTGGCATCTACCTGATTCATGCTTTATGTATTTAATTCAGAAGTCAGTAGTTTGGGGCATTTTGCTTTGAACAATATTTACATAAGCAGTTTAATAATATAAGATATTGACCTTTAAAGTGGCTTTTATGAAATTTGAAAACATTCTGATATTTGTATAATACAAATGAAACTGTAAATTATACAGCAGAGAACATAAAAGTGTTATCAGAGACAACTGCACTCCACTCTTAATGCTTTTCCTTATTGTAAAAGATATATTTTAAAGTGCAAGATAAATTAGCTTCCTCACAATACAAATATATATTTAAACCAAGATTTCTATTCACATAACTTATTATTAACATTTATTGGTAAAATTATACTGCCATATAATTAAGCTGCTAATCATTTATTTTACTCAAGTGTAAATACATTTTCACTCCATTGTCCCTCTTAACATACTTTATGCTGAAACTTAAAGACCTGCTAATAAGTGTAAAATACGAAACTTAGTAGGAAAGTCTGCCTAAAGGTACAATAAAAATCAAGATTCAATGAATTTTTTATATAGTATTCTTTCTACCTCTCACACTTGCTTGAAGACAAGAAAAATATGGAGTCTTTCTAAAGGTTAAATATTTTAGCATTTAGATGACTATACAAGATCATTAATTTCTAGCCTTTCCAACAGCTATGAACAATAAAGTTTAACCTCTAAATGAACAAAGCTTTAGCTGCATTGCAGGAGCTGCAGAGATGAAAACAAGCCCTAAACAATTTTCACTAATATCTAAATCAAATGCAAATGATTTCAAAGTTTATTCATCTCTCATTAAGTCATAGTAGGGGTTTTTAAGTACATGTATGACAAAAGTAGAGATTAGGTCAGTAATTAGTGACTGGTTGAACTTCTAAAAACCTAATTTCATGATTTTTAGAGAAAAAATAATTCAGTGGAAAAGCTTTAGGCACACTGAGAGCACTAATTTGGCTCCATACTGGTACACCAAACTCATGCTAAAGAGATGAAATGACAATACTGATTTCATATGTGATACAACAAATAAACAGCAATCGATATTAGAAACAACTAAAGACTTAATAACCAGAATTAGCAAAGATAGATCTCAACTAACCTTTTATTTCTTCTGATTTACCTGAATTGTTAGAAATATTGATTTTGTTTAACAGGTATGATAGCCAAGAAAAAAAAGTAATTTGTCTTTATATTAGCTGTGGTAATACACAGTTTTATCCTTATGTCAGTATAAACTTAACTCTAATATTGGTAGTTTCAGTTCACCTAAATCAGTCTTTAACAAACACCTTTGAATACAAGAGTGGATTTTTGCTTTGCCATTTTGCAGTGTGCTTTATGGAATTATCATTGAATTTCCATTTTGGCATGATCTGGTAAAAAGTCAGGTTTAGGTCACCTGAACATATTTCTCTATTTTAGTGTTAATCTTTCCTCTTGTACTCAAGGCAACTGCAACATAATTGTAAGGAAGTCATAAAAGTCATGAGACAACCTGAGGGAGAAGACGACATGCATAGCTATACAGTAAGGAATAGAGCTAAATCACAAGTGTTACTATGCTTTGTACACACTACACCCCTAAGCCTGGCATTTACTATAGCAGTAAGACACATCAGCTGCAAATAGATGTGCACATTGGTTTATGCCTTAGGTGTGCCACGATTCATAAAGCTCATGATTGGAGATCCTCAGTCATCTAAGCAGCACACTAATAAACTATTTAGTTATACCTTGCAGTTGACACTGCAGTCAGATGAGATGTGAGGATTACTGAGGCCAAGACTCAGGAAACCTGAATTTAATTCCCAGTTAACAAGCTTCGTCCGTAACTGTTGTTTAATCAGTTTGGACTGATATTTGCAAAGTGACTGTGACCTTTAAATGCCCACACTCAGTGACCCTAATCAGCTTCATAACTTTCAGAAAACAGCTTCTGCATCGCATACTCAACCACCTTCTGAATATGTTGCTTTGGGTACCCCCAATTATACATTTATCCTGAGTTATACATTTATCACTTTTACAACTGCAAGACCAAAACCCACACATACTACATAGTCACATTTTGTACAGATTTTACCTATTTAGAGAATAAGATACTTATGACTACTACTGTTTTTCTTGTTTACAAATCACACAGTTATGTGTGCTGATTTAATTCAGCTCTTGTAGGTATTGTGATAATAATAAAAAATTTGTTGTCTTCAATTAAAAAAAATTATTTAAAGCTGTATTTTGAAGTCAAATCAATGTATAATTTAATTATAAACTCTAGTACCACACCAACAGGAGGCTTTCTTCAGTCTTTATAAGTAAATGGATGGTACCAATACATTATATTCAGAAATATGAAAGAAAAAATCATGACAAAGTATTATGCCAATCTAGCTTTCCACTGCTTCCATGCAAAACAAATATTTAACCTCTCAAATACAATTAGGTTATCTACAGGTGAGTATTCTTTTTTTTGTGTGTGATTTTATGTAAGTATTTTATTACAAACACTTGTTTCAAAAGCATTTATTGTGTCCGGAAGATGCTAACTGAAAAACAAATTATCTTGAATTAAATTACCATGTAATTTCCAGAGCAGTCAAAAAATTTCTACTTACTTCTCTAAAAATTGTGTACAGTCCAGAATTAATCAAACTACCTTTCACATGCTTTTTACAGAACAAAATACAAGCATATTTTTTTTAGGATTTGGGTTTAATTTTTTTTTTAATTTCTTTTTTCTGTAACACATAGCCTTACTGCATAATTGCAAAGCTGTTTTGAATAATTAAAAAAGTACTGAAACTTTCTTGTGAAATAAAATTTACAATTAAATGTCTATCAGTCAGCATGAGGATAGAAAAAGATTTTGGTAGAATGTTTATAACTTTTCAAAATTATCCTAGTTTGAAAAAGTAGTCTATACCATGTTATATGCAATTATAATGGTGGCTTAAGTAAAAAGAGTAACTCTAAGAAATCCCATTGAGAGAATCTGAGCCTTGGTCAAGACAAACGGTTATTTATTAGACGAACTCATGTATGGGGCAAGAAAACATCACTTATCAAAGTATATCATACTAACTTGAAGAAAATAAGAGCTAGTTGAGAATTCAAGATACTGGTGGCAGAGTGCATGTAGTCATTCATTTTATGCAAATATTATGCCTCCTCTGCTTTACAACTGGCACTCACATTAAGATGACATTGATGAATGTGACTGGATTTGCACTGCGTGTTAATCTTGAGTCAGAAAAAGATATTGATCCAGTAGCCTATATCCACTTCTCACTGATAAACTCTTACGAAATACATGCATCCCTTGGTCCCAGTCCTGGAACCACCTGGCAACAGCTGAAGCCTGTTTTTTATGCTGTGCTGGTGGATCTTCAGGATTTTTCTCAGGAATGAATGTGAAGAGCAAAAGGGAAAAAGTAAATTCCTAGCAGTACTGACATGCAGTTGGTTCCAGAAAACATCTTCTAGGAACAAATGATAGAAGAAGAAAGGCTCTGGGACCAGACAAGCAGCAACACTTGACTGCGGTTTCACTGGGCAGCAGTGAAGCTTAGGCACTGGTACGTGGCTGGGAACAAAACAGAAGCAGGACACAGTACCAAAATGCAGGACTAAAAGGCAGGGTTATCACATAAATGCAACCTAAACTGTGCCTGCATCTTTGAACTGTACCCAAAAGGAACAGTTTAGGTTGGAAGTGATGATAGCGCAGCCCATTATTCAAACACTGTGTTCAGAGAACTTACTCTCAGTTCTTTTTCAAACACTTGTTCAGCACACTCTAAAAATGACTGGAACAAAAGCTCCCATTTCTTGATTTATTGGTTGCATTTGAACCGTGGTGTACTGAGTAGAACCAGCAAGTTATCCACTGGTAACATGCTGTGTCTCCATTCAATGGTCTTCTTTAAGTCATATTCCTTCTATTTAAGGAAAGCTTACAACCAAGACAGGCTGTGTAGTATCTACAGTAGTTTCTTATGTAACCTTCAGAAAGTCCCTTCTTACATATAAGATATGGAGACATTTCATTTTGGGATCAAATGAATTGCTATTGTTACCAAACTTTGGAAAAAAGTTGGACTAAAGTTTAAAATAGGTGTTTTTCCACTGATGTTAATGCCAGTTGATAGGAGAGATATTTTCATATCTTTTTGAACTCTACCATTTAGCTTCATGTCCAAATAAAGTTCACATGTGTATATAAATTGCCTAGAAATACTACTAGAAAAATGGCATTTAAAAATGTTCAGTAAAACTTTTGGCAATCAATCCTTTCCATTTCCCCTTAAACCTAAACCTAACCATGTGTTGAGTGAGATTTAACAGTCTTATGGAGTTAGCTTTTTTTGCCACACAGATCGAAAACTTTAGAAATGCCACCTCCTATATATAGCTACTGAGTAAGTTGGTTGGGTTCATTGCAGAGGTGGTGATTTTTCTTACTCTGTAAAAAAATATGCAACAGGTTTTTATTTTTGGAGTCCTACAGAAATATTTTTAGCAGAGGGAACATTTCCTTCTAGTGGTTTACAGTGATGTGAATCAGAGTGTGAAGGAAGAGATATCTACACATGGTGGAAATACTGCCATGAACAGAAGTATGGAAAAAAGTTTCTTGATTTGACCTATCCAAATTACTTGGATAATTGGATAACAGTGACAGATAAAGCACCACTGGGATTATATCAACATAAGGAGACTGTGGTCTTCTCCCTTTCCTTAGGCTGATATGTACAGCCAGGGAATAGAAAAATCTCTTAATGATAACAACATTTAAAAAAAAAAATCTTGTGCGTTGGATCGGTATCATTGTTAACACATGAATTTTCAGACAATAAGCAAAACTGCACTTTTGCTCACCTGATCCTTCATCTTTACTCCTTGATTCAACCCTTTACTCTCCCATGTAACCATTCCGTTTAATGACTAGGCAGTAAATGAGTAATGCTAACTAAACTAGGATGTTGACACTGTTCCACTACTTTCCACTGTCTTTTATGTAATTGCAGTTCCACTGCTCAACATAAAATTCAACAGTGCTAGCATTTATGGAAGAAACAAAAGATCATTCTGTAGAAGCCAATTAATTATGTTTCTCATCAGTAAATTATATCTGTTGCATGTCTTTTGTTCCATGCAAATCAATAAATGTTTAAAAACAGTTATGCCTATGCAAAAGGGACACACACTGATACTGGCTATAGGGTGAATATGCTAAACCAAGTGCTTCCATACACTGCATTGAGGATCTCTTAAAAATTGCATTTGATACAAGTGCTATCTTTTACTATTATTTCTTATATATGTCTGGAGGTTTGACATTGAAACAAAGTATCTGAAACTGAAACAAAGTATCTGAAACTGAAAGTCCCAATATAAAGGATTTTTTGTGGGTTATGGTACAAAATGCTGTTCTTCCTAGAATGTTATCTGTGCTTGTTTACAGAAATCAAGGTGAAGGGACACGTTGAAGCTTATATGCACATATATTTTGCTACTATGGATTGAATGGAAAATAAGGGTAACAGGAAGAAGACGTACCTAGCAGTGTCAAGACACAAGCCAGTATTGCTATCAGGGCTCCAGTGCTCAGTCCTGCAGGCAAGATATATGCTTCTGCATTGCACGTCTGAGCAATACCATCTGCATCACAATCACAGACCCTGATGGTGAGGGTATTAGTGCTACTAAGTGAAGGTGATCCACTGTCCACTATGAATATTGGCAAGTAGAAAACAGACTGTTCCTGTCTTCGAAACCCATTTCTTTTGGTTAATACTGTTGCAGTGTTATCTAGATAAAGGAATAAAAAGACAAATTGTAAAATATGTGACTTTTCTAAAACACAATCCTATAAATGCTATAGTCTTTCACATAAAAACTTTATTAACATATTTATATTACTTCAGCAAGTTTGTCTTTCATGGTCATATATTTTTTGAAGGTGTAGAGGTAGGAACAGCTGAGAAATGATACTCGACTAACCAAAAAGATTTCTATTTTCCATGAAAGACTGTTTCAAAATAACAGAGGCCAATCTGGTTTTAGTTAAGCTCACAGTTTCCCACTCTTGATAGACAGATGAAGATGAAATCATCATAAAAAAGAAAAAAATTATCCTTCAGTGATCAGATTAATTATCTACATACATATTTCAGGTTAATTTACACACATCTATATTAATTATTTAAAGATATAGATATATTAATGAAAGCGATGAAAATACTAATAGAACAGGTTCTGAAGATCAGTAAAATATTTTTTGAATGCAAAAAAAAATCCAGTAAGAGTGCAAATAGAGGTAATAGCGCATGTAGCAAAGATATGCAGTTGTTTTCAGTTTCTTCTAAGAATCAAGATGACTAACACAATCAGCCTAAAATGTACAGTTTGATGCTGCTCTGAGCTGTGTGATTGAAAAGTCCATATATTTAGAAGATATGTGCAAAACTCACTGTGTTCAATATGTATTGACAGCTCCTGCAAGGTATGGAGTTATATCTCCTAGGATGTACCAAAAAGTTCGTTCGTTTGGTCTGTCTATCTATCTGCTTACCTATCTATTTATGGCAAAATACGCAACCACCTCTTCCTATAGCATCATATGAGATATGCATAGAATTAAGTATCATCATTTAATAATATCTAACTATATTAACTATATCTAACATCAAAAGAGGCAACTGCTGTTCTGTCTTGCAACTCCACTGATTTTACTGGCATTGCCCAAATCTATTATTACTTTTTCAAATTATAAATTCTCTGTAAGAGAACTTTCATTAAGTACTTTACAGTACTTGTAATGTCAGATTTCTGAATAGTCTTATTCTAATGCAATTTTATTATTTCGATGATTATTACTGTTAGAGTGTTCAGTTTCTAACTGCAAGCAGTTTATATGAAGAAAATTAAGCATTTCAGTAACTACATTGTAAGGTGAGGCAATGAAGACCTGAGTGAGAGAACTTTATTAGTTCACATGTTATACTTTGTGAATATTATTCAGTCTGGCTCTACAAACAGTGTCCTTTACTCCACCACGTCTGTTTTTCTTGTTTTACTAATAGGATGACTTTGTAGCTCTGGTTTAGTACTGATCCATAAAAGAGCAGTGCAAGAGCAATATCGTGTCTATTTAGTTCTATTTGCTTCAGCTAATAGCTAAACTTACTGACACATGCCCAGCTGCTGCACTATGCAGTGCAACTAATGAGGGCACTAATTAGAAATGCGTTCTCAGATATTTTAACTGAAATGTGATGTCAATGGGAGTCTTTGAGGAAACAGTCATAAGAAGTCTGTGCAAATATTGCAGGCAGCATTCATTACCAAAAGCATACTTCAAAAGGGGGTATACTTACTGAAAAGACGTGTTTTTCTAAAAAAACACAAACCCTAAACCAAATCACAAAACCTCTCCATTGACTGTGCACTCCTGTTTTATGCCCTGAGTTATATTAATAAAACATGAATTCCTGGACATTTTTCAGTCACTGCCCCAAGGTAAAATCTAATTTAGATAAAGACCTATAAATACAGGGAAAAAAATGTGAAGAGTGACTGATGAAAAAAAAAAAGAAAGAAAGATTTAAAGATTTGAAACCACTCTGTTTGGCTCAGGGCTTTAAATGATTCAAAACACAGCTTAATTCCCTTGACAAATAGTCTACAGATAAAATTATTTTCCAGGCTGACTGTAGTTTAATTTATGTCCTTACTAGAACAGAAGTTTATGTAGGTCATAATGAGCATGCTGCATTGAAAATGAAAGGTGTTACTGTTGAATATTTACTGAAATGAAATTTTCTTACCTTTGTTGTCCTGCAGTGTAAAATTGTGGTTATTTGCTGCCTCTGCCGTTAAACTGAAGTAGAACTGATGGCCATTTGGTGGGTCATCTTTATCGATTGCACTAATTTTCTGGATCACCTGTTTTGAAATACATCAGGGTTTCACTGTAAGTATACATTGAATAACCCCTCTATTACCTATCAAAGTATCAATACTCCCCTGAGTCCTGATCATCTTTCATTTTGGTTTTCCAATCTCCTAAGCATGTATAAACACTACTAAAATTAAAGTATGACCTGACTTTTTACTTTATCTGTACCAAATTTATTGGCCAAAGTAACGATCCACAGGGCCTGGGGGAAAGTTAGGTCCTGTCATTCACCAGAGCTACATAGAAGTGAAAGAAGTGTATCTTCTGGATGGCTCTTAATGTAGTTATCTGTGGCTGCAATCAATGCTGTAAACTTTTGCAAGGAAACCATTATGCTTTTGAGCATTTAAATTAATATATATACTTTTTAATATAATGAAAACCAAAAAGGCACATAATAAGTATATTCATATTTTCTGGAATTTCATTTTTATTATCATTATTATTTTTTCGATTTCATTTTTTAAAATTCTTACAAAATTTCTAAAACAAGTTTCACCATTGCTTAAAATCCATAAAAAATTAATACTCCAATCTAACAGTTCTGACCAGAGCACAGGGAAAACAAACAAGTATAAGAGCACACATACTCTGTGTTTCTCATGAACACAATCTAGTAATTGTAGTGTTTTCCATTAAGAATTTAAATTATAATGTGATCTTGAAATGTACAATAAACAACACCTGACACAGGAAGGCCAATACATTGGAAGAAGGCACAAAAGTGCAAAGTCTTCCAGGGAAAATGTGGGATCTGTGCAGGCACAACATCTACTAGTTTTCTGGGAGAATGAGAGAGAGATAATGAGAAAATATATATATTTTGTGAGGTCTTACAAAGTAGAGAGGAAAGGTCAAATATGAGAGACACCAAGGAAAAATAACAACATATAGCTTTAGTTGAGTTTAAGACTATTTGGAATATATTTGAGTAACTAAAAACACTAGGAATACATCCCCCTTGCAAAACTGCGTCCTTAAGGTCCCTACTTCCTAAGGGGAATAAAGTGTATACTCATTTTTGAGGGTAGGCCTTTAGTCTCAAAATAACCTCTGTTATTCTCTCTGCTTTTCACAGCAAAATTAGGAGGAAGTATGTGTTTTTAATGTTATTCAAAATTAGGTGACTTCAGCAAAATCTGTCAGTTATACCCGTAAAAAAGACAGAGATTTTAAAAGTGCCTTCAACTAGTAATTTTTACACCTGCATCATTTGCTTGTACTGTGTACATCAGTCTCATTTTTACTGTCAAAAGCTGATTTTTCTTTATCTTAAAGCTGGCAGACTTTCATAACGATTGGCTGCCTATCTGTAAAAATAAACATTAAACCTATCAAGCCATACCTGACCAGGTTGAGCATTTTCACAGACAGTTGTCTCATAGTCCATGGCAAATTCAGGGGCATTGTCATTGATGTCAAGGATAGTAATGGCTACATAACCTCTCCCAATCTGTGCTGGATTCTCTATAGTAAAAACATCCAACAAAACAATCAAGAAGAGCTCCTTGCAAGTTATTCTTTGGGTAAGTATCCTTTTCATTTGCATTCTTCGTTTGTATATACATGTCAAATCAATTATAATCCCCCCATCAAAGACAAAGGAAGCTCTTGGCTTGGTCTTCTGGACCTAGTGGAAACAATGTTTATGTGTTCCTACAACTGCAATTAAACTAAGGTTTTACTCTCAGGGATAAACTGAAAATCTAACTCACTAATCACAGCATTGAATCACATCGCACGGACAGATAACAGCAAAATTATGTAAAAGCATCGCCAAGGCATACGGCCAGCCAGAACATCACTATTTATACTGGGAATAGCATGATTATTATGGGTTAAATATTTTTATTTTGCTGCAATTCAGATAGATCAGGCTATTATGAAGTTTTAAACAAGAATTTTATCAGCTATGTGCAACAGAAAAAAAGAGAAGGCTTCATTGCCAAGCAAATCCCAAAACATTTAAAGTGCATAAACAATAAAGTATTTCACTACTGTCATTAACAAGTTTAACACCTTAAATATGAATCATTCATAAACTGATGCACATCTCTAGCTAAAATATGAATATATTCAGGGTCTAATGTCAAAATTTAAACAGTATATGTGTTTTGAGCCAAGTATAAAGGGTATCAGGGAGTGCAATACTTATTTTGCTTCTCTTGTACCAGAAGTGGTGATGACAGTGTTAGAGCAGGGCAAATTAAAATCTGTACAAAACTTCTATATGTATCTATCTTTTTATAGGGTATTGCAACCACATTTCAGTAAATATTTTAAGTATTTAAAGCAATGCATCCAAATGTAAATCACAAAGTGGTTTTGTCATTTGTTTTTCTTTTTTATTTCACATGTGAAATACAATTTTGATATCAACGTCTTCCTCTGCTGATCTAAGCTTATTGAAAACCAAGCAGGATATGAACATACATTAAAGCAGTGTAAGGTTTTGCTTTTGCTCTTAGACTCTTGCTTGTGTCAGGTATGTCCCTTGTCTAACTCATCAGTTTTGTTACTACTCAGAAATATTTTTGTTTTCCATTTTGGGCTCCTCGACCCAAATTCTACTGATAGTACAAGAGAAATTCATACAGACACTAAATGATAAATGTAAGCTTTCAGGTTAAGCTTAAATTAAGCTCACTGAAAGCAAAAAGAGAAGATTTTTAAAACAGCAGGCCAGAGAACTTATTATCACAGCCCAACAGAGTACTAATAAGGATGAAATTTGAAGAAATAAATTCTTTGAGTATAAATGGGAAAATATATTGTTCTCCACTGAATGTATTCAAAGCTGAACAAGTTTAGATTTAAACTTGCATTAGTAGAATTCTTGTACGCATTCTCTAACACTTCATCTTACACCAGAAAAAATACCGAGTCCAAAATAATCTCTGCAGTGGTACTTTAGAGTCAGGAAAATTAAACCACATAAGCATTCACATCCCCTTTCCTTCATACCTTCTAAGAATGCTGTGGTTGACCAACAGCAATCAGCTCTGAGTGCCCTCACTAAGATTGGGTAACCGCTGTCCTCTATATTCCATATCACCTTTCCTGTAATGACACTTGGTCTGAGACTGCTGACTTAACATATTTCATCTTCCTTTGTACTCGTTTTTCAGAAGTCAAAAGAATACACAAGGTGTGAAGTAAAAGAATGAGCAAATCCCTAAAGTGTTGTATTTTTCAATTTTTACCATATAGGTTTCTTTTGCATTGAGGAATTAGCTATTTTTATCTGCCATGGTTTGAAACTGCCAGAATTTCTCTCAATGCAGCTCATCACAACCAAGCCTAAAGTTTTACACATAAACAGTCAATAAAATCTTTCAATTGATACTTACGACTTTCCATGGCCAAAACTGTGATGTTATGAATAGCATTAGTTTCCCTGTCCAAAGATTTAGCAGTCGTAATGACTCCACTGTTGGCATCAATATTGAAATACCTCTCCAGGTCTGTGTTTCGATCTATCGAATACCTAGGTAAAGGATGAAAGAAAACCTTTTATTTATGTTCAATTAGAGCTTGTAAAAATATTTCACTGATTTTTTATTTGAGGGAAAGTGTTTCTCCTGTTTCCCTAGTTTGACATTGTTCACTCCAGTTTCTCTGGGGCATTGAGGGAAGCAAAGCCATCTGCAAAGCTGAGAGTTCCACAGTGACCTGTGCTGACAGTGGCAGGCTCCACTCCCACGGTGTCCTATTAAGTGAGGTGAGACACAGTCCTCTGTCTTTTCTTTCTTCCTCTACTGTAAGGTAAACTCAGGAATTAATGAAATAGCATCCTCCTGAAAGCCAGATTAGGAGAAAGCGAGTTGGAAGTTTGCTACAAGGCTGTACCAGCTGAACACTGATCCCATGGGAACTGGTAGTCTGAGCACAGAGCTTTCTGTCACCAGCAGAAGAGCCCCTGAGTCACCCAGAGCTGAACAGGCAGAGGGAAAAAAGAAAGATGATGCAGAACAGGGTCAAGGGATTACATGTCATCACTGTCAGCTCCCGATGCTTTACTGTCATTAGACAAACACAGGCTCATGCCCTTAACTCTTTGGTTCAACATATCTTTACTTCTCAATTTGTTTTAGGAAGGGGAAATGAGATCCTTAGCAAACAGAATATAGCATAAGAGAAAAGGTCAAAAAATGCCTGTGGGTGATTTGCTTACAAACTTTTTGAGAGAAAGGGACAGTTATTAGGCAGATTTAGATTTACAACTGGAATACTCTCAACATTTGATTTAATATTTGGTCAGATTCTTGCACTCTCATTTAGGTTAAGTATGTACTCCAGAGCACTTCCCTACACTCGAGATGAGTTAAAATGTCTGAATCAGATCAAGTGTGATCATTACAATTACTGTCAAACTGATGATATATTAAATTATTGATATAACAGTAACCAAATTATTTGAATGACGTGGCAAGGAAGAATTATGGACGACAGATAAAAAATGGGACTTCCTAGATATAATGATCTCATGAAACTATTCGTTTTGTTCTGTGTTGTAATATACCAGCTTTTTCTTTGTTGTGCTACTGTCTTTTTAATCTATCCCTCTTGGCTGCATAATCTAAGAGCAGAGACTTGTTACACAATTAGAATTGTTTTACTGTATTATGTCTCAGTAAAAGAGAGAACAAAGAGAGAAACCATAACAGCAGGTTTTGTGGATCACGGCTTTCCCTCTTTCACTTTTTTTTTCTTCTTCCATTTTACGTTAACTGAAGGTCGTTTTCACTTAATTTCGTGCCAGCACTGTTGTTTATTTGGTCAGCAGTGCTCTACAGCTGTTTTGTGGTTGGCGAGTTTCCCCATGAGACTGTGCCTGTCATCTCTGCTATGTAGTCACTCTTGGCAGCCCCATAGCTGGGACTCAATCTCCTGCCAGCCCTTAGATTTTACAATTATTGACACTATCACTATGCAACTTGAAGAGTCAAAGACTTTTCTTTAAAGAATAGTAAAGAAAGGGAAGGAGAAGGAGGAGAATGAGGAGATGGAGAGGTGAGAAAGACAAAAATAGAAAATAAAGGAAGAAAGCAATAAAAGGAGGGAGGGAGAGGGAAAGCAAACAAGTTACATAAATTGGATGACCGATTCTTATGAAACAAGAAGAAAAATAATTTTTATGCATCAGAAGCAAGTGGTTTTCCTTAACTTATTTACAAGTATTGTATCCATACTCAAATTCTAAAAAAAATATTTTAAATACTTTTAATCCTTTAATTCCTTGCAGCCATTAATACTTGAAAATCTTTGAGCTTCAGGAGTTTTAAATCCTTTATTTAAGCTAGTTCAAACATCAATAGTTCTCTGGTCCATACGAGATAACCTCCTATTTCCAAAACATGTATTTATGTTT
The DNA here is from genome assembly GCF_003945595.2 of Pipra filicauda. Classification (NCBI taxonomy): domain Eukaryota; kingdom Metazoa; phylum Chordata; class Aves; order Passeriformes; family Pipridae; genus Pipra; species Pipra filicauda. The sequence goes on along the minus strand of NW_024104676.1, from coordinate 2,238,312 downwards.
CCCAACCCCCAGTATTGTCAAGGTTTTGTATCTGATTTTGTAATTTCAACATTTTCTGAATTATAACAAATCTAATTTTTAATCAGTATGAATATAGTCAAACATGAGGAAGTTGGAATAGTTATTTATAGATTATAATTTAAACTTCTTAAACAGATCCTGAAAAGTTTTATGCATTAATCCTCCTTAACACATTCCAATTTTAGGTGAATCTGGCTCTGATGTATCATAGCAGATGCAGAACAGCTTTAAATTATGTGGTCTTTCAGAACCTTCAACAATGTATGTAGCAGGTTCACAAGCATATAGATAAATCCTCACTACTTTTCTTTTCCCTCCCCTTCAAATGCCAAAAAACTTTGAAGTAGAAGAAATCTTCAGGATGTTAGTTACACTGACGATGTAACAATTTTTTATGCTGGAATTGTAAAAATTAACCAGATCAAGACAAATAAACTCATTTTTATGTTTATGCAGGAGTCAAAAGTATTCTGAGCACGGCCTGCATTAATGGAACTATGTTTAATCCTATTCTAAATGACTCTGCTAAATCATACTATACACCAGATGATAACATCAGTGCCAGAAAACAGTGTCACAGCAAAGGAAGAGCTCAGCAAAGATAAATTTCACAAGTAAATACATGCAAGCATCCATCTAGGACTTGTTTATACATTATAGGAATCAGCTATTTTCAATATGTTGCAAGTATATAATGAAATAGAGAGAACATGTGCATCATCTCTAGGAGTGAAACATGCTTTATTTTTGCAACTTAAAATTCCTGCTGTAGAAATTAGAGAGCTACTCTAAAGTCCCAAGTTCATTTTCAATGCATGAAAGTAAAAACTTAACCAAAACAGGTGACACTCAAACAAGTACTGTACCTGCGAAGGCCTCTCCTACGTATGCCCTAAGCGAACAACAATAACAAATGAAACTAAGTACTAACTTCTAATTGTGTATGCATTTCTCCTCCTCCTGCAGATGTTTAAATTAACAAAATTCCTGAGTCATAACCACTACTCTTGAGACCCTTTGCATGTTCCTTTGAGAATTAATATTATTACTCTGCATAAGAAAAATAACAAGTAGCTCATTAGTGGTTTAACTTAGGTGGTGAGTCTTTATCCTTGAGCTTTGACCTTAAATACAAGAAAACATGATCCTGGACATTATATTGTGGAAAACTTGCAGGTTCTTCACACACTGAAGACAAAGAAAGAAGGCCTTGACAGTTCATGCATCTCTAATGGTTGTATCTCTTCCCATTCGAATGGAAGGTATTTGGTTCCAGCAAAATTAACAAACCCAAAATATTATTGTCTTTAGCCATCCTGACTAGCACAACATGCATCTTGTCCTATCCACTTCTCTAATGTAAAGAGTTTTTACTAATGTTTCCTTCTGTGGGACCTCAGCTCCAGTTTACCACGTGGGAGTCTATGTCCTATTATGTTCTTATTTCTAGTGCACGCACAATCATTATTCACACACACATGCGCACACATATACACATACATGTGTATCATAATTTTTGATCTTGGTTGATTTAAGAGAACATTACTCCCTAAAGATAATAATAGGCTTTTCCTAACTTTAGGGAAAAATAAATATGAGCAGTATTTTGAGGGTTTTTTCCCTTGGAATCCTGAAACTATATCTTCTCTTCTTTGTTTCACAAAGATTTAAATACATAATTTTTTCAAAGGTTCTGTAGTTCAGGATATAAAAGTCCAAACCATGCAAACTCATAGAAAACCTCAATCTCCCTCTCCAAGGGAACAAAGCTTACTAATTGATTCAGCGTAACCAAAGACCCTCCCACCACAAAATGAACAACTTCAATACAAAGGCTAAATAAATAAGACATTTTACAATTACCTGACAGGACTATTTGAGGCATCTGGATCATGGGCTGCTACAGTTCCAATGATAGTGCCAACTTTTGCTGCTTCAGACACCACCATGGAGTACAAACGTGAAGTAAACACAGGTGGCTCATCAACATCTTCTACAATTATCTTCACTGTTGTCATGTCACTGAAGGGTCCCAGACTCAGGAAACGAGGATCAATATGCATATTGGCTGCTTCTATCCTCAGGGTATAGCTTGTCTTAGCTTCAAAATCCAGCTCCTATGCAGGTAAAGTTGTTTGGAAATTTTATTATCCAGTGAAGTTGACACAAAACTGTTTCACTTACAATTTTTAGTAAGTACAAAATGAACTTTGCCATTTGTATACAACCAGCAGTTTCAACTGACAGAGCACAGTTGCTGGCTCATTTTTTAGTTTTCTCAAAACACAATTTGCAGTGTCTCACTAATGAATATTCCTCAATGACTTTAACGGTAAAGATAGTTTACCCTGTGAATGAAATAATTCTCTGAAATAATGCCAAACTTTCTATGACTTCTTTGAGGACCAAATTCTCACCTTTAGTTCACCAGTGTGAATGAATACTTTGTTTTGTCTTTTTAATATTTTATCTAAGATCACGGTAAATACTACGTGCCACAGTACCCAGACATAAGAACTCAATATAATATTCACAGGTTATTTACAGGTGAAAGCATCTTGTTCAGAAAATTGTAGGTAAAATTTTTTTGGTTTTGGTGTTTTGGGGGGTTTTTTGCATAGCATTGGGATTAACTAAATAATTGTTACTCCAAGCTCTGTATAAATTTGTGTAGAAAATGTGGCAATTGCTTAAATGACATTGCTTATAAACTTTTTATATAAGCTGATAATACTTTGTATTGAGATGCATCCTGAAGATTGTTCTCTTTTGTTTTGCTTCTTAAGCAAAATGTACATTATTTTTTTACACCTTCCTTCTGCAATAATTTTCTTTAATGAAATTTGTCCTAGTTAGAACAGCTGGGACCAGTTCATCACTGTATGGGTGTAACCCAAAACTGTGTATTCTATAGCCTTCCATGCCATTTCCCAGAAACTGTTATCAATAGACTATTTACACCATCTGCCCAGAGCAGCCTGACTCCTCAGGCTATAAACTGGGTGTTAAGAGGCCTGCAAGATAGGAGGGTGCTCCTGTCCTCACACCCATTGTGGAGCTCCCCGCCCTGAGGGAGGTACTGGGCATTCCTGCCTGAACTGGAGGATATATAATCTTGGGGTCTTGGGACTTTTTTAACCACTCGTGGGATCCAGAGGAAGACTGCAGATCATCGCTCTCAACCAGACTGAGACCACCCCTCTCGACTGGACTGCAACCACCACTTTTCAACCAGACTGCAACAGCACTCTCACCAACAGGTTTTCCCCTCTCCTTTTACTTTGGACTCAGGGGGGCCAAAGAACACCACTCTGTTCATGCCCCAGGGTGCTGGGTTATACATTTGGGTTTTGTGGGTTAAAACCAATTGTTTGTCTGTATAATCATACCTATTGTATTATTTTATTAAATTGTTATTCTGATTTATAATCTCTCTTTTGAGTTGGGTTCATTTCCCCTGCCGGTTTACCTTTAAACCAGCAAAAAATTACAGTTTCTTTTCAAATAAATACTGCATTAGAATCAAAAATTACCCTAAAACTAGAGAGATATCTGCAATGTGGAGGACAGTCTCATAAAGAAAATTATTTTAGAGACAAAAAATCATCTTAGCTCACAAGCAATTACTGAAAGAAAGTATCAAGTTAATGTTACAACCATTTACCCCATATCTATAGTCTTAGTTTGTCAGCTTGCACCAATATTCAGCTAACTATTCCTTTTCAATTCCAAGTTTAATCATTAAGAACAGCAGCAAAAGACCCAAACACTTCTAAAGCTGCAGTCTGGTTACTCAACTATAATTCCAAGTCTATAAAACAGATTAAAAATGGTTTTCTGCAGTTCTGCTACTGAATACATCAGAGGGATCTGAGATGTGCTTGCAAATTAATCTGCCAGCATCTGCAAAACATTCCAGTATTCACTCAAAGGAGCAGCAGAGGTGAAACATACATCTGTTGACCTACAAGGACCTACATTCTCCATCAAGTTACAGTAGGATAAATCCCAAATGAGCATCCTAAAGTCAGAGATTATGCTGATGCTATAAAACAGCTGTAAACAGCCTAGATTTAAATATGAAAAATGAACTGCAGCACATCATACTCAGAAAGGCACTGAACTTTTACAAACTCTGTGTGGCAGCAAAAGGCTTCTCTGAATGGGAATACATGTGATCCTCACATTATGCAACTGCTTACTTCTTGCATTGAATCACATCTGTAGTATCCATAGCTCTCTAAAACAGATATGCCATAAAAGAAAGCTTGTCTGCATACTGGTCACTATACTGGATACAATTAGTATTTATTACTAAAGCGTGTTTAATATTTTTTATTTTCACTCTGGTTTTGTATTTAAAGTACAATATATATGTTATGAAACAAACCCCATTGCCATAATGCAAATGTAATGTGATGTTAGGATGATGAAAAATGTCTCAGAAACTATATTCTATAGTGATAACAACTGATAACTGATATGACCAGACGAGCAGCGAGGTTAAAGAGAAGACAACCAAGCACACAAATATCTTAAGACTCCACGTTTTCCCATAAAAGCAAACTATTAACTAAAGAAATGATAACCTGAAAAATGTCAAAGACAAAAGGCCAATATTTGTTGAATTAAAAAAGAAACCACTCATCCCTCAAAAAACCCTCAAACCGCCAAACCTTTAGCAAACAGTATATTTTCAGTCAGAATGTACAAAAGTATGTAGTGGAGAAGGGAAAGCTAATTTATTCTCATTAATCAGTGATATCTGCTGAAATTGAGTGATTGAGATTACAGTGATACGTAATTAAATACATGGAAATACATCCTGAGACTGCAGACAAGATATCTCCTTCTGATATACTAATGTCAACAGCACAGTCATTCTAAGTAAAAAAGAATAAGAAAATTCTGTTTTAACAGACAAAGTCATACAGCACAATATAGGTAGCTGGACAAATTATATAACTTCTAATTTTCATAGACTAGCAAAATAATGAAGAAATATTATTTTACTTAATTTTAAGATACTTCTATGTTTCTATAATGATTAAAGAAGACTAAATTAGAACTTTATTAACTGAAATAATAAAAATGTAGTTTTTATGTGAATGTTTATCATGAGGGCTGAGATGCACTTTTAAATAATCATATTTCATTCTTGTAATAAAAAAAGAGAACACTCTTCATTTGACTGGATTACAGGAGTTTTAGACTAGTAGGGAATACATGAAAAATACAATGTGATTAGAAAAGTATTTCCTCATAGAGAAGGATGCAAAACTATCAATGGTGTAGATTCATATTCTAAACAGCGTTCCTTAATAAGAGCAGGTTTAATCTTAAACTTAGCTGTATACATCTAAGAAATACACCATGATGTCCTTAGTGTGATTGTACCAAAATTCTTCCAGGAAAAAAATCAACTGGTCTAGTTATGAATGCCTGTTTTTCACCAGTCATTAGTAATGGAGTATCAGTAATTGGAAGAAGTAAACATCTGCTCTCAGCAACATGTATCCTGCCCTAGGATTTACTCAGATATCTTCTGGTACCCAATGCTGCTGACAATATCCAAAAGCTATAAGGATCCTTGTTAATGAAACATGAATAAAGAAATTAAAAAAAAATCTAACTTATGTACATACACAGTGGAGAACAGCTGGTGTTTAGAAAAAGGTAAGTATGGATTGGCAAAGGAATTTTACAATATCTAGTGTTATTGTGTTATGTAGTGGCAGTGATGTTGTTTTACTTCAGTTCTTTGTAGCAGAGCCTGTCTCTTGTGGGGTGTGGCAATGTCTACAAAAGCTACAGTCATCATCTTCAATCTATTTCTACAAGATACACAACCTCAGATCCTGTGGTGAATACAGAGGTATCAGGTTTTAAGGCAGAATATACTCTGGAAAACAAACAGAACCCCTAAGGTATGATTAATATGCAAGAGCTCTTGACCTGGTGGAAATGTTTCAACATTTCTTACATAATATAATTAAGACACTTCATGCTACAAACACTAATGAAAGACTGAGAAAGTGAACTGAAAAGATTTTTAATTCTTCTTATCTAATTATCACTGACATCTGTTAACAGACAGCATTATTTAACTGGCCTTCGGATCATGCCTTTATTATTTCCTGCTATAAAAAAAGGCACAGGATTCCAATAATGGAACACCAGCTTAACTGACTACAAATCACTACATCAGTGCTGAAGGTTAAATGGACGATGTATACTTCAGTCCTTCAGTACAGTGAATAGAGCTTGACGGCTTCATTAATATCTGTGCATTAATATTATCTGATTGGATCTTGTGCAGGATCCATTAATCTTTCCCTTTGTGAACTCTGTTGGTTTTATTAGTTTTTCCTTTTAAGGGGTAAGAATTTTATACTCTCTAAAGAAAATTACAAAACAAGTCTTCTATGTTACAGAGGCTGAATATGAAGTTATAAGTCATGGAAAGCTCATTTTTGTAATTTTCATTTTTATTTAATGGTAACTTTGTAATAAGGTACGTTTTAGGGGTGAAAATCCCATTTTTAAGCTCAGTTGAGGTTTTATATTGAAAACTGCAGTACATCAAACAAATGCACACCATCTCTCAAAGGAACCATGGAAGCCTCATGTTCTTACATTGTAAACTCTGATACAGAATTGAAAGAAAAATTTCCAGCAGGAAAAAATGTTAACAGTAATGGAAAGATACCTTTTCACTCAAAAGCTTATGCACAAACCCTCTCCCCTCCCATTTTATAATTGCCAGTATTGCTTTTAGAATGAACTCAGGTTTTAAAATAATCTCTTAGCAGTCACTGTCTATCAGAAAGTACTTCGCAACACTATTTTCACATCTTTTCCTTTAACATTCAAATTGGTTGGTGTTATTGGTGGCTGGGCTGTGCACTGGGGGGAGAAATGAAGGCAAAGTGAGCAAGAACTGTACCATGGGAAATCTTAATGCTTGTCATTTGCTGCAGCAAGACATTACATTCCTCTCTCTACAGAGTCTTCAGGCTTTTTTTGATCTTTTTTTTCCTCTTAAATCCACTAAAATCTCTCCATAGACTTCCAAATGACTTGAATCAGGTTTCATAACATTTCAAAAAGTCACATATGATACATAAAATAAAAATATATCTTACAGCCTAGTTTATTACTAAATTACCATTGCTACTTTAAGCACCAAGTATTTGATAAAGTTGTAGGTGGATAAAGAGCATCAGGTTTTTTATCTTATGATGCTTTGCTACTAAGCTATTTCTATTACTGAAGTCTAACCATAGCCTGCAACTTTGCGAATAAAGGGAAATCTGTACTTATATGACGCCCTTTTTAGTATACTATTCTTAGGAACAGTGCTTTGGAAACCACAAAAAATAAGGTTTTGTGTATGCAGTTTGCTTAGAAAGTGAAACCAAGACTCCATTCATGTGTATTACGATCAGAATTCTGTGAACAGTCAAATTCACTTCAAAATTGTACACATGTAGGTTTGCATGGCTACTTCAGAATTTGTTGTATTAAATGACTGAATCATCATTCACTTCCATAAATGTTTCTTCAGTTCTAAGATTGCTACTGTAGAGACAAATCTGACACATTTTTTAAAACTCCAATATATGCAGAAAAATTACACATTTTCTCCAAACAGCCTCACCACTGTGAAATCGAGCTATGCAAATTATGTGAGTCCTTTACTAGCAGAGCACTGATAGCAGAGTGTAAATTACAAATGAAACCACAGGAAGGAATTGATCCTACTCTACAGATGGAGAACTGAGTCACAGTGTGAACAGAGAAAAAATTTTCAAACACTTCTAAGAAATACAAATGCCCGATTCCTTTTCAAAACCTGTACAATACTTCTTTCAGGATATTTTGTTTCTTGATCTTTTCCTGCAAAGGTCACTTAAGATGTATATTTTCCTTAATCAAGCTTGAAGGTAACTTACACATCTAGTTTAGTTTAACTTCTGAATTGGCAGACCATGGCTTTCACAGGTGCACTGTTTGTTGGGTTCAAAACTGGCTGGCTCGTCAGGCCCAGACGGTGGCAGTGAATGGTGCTACATCCACTTGGTCTCCAGTCATTAGTGGGGTTCCCCAGGGCTCGGTGTTGTGGCCAATCCTGTTTAATATCTTTATAAATAATTTGGATGAGGAGATCGAATGCACCCACAGTAAGTTCATGGATGACACTAAGTTGGGTGGCAGTGTTGATCTACTGGAGGGTAAGACAACTCTGCAGAGGGACCTGGACAGGGTGGATCAGTGGGCTGAGGTCAACTGTATGAGGTTCAACAAAGCCGAGTCCTGCACTTGGGTCACAACAACCCCATGCAGCACTACAAGTTTGGGAAAGAATGGTTGGAAAGTGATCTGGCTTTCCCAAAAATGACCTGGGGTGGTGGTTGACAGCCAGCTGAACATGATCCAGTAGTGTGTCCAGGTGACCTAGAAGGTCACCTGGAGTGGCATCCTGGCTTGTATGAAAAACAGTGTGGCCAGCAGGACCAAGGAAGGGATTGCTGATTGCTCCCCTTTACTCACCACAGGGGTCTGCACCTCAAGTACTGTGTTCAATTTTGGGCATCTCACTATAAGAAAAACATTGAGGTGTTCTCTGGAGCATGTCCAGAGAATGGCAGTGGAGCTGGTGAAGGGTCTAGAGAGTAAGTCATATGAGTACTGGCTAAAGGAGTGGCTGGGGTTGTTCAGCCAGGAGAAAAGGAGGCTCAGAGGAGAACTTATCGTTCTCTACAACTACCGCAAGCTTGTGCCAAGAGAGATTCAGGTTGGACATCATGAAAAGGCTGAGGCTGGACATCATCATCAGTGAAAGGGTGGTTAAGCATTGAAACAGGCTGCCCAGGGAGGTTGTAGAGTCACGATCCCTGGAGATGTTCAAGAAACAACGATGTGGCACTAGCTGACATGGCTGTGTTTGGTCAAAGGCTGGACTTGATGATCTTTCCCAAGGTTAAGGTCTTTTCCAACCTTAATTATTCTAATGTATGATCTCTATTCTAATCTATTCTATTCTGTTCTGTTCTATTCTGTGATTCATTACAGAGACTGCCTACAGTTTGGAGAATAGCCAAACTCTCACATTATTTCCAACATCAGAATTGTAGCACAAAGTTTGAGTAGATGGCATCTTTAGACTGCTCTGTAAAGGATAAAAATAGAGTTTTCCTCTGTTTCATTTGACAAGTGAAAACTTTTCATTTATTTATTATTATTTTTAACAAAAGAGAAAGTGGGTAAATAAAAAATGGGAAGAATTCCACAGGAACTTGAAACTACTGGGCAACAAATTGTTTGAATATAGTAGGTTACAGGAAAAAAAAATTAGCTTTCCCACCACTTTCCCACTCTTCCTTTAAGCTGAAAATATCTCTTATGGGTCCCATTCACTTGTTTATACCAAATTCTGAAGAAAGAAGAAGAAAGACAAGGGAGAAGAAACACAAAGTTTGTCTTCTAGCATTTTTGATATCCTACTGCACCTTGGAAATAGAGTGTAGCATCCTAAAAACAACTTAAACCCTTTTATATATTGTCCTAGACACATACTGGATACATTTTTTTGCATATGAATTCAGTTCATGTATTGCAGAAGAGGGTAGGTTTTGGGTTTTAGTGCAACTAACCAAGTAAATGGTTCAGTAGTGTTTCTGTCATTAGGTGAACTTCTAGCTTCGCTGATCTCACAAAATAAAAATTCTACCCAGACATAACCTGCTGTTATTATATAAGTCATAAATTCACGAAAAAATTAGCCCTTGTCCCAAATATTTTGAAAAAGTTGTATGGGTTTGTTTCTTTGGGAGTTTTATTGTTGTTTTGTTTAGTTTAGAGTGAACTTCAGCAACTTCCTGGAATATGTGAATTTCACATCTCATTCATTTTATCCTAATTCAAAAATCATAACCAGGACAAATGGAAGTAAGGTGTGATGACCATGTGAAAAGCAATATAGCAGCAAACACTGTAATGATACAGCATGCATGCTTCTTCATTGTGCTGCATAAAATAGTACAATCCAATTCTTTACTCCTTGGAAGGATAAAGATCAAGGAGAAAAACACACAGAGAAAGCATTCCTCCCTTGTCTGATTCCATGTGGTCAAGGGAGTTATTGCAAGAGTACCAGACTACAATCAAAAAGTTACTTTGAACTGAGGTTTAGATAAGTAGCTAATATATACTGACACTAGGTAAGAACAGTACTAGCATGTTGAGGAACCTGGAATCGCCAGTCCTTTCATGGCTATAAAAACTATGAGCAGAACTACCAGTACTATCCAGAAAACAACACTGTAGAAAACAACACTTTTCTCAAAGTGTTGAGAAAAACCCATTCTCAATAGACTGTGCAAGCCAAAGAGATATCTGGATTTAGCAATGCAGAAGAGATATAAATAAGGAAAGAATACTCTCCTTATATTTCTATGAATATCACTGTGTAGTAGTTTGGGCTAGGCCTTCCTTGGTGACCAGTTGGCAACCAAGGAAGGGTCCAGATTTACCCAGTATTCCCTACGATTTTAACGTAAGCCAGACTATAAGAAGAAAGGAGGAGAGGCCTTCGCTCTCTTTCCTTCCGGCGGCTTGGAGGTGCAGGTTCCCTGCTGTTGAGTCCCCCCCTGCCGTGTTGGGGAGCGAGGCCTGGTAAGGCCTTGCTGACCTTGGGAGGCAGAGGTTGCCGGCGATCGGTCCAGAGTGACTCTCGGATGTCCCAAGGAGAGTAGTGAGGTATTTCTTTGCTAACTCTTTTAGTTGCTAGATATCGGGCTACTAATCGGGAGATATATATATATATATATATATTTTATTTTGGTTTTGTTCCTTTTCCCTTCCCCCTTCCCATTCCCTTGTGAAATTGTATATATATTTCAATTGTATATAACTGTAACATAAGTGTAAATATATTTATATATATATTGCTTTAGCTGTCTCTCTCTCGTTTCGGTTTTTCTTGATTGTTTTTCTCCCTCTTCTCCCTGAGGTTTTGGGGGGGACTTCTTGTGGTAAGGTTTGGAGACTTGGCAGGGAGCCAGCTTCAAACCATATCACCCTGTTAGAGTAAAATCACAATTTTTTTTTTCTGCCGACTTTCGATGTTTTGAAGTCTCTGTGTCATAGGGTGCAGAGAAGAAATGTGTTTATATGTGCATAGAAAACAATCCAAACCAACCCAAAAATTAAACACACCCAAATCTTATTCACCAATTTTGTCACCTTTCAAACCAATACATGTGTAAGTCCATCATACACAAGTAATCTTGAGATATACTTAATCATGTAACATTTTTATCTTTCTAATGTCACAAAACCTGGTATCTCTCTGTTTGAAACCAAATAATTTTCCTACAATTTTCGCTCATTCTTGGGCATTTTCTTTCATATTCCATCCACTTGGAGCATAAAAAACCTGCTTTGCTCAGTGAATTCTTAAATATTACTTCTCACAATTTTTTTTCTTTCTTACAAAAACTCTTTTTATTTAATGCTACTTATGTGTTAAAAGAAGTGTTAGTTTTTAGTGAGGAAGTCAACTTTTCAAAAGCGGTTATCCTTCTAAAAGCAGAATGAAAAATCCTCAGTTCATGTGGAACTCGGATAACCAGGTGCCAAACTTTATCCACAACACCCAGCACAAAAATGAATGGAGCAGTGCTTTCAGCTGCTCACAGTTACTGCTGGTGATTTTCATGCCCAGCCTGCTGAGCTTTATGTACAATTGCAGCAAAAGTATGCAAAGCTAGCGCATCCATTTGCATTTAGAACCAAAGCGTGCCTTTTCAGAAGTCTTTGCCTTGGCATTTTACTGCTTGATGTGTACACAGACATGTCATCTGAGCATATAAATACAAGTTGAAAAGGATGGGCATGCATTTTGAGGCTGAGCTGTTTCTCAATACCTCAGCTAATTTCAGGGCATGAAAAGGAGAGAGGTAATTGCACTCAGAGGAGTACAGAACATCATGTGCTGGACAGTAAAATGTTTAGGCAGATTTCAGGCTACAGACTTAATTTCTTCCCTGATTTCCTACCAACGAGCACACATTACCACGCAGGGATAACCCTTGCCTGGCTCCATAGTGATCTGGCAGGTAAGACTCAGTAGTTGAAGCCCATTTAACCTGCATACACTGTTATTAATGGTCTTCTATGTATTTGTTCTCCAGAGAAGAACAAGTTGCCCGGTAGCCACCGTGCTTGAGCTCTTCACTTACTTCTCTCCTAGACAGTATTTTCTGTAGGGTTGGCAGGGAGGGTCCTTCAGCCCTGGGCAAGACACTCAGTTCTCTGGAGTCAAAATGAAGAGCTAAGGACATCCAAAGGTTTGAGAGGTGCCCCTCAGCATGAGGACTTGCTTTTGGGTACGGCAGAGTGTATCGAGTCTGGATGCAGTGCAGTTAATTTTCCACACAGCAGCCCCCCCCAGTGCTGCACTTTGTATTGGTAGCTGGGAAGGTGTTGACAACACACCAGATTTTTGGCCACTGCCAAGCAGCGCTGGTACAGCACCAGCACTGTCTCTCCAACATTCCCCACGCACACCAGTAGGCTGGGTGTGGGCAAGATCCTGGGAGGAGAAACAGTCAGGACAGCTGATCCAAACTGACCAAAGGGATATTCCATGCCATAGGCTGCCTGCTCAGATATAAAAGCTAAGGGAAATAATGGGGGGGAAGGAAGGGGCATTCATTATTTACAGCATTTGCCTTCTGAAGCAACTGATACACGAAGTGAAGCCCTACTTCCCTGTAAGTGGCTGGACATCACCATAAGGAATGAGATCTTCTGTATTTTTTCCCTTGTTTGGTGTGCATGTGACCTTCACTTTTGCTTTTGTAAACTGCCCTTATCTCGACCCACAATGTTTTTTCCACCTTATTTTCTACCCCCCCTCCCCAAGTGGGGCATGATAGAGTGACTGGGTGGGCACCTAGCACCCAGCCAAGGTCAATCCGCTGCACAGAGTAAAGTGAATTAATAATAGTAGGAAAATTGGTGAAAAGTTCTAATGATGGACAGAAAAAAATATCAATTCTTATGTCAAAATATAGCAGCATCTAGGTTTAAAGATTATTAACAAATTGGATCATTTCATCAGGTCAACAATTTTTAACCTTTTTAATGTAGTTCAATAGCTATTTCACAGAGTATTTCTTAGGACAAATGTTCAGTACTGAAAAGTCCAGTTCGGCTCCCCAGCTAAAGTTATTACAGAAATAATAAATGGCAATTATTTGGTCCACTGTACAGCACTGCAATCAGGATGTGCCAGGAACAAAAGTATACTAAAAATTAAAGTGAACTCACCAGTTCTCAAATTAGATCACTGACGAACCTGACTGATTCAGTGTTGGTCACTGAGGCACTAGTAAATGCTCTCCCTCTAGGATAGGCAAATTTCTCTCAAATCTTTGGCCAAAAATCTTAAATGAGCAAACTGAAGATGCCACATTGAATCTGGCTGTTGAACAGAGACTACTAACTTTTCATTCAAAGGTAGTACAGTTTGTAAGAAACCTAAGATGGGTGATTTTACCTTGAAAAAAAGATAATTCACATTACACATATTAGAGCCTGATCTAATATGCATGTTCATGGTGCTGAACATACTCCATTTGTTGTGACGTGTGGATTCTTACTAGTTCTCAACAGTTATTAAAGGCATCAGAGAACTAGCCCATTGCTTTGCAACATCATGCAGTTTTAGCTTCTTTCAAAGGAGATATGTTACTGAAGTTTTGTTTTAGAAAGGAATTGATGCATCAGAGAAGGGGGAAAAAACCCAATAAAACAAGACAAAAATTCCACAACTGATAGGTGAAGGTTACAAAAATTAAAGAGTATATAGGGAAGAAAAATTCATTACAGAATCATATCAAGTACAAACGTTAAGTCCTTGTTTAGGAACATAATCACATATATTCTAAAACGCCAAGTGATTCCCACATTTTAGGGATATTAAATTGCTGAGGAATACATCCAGTACAGGTAGCTGAGTTGCAGTGGCAGCTGCAGATTTAGCTCTAGGTGGCTGGAGGCCCAGGCAAGAGGCCTTGAAATGCGGACCCTTTGCAGTACTACGGTCACAGGGGCCTGTGGCCCAGCAGGGGACCGAACACTCAGAAACATGGTAGGGGCTGAGAACCTCTGACCTTACTGGGCTGAGACTTGTGAGGGGATAAAAGCCTGGGCGTGCCTTTGTTCCCAGTCCCTCCCCGGAGGCACCAGCTCGAGCTGCTATTTTGTTACTGTTATTGCACCAAAATGAAATCATTTTAAGGATCTGGATGCCTGACACACTGCTATAGGAAACCTGGGGTCGAGCTAGTAAGGAAACCCGGTCTGACTGTGTGAGCATGGGGTGTGTAGCTGTGAATGGGCTTTGGGCCCAGGTCAGGTGTTGCAAGTGTGATGGCCTGAGTGGCTCCTGGATGGCGAGACAGGGAATTTTCCTTAAAATTGCTCTACCGGAGTTTGTCCATAGATTTGGTATTGCCATTGCCAAGCACTCACACATTCAGAGTAGGAAATTATTTAAGAGATTCTTCTACAGTGTCGCATTTTTTTTCCTGTTTGCAAAAATTAAATTTTCTTGAAAAATATTTCAACACGTTTTTATTTTTTTAGAGGGTAGTCTAAAATGTGTTGCAGGAAGGTAAGAAAACTGGTTTAATATTTTTATATAAACACGATTTTTCAGTTTTAAAAGGTTACTTTTTTAACTGTACATACAGAGATCTATGAAGAAAAAATATTTATTTAATTTTTTCAGTTTTTTAAAAATAATATTTTTCATAATATATGAACCTGTAAAACAACTATTTTCACTGTTACATAATTTAAAAGTTAGATGTGGTTCTGAATAGAACCACATCAACCAAAGACAATTAGATAATTATTTTTAAAATTAATTTTGGGATCCGTTTCTTATTTGGAGCTTGCATTTTCACTGTGAAATATATTTTTGTATTTTCTCTTTAATACAAAGACAAATAAGACTAAAGCTTATATTCCCATCCAAATACAGGTGCTTTAAAAAAATCCTCATCAAAAAATAAAAAGCACAATATTTTTCAATGTAACTCATTAAAACCCTCAAAATCATACAGTGAAGCCAAGATGAAATATACCAATGGAAAAAAACTTTACAGCAGACCAGACTCTTAAGAAGAAAAACCCATATTCTCATTACCTGCCCTCATCTTGCAGAGATCCAAATAGAATTGGTGGATAAAATCAGACTCACCTTCTGAATTGTTATGATTCCCTCTTGAGTGTCTTTGTCGACAGAAATTTTGAATACTCCCAAACCATCACCATCCACAATCTTATACTCCATTTCAGCGTTAGGTCCCACATCTGCATCTGCAGCTTTTATTCTGGCCACCACAGAAGCCACTGGCAAAGACTCTGGGACATTATATTGATATGATCCTGTGAAATTTAAAAATTTAGTGAATTCAGAGTCTTTGGGGGCTGAAGGCAAAAACCAAAAATCTAGCTTTCTTAAATTTACTTTGCTTTAAATCATGTGCCTGGATATTTACTCAGGCTACAAGAATATATGCTTCAGTTTTGAAACTGAATTGCCCTTTTTGCTAGGTTCTCTGTGATAGACTCTTCCTTAAGTACTATAGGCATAATTTCTTCATGTGACAAGAGAGGTATAACATAAAGATGCAAAAATGATAATGCAGAGAATGTTTTACTTTGTTTTCTAGAGAAGAGGAAAGTAAACTAATATCAATATAAAATCTTATTATTTTATACCTGTGTATCTTGATTAGGTAGTTTGCAATCTGAACATCACTAGAAACTGATACATATTCATTTCTTTAACAGCAAGTGCATCAACTTGAAAATTGCAGCTTCTTTATTCAAGTACCAAATGATATATATGCTGTCAAAAGGGTATCTGAGTGCAGTCTGTAGCCAATCACCCTCACCTTCAAAAATAACTTCACTTATTCTCTTATTATTTCAAGTAGTTGGTGGCTTGAAATAGCAGGAAATCTATTACGTACAGATCTATTTTTTTCATTTTTGGAGGTGAGGTTCGAGTTGACGTGAATATATTCCTCACATTATTTTAACTCTACTTTAAGAATTATGTTTTTTTTATTTAAAAAAAGAACCCTAGACAGAATGCTATGAATAAACTGTGCTCTTCAGATTTGAGCGTACGACTGTGCTCCTTTCTTTGGTTAGGAGGAGAGACACCTTGGTCAAAGAAAGCAAATAGAGGGAAGGTGACTTTCCAGCTCTTTTGTGATTAACTCTTTAGGAAACACTGTAAGCATATGAGAAATCCTGTTAAAATGTCAAAGGAATATGAAGGATTAAGAGTCAAATTAAAGAATCCTGAAGTCTAACTGGCAAGAGCTCAATATCTATTAAGAGATCTATTTTTTGCTCTTCTTTTTCATAGAGAGGAATGTCCCTGCTGTACACCACTTCTTTTCAACTGATCTGATACACATTAGGGAAAGAAAAATGATGTAATAATGATAATAATAATTATTATAACTTGTGATCAGTGATTCTCAAAGTACTTAACGTGGAAACTAAGCACTTTTTGTTTAGAAATAGCAAGGTGTGTAAAGAAAATAGCAATGTTCAGGAATAATATTACAAGTTATGTATTTACAAAGCAACTTACTGCGTGGAAAGCGGGGTGGGTTGTCATTAACATCAGTCAGGGTGACAGTTACAGATGTGGTCCCTGATAATCCACCATTCTGCCCAACCATGTCCTTTGCTTGAATAACTAACAGGTATTGGTCCTTGGCTTCTCTATCCATATTCGGAAGGGCAGTCTTGATAACACCTGCAGTACGACAAGGTGTCAATGGCTGCACAAGCAAATATGCTACTGTGAAAGCTGAGTTTGCCTTTAGAAGGTAACAGCAGATCGATGACAGCAACAAGAGTGGAATGAATTAATTTCAACACTAATATCACAAGCTTATTTTAAGCAGTCACCAAAACCCACCATTTTTTATTTAGCACTAGATTCACTGTGTAATGCTGTGCATAACTGTGTTTTCCAAATAACATCTCCCTGAACTAGACTTCATAATGTCTTGGGTAACACTCCCTTTCTTGGAAGATGTCCTTTTCTGTATTTGATTTCCTACTCTTTTAGAGTTAGGAAGAACAGAATATTCTGCATTAATTTTTAACATTCCAAGGTAAAGATTCATTTAATGATGTTTTGAATAGTCATTCACCACATTAACTCTTACTAATACTGATATCATGCCACACTTTGCAGGTATATGAAATTGTCTTATTTTTCCATATATTTGATTTAACAATACCCACTTCTAAATCATTAGCATAATCAAGAGAATTTTTAATTATTAATGGAAATATTGTGATATCTGAAGTAGTTTTTGTTATATCCATTTGATGATCTGCACACAATTTGTAATTAATTGATTTGAAATGAAAACTGGAAGAAAATTCCATGTTTCATCCTTTCAGTTATGCTGATATAGAGCAAAAAATAAATATGCCCTCTCAAAATACGATGATTTTATGAATATTTCATGCTCAGTATACAGTACAGCTGCTAACTCTGATTTCCAGAGAGGCAGCCGTTTACTCCACCAGCACTTAGTGTCAGCAGTGAAGGAAACATAAACAAACTAAATAAAGAAGAGGCACATTGGGACACATATCTCTTCATCTGCTATTTGTTGAATGTTTAGTTAGAGTTTTATTTCTTCCCTTACGAATGCAGGACTTGCCATTAATCACCTCTGTGTTGAAACATTTATGTCACAAGCAGAACTGTCTGGCACTATTTCACCCATTTTACAAGACATGTTAAAATACAATTAATATACAATTTCATAGTGTTATTGTTTCTACGTTGCTTTTCCTGGCCTGCTTGTTTTTCTATCATAGTTAAATTACCAGGCAATATTACCCAATCATTTGGAAGATACCTGTCAAGAACAAAGGAAATTGGAGTATTACATCAAAGACAAATGTATGCAAACATTTCAGTCTGAATTCATCAAGATTTTGATTTAGCAGAAACTACCGCATTACTGTTCAAGGGCTGACTGCATTCACTCTGGCAATACACATTGTACATGCATATACATGGAGACAGAGAGAGAAACAGAGAGAAAACCACTATAAATCATACTCATTGGAGGGAGAAAGGTAGTGCTATGTATACCTGCTGAGCATGGACCTGTTGCAATATGAAGATAACTATAGTACTGATTTCTGCAAACTTAGATGTTGCTAAATTGAGTGTGGCTTTTTGGTCATAGCATTGGGATACAGGTCTGATTCACATCAAAGACTATTTATAATAAAAAGGGTAAATACTTTTTTTTCTCCTTTGTCTCAATTTGGCTATTTCCAAAATGAAGATTGTAATTCTTCTCCTTGCTGGTGTAAGTGAAGGCTCAGGCACTAAACTGAATTGAGCACAGCGAGAACCTATTTTCCTGCTTTATGAAATGATACAGCAGAATGGGTAATGTTTACTAAAGCAACAAAGGATTAAAAATTGCATCTTGTTGTGACTTAAAAATATTCAAAAAATTTCATGAAAATTGTAAAAGCAAAATTTCACCAGTAATATATTTTGAAAGTGGCAGCAAAATGTTGTATCAGATAAGGATAGGAAGCACAGTGTTTTCTTCTTCAAATTAATATATAGATTCATTTCCCACAACAAAACTTCAGTTTAAAAAGTAGAATGAAGAGGTAATCGTGCCATAAATCTGTTATGGAAATCTGACTGTGTGACATTTAGATATTTCTAAGACAAACATCTGCAAAAAAACTGTTCACAGAATCATCGAATATGCTGACTCAGAAGAGACCCACAAGGATCATTAAGGCCAACTCTTAGCCCTGCACAGGACTATCCCCAAGAGTCACACGATGTGCCTGAGAGTATTGTCCAAATGCTTCTTGAACTCTGTCAGTCTTGGTGCTGTGACCACTTCCCCAGGGAGCCTGTTCCAGTGCCTGACCACCCTCTGGGTGAAGAACCTCTTTCTAATATCCAACCCAAAACTCCCCTGAGAAAACTTCAGCCATTCCCTTCGGTCCTGTCACTGGTCATCACAGTTCACAGTATCTTGAAATTTTCATTGATCAGAGAGATGGCAACAGGCAGCAGACCAGGCAGCTGGTAGATTGACAAGATAAGAAATTCCATTCCAGCAAAGTCTGTTTATTAAATAGCTCAGATGTATTGTTTTCATAATCTATTCTAAAGAATAAGAGATTAAAAGATCCACAAAATCCAAATGTATTCAATTAACCAAGAGGTCATATTAGTAAGTTCCTAGCAAGTTTTAATGCACATTTTCTTTTTTCTAAGCATTTCTGCAAAGAGTTTATGGAAAGTTACCTGTTTTTGGCTCCACAGAGAAGTAAGGTTGTCCTTGCAATATACTGTATACCACTCGAGCACTGTTGCCGTAAGTAGGATCATCCGCATCAGTGGCTGTCACTTGAACCACAGAGGTCCCTGTAAAATGTTCAAAGGACCATTGTACATGAACAATCAAAAAATATGAACTTCACTTACTCAATATGCTGTTCCAATATATATCTGGAACAGTGTGAGGTGGCTTTTTCACAACTGTTCATCATTTCCATGCTGACTCAGCTTGGCGTATAAATTTCTCTTTGCAAACTAGTATTATCAACTATTACAGAATTCCATCTTCCCAAATAATCTCAGCCTTTGACTCACAACAATAAAAAAACATCTCACCCAGGAGCTCCCCCTCTCTATCTCTGCCTTTGGTTGATGGAGGATATGAGAGGAATATTTCTGTAATGATGGTGATGCCTGAAATCTATTTGAGTATGAAATATAGTAATAATTTCCCTTTTAAGAGAAGTCTGCATGCTGAAATTGTAATGAATGATTAGAAATTCAAACATACATACATATAGATGTTTTATACATTTTGATAACTGTACACAAAATTAATGTTAGCCTACAAAATTATTTACTGCTTCATAAAGAGATGGATGAAGAGTTTCTGTTTCAACTCAGAGAAAAACTGGTGAAAAGTCCTTTAAAAGGTACTAATTTCCTTCAATAATATGAAATACTTGAGTATCAGCTGTGGTAATAACCTAGTGCATAAAGATTCCTTAAGCAAGAAATGTCTCTATGTTGACAGGAATAAGAAAGTAAAATGTCTAACTGGCTAGCAAGTAGGGTATATTTTGTGAAAACCTCATTCTGCATCCAGTTTCTATTCATTATGTTCTCCACATCAGTTCCCATTTGTTTTGTTCTATACAACAGCTTCCATGATGTATGCTGAGAGCAGAATAAAACAACACCTGGGAACCAGGGCCTTGGCCATGGTCACCACCCTTTGATAGCCAGAAAGGATTATTTTTTCTCACTGACAGATTGTTTGGAACATTCAGACCTTCCATTCAACAGCCCAGGGACCCATTTGGAGGTTAGATTGCAAATTAATATTGTAGCAATTTGGCAGATGCTCAGTAAAGGTCTTCAAGACAGGATCAGACTGCTTCACAGACTGGATTTAGACACAAGATTAGAGAGAAGCATTTGTTAAAGACAGTGTTCGTTTTCTGAAAGAACACATTTTTGACATGTGAAAATGAGAGTAGCAAGTCTTGAAATCTCTTTTTAAGAACAAACTGCAATGTCCAGGGTGAACTTAACCCAAGTTGTATTCTGGTCAGTTTTATTTGGATTTTTTCAGGAAATAGTGGGAGAAAGTCTGAAATTCTTCCTGTCTGATCCCCCATCCATTTACCTCAGCTTTTCAGTTCTCAGTTCAGTAGAGCATCATAAATGGATCCTGGGACTAGGTTGAAGGTTTGGAGAGAGGATTAAGTGCAGCTCTCCATAAAATGGAACAGGATGGGACCTACTTGAAAGAATTCTGACCAGAAATGGTCAGTCATAAGATAGCTTTATTCACTTAGGTTATGGCCTAGCTAACCTGCATTCCTGATCTCTATTCCTGAAGTATCCATGACAAAGTAGTATGATTGCAATTCTATTTAAATGCAATTTTTCTCTCTTGTGGCCTGTCTGATATTTTTGGACAGGGAAAAGGTTATTCTGAACCTGAAATTTCACATGCAACTATTAAGTAGATGGAAAGTTTAAAAAGAAAATTGGTAGTTAATCCATCAAGTCATTTATCAGTTATGGGACTTAAAATACATCAATTTTCTGTTCACCAGTAACTAAGAGCTTTGATTCAGTATGTCAAACTGATTTTACAGATTACTCTATAATGTAATTTCATACAGGGACCTATTTTAAACTTGCCAGAGTCTCTCCAGCTTTTGAGAACAAGGGTATCATAATGACTATTTGACATCCTGTGTTCTTTGTGAAAGCCAGGATTACCACATTTACACAGACCCTAAGCCCTGCCAATGAAGCTTACAACATCTGCAAATATTGGCGAAAGTGCTTATAAACCTCACACAAGTTACGTCTTTGCTCCCTGCTCTTGCTGCTTTCAAGGACTCCAGACCAATACAAGATCAAAGAAATTACAAGCTCTGCAATCTCAGCACAGACATTTTGGAAATGCTGCAAGCTTAGAAGTGCTTGTTTGCTGTAAAAATATATTGATGTAGCAAACAAACCCTCTACATTCCATGAGATGAATAAAGCCATTATCTGAATCTAATTGTCTCTCTTCTAAAACACATGGATCCTTTAGAAAAGGGTGGTTTTTAGATAGAAATTCTAACACCAAGTCTTTCTGCTATAATTCCACTTGAGTGTAATCAGTAACTAAAAAACAATGACATTTTTCTAGTCCCTTTATGCTAATCAACTTCTCTTAAATCTCAATGGGTGAAAGATCTTAAAAAAACCCAAAGAACAAAAAAACTGCTGTTGTCATTATTTCTTTACTAATTGCACACAAAAAAATTTGAGCTTCTGAGAGGCTGAGAGTCCCATGCTGAGAGAAAGATTTCTGCACAATATATTTTTTAAAAAGAATATGAAAGATAACAGAAGATATTCTTACTATGTGAAAAGTCCTATGTGTAGGAAATCAGTTCCAAGGAAACCTAATGCACAGAAAGATCTGTATGTGAAGATTTCAAGAGATTTTTCCAGAGGAAGCAGACTGCTCTTGAAGAACAGGAATTCCTTCAGAGGATGACCATTGCAACACACAGTTGTCCTAATCTTTCTGCAGTGGATTGATATCAAATTCGAATACTTACTGTCCTTTGAAAAAAAATGACCCAGAAACCTGTAGGGATACTCATGGACAGTAATTAAACCTATAGGTTGAGGAAAAATGGGTAGTTGCATCATAGTTCCAACTACACCATCTTAGAAGAGTTTGTGCTCCTGCGTTGAAATTGTCTTCCTTTTATTGGTGAAAAATTTGCCGTACCTTTTAACACAGACAGTCAGCTGCCATTTATGCATCCAAGATTAGGACTCACAGGTAACATGGGCAGTCAACAAATGACACCACTCCATCTAATAAAACTAGTGTGCCAGTAAATCTTATTTATGTCAGCATTGTTCAGAGCCCTATAGTGCAAGTGTAGACAGGACACTAATGCCACCCCACACACTCATTAGTGACTTATTATGAATTGCAACTTCACAACTAGAACTTTAAATATTACTTACAGTTTGTGTATCTGACATGGGTTGAAAAAATAAATAGGGGTTATTTATTTAAAAACTGTCTTTTCCTCTTAGATGTGGATTCCTCTACAAGTATGTTTCTAATGAAGCTTGAACAAAAGTTCATTAAAAAGAATTCTACATGTAGCAACTTCAAAAATTTTTTCAGCAATTGTAGCAAATACTGAGGAAAAATCTGTGCTGCTTAAAAGTGTTTCCCGTATTTCTTCTTTTGATACTAGCTAGTAACACACTGAATTCCATGAGGGTGGCACAGATTTCTGATTTTATTTTCCAGAATGCTTAAGACAATTTTTAACCTACACTTTAATATATATTGGTAGATATTACAAAATCGCAGTAATCTCAGAATGTGACTTATTTATTCTGATATTAGGGCAAAAGGAAGGGAGGATATTTGCAGAGAGGACCTTGAACTTAGAATGTTATCTGTAGTTTAATTTACCGAAGTCAAGACTGACAAATGTTCCTGACCTGGTGCAGAGATCAGCCTTTCCAGGGATAGTATCAGATAAAGCTAGTTGCTGAAGTTCATTTTGAGTTGGCGATCCTTCAAAGGGATTTCTGAATCTCTGAATGTATTGTTTTAGAAACCTCTGCAGTTTTTCAAAAAGCTTGCTAGTACCTTGTGTGTATTTTATCAAACTTTAAAAAGATTTTTTATAAGAAATGCTTGTATGACTTCTGTTTTAACATTGGTGAGAACATTTATGGGAAAAATGGTTCCTAAAACTAGATGCATATTAACAGATGCATAATTTTGAAACAGCCTAAACCCTTATCAATTGAATTTTAGCCACATTAACAAATAAAAAATAGACCTTTAAAGGAAGTCAGTTATTAAAGGTAATAACTGATATCAATTAATGATGTGTAATACGTATAACACAAACCAAAGGCATCACACTTCTACATGGTATCAGCTGCTACCAGGAACATTAAACACCTTTACTATAAAGTTATCCATAATTCCTGCTTAATCCTTACATACAACAATCCAGCCTGGTTCTACTCAATACCATCTGGTATTTCTGTGCTTCTGCCACTGGCCCTAACCCACCACTGATGCAGCAACACCTCCACGGCCTTTCCCCTCCAGGAGTGTGAAGGGGGACAGACAGAATCCTCTTCACCTCCTCTTTTCCCTCCCAGAGCCTCATTAGGTCGCCTTCACTCTGGGACAAAGATCAAGTCGGGTCTCAGACAAGCAGCGAGGTCTCCAAATGCACTACATACTTGTATCAAAAATTTAAGCATGACACAATGTTTTTGCTTTCTTTTCCTTTTCTTTGTTATAAAATTCAAATGTTTCTATCCATCTCAATCAGGGATAATAAACGTGGCATGTTGTGCTGGGTAACAAGCAAAGCTGCTGATATGGTTGGAGAGTAGAAAATATTAAACAACCAAAACTGTGTTGGGTATTAGAATTTTCATCCCCACTTCTCTTGGCTGTAAGTCAAACAGACCAGTATCTCACATCAGCTATCTTTCTGGTGAACATCACAGAAACAGACTTTGAACTATAATTTGCAATCTTTTTGTTTAAAATATAATATTGCTGGATTTAAGTAAGAGATACAGTTAAAAAAAAAAGGTTTTATGATTTTCAGATAAGCCATATCTTTAGGGTTTTTGCTATGAATAGATTTACAAGCCATCAAGATATTTACCCTATCCAGGATAATCAATATAATTGAGCCTGACCCAAATATAATTTGAACCCAACCCAAAGTCATTTCAAATAACAGAAAAGATTGACTTCAATTAGCCTTAGATAATGTCCTAAAATATTTGTCAAGTAAAATACAGAATCATTATACTTGCATAACCAGCCTGTAGGTTAAAGGTTATAGTTTTCCTAGCTTTATAGTTAATTTGGGTTTATAATCCTGTGATCTCTTTCATTTCCTTTAATATCCAATTAAAAATCCTTGTCATGGATATAATTTTAAGCAAAATAGGAGAGAGATACTTTGTATCTCCTTAATATTTAATGAATGCTCTAGGTGATTAATTAAAAATTATGTTATATGAATAAACTATGAATTGCTATAACTATGTAAGACAAGTGCAACAAAGGCATTTCATGGTAATCCTTAATTCTGTAACAATGCAATATTCAGTAGTTGTGTGATACTAACCATGAAGATGTTTAAAATGTGCAGTTTCAGGAAGGTCATGAACATGAACAAGAAACTGCTCTTAGCTGACACAAATCTCACAGTGCACAATCTGAGTTCATAATTTTGCACAACATTTCACCTAATTTGGAAATATATTTGGTGTTGTATGGGAGATAATTCTCTTTACTCATTTATAAGGCAAAGATTCAACAAAATATGCAAAAGCAGCTCATTTTGAAGAACAGTCCTTATGTTTTCCCCTGCACACAGTGCACTCCTCACAGATAGATTTCCAATATATTTTTGGAACAAATGGAGCATGGGTAGGGACAGAGGCATGGATTTGTATGTGTAGGTAAATCTCATATATCTGTATGAGTTGTCCATACATCAGTATGCCAGTGTAAGAAAGGACAGAAGTAACTCATGCAAAAGAGAAATATGGAGATAATTGCTTTTCAGGGCATAAGACAAAAATGAAAAATAATCTAACAACTGCTGCATGCTACATCTTAAATAATCTAATTCTAAAATAAAACGGCAACTTCATTTAAAAAAACAGATATATCTTAACACAATATATTTTTGAAGTGCTGACTATTTAGGTTTTACAGTCTTAGATTATCTCTGTTTTTTCAAAGTTCAGAAATAAAAAGTTCTCAGCAAAGTATGATGACTTCAGGTACTTCCTGTTACTCCACAGAAGCTGTGGTGTCTATGTCTATCTTTCTTTCAAGGTTGTTATTGCCTCTTCAGCCATCCATATAGCGTTTGAGTGACAATGAATACCAAGCATCAATGAGAAACAGTGTCAAAGTTCACTGTTTAGTAGAATAAATGTATAGGAAACTTATTACCAATATTTTACTTATCTCCCATTGACTCCTAAGCTGAGTTTTGAAT
This sequence comes from Pipra filicauda, assembly GCF_003945595.2. Lineage (NCBI taxonomy): Eukaryota > Metazoa > Chordata > Aves > Passeriformes > Pipridae > Pipra > Pipra filicauda. The sequence goes on along the minus strand of NW_024104676.1, from coordinate 2,212,560 downwards.
ACAAAAACAATGTTGACTACTAATTGCTGCAGGGCACTAAGGTAGGGAATATTCTTTTTCTCTCTCTAGATCCAATTTAGATGCATTGTTTAACGTTCAAAAACACAGGAGATCATATTGAGGAAACTACAGAAAAATTTATATGTGCAGACTTACTGTAAGAGTATCAATTTTTAATATGGTTTAAAATCAGTCAAGCAAAGAAAATCTTTATTTCAATCACCATATAACTCTCTTAAGCTAAAGTGAGCCTTCACATGTACATATTTCCAGTGAATTTTTTGATTAAGTTCTGCTCTTTTTTTTTTTTTCTTCATACTTGCATTTATAATTTCATGTTAAGGTAAAATTTACCAAAATATCTCTAGGTCAAGCCTTAATCTGGTTTGAAAGAGTCAGCTTTCAAAGGAACAGTGGCACCTGATAACCAATGAGCATTGGGTCTCTTTAAAGTGGATTTGATGCTGAAATTCTTCCCTAATTCAAACTCAGGAAAAATCAGCATTTCTCATTTTCCAACAGAGGGTCTGAAGTCTCTAAAACCCATTCTTCTCTCACTCCATTGGAACTTTGAAACTATCTCAAGTTGTACCCCAATACCTGCTGCTTGCATATATTTCCCAGAAAATGGGATTTCAGCATTAGAAAAAAAATATTCAGTAAGCTATTACTGATACATGCAACACTTTCCAAAAAAATAATGCTAAGCACTAGTAGGAATTTGAAGAGTTTGTTATGAACAGACCTTATCTGAACAAAATTATATATTATCCCCTCTGAGTACCATAACATAGGTGTGAAACTTATTACTGTTAATGGGAATTATAAAACAAAGCCTCTGGGCACTGGAATGGGAAAGACACCATAAAACGGTTATCTGAATCCTTACATAGCAATTTGAGTTTCACAATATTTTTGAAAGGCTAAATACTTAATCTAGCATGTTATTTCCAGTTAAGTCTTGAAATATCTAACTGTTGCAGGTGCCTCATAGATAATTAAGTAGCTGAGTGTGATACAGTAAAAAATAATGAAACTTTTAAAAAGGCAATAGGAACAAATTTCCCACAACACCAACAGTGTATTTTGCACTTACCCACAGGAGACATCTCAGGAACTCCAGCAGTGTAGGGACCATCCAGAAATTTTGGTTCATTGTCATTGATGTCCTGAATCTTAATGACGAACTCAGACTCTGGTTCCACAGGTTTATTAGTCAGCCTATCTAGTGCTTGTGCTCGGAGCGTATAGTAGGCCTGCTCTTCTCGATCCAGCCTCTTTGTAGCATGAATATCCCCCGTGTTCTCATCAATAATGAAAATGGAACTTGCCCCTTCGCCTGACAAGATGTATTTGATGGAACCATCTCCTTTATCAACATCAGAGTGAAGCTGGTGAAAAATTGATGAGAGATGAGATTAACTTACAAGAGGTTCAGTGGCATGGAGATATGTAAAAATAATTCTTATGTTGAGCAGTAGTACATGAAATTTCCTTGTTCTTGGAAAGATAAGCTGAATGTTTATCATTCACAGTCTGTGAGGGACCATTAGAACCTGTCAATTTGATTTTTTAAGCAAGAAAATTTCATTCTTTCCTGCAAACAGTCTCATTTCCTTACAACCTTCTCATGCCAGAGTATTATATATCCACATGCATGCACAGATACGATCATAACCGGGACTTTATTCCTCTCTGAATTTAACTATGTTGTTTGTTTCAGCTTATTATCTTACCGAAGGGTGAGACTTCAAACAAATGTCACTATAAACCTAATGTCAGTGTGTGTTTGCTGCTGTGTGTGTTTACAATTTTCTCAGTGTTTACTGTGTGGAGCAGTAAAACATATCAAATGTTCCTCATAAAGGAAGCAGAGGGGCAAGTACTCTTCTTTTTGCTCTTGTGACCAGTGACAGGACTCAAGGAAATGGCATGAAGTGGAGTTGGACAATGTTTAGGTTGGATATCAGGAAAACACTTTTCACCCAGAGGGTGGTTGAGCGCAGGAACAGACTCCCCAGGGAAGTGATCACAGCATCAAGCCAGTCTGAGACCAAGAAGCATTTGAACAATGCTCTCAGGCACATGGTGTGACTCTTGGGGATGGTCCTGCGCAGGACCAGGATGGTCCTGATGGGTTCCTTCCAACTCAGCATATTCTATGAATCTACAAAATGAAGTTAAATGCATTGGTTGATAAATTGCTCACTGCTATCTGATGGGCCGGTAACTTCACTTCTTCACTTCCATATCTTGCTTTTCACTATCTAATTTCAGAAAATGCAGAGTCTGAGAAAGACCAAGTTGTCCTGGCGCTGCCTGAATTACACAGCATTGAAAGCTAGGTGTAGTTTCCCTGGGACTACTTATAGCAGGCACATAACAAATATACCTCAGTAGGTCAAAACATATCTTCCATTAGAATGGCAAGACCAATTTACAGAAAGAAAATTTCTTCCTCATCACTCAAGCTATTTTAACTTAATGAGCAATATTCCACAGGTTTTTCAACTCTTTTATATCCACTGAGTTTCACCTTCCTTTTACACAACACAGACTCTTCTCACATACTTCTCAAACTTGTATCAGCAATGTAATTCATCTGGACACCATGTTAAAGTAGCACACACATATGATATATTTGATACAAGTGAAAAGAATATCAGTAAAATTTAAAGTACCTTCTTGCTTTTTAAAAGTAGATTAATACCTACACATAGCTGAAGACAATATTAAAAATGTTTGGATTCTTTGTATCTCATATCTACTTTGTACCTGTCCTAACTCCATGTCAGTGCTGAACTCCACTGTAATAATCATCACAATTTCTCCCACTAACCTTTTTTTCTCTCTCAGGTAGGAGTATCGCCAAGATAGTAATCACTTCCAGAATGCATGCAGAAAATTGCTATCTCAGGCATACCTTAGCACAGCTGCAAAACCTTTTCCTATTTCAACAGGGAAGTATTTGTGATCAGTTTTGAATTTTTCAGTTGGATAAAAAGCTGCTTATTTCTTACACATTATTTCACTTACACTGTTTGGGTATCTCATACTATATGCAATTACAGTACTCTCCCTCTTTCTTTTAAGACAGAAATGGAATCTGGAGCTTTGGACTGGATCAGAAAAAAAGAACTAGGGTGTCTAAGATTAGCTACATTATTTAAAAATAGGGCTTATCTTCATACTCCTACTACCTAACTCCAGAGATACCTAAACAAGCCTGAGATTTCTTTAGTAGAGTTCCCCAAGCATTTAAAACCCTATTTCTCTGCACACTCAGGAATAGTCAATGCTGACACTGTGAGCAGGTCACGGTAAAATATATCTCACATTCAGGCTCTTTCAATTTCCACAGCACTACATATTCCTCAGCCCTAATGGCTGGGGGGTTATTGAACAAACCATACCTCTGTTCATCTGACAAATCTGGTCACTAGGGCCCTCAGTGCTTTTTCAAACTTGACTGGAGGAAGTATCCATCTTCCCTACAGAGAAGCAGTGGCTCGTGTAAGTTAAGAATCTGTCTGGCTTGTGTTTGATTTTCTCTGAGACATACTTCAGCGTGCAAAAGTCTCCGATGTGCTACAGAGGTACTGTGTGGGTTCCCCTACATAGCCATAATCCTACAGTCTAGACTGAAATGCTGAGCATCACATTACTCAAGAACTGAAGCTACAGGATACAAAGATTCACTGCCTTTGTGATTGCCTTAAGTGATTCAATTTTCTCCATATCCCACATACTGGCAGGGTACTGGTCTTTCTGTGCTGGTTGAGACTCTCACATTCTCCCCGTAAAAGTTATTCTACCTTTTGTGGCATACTTGAAGATATGCTGGATGACAGAAAAGCAGATGACACGAGCACACCCAGCACTTTATCAGGCAGAGCAGTTTTCTGAAGGTTAGAGAAATACAAGTAGATCTCTTTAGGCAGAGAAAGGTTTCCATGTCTCAACTTGCTGAGATTAACATAGCACTGCCTCATGGGGATGAAGCTGAGCACACTACAGTAGACTCACGCTGCAGAGTTGCACAGTTTACCTTTCACCTAGTATTTAGGTCCACCCCTATCCTGAATAACTAACTAGCAGTGTTTGGAAAGAAAAGAGACCTTCAAGTGAGAGGTCAGAAGTGTAAATCCTTGAAGATTCACTGAGTAAGGCTTTCAAATCCCAGGGAAAAAAAAAAAAATCTGTAGCCTCAGCATTTCCCATTTGCTCCCTTAGTGGCTTGCTGATTAACACCACATTGTTCTTTAAGGAGTCCCACTCCGAGGTCCATAAATCTCCTCATGGATTACACTACAGTGGCTGGTGACCTGGAGTGAAATGCTGAACAGAGAACGATTTTTTTTTTTGAATGATGCCTTGGTAAGAAAACTGCTACTGCATGGATTAGTAAAGTGATTAGCGAGGATCTTTGTTATTCCAAGGTTAAGGTTCTGAAAATGCAAAACTTCTTTGAATCTTTTATTAAAATTTTGTTCTACTAAACTTTTAAAAACTCTGCTGGCCCACGCTCAAATTAGTAATGTACCATTCTCTACCTACTTAACCCCAGGAAGGTTAATCTTGAGATTTAGTTTATCTTTGGCACTATAGTACTGTCAATTCAGTGTAAAGCACTCTGAAGAGCTTTTTTCAACATTTTTGTATGTATTTTAAGCAAATCTGATATAATTTAAAAGTACAATACAATAGAACAATGCAAAAAAATACTAGCTGAAAAAATTGTGAAGTTTGGTGCAGTGTTCAGATCACCTATATTCCAGTTTCACATCATATAATTCTTCCAGTGATCTTCAAAGTCACTACTGTAGAGGCATCAATGATTTGCAACTATGAAAAAAATTTCTGAATGTACTATACCATATTTACAGCTCTGCTACTATCAAATGTGATTTCAAACTACCTGCGGTTCCAGCTATTGAAATTAACATTCTAGGAAGTGAGAAGTGCTATTTCCCTTATAAGGTTGGCTTTAGAAAACACTTTGTACATTTTTGTTATTGTTGGATATTCTTGTTTCATTCTGTTGTTGTTACTTGGGGGGTGGGGGTGATTGTGCCCCTATTTTAATAGAAGAAATACATTAAAGAGTAAGACGTGGGGTTTTTATTTGTTCTTGTTATTGCTTTGATGACAATTATATGGAATGATGATAGTCCCCAGGACAGTTGTACTTGACAGGAAGATTCCAGAAAGCATCTATGATGGTGCCATCTGCTACCTTGTCTATCACTCCTCCCACTTTCTGCAGTGACATTCATGCAGGAGACAGACCTGCAGTTCAGTCTGTAGCTGCACGTGGGGACTATGACTTCTGAAGTAGAGAAGATCAAGACAAAAGCAGTTTCAAATTCTTATTTCAAGAAACAAAGAATTCACCGGGTAAATCTCATCTGATCCCATTCTGAATCCTTCCAGACAAATTTTCTTTCAGAGTCAGCTTGCAATAGATACTGTAAATAAAACTCCCTTTTTTCGGAAAGAGGAATGATAAGAGACAGTTGCATGTTTCCAATTCATTTCATCCATTGCCACCTCCACACAATATCCATGATTGTAACACTCCAGTTTACTCTGGCTATCAAGTAACCTTATTTACAGTATAAGATTCATGATTCAATTATTATACACTGATCCTGTTGCTTCTTTGTTATATTCCACATACATTTAACACAAAGATTTTACAAGTTCTGGGGTTGGGTGTTCCCAGCATCACACCATGTACAAGAAGGAGTACATGAGAACAGGAAAAGGAAACAGCAATTTTCTACAAAGAGATGATGTATCTTTTAACAAGATGATAACTTTTGATGTGCTGGGAAAAAGCAGAGAGGGAAGAGATCTAACACGAAGCCTTGTGGAGGCAGAGAGGGACAGTGTGTATAAGAAGTGCATCTTTTTTTGTTGTTTTTTAGAAGATAATTTATTGAATGCCCTATATTGTCTCTGAACTGAACCTAAAAAAGAGGGCACTTAATCTTAGGTCCAACTCCTAAAACTCCTCTCAGTTTTCAGAAGTGCTTGTTCGGATATGTGTGAGAGAAGGAAGCAGTCAGCTTCACTCAACAGCAAAGATATTATTATCCTAACTCTTTTAATAAACCCAATTTTGTTATCACATTTTTTTGGCACTGCAGTAATATAGCTTAGTATAGGGTCTACCCTAATGCATTTATGTATATGTTGACCTTTAGGGTGAGGATTATTCTAGGGAAACCTAAATAAAACATTTCCTTCAAAATTCCTAATACTCAATAGTTTGTGGATATTGTTCATTTGTATGTTAAAATCTGTAGAACCAAAGACGATATCATTTTGTATCACTTGCCAATAAAGTATGCTAATGCAGTATTTCCAATAAAGGACATTCATTTTTATCAGTAAGCAGAGATACTGCACTGCATTATTAAAAGCATTTAAAGTATTAAAAGCAGTTTATCTGGCTACGATTGATCTTTTTTATGCCTGAATGAAAGGTTTGCTGTTTTTCATATTTTCGGTTCAGGTTTCTTTAAAGCAGGTGCAGTGTTCATATGCCTCTCTTCTCTGCTTCTCCTTTCCCAAAGATCTATCTTTTTAGTTGTTCCTCCCCCTGTCAACATGGTTAATTGCAAAGTTTATAGATTCTTGGTGAAGAAGAAAATGAAACTGAAAACATGAGGAGCGGATAGTTTTTTGACACCAGCAGGATCACAAAGGTAATGGAGAGAAAGAGATGGACAGGGCAAACATTAGATGCTTCAATAAAACCTAGCTTCATAGTTCCCTGAGATCAGAGGAAATGTGCACTCCTTTGCAGAACTGAAGAGTTTTCTCAAGGAGGAGTTACCTTGCATGCACCTCTTCCTTTCTCGCTATGAAAGTAACTAGAAAGGGAGGAGAGGAATGAAAAATGCCTCCTCATGCCTGTGCAGGCATCCATAGTTATTGGTGATATGCAGCTTTATTCCTGCCTTCTCACTAGAAGCAAGGCAGCATTAGGAAGCCAAAAAACCACCAATAAGAACACCAAGACAGGAGCAATATTCCTGTCCCTTTTATAACCACAATTTACTATCACAAAACAAACGAGAATTGATTGTGGGAGGAAGACACTCGTGTATTCATGCCGCCTCCTCCCCTTCCTGCTTTCTGGGAAAACTTAAGAAGGTTGTATAGAGATTTAACATGTAATTTCCAGAAGATGAAAGAAAACTGGTGATTTGAAACAAAAATATAGTTTGGTCATTTCTATTAAATGTTGGTCATTAAAACAGCCAGGTTCTTAAAACTTCTGTTCTTGTATTCATCATTTACTCTGTTCTTGGATTCAGTATTTACTGTGGTTGGACAAAGAAGTTTTGAAATTCCCTTTCCTCTCAGATTACCACTCTTAGTATGTATTTTGACTTGTAATAACTCATAAAGTACTCGATATTTACAGGGTTGATTGGTTGGTTGTTTAAAATACACCATTACGTTTCTCAACCACCAGGATAAGTAAGGGTTCAATGTTGCTGATTTGGAACAATTTCAATGCAAATAATAACTAATATTAAAAATTCAGCATAGACAATGGAGTTAACATTTAAGTAAAATCCAGTGTGCACACACAGTGTCTAAGGGCTTCGCGAACACATTAGTTATTAATGTGATTGTTGTTTTCAGAGGGAACCATGAAACTCTCACTCTTGTAAACTGAAACCATATTTCAATAACAACAGCTTAAGACCTCATTTTAGATTTCTTTTGCAGTCTCAGTACAAAAGTCATGTGGGAAAGAAACAGGTTTCACAACATTTTATTGATGTCAGTAAAGGTTTGTGATTCATATAATTGTCTTCATACTCAGGCATCAATGAAAGTATTATTCAGTAGATAATGATTTTCTTATAAAAGTCTATTTTCCAAGAAATGTTGAGAAAGTGATAAATGAGCTCCTGGAGGGCGTTTGTTTGCTTTTCGTTTTATTAATTTATGTAAAACTATAGTACAGGCTCAGAAAGAAATATGCTGGTCTACATTCTGTGCTTTCAGCATAACAGATAATAGTGAGGACAAGAGATCCAGTCAATACAAATGGCTATACCCAAAACCCCAGCATATTTAATTAGAGTTTGAAAAGAAGGAGTATGCTTATAATGCTGCCAGAGTTTCCTTGTCTCAGCAGTGTTGTCAGTATAGTAGGGAACCAGCACAGACATCTGTGTCACAGTGGCACAATTTGCCACGCTGACGTACTAGCAATTTCATGCACTGTTTTGTTGCCTCCAGACTTTCTCTTTGTCAGGCAAGTGCAGAGATAGTCATGTGGGAATATAACAAGGTCTCATGCTGTAGACCACAGTATAACCACGTTATATTTATCAAGCACAAGCAGTGGCTGACAGGCTTACTAAAAACCCAGTCAGCCTAGACAAGACTTCTGTGTTGATTTAAAATATCCAAAATAGTATCTGGAGTGCTCAGAGATGACCAAAGGCCTAAGAGCTTCTGAAACTGAGGGCCAAGACATTCCTGAGATCTCTTCACATCCAGCACTGACCTCATAGGCTGCCTGAACTCAGACTGTCTCTGAATTATCTTTTGTCTTGCTACAGGTAATATTAAACCCCTACGAATGACCACAAGCCATATATATATTTATGTATGTATGTGTGTATATATATGTACCCAGGATCACCCAAAATGCAATGGCATAATGAGAAGTTACCTATCAAATGACCACATTTCACATTCAAGGTAAAACCAAGGCATACCCCTTTGGTAGTATACCAGTTGTGTTATCTCACAACTTATCCTCAATAGGCCTCCTGCAGGCAAAATATATGACATTTGGTAAAATTTGACCTCCAAGACCTTCATATTCAACAGTATATAAAGCCAGTGAGAACAAAGCTCCATCTACAATCAAGGTATTCATGCAGATGCATGATTAAGAAAGCATAGGATAAGAGATAAAATAAATAATAATGATCATCAGGGAAACAAGTTTTAAAAAAACCAAAAGATAAAAATATCCACAAACCAAAATCAACGTGAATGGGAACACAGACAAGTCTGAAGGACCAGGAGAGAACTGGAATGAGAAGTTGACTAATAAAGAACCTCTAATTAATATGGAAATGGGACAAAAGGAGACAGGGAAAAGGAAGAATGACAAGTTGAGATGGGAGGAAACAGCAAGGAAAAAATAAAAAATAGAAATGAAAGAAAATACTGTAGTTCTATGTGGAGCTGATCTCAAGTGATGGGTGTTAGGAGAGAACAGTATTTTAGAGTAACTCTGTATAACTTTATCAGTATCTTCTTTTCATACTCCACTTAATGCAACAGGAATTAAAAGAGCTGATAACCTGAATCTAGTCAGGTATCATTTTACTGAGGATGTGTAATACTATTCCAAGTGTACAAAAAAAAAAAAGACTACTCTGGAGGAGGTGGGGGGGTTTAGGGGAAAGTTAAAATGTCATTGATTTTAAAGTCCTGGAACCAGAGGAGCAAACATAACAAACATGACTGATGGGCAGGAAGAGTAGCATAACATCAGCTTTCTTCGAATAAGATAGGCATCTTACTTTAAAAAAGAGAAAAATCCTTATTTCCCCTGTTAATGTAGTTTCTGAACTTTTTTTTATGTTACAGAATGCATGTTTCAGTGCCTAAGAAATCGAAATGGTAAGAATTTGTATTAATTTACTCATACTTATTCTCTCCCATCATCACACTTAGAATAAGCAGTTAGGTTTTACTCTTCTCTCCTTCCTCCATGTTGTTTCCCCAGTAAAAGGTTCAGAAGTATTGGTGGAAGAGTTTAGTGAAAGCCCTTATACTTTATACCTTATACTTTAGTTATGCAGCCCTGACAGATCAGTGCTCCAGGAGGATAACAACCTTATCACATCAGCCACATGACGTGAATATTAAATTTTGCCAACCTTTCGAAAAAAGGGGTTAAACGGTAAAGAGAACGGTGAAACTTCTTCATTTCCTTGACGGTTATTGTGCAAACAAAATTGAAAACAGAAGTACTAAAATTCTAAAACTTACGCTTCATAACATTTCAGTTAGTATCTAAGTAAGTCCTCAAGGCTTTTAAGTCAAAGACAAAGTTCAGATGAAAAGTTCCTCTAGGAATAACAGATATTGCCATCTAAAGGCTAGTGAGTTGAATACTTAATAGGAAATACTGGAAACTTGATGTGATAAGAGCAACTATGTCACATTTTAATGTTTTTTTTCCCCTTAATAATACTCAATTGTGCCTATGGTGTTCTCTCTCCCTGTGCATACTTATATACTGTAGCTCTTTACATAAACAGTGCCTGTATATATGTATACATTTAAGTCCATGTATGTATACATACATATGCATGCAAAGACACACACACACATATTCTTCCTTAGTCTGTCCTCTTCTTTTCCGATCTCTGCAGATTCTGTACTCACAAATCTGTGCCTTCTCCCCCCTCCCCAGTTTTAATAAGAACATGAAATGCCCTGTGGCGACAGGGAATTGTGCAACCAGCCCATTAAGTTTAGTGCAGCTACAGGAGGAACTCAGAAGCAGCTGCTGCTGTAGATGGAGCTGAGTGGGCATATGTAGAGGGCTGAGTATTCTTGAGGAGTTTTAATGGGCCATCATCATGACATGTCACTCTCCAAAATGACTATTTGTCATTCAGACTCTTAAAAAGACAGTTTGGCAGCTTTGGGAGGTAAAAACCATCTGTATACTGTGCATCATCATGTACTAATTGCATAGTATTTACTGGGGGTGGGGGGACAACAATACTGTATTGTAGCACCACCAAGAGCCTACAGGCAACATAACACATGCATTCCAGAAAAAAAAGACCTACTTTCCCCTCACATTCAGGCTTCAAGCTTTTAAGAAATCAACTTCTTAGAATGGGGAAACAGACCACAGTGTTTGTACACAATATGCACATTGGAATCCTTATAGACCTGCTCAATATTCAGCTTTAGGTCTTTTTTTTTTTTTGGGGGGGGGGGGGGTGTGGTGGTGTGGTTTTGCTTTGTTTCTATTTTTCCCCATACCATTCTTAGTCTATAAGTATTTATTCCTTGGAGTACTCATTCTGAGTATCTCAGTAACAAAACTGCATCACTAACAAATCAAGCCATAGAGTAGTGGATTTGCTATCTGACTTACAGAAGCAGAAAAACTGCTTCTGCTTTTACCTGGTAGATTTAAATTTTGATTAAAGAAACCAATAACTCAAACCTCATTTATACAAGTGCCTAAAACAACTAAATCATGTGAAAACACCACTGGAGTGAAATTCTATTTACAAATTCCTGAATGTTTATTCTTACCAGCTCTACTTTGGGTCTTACTTATTCTCTAGGAAAGGGACTAAGTTCCCCTCCATATATACCAACAGTATTTTCACATGATCCATATCTATTCATAATTCACCATGCAACTTGCCATTATATACTAAACCAATGTATTTACTGGTCCAGTGATTTGATTTATTTTGTTGCCAAGAATCACTGAAGCTGTAAGACAAAATTCTCTTAAAGTCACTACACTCTATTTCAGCAGTGTAACAGAACTGTGTGAGGATGCTTTCTGCCTGCATTCCCCACGTATGGCTTCTATGAAAGTGTTCAGACTTAAAGAATACAGTACAGCTAATAAATACCGAAGACCCTAGTATACCTAGTATACTTCATAGAAGAATATCTCTGGGCTAGCAGATGTCCACGGACTTGAAAAGTTTATGTATGTGTAGCAGCTTGCAGAAACAGAACCTCCAAGAAACTTCACTCATTCTTTTTCTCAAATATCGTCCCCACTACACATGAAACAGTCTCTGCTTGTTCAATATTGATACACATATAGTAAAGAACTGTTTCTTGAGCATACATTTTTCTTGAACAGAACACATATATAGATGCATGATTATATATATTTACAGTAATATATTTTCTCTTCTGTGCATATTTCTATTAATTATTTATTATTTCAGTACTATTCATTTATTTATTTATTCATTTGTTTAGGACCAGACAATGTATGAATGTACCTTCCCTTATGGCATAGAAAGAAGGGAAAGGATGGAGATGAAACAAGAAAGGCAGTAACAGTATTTATCTACCTGCAATAATGCAAAATGAATGCTTTTACTTTTTTACCTGATCTCGAAAATAGAAATAATAAATTAGAATACAAATATGGTGATTGGAAAGTTATGTCTTCCTTATAGCCTTTTCTACTTAGTCAAAATAATTTGGGCCTAGGATTTCAACCATGGAGAAAGAGAGCATTTAGAGGATCTATTTTTTCATCTCTAACTCTCTAATCTAATGAATTACCTGTAACAGCACTGAGCAGGAAAAATAATCATACACACTTCTGGTTTGACTACCATATCAATAATACCAAATCTATAAACAAAAATGACATGTACTTACACTGAATGTATTTATTTTAGAGTGGAAATTATACCTCCAATATTGTCTCTTCTTTGCCAAACTACTGATCTATAGTTTAGAGTGATTATCCTCTTTCTGCTTCAACTATCCAAAATAGCTTGCAGCATTGCTTGGTTGATAATGATTTTTCCCATAGGAACCTGCTTCCAAAGAACATTAGTACCAAGGAATAGACACCCAGAGGGTGTAGAGCTTTTCTCTTTTCGTTCTGGTTTTATGTTGTATCAATTCCTCACATTTAATTTGCTTTTGAAAGTTTAATGCTACTAAAGATGCACCCATAATCTTACCTTGTGTGTTTGTAGTGCTGAAACCCTGACAGACTAGAAGACAATGGTAAAATACATAACTGTAAAGCAGTTTAAGTAATTACTAATTGTGCCTGTAGAAGCCTATAAAGTACTGCACTACAGAAGAGAGTATGATCTGATAATTTTAGTGATGAAAGACTTACAATACATAAAAAATTTAATTATCTGGGTTCACATCCTCACTAACCTATAATGTCCTGAAAACAGTTAATTAATATTTATGAAACTGGTGAAACAAAGCAAAATTCCCATGCTGGTCGAAATCTTAACCTTTAACAAAAATGATAATACAGATGTCAGTATAAGGTGTTTATTACTGTGTTTTGCTTCTTAAAAAATGAATTCCTACTGTTTTTCTTTATAAAGTTTTATATGTTTGGAATAATGCAATACTTGGTGATGACTTTCCTGAAAGATATACAGTCAACTTGAAATTGATAATTCTTCATATGAACAAACTGGTTATATGTTATAAAATATTTCATACCACCCAGGTATTTCCCAAAGCATTTCCACAAATTTAATTCCATAAGTCTTCCCACTAATATCAATGGGATTACTCCTAGACTTCAAGTGCAATATTAAGATTTTGATACATGCCCACATCAGACATAGTCAGTACCTTGGAAGGCATGTTGGGAAGAAAGTCAGAACTTCTCAGAGCTGACAGTGGGTCAAGGAAATAAGAACAGATAATTTGAACACAAAATTTTACTATAACATTTTAATATGAGTAAATTATTTCATATGAAAAGGGCAGCAATGAATATCTATAGTAAAGCATTACAGTTTCATTGCTAGTATGACAATATAACATGAAATACAGCACGATCAAGTAAAGTGGAGTATTAGATATCTTCCTGTGGACACTTACCTTGTGCCTTAAAATGATTTCTCTTAAAAAAGAGCAGAAGAATCCCTTGGTTAACCTATTATCTTAAAGCACAAGTTACTGTTGTTACTGTGTTTACATTTCATTTAGAACCTCTTTTTTCAGTCTGGCTTAACTAAACACCCTAACATTTCTGTAGTGTTTTCTATTAACTACTATGACCAATTTCTAACACTGTAATTCAGCAAAGGTAAAACACTGAATGACAAATAAGATGTTCTATTTTCAGCAGGCTATAGGATGAATACTTTTTTTTTTCTCTTTTTTCCCCTACTATTATGTATTTCTCTCAAGATAGTTTGTCACATTGATTTTTACCCAAAAGTGTTTCACAAATGCATCCATCCATATATACTGGCTAGTTAATTCACAGCCCATTTTTCAAAATTCACTTCAAAACCTAGGGAAATTTAACCGTGTGCTACATAAACCTACATCTTTGTTTCAGAATTTTCTAAGTTAGGAAGTCATCCTTATCCATGTATATCACTTAACAGGCATGAAAGTTACATATGCCTAAGTACCTTTCTAAAATAAGGCCTTAACTCCTGTTCGAAGAGGAAGGTTGCTTTAATGAACTTGTGCATCACACAGACTAATTGTAAGAAGCAACACTGAAAGATTAAGTGATTCCATCATATACATTCACACTGTAGCTGTTCAGCATTCAGAACAAGCTGAAGCAGAGTATGCACAGTAAGTACAGACACTTGAAAGTCTGCTTTAAACTGTTTGGATCATTTAAAATGATCCTTTTGAATAAATACTTTAAAAAGTTTGATTTTTCCTTAACTTTTTTTAAGCATTCAAACTTGCAGGTCTGCCAGGGCTTTCATACCAGGCTGATCTCAAGACAGTAATTCATATTTTGATAGGCATTTTAACTCCACAGGATTAAAGGCTGGGAAATAAATGCTTTTAATGTCCATGTTTTGTGCTGATTATCTGAAAATATTTGAAGGGGAGGATAATGTGTTAGTATTTCAAACCCATAAAAACCCCATGAACAATACTAGGTTAATTGTAAAGCCTTCCAGCCTAGAAGGATTTTAACAGCTTTATCAAAAGGGCAATGCTCTCCTAGTGCCTTTTTCTATGTTGGTGTGTACAATACGTGTTTAACAAAGACAATCTCATCAAATTCCTATGCAGTCATTATGCTTTGTTTCCTTAAATTTCAAATTATGTGAGAAGCTATTTATGAGTTAAGATTGAAATTCATTCATTAAAAAAAAATAAATAAAATCCATGGATATGAGATTGCCACGTACAGTGCTGATGCCAACCCAGGATGTTTTCATCTGTTCTTCATGTTTTCACCATTACATATTCTTTCTGTGTTTCTTACTCACTGTCATTAAATGCTGGAAATACAGTCAATTTATGTGCAATTGATAAAAAAATTATTAGAAAATAGTGAAATGGCAGGCGTTATTTTACATTGGTCTTGTATACTTGCTAAATCTAAATTAAAATTCAAATTGTGCAGACCTATTTCTCATTCTGAAAGCTATTTGGATTCTATTGAAAATTTAAAAGTCTGCCTTCAGAAACTCATTTCTGAAGGTTCCAGTACTTCACATATATTGAAAATTTTCAATTTACTTAAAGACCCCCTTGATTATGTGAAACAACATGTCCATTTGACACAAAAAAGACATTGAAAAGGGTACATAATTCAAACTCTTAGGTGATTCCCAATGAAATTAGAGCACTCTTATCCAGTGATCATTTTTATGATCATTTGTTCCCCTTCTGAGTGAGCTCTGGTTCAGTAAAAACAGTGCACACAATGGGTTCCTTATGAGAACACGCCTTCCCTCTGAAGCACTGTGGTGAACATGAAGGTACAGGAGTTGTTAGTATTGTGCATTCCGTTAGCTGCAAACAAGATTAATCATCTGAATTTACTTTCATCTACTTCAAATATTTCAATTCAAACGACTGTTACTAATTTGTCTGTCACACTTCTTGTGTATACACCATCAAATAACTCCTTAAGGGATCTTTTATTATAGTATCTGATTGTTATATTAGAGTATCTGATCCATTTTATAACTAAATCTCAAAACAATGAATTGCTCTTGCAGATTAGAGTTTAAATCACTATAATGCTTGCCCCCAGCATTCAAGACTGATCTTTGCTAAGTTTCACTTGACACAGCATGTAAACTTCTCTACCAGATTGTCTGAGCACTCTCAAAGCCTAATTGATCCAATTTGCATGTCTCATCCTGGCAGAATTGTGCATCATTTCTATCCTCTTGGACTAAATGATCACAATCTAATCACTTTGTATACAAAGCAGATGGAAAGTTTCCAGCTCCTTTACTATCCCTTTGCATACATCCATATTAAAGCAATTATAATTCGACAAGCAATCTGATCTTTCTGTATTTTTACAGGATTACTGTCTCATTGATAGGCCTTCTGTCACTAGTTGTAACATTCAGAACTTTAAACTCAAGGCGTTTTCACTTTTGTCTCACACCTTCTGTGTGGTCCATTAAAATGATCACTTAATTTCACAAACTTCCCTTAGGGAAGTTCTATACCGCTTGGTGTAAACCAGCAGAGCTCTGTGTACTACAAGGGTACAATTTCTATTAATTGAGGACACTGTATTTTTAAGGGAAGACAAATAATTAATTATATCTCCATTCATAAAGTTCTGAGCCTCTTACATTAACAGATAGTGCCAAAGCTTTTATGTATTATAAAAGGAAAATCTTATTTTAAATTTTAAATTAATATTTTCCAAACAGTAACTGCTTCTGCACATGAACCACAAATCTCTTATTTATGTTCTTTTGCTGTACCTTTTCCGCTCAAAAATGTGCAAATTGCCATTTAAACATGATGACAGTTTAGTAAAAAGTTATATTGTTTACAAATAGATGAAATCTACCTTGTGAAAATAACACAAATAATTAAGAGCTTCTGCAAAGAAAAGTCACAAACAAATTAGTTAAATTAATGAAGGATCTAGAAATTTCATATATCACTAAAATCAAACTTTCTGAAGAGAACTGAAAGTTCTGCTCCCTAATCTCACTTGTAGTTCACAGGTAGAATTTATATCCCCCACCTGCCTCTAGCTTATATAAATCTTCAAAGGACATTGCATTTCTTCAACCATACTCCTTCCATGCATTCCTAACTGATGAATCCATTGTCACATGGTACCTCTGCTCTTCTGGGAACCTGTAGTTGGCTAATATTGGCTTATTTTTTTGCTACATACATCCCTTTTATCACTTCTTCCACTTTTGTTCTCTCCCTTAATGTCTATTCCTATTTGCTCAACAAAATTTATGAGAAAGCGAAAAGATTGTTTGGGGTTTTTTTAAATTTGTTTTCAGTGAAAAATACATGAGAAACTCTAAACCATGTTGTTCACAGAAGTGATCAGTCACTGGTGGTCACTGTTCCTGACAGCAAAAGATAAGGAATACCCTTCAGTCTGCTCTGCTCTGCAGCTGCTTCCCAGTGGAAGACGGGAAGATAAAACCAGTGGCTTTATAAGAGAATAAAGGAACCAGAATACACTATAAATTCTGTCATTTTCTTCAAAGGTAAAGCATGCCAATTCAGTAATATAACCATGCTTTTATGTCCATATGTACCCAAAAAGAGTGGTGCAAGTGGAAGGACAGTAGCTGTTCAATAGCAAATCTAGTGAATTCAATGTTAACTGGCAAAGAAAAAATTGAATTAACCAACTAAACAAATTTAATCATATGAAAGGCATTAGGACAGTAAACAGACTTTCTATTAATGTGCTGCACAATTAAAGTAGTAGCATAAAACCAGCAATGCCTTTCTTTGACTTGCATTTCAAACAGACTCAGTGGACAAGTCATATGTTAAGCTGTTCATACCACAATCTTGGCTGAGCCTTAAAAAGACAAGCTCTTTCAAGGACATGCCTCTAGTTACATAAGGAAGTAAAACTCCTGCTATCTTCAGATTCTGTTCTCATTTTAAAAATGTATGGTCCAATAGCTTACAACCGGGTTTTGCAGGTGTAAGTCAGTGGAACATAAGAAACACATCTGTGGATAACACTCAGTTTGCTCTCTCAGCTGTCTTCACTCAGCAGGACTAATAGCAATAATAAGTAGAAATAAATTATCACCAGAACAGGCAGGTGTGACTCACACACAGAACTAACTCATCTACTGAGTAACACAGTATAATTTTATGCAGTCACTTTTCAGAGTAAATTTTCTGCTAGTCTGTAAACAATCAGACACTTATCACACCATCGCATTGTTTTTAGTGAAGACACACAGTTCCTATGCCAATGTGAAGGCTCATGGCCCTGAGTGGCCTTCCCCATGAGACAACCTGCTGCTGCTTCTGACAGTTCCACACTTCACCCTGAAGGCATTTAAATACTGAGATAAAAATTTAACAACATTTAATGTTTGAGCCCAACTTTACACCAAAACATCAGAGAGGGTCTATTGATTACTGAGACACACAACTTCAGGAATATGAACAGAACAACTCTTACTTTGCCTTCCAAAACATCAATCAAAAAGTAATATTATTCTCTGCCAAACATTATCAAACAGTGCCTTAATGTTTTAAAAAAATCTATCTTATTTTTTTGCATTAGTTCTGTTGCCACCAACAAAAACAAAAATGTGCTTTGAGTTTTAGACTGAATGTAATGTTCATCCTCAGTTGTATTTATATTTTCACCAGATGCAAGTTATTATGTGGGGGAAAAAAAAAATCTGGTTTCATCCCATCGTTCTCAACAATGGCACTTGTATAGATTCTGTTGGAGTTCTGTTATCAGTAAAGGTTATTTACAGGTACAAGAGTGTTTGACTGCAGGAAAATTTGCAATATTGTAGATCATTTTCTTCACTGTAATAAACTTAACCCTTCTAACCTTGATGGTTAAGTTGCAGTGCCTTTCCCCTTTATCTTGCTAATTATTTTATGAAGTAATTTTCCAAAGAATTTAATCTGATCCACTGTTAGCACATCCAGCTACAGTTCAAAACAGTATTCTGAATTGGTATTTCCAGTTTAAAGTATAGTACAAAGCAGGCATCAAATAGTCAGAACTAAAAGGTGGGCCACTATCTAATACACAGATGATAATATAATTTCAGAAGCAAAGGTACACTTAATTTTTAGTGTAGTATGCAGACACAGACCCTTATATCTCTAGATATCAGAAGGATCTGTCATCAAAGTGGACATCTTAATCTCTCCATCTTCCTCACAGCCTCATTGCTTGCTTGGCATGTATTTTGGAAGCATGACAAAGCACCTGGGGCCCTCAGTCTGTATCATCCCACGTGAAAAGCAGTCATTGACTTCATTTTGTGCTATTAGAAGTAAAATTGGAAAAAAAAATCTGGAAAGATGATTTTACCATCAGACTAGCAGAATGGACCATCATCTTCTACCCATCTCTACTTACCAAAATAATAGATGAATGGAAATTGTTGAATGTGATACTGTGACTTACATAGTATGGAGCAATGTCTAATTTTGACAGGACATTGAAATTAGTCTGCAGGAAAAAATTCTCGTGCACTCTTCAAACAGATGGCATGAAATATATTTACATGAAATGATGAATGTCAAAATACCGGTCTAGAAAGAAAGGTGTCATTATTTCATCCTTTTAACTCCCAAGAAAAATTTGCTTTGTAAGGCAAATTGTAAAGCTGCCTTCTTTAGTGGTAGACCAGGAAATTCATAATTTTCTTATTTTTAAACAGTCTGGACATGATCCATTTGCTGCCCTGACAGCTGCACATATTTGCATCCTTCCATCCGTCTTCTGAGAGCTCAGACTTGCTTGGACTCCCCCAGATCTGCATGTTGCTTTTTTGCTATTGCACGCTTTACCTTGACACAACAATTCTTGGAACCTCTATGTATGGAATGCTATTCTGTCTTGTCCTATGATGTTTGGCACTATGCTGCTTGTGTTTTAGGCTTTTTTTGAACAAATTCCAAATTCTCTAGCCCTCTCAAGAAACATTTTATAAGAAATATTTACATCTTTCATTTTCTATCCATTGCTTCCCTGTTCCCATAAAAGAAACATAAACCTAGTTCTACTAGTTTTCCTCTTGATAATATTTGGTTTTGCTGCTGTCTTATGTCACAGATTACCTTGCTGCACATGGTATCTTCCTCTTTCGATTACAAATGAGCTTTATTTACCTTTTTGTCCCTTTCAAATGCATCTAGTTAACAGACCTAGTCCCCTGCACATTTCTCAAACCTGGGTGTTACTGGATGTCTGGCCAGCTGCCCTCCTCTTCCATCTGTGCTAACATAACCAAGTCAGCTGGCATTGGTACCTATAATGCCTTCTTTCTAGAACCCACGTGGTGGACTGATGCAACTTAAACCAATGTGCGAGCCATATAGGTGCATATAGCTTCCTTAGCAAAGAGCAAAGGGGTCAAGATGTACACATAAGGTAAGCCTCACCCCAATCCCTGGAAAGGTGATGCAGTGCCTTGTTCTGGACACCATCTCTATCCATGTGGATGACAAGAAGGTGATCAGGAATAGTCAGCATGGGTTCACTAATGGTAAATCACACTCGAAAAACTTGATTCCTTCTACAGTGAAACGACTATCTGGATGGCTGAGGGGAGAACAGTGCATACTGTCTACCTTGCTTGACTTCAGCAAGGCTTTTGACACTGTCTCTCACAGCATCCTCATAGGCAAACTCAGGAAGCGTGGACTGGATGAGTGGACAGTGAGGTGGATTGAGAACTGGCTGAACTGCAGATGCCAGAGGGTCATAATCAATGAGACATGGTCTAGTTGGAGGCCTGACACTAGGGGTGTCCCACAAGGTTCAATACTGAGCCCAGTATTGTTTAACTTATCCATCAATGGCTTGGACAAAAGGGCAGAGGCCTCCTCAGCGAGTTTGCTGATGACACAAAACTTCAGGAGTGGCCAATATGCTGGAGTGCTGTGCAGCCCTCCAGAAGGACCTCGACAGGTTGGAGAGGTGGGCAGATAAGAACAGTCTGAAATTCAACAAAGGCAAGTGCAGGGTCCTGCACCTGGGGAAGAATAACCCCATGTACCAGGACAGGCTGGGGACTGATCTGCTGGAAAGCAGCTCTGTGGAGAAGGACCTGGGGGTCCTGGTGTGAAAACAAGCTGTCCATGAGCCAGCAGTGTGCCCTTGGGGCCCAAAAGGCCAACGGGATCCTGGACTACATTATGAAAAGCATTGTCAGCAGGCTGAGGGAAGTGATCCTGCCCCTCCACTCAACCCTCGTGAGGCCACTTTTGGAGTCCTGTGTCCAGTTCTGAGCTCCTCAATAAAGAGAGACATGGAGTTCCGGGAGCATGTCCAACAAAGAGCAACAATGATGATTAAGGGACTGGGGTATCTCTCTTATGAGGAAAAGCTGAGCGGGCTGGGTCCGTTTGCCTAGGGAAGAGTTGACAGAGAGGGGACCTCATAAATGTGTATAAGTATCCAAAGGGAGGGTGCTAAGAGGATGGAGCCAGGCTCCTCTTTGTGGTGCCAAGCAATAGGACAAGAGGCAACAGGCAGAAACTGGTGCACAGGAAGTTCCACCTGAACATGAGGAACAACTTCTTTACTGTAAGCGTGACTGTGCACTGGAACAGACTGCCCAGAGAGGTTGTGTAGTCTCTCTCACTGGAGATATTACAGAACCATCTGGATGCAATTCTGTGCAATGTGCTCTGGGATGACCATGCTTGAGGAGGAAGGTTGGACCAGATGACCCACTGTGGTCCTTCCAACCTTACCCATTCTGTGATTGGATTTTTATACCTTAATCTAACTTAATGTTTTCACTGATTGCTTTGGTATGATCTTTTCAGTTTTACATGAACCTCCAGAGTGAGAAAAACACAGTAAAATACTTCATCCTTCCCTTCTTACACTTCCCTTCTCACGCTGACACTCTGAGATACTTTTTCTTCTCTTTAACTTTTTCAATGTCTATTTTCCTGTACTAAAAGCATTAAGACTAGAATTTTTACATTTTCTTTGAACCTTAAGATAAATCTGAATTGATTACATGTGTCTGTACAAGCAGCAATTATTCCTCAATGTGAGGTCCTTCCATTGTTTCCTATACATATATACCTATGGACACATTTATGCATATGCTTCATCACTGCTATTGTTCTAATTCCCGCATGTTTGTTCCTTAAAACCTCATTGGACATGGCTTCATTTAGTTTATCAGTCAGATAAACTGAAACAACTTTTCAAACAACTAATATTTCCTTTGTTTTGGGACTGATACTCACTCAGAATTCAGCATAAAGAAAAAAACAAAAAGCAATACGTCTTTAAGATCCTCAGAGTGGTTGTGGACAAGAACTTGCAAAGAAAGAAACAAACATGAATAGTGGAATTGGAATCATACAATGAGAAAGGAAGTAATAGTTGGCTTATTTCCTGTTTAGAAGAAGGTATAATAGAGTGCTTTTGTTCACAGCTCTGTATTGTCAAGAACATACTCAAAAAAGAAAGGGAACAAATAAAATAGCAGTATGGATAAACACAAGATTGCAGTGCTGACTGAGAAGGGAAACCTTTTAGAAGTCTCGCTTGGCTAAGCAACAGTTAAATGGTAAAGGGTAAAAGATGGGTGGGGAGGATAACGGTCTACATACACATGAAATTATGAACATCCAGGAGCAAGTGGAATTATTTAAGTTTTTAATATAAACACTATGCAACATTATAGCCCTGCAAGATAAAAAAGAAACATAAAAATATGCCAAGCACTTTTCCAAATGCCTACTCTGCCCATATAATGTGTATAAATTGTATAAGAAAGACAAGTTAAGCATTTTGCTAGTTTATGGCATTCCATTTATATACCATGATTATGGAAACTTAAGAAATGACCATCTGCTTTTCCCAGCTGTGTCTGAAAACTTTTCATTGTTACAGGATAACAAGCTAAACTTTGCTTCATACAGCACCTGCCTACCTCGTAAGGAAAATGAATTGCTTCATTGCCTAGTCAGCAGGGTTACGATTTGGTACCTCAGTATGAAATGTTTAAGCAGCTTATCACCCTTACACATGTATCCAAGTACCAGATTTTCCATATTTTGGAAACATTTCAAAAGGAAAATAACCTTGTGGGTTCAATTCTTCTCACACATACTCCACGGCAACAGAATTGCATGTCTCTGTAATCCTTAAGGTAATTACTCATGATTTACAGAAACAGGAAAACTAAATGAGACAATATGACTATGGCAGCATTTTGTGGAATTCATATCACCTGGAAAATAACATTAAATGTATTTCTTTCTACTCAGAGAGGGACAAAGAATCACCTATGATGTAGGTAGAACATTATGTCAGACCACTCTTACTTGCAACAGTTCTTAGCATACACCCTATTCACCCATGTTGAAACACCACAATGCAGGCCTTCAGTGCTTCAAGAATACTATATGACTATTTGAAAGGAAGGCACTATTTTTTCACTGTCAAAATGTGGAATATGTTGATACTTGTTGCAAATCATTCCTCAGTATTCCTCTTTCACTAACCTATAGAATAAAATAGCCATTAAAATTCAATTTTAAAATGGCCAGATAATCGTATTCCAACATTAATATTCTCCAATGGTTTCCTAGGGTCAATAAAACTGATTTCAAAATTCTGGATTAAATCTTCAGTTACTCTATAAATAGCACAACTTAATAATCAAAACATATTAAAAAACTTTTGCCTTCTTCTTGAATGTTTAAAATTACATTCTTCTCCCAGGGGAGCACTCTGAAAAAGACAGCTTAAGACTAAGCCAGTAAGGCATATTTTGTATTTTCTGGTACATGAGTGATTGCACATGAAATGTTGTGTGCAAAAGAGCTATATTTGTCCTGGTATTCCTATTTATCTAAAAAAAAAGTAGTTTATTCTTTTCTATGTTTATGACTTGAAGAGTGCTTCTACCATACTATGTGACTTACACCCACATAAACAACAATCTTACTTTTGTAACACCAGCAAATACTTGTACACAGACAGAACTATTAATGGTAGTAATTTTTTAGTGGAGTCAAAAACACCTGCAAGAATTAATAATAAATATATTCTACAATTTTATGAGCACATTTATTGATTTGAGTGATCAGTTTCATTTCATGATGTATTCTTCTGTTGTCAATGGAGTTTCTTTATTGGTTAAGTTTACACTTAGCCTGGAAATGCGAAGGTGGTTCCCATTTACAGATTGAGGTAAAGTGATCTATAGTTAGGTGTTCACAGCATTTATTTATATTAACAACCCCTGTCCCTATTTTTAACTGGCTGATCCTCCTTTTACAGCCTTGAAGTCAGGAGAGATTAAGCACTCTGACATCCCCAAACTTCTGCTCCTGGTATAGGCTGGTATTCATAGCATGACCATAGTTTGGACAGCTGGGACAGAATTAGAGTTCTCTCAACAGCATGAACTTCACTTTCTTTTCTAAGAGCTACTTGTCTCTAATTTACATGACAGTAAGTGTCTCTTCCAGTGCAAAAGTGACAGAGAAGATTCTCTTAGTATAAGGTAGCTAATAGTTATTTTGAAAGAACTGAGCAACCTAGTGTATTAACATCTTTCTTCTCTCAGCAGTTCCACCATTAGTACTTAGCTCAGCTATCTCTTCCAAGGAAATGCATAATGCTGAAAGAAAAAGATTATACTACAGAGATTTTCCAGGACTTATTACCAGCATATTTATGTAAAAGCCAAGTAACTGCATGTGAAGGAACCATTCCCTGATTTTTTCAGAATCTCTAAATATGTTGTCCCGGGTACTTCCTTTAACTGGTTCAAGTTAGCACTGAGGCACTGACATTATGTACACAGGTACTAGTGATTACTTGAAGAAAAGAAAAAAAGGAAAATGAACTTAGGATGTGCAGTATAATATTTAAAAAACAATGTGGAGCAAAGAAGAAATTCAAGAAATTCAGCAGAAGAATTATAACAAGGCAGTAATAGTCCTGGCAGCACTTTTAGATTATGACACATGGAAAATACTTAATATATTGAATGAATGTCCAATGAGTCTGTAGACAGACACTTATGGCTAACATAAGGAGCATAAGAAAGGCAACATGAAAAAGGTAGTGTGACAGCAGGCTACAAGATATGAACCTTTAAAGCTCATGCAGTTCAATATTTTGAAAGCAATTGAAAAATACCCTTTATCTTCACTAGTCTGAAAGGAGATGCAGCCTTGTACTGACATAGACATTGAATAGGTCTGTACTTAGAAATTTCAACTGACTTGTCATCCATAAAGACTGGCAAGTAAAGGCAGGAAAGAACTCTCTATTATCTGTTCATAATGTTTTAAAATGTTGGATGAATCTCATTTTCAGAAAAAATAATATTCTATCTCCATGACAAAGAACAAGAGTGACCTATTGTTCTCAAACTATTTTCAGATGTTGACTAAGATTAGATTTCTCTGAATTCTGTCATTGCTTCTTACCCTGCTATTGCTTCTTGCCTTACAAGACCACTGCCTCAGAGCAGGGGATGTGTTTGCTTGAATTTTGCCTAGCACAATAATTCATGAATGGATTTCCTTAGCAAATACTCAGTTCTTGCAAGCCGTAGTTTTATAGCACTTTATCTCCAATGTTGTTAATACACAACTGTGAGACCAGACGATGGAGGTAAAACTGGATGTTGAATGACAGCCAATAGTAAGAACTAGAGGACCAAGAACAACCTCAGGAGATGAAAAGGAGAAGGAATGTCACAACATCAACAAAAGAATTCAGTCAAGCAGCATCAGCTTGACTGACATCAAAACTGTACGTCTCATGCTCTCATGAAAATAAGGCATCTTCTGATAACCAGCCAAGCATACAGGAGACTTGCATCTACATATTCTTGTAAAATTAGCTTTTACTCTTTCTTTTCTATTTTGTCAGAGACCCATAAAATATAGTTTTCAATAATGCCTAAAATAAATTCAGAGCAGAGCACTGCAGGTAGAGCCCATTAGTCTACTGAAATACAGAAGTGGTATTACAGGATTATATAAATAGCACGTCTGCGCCATTGAATGAAACACTGCGATGAGGGTTACTTCATCTACAGATGTTGTCATCACCTTCACTAACCTTCCTCTTCTGTAATAGTACATGTTAAGGATCAGTGTTCTATACCATATTAAGAGATCAAAAAGCTGCATGTTCTGGTTCAGTATCCTACTGTAAGGCTCTCAATTCTATTTTCACTTCTAATAATGAAATTGCATACAAACTGTCTTTTAGTGCTTGAGCATGTGAAATTTTCATCATTTTAAATCCCCGGCATAAAACCCTTTTCTGTATCCATGCAGCTATGTGAGGACTTCCTGTAAAGAGGGAAAGAAGAAATTACACAATAGCTGGGCAGGCTAATGAAATCAACCAGGAAAAAGCAGTAGATTTTAAGTTATCCTTTTGGATAATTCTTCCTGTGAGCCTTAATCTCACCATTCTCCCCAGAGACACTTTAGCCCTGCATGCTAAGTAGGAAAAATTCAGATTGTCAGTCAGCTCTCAGTTACTCGGGGTAATCCACATAAAGTATAGTATGGAATAATGCAAAGCCCCCAGTAACTATCCAGTGAAGAAAAGTGTGTGCTACTAGTGACTGGATAGAACAAGTTGAGATGGTAAATTCATACCACTGCTGTAAAACTGAAGCATCTCTTCACCAAGACCTATCCAATCCACAGAGCAAGTAAGCAGGACTTGACTATTTTGTCATTTGTTCATTTGTTTCATTTACAGCACTTGTGGTATAAAAACATTTGCCAGGAATGGCATGTCCCATTTTACTTAAAAGGTCAACTGTTATCAGTTTTCATAGCACAGAAAAGCAAAGAGTTCCTGAGATGGATAAATATCAGAAATACAGCAGATTTGCTTCTTCCCTTTCATAAGCGGCCTTTGGGGAGTATATAAAACAACAGTGCTTCAAAGATTATGATAAAAGTAAAGATAACACAAATAGAAAATGAGAAAAAAATATAACAAAGAGGAAGTTTCTTTCTGAGTTATTATACCATCTTCGTTTTCCACAGAGAGGTCACAAAGACAGATAAAAAATAGTTGGCTTGAGTTTGATTTGTCTGGAATTTTTTTTTTCCAAAACTGCTTGGGGTGGGAAAAAAAAAAGGAAAAGCTGTAGCTACTCTCAACCAGGAGCTGACCTGCAGAGTAGACATGAACAGGACATTTGTGCAGGATGTTTGGAGGGACAAGACCCCAGGGCTGAAGTTGAGCGGAGTCCAGGTTCCTGTGGCTGCCTCCAGAAGCAGCAAGAGGGACAAATCCCTTCAGGGAATTGCACCCAACCCACCTTCTTCTTTGCTATCTGCAAATGGGGCAGCCCAGCCTCTTTTTACCTACATTCAGCCTTTGTAATATCACCTTATCTCCTCTCCATTTCCCAAAGTGTCAGTAAAACTGCTGTAGAGAGATGAAAAGCTGTCTGGGCTAATTCTATGCAAAAATCCTCAGCTCTTTCATCGCAGATGAAATTCCCACAGTTTCTCAGCAGCCGATACTCCCGCAGATTGGTCAGAGTTTGACTGAGGGGCCAGCACTTCCACAGCACTCAGTGACTTAAAGTGTTTTAGCAAAGGCACTCATTATCCAAGTCAGTCAAAATTCATCAGCAACATCTGAAATTGTCAGGCTACAATTCTGTGAAAAGAACTCTACTGCTGACTATATCGATACGGCTTGATATAAGGTCACAGCACAGACAAATATAGTATGTGAATAATTATGTTGCCCTACTGACACATTCACCAACACCTTTGAAAAACAAAAAATAAATACAAAAACCCAGTATCCCACCCTGTCTGTCCTCCTTCCCTCCAAAATGATGAGACTGAAAAAAAACCCACCCACTCTCTATGCCAACAATAACATACACTTCTTGGTATTTTTTCTACTTTAAAAACCTTTACCCCATCCTGCCTTGAAGTTCTCTTAAAACTTGTAAAACCTGCAAATTCTCTTAAATGACCCAATTTTATAGAAAAAGTTTAAGTTCACTGCATTTTTTTCATGCTTCACTCATTCTGCACTATATATCTTATAGATATAATAATACAAATACTAGCTTCTATGCACTTCTATCGACATTTGAAAATTGAATCCAACAAGCTTTTTTATCTTAAAACAGTTAGAGTAAAAACAAAAAGGTAGGTAAAATTGTACTGGAAGGCAGTGACTGGAAGCTCTAGGAAACTATACACTCAGTTTAGTCATTTAACCTTTTTTCTTGAATTTACAATCTAGAAAATGCAAATTAGAATTTACGTTTTCCTTTCCCATACATTATAAATAATACTACATGCAGGACATCTTACAAGTTCCAAGTGTTATTTTTGAGAATTACCAGTGAGCCTCTCAAAGTTACATATCAGCTTAATGGGTTTGTGCTCAACCAAAAGTCTGTGTCTTTTATTTCCAGTCCTTCATATGTTAGTGAGATCTCAGGGGAAAAGAAGAGTTCAACTCAGCAAAAAGCCTGAAACTGCATTTTAACTATACCTAAATTTAGAGCCATTGGAAAAAGAGTGTTGGTTTGGATCCAAAAGAAAACAGAGAAGTCAGCCATCAATCAGCATCTCACATGGAGTTCACAGCCTTGTTTAATTTCCTCAGGTTTATTTGTGGCTTCTTTTGATTTTTTTTTAACTTTTTAACAAGAAAAATGAAAGTATTGTTGGTTGAGACTTTGTGTCATAATGCTTTTGAGGAGACTTACACTCTTGCAGCAGAACACATTACAAGAAATGAACCCCCCTCCAACACGAAACAAAAACCCCAAACAAAAAACCCCACAACACAACCACTCCAAAACCAAATCAACCAACCAAATAAAAAAACAAACAAAAAACCAAACCAAACAAACAAAACTGGATGCCTGATCATTATATAACAAAACCCAAAAAAGATATCAATAAAATTTTCAAGTTCTACTTTAACTGCATCCCTTTTTGCCAGTGTGTACCCATAGAAACTTCAATTACAAGACTGTATACAGCTTTTCAAATATTTAGTGTAATAGAATACAATTTTTCCTAAATTTAAATGGAATCATTTAAAACTGCTCTATACTATTACTTTTTTGCCCAATAGATTGTATTAAAGCCATTTATATGGAAAATACAGAATAAGGCATTTCACAAAACATATTACCAAGCAGTAGTAAACATTTTCCAGAAATCAGAAGCCAACTATGCTTCTAGCTCAATTAGCACCACAGTTAACTGCCTCATTTCCTACAGAGAATGTCTGGAAGAGAATAGTGCTTATCCAAACAGGTAAATGGGCTAAACAGTGAAACGCTTTAACCCTTCAAGCAAACATAACATATGCTGTGCTGATGGACAGAAAGAAATTGTATATGGTTCAGTCCACAACGTGATTACATGCCAAGCACCTCCCAAGAGGTGCTCAGAATTACAGCCAAGATGATTAAAATTTGTATCATGGAGAGGAAAGACCTACATTAAAAAGAACACAAAACAAAAAGCAAAGGCACAAAATTTCTGCCACCTCTGACTCCTATTAGTGTAAAACTAAAGGAACTCCTCCAAAGGTTTCTGCAGAGCGACATGAGAAACAGGCCCTGCTACCTTAAGAAAAGAAATACATATGCATTTAGGAAAAAAAAAAAAAAATTCTACCAATAAATGGATGTCCAGAAGGAAGGCTGCAATATACCTCAGGTATGGATCTGAAACCTTGTTAAAAAAACATGAAAGCACTGAAAAATTAAGACTTGTCTTACTGAGGTGAAGAGGAATCCTGCTACATTGTTTACAAGGAATAGGATTTTACCCTGCATGATCAGGTAAAGTGTCAGAATGCAGACACCCGCGACCACGGAGTTAATGCTGAACATGGAATTAACATTGGTATTTCACAGCTCTTGAATGATTTGCTGTGTAACCCTAATATTCTCCAAATGTTGCCTTCCAACCAGAATTGCCTAATGCTTTATAAAATTGAATAGTGGTGGGGAGACAATATTCCCTATTGCAGTTCCATTTGCTTGAGCATTTCTGAAGCCTTTTTATCTCACAGCCCTTAAAAGCTGGAAAAAGGTCCCTCCTTCCTGGATGTGCAGTTAGATTGGCACCCTGCAAAGCATTGTAAGGCAGTGCAGAACTGCCTTCCCTGGGAGTAGAGCACTCTGCAGAGCATGAGGCAGAGTCTGGTTGCTGCTTCCACTTCACTTGACGAGAGAAGTGAGTTATGCCAGTTTTTTGCTTCCTCTAGCTTCCTCACCAAGGGGGAAAAAAAAAACAAAAAATAAACCAAAAAAACCCAATCTTCCTACCCAAATCTCAGTCTTCTCAGTCCCTACCTAGCTGCAAAGGATTTGAAACAAGAACAGCAATATTTTTAAGGGGAGAAGAGGGGGAGGAAGGCAACTGCTGCTCACTTCAGAGTGGTGATACACATATTATGTTGACACAGAAAAGAAAATCACTTCTTCACCTTTTTGCTTCCACGTGTGGGAATGCAGCTTCGGTCATGATTGCACCTCAGGAGCCACACAGTGAAAAGCCTCTCCAGTGAGAGGGTTAGGAACTGGGCATGTCATCTTATAAGATGCTCAGCAAGGACTCTGTTTCCAAGAAGATGGGCTTCCTCTTGTAAGTGCAAATTTTTATCTGCTTTTCCTACAAAATGGATTGCTGGTACAACTGTGAGTTCCTGAGCCAACAATTCATACTGCTGATACAAAAACAGGCTGGGCACAGACGGTTTCAGAAAAAAAAAAAGGTTTGCATTTCAAAAGATATCTGCTTATGAATGCTAGGACTCTCGTAAAGGACAGGAAAGAGCAGACTGTGAAGCTAAAAATAACGACATACATGCAAATATCATGTACTGTAGCGCTACCACAGCATTTTTGGCCATAATACAGCATTTGACTGAATATGAGAATTACTACAGATCAAAACCAGCCTTCACTCGAATATTTGGAGACAGTTCTCTTCTAGGGGAGGAATTCAAATTTGCAAGCCACATTTTCTATTTTATAAGTGGGCAAGAATGCCAAAAAGGCCATTTTCAAAAGCAGAAGAGAAGTTCCAACCTGAGAACAAATTTGCCTAAAAGACAAACTCACACAGATAACCAGCAGCTGCATGGCATCAGAATGGAAACTGCTACATAACCTAAAACTTTACCAAAACTTTCAGGACTGCTGTAATTTCAGATCACATTTGTGATTCTAATACATCTTTCTTAAAGGCTCAGTTGTGCAAAGTATCAGTCCCAGTTCAGAAAAGCACCTAAATGCAACCATAGCTGCAATCACGAAAGCAATTCACCATTTAACTTGATTATTCAGTTGGCATGATTAAATTCTAAATGCTTATTGTATTAACACAAACATCAAGGTTTTGTCTCAGTAGAATGCATTAAGTAAGTTGAAATTCATTGCAGTTGCATATTTGAAGCGGTGAATTTCAGATTACTTCATTTCCTTTTCTGCAGGCATGCTGTTGTGCCAAAAGCTGTCACTCCCTAGTTTTCTATGCATTTGCTATATTTTAACAAGAAACTCTATTTATTGATTCTGATATTTCAGAGAAAAATGGGTTTTCCTTTCAGTAAGATGATTACACATAAATGTTACACAGAAACACCAGAGGGGGTTTTGTTTTTTGTTTTGTGGTTTTTTTCCCTTCATCATTGCTGAAGGAAGCATATTACCTAGTAGCACAAGGCAGTGAATGAGCTAAGTCCCAGATTCACAGCTGTGCTCACAGTGCTCCATGTGCAGCAACGGGCGCTCAGAATGAACCATTTGGGATGCCCTGATGTAAAGGCTTGCTCTGTACTGGACCCGTGCCCATCAGAGGTAAAGCCACAAAGCTGTCCTATGTGCAGAGGACAGCAAGGCCTCCAAGGTGCCAATATGCCAGCCAAGCAAAGTCAAAGCAAAGCAGTAGTACAGACATGCCCTCCTTTTTACTCATCATACCCATAGATGCCTGATTCTTTCTCTCTTGCCTCCAGTCATGTCGATTTTTAGGGAGCAAACAAAATAATATATAACTTCTGTTTTCTGGGACTAGCTGTTAGCTCTTAAAAAAGAATATTCATCATTACGTTTCTCTATTTCTCTGTAAAAGAAATAAAATCTAATATAAGTAATAAATATTTTCTTTCTGTCAGTGGTGGTAAAACACTTTCATTATTGTATTGCATTAAAGAAGTAGTGCTAATATGTAGAGTTCTTAAAGAAAAATGTGAGAGGAATCTTGCATTCTTATAGGAATGTAGCGTGTTGCTGTTTTGAAGTATTAAACCTTTTTTTCTTTTTCAAACTACAAAACTTTGTCCCATCCTGGCTTAAGTCAACCATGCTGACGGAATTAAAATTTTCAGTTTGCACCATATAAACACATGAAAAAGCAAGCATCTGTACCCTCCAAAGTTTGTTTAAATCCCCTACCTTTCCTACATAGAGTGGGTCTGTACCCATGTATTCTTCCAGCACAAAGAACTGATTCCACACCCAGCTGCGTTTGGTTCTCGTCCTCCCTGATTGAAAGTAGGGCTTTGACCTGGACCTTGTGAGCTCTGCTTGATTCATCCCAGAAAGACAAAGGAAAAGAGCTAGTATCTGCAGAAAATGGCAGAACTCCACTTTGCCCAACTTCATCTTTTTTTTTTCCTCCGTGAAAGAAAAAACCTTGACCAAAGCGGGCACAATTCCAGTTGTCTCAGTAGCTCTAGCGTCTGGCAGGGTGTCAGCTGGGAGTCCAGAGATAATAATTTGCAGAGTGGTCGATTGGAAGACGTCACCACTGCTGAATAGCCTTCACCAAAGAAATGTTGTAACAGGTACCTATCCAGGAAAAAGATAAGAACCGTTGTCAGAATTTTTATTTTTTTTAAAGAATGCAAATAATTCTTCACAGCATTTACGTCACTCATGAAAAATGTTTATTTATTACTTTTCTCATCATCAATACCAATGAGCTTACATAAGAAGTTTCAGAGTTTACAGCAAACTCTTTGGATGGCATTACTACTGCTGATACAGATGTATTTATATTCATAGTTTTTTCCTGACTGTTCTCTTAATACACTATTTTTTCCCCGAACAAATGCTAATTTTTTTTCTCTTTAAAATAATCAAAGCAAGTGTAGTTCTTTACAGTCATTTGATTTTATTTTTTTTCTCCTCTGTCTGCTATGGTTTGCTTTGCTTGTCATTACTATAACATAATTACAAACTGGCTACAGGCAGGAAGTCGTATTAACAGCAGGGACACATCCTAGCTTAACTCTCTCCCATATAACTCAAAAGTAAAATAAAGGAGTATAAGATTAATCAGAAAAATTGATTGATTCTTAGTCACAGCACACCAGACGCTATGATTTGTTCTGATCTGAACCTGACCTGCTAAAAAGCCCTGAGTCTCCCCACTCATTTTTACTACATTCCTAAAGCAAATGTCAGACATTGTAAGAAACATGTTACACTAGTTTGTATATTTATATAGAAATATGCTGAGAAAGATCAGAAGGTAATGTGATTTTGTGTTTTCAATGAAACCTTGATATAATGACGAATGATTTTTCAGCACTAACAAATACAGTTTTTATCTTTTTGTGCATCTGTTTTTATTTTGAAATTTAATCATTTAATAACTGGTAGAACTCACTAAATATATAAATATATTTTTGAAAGAAACCCCTCAAACTTCAGTACTTAAAGGACACTTTTTTCTGCCTTTTACAACTGTGAGCGTTCTCTACTCAAGTAAAAATGTATACTTAGTATAATGTTTTTAAAAGTATAAATTCTGTCAGAGCCAAACATAGCTTTGCCTGTTGGGGAAATCGCCAGGTAAACAATGCTGTCTCTGAAACGGGCATCCTCCTTGTCTGAGTGAGCAATGAGGGAGACAAGAAGCATTTATGTAGGGCCAAACATGAGGTGAAAATAAGGGTGAAATTAAAATAGATAACAAGGCATTAATTTGGAGTGAACTGCTGCTACTTAGGAAGCCATGGAAGAAAGAAGATTTCATCCTTTCTACATTTAATTAATCTAAAAAGGCTAGACATTAAATCACACACACATTAAACATTCCAGATAGATTACCATTATATCCCTACCCACTACCATTAAAACTGAGTGAAATGTGATATCTGCTATCTGTTTTCAGCATGTCAGGCTCTTTTAGCTGCTGAACGCCTATGCATCGTGCTGCCAAAGGTACCTAGAGGGCAGAAACATGAAACAAATAAAAAGCTCTTCTGATTACAGACTGTATTTAAAGCCTTTTTATAGTAATCCCTTCTGGGGTACTGCCCTGCACCAGAAAGGCTTTGCTTAGAGGCTGGTGGGATAAACCACAAACCCACTGAGCGTGTTTGCTAAGCAGGAGCAATTTGAAAGCTTCCATATGAGAAAATCCAGTGTCTCCCTACAGGCAAACCAAAGAGAATAGGCAATGTCTTACCTAAAGACCCTAATTTTGAAAACAGGATGCTATAGTTATAAAAGACATCATTCCAACATGGACCAAGACACTTTTCACGGCGGGATTAACACGCAGGTGTCATCCTCGCTAGCAGAGCCTAGTTTGAAATGATTAATCCCAACTAGTCATAGCTCAGTTTTGATCTGGCCCTTTGGGTAAATCATGACCATATGACAGTTATTACTGAGAGTGTGTTAAGGAGAGTAGCTATGCTTCCTCTGTGATATGTTAACTTCCCACCGCTCTGTTCAACTACTGTAAGCGTTGTTTGTAGTAGAGGCTGTTTACACATCCTTGATTTCCCCCCTCTGTGTCTAAGTTACATCATGTTAAAGACATCTGATATTGATAAACTGTCAGTTTATTTCAAAGAGGCAGCAGATTGTTATTTAATGGAGATAAAAATACAAAATGGATTTTCTTAAGAAATGTCAGTAAAACATTTACAATATGTTAGAGTCTTTTCACTAAGCAGTTTGAAATGTCTTGTTCTTGCTCTGAACAGACATTCCAAACCTAGAATTGCTCTAACCTTTATCTCAAACAGTGTTCTCTTATATCCTTTCTTTTACACCTGCAGGAAAGTATGAAAGCCACCATATGGAGTGCCATGGTCCCCAGCCACACGCCACAGCACAGAACTGAAAAACGCACCCAAAATACCAACTGAAAAACAGTCCATATGCTAGACAGCACAATCTGATGAAAAGCAGAATACTCACACCTCCTGGAAAAAAAAATTGTTGTGGTTTACTCATTCTCAA
Source organism: Pipra filicauda (assembly GCF_003945595.2). NCBI lineage: Eukaryota > Metazoa > Chordata > Aves > Passeriformes > Pipridae > Pipra > Pipra filicauda. Next base: position 2,177,578 of record NW_024104676.1, on the reverse strand, counting down.
ATACTTTCACCACACAGACTCCAAAATTCCAATTATTTTTATTCAGCTGTGTGGCAGCACTTTCTGCTCTGAAACGTTCTTCCCTCCCTTCTTCCTCTTCTTCGGGAAAAGTCTTTCTATTCCTCTTAGAGCCCTTTTTTTAGGTTTTTATTTATAGTTCTTTCAGAGCATTGCCTTTTGAGTGTGATACCTCCAAAAGCAGAAGTCTCTGGTACTTAAAAACCTTTTCTGTTTTGGGAATAACTTTTCATTAAATTGCATTTCATTACCTTTCTTACTTAAATATTTATATATATACATGTGTGTGTGTGTGTGTATGTATATATACACACATACATATTTTTACAGATTTTTTTAATTTAAAAAAAATTGGGGTTTTGTCCAAGCGTAACTAACACTTCAACATCACCTGTTCTATGAAGTCTGTAAGTATGAAGTCCACAAGTCCACATTAGCAATGTCACGGCCTTCATAAAACTGAAAACTAAGAGGTACTGTTGGTGATTTTTTCCTCATTAAGGCATAACTTCAGCGTTCAGGGATGCACTTGCAACAGTGGATATGACTAACAGTGACAGTGATAGAGGGTATTCAGGGCTCTGATTCTAATGCCTTCACTGCCATCTGTGTTTACACATTTGAGTGTCAAGTGAAGGCAAAACTGACCTGCAACTATTTTGTACTTTTTGTTGAAAGATGCTTTTTTATGAAATGATATCACTTCTGCACAAGTAAGACTCAGATTACACAGAACTGAGAAATATTTGCACTTTTAATTGATGTCATTAATTACCCTAGGACAAAATTGCACCTTTACACCTTGTTTCTGATCTCCAAAATGCTGCTCCCCTCCCCAAATAGGGGCAGAATTCAATCATGTCTCTTCATTCACATGTTGCTAACATTAAAAAGTAATTTAGGTTTTAAAAATAAAATTAATTTATCTGCTGGTATGTTTAAAGCATTAGGCTATAGCTTTCACATCTGAGCTTGTATTCCCTACTTTCTTTACATATAGTCCTGGCAATCAAAAATATGAAAAATATAAAGCAAAAAAACTGGTGGGCAATTTGAAGAGTATGTTATGTGATCTGTATCGTGTACATGGCATGTCTTTGCTGAGCAGTAAAATGCTGTCCATGTGAACCGCTGTAAGAATAAAAACTAAAAAATCCACTGGATATCTAAACTCTCATATTTATGTTCTCAAATAGCAGGCTGATACATAAAACATCAGATGGAAAATATACACATTTGAAAAAATAATAATCTCTTTATTCAATATATAGCATAAAACTTACATTTTCTTCCATCTGCTGTACAAAAAATTAAACTACATTTAAGCCACAGTCTAGTAGGAGAAGTGTTCTGGTGTACACTGCTAATCTGAAAAATGTTATTACTTTACTTCACCAAAACAATCTGCTAGTGTCAAAAAGACACTAAGACACTATTATGCACTGTCTCTGAGGGGCAATCTTGATTTGTTGAAAACATTCAGATCATGAATAAGATCCTCAGCTTTAAGGAATAGTCCCCCTCACTGCAAGCAATTAAGGGTAATTTACACCCACTGAAAATCTCTCTGAATATTTTGCTTCGCTCTATAATTCCTAAAACAACACATCATGACTAGTCTTCCCTGTTTGTGTGTAGCAATGAGCAGCAGTAGATAAGGACAAGTTTTCAGTCTCAGAGATATCCTCTTGGAAGCCCTCTTTCCCCACCGCTGAGATTTCCCCAGCACTGTGGGGCAGTTTGCTGAAGGCTTTTGAGATCATTTTTGCACCACCTAACCTTTGCAGCCAAAATGCAAATTCCTGCAGACTTCTGCTCACACATTGCTACCAGTGTCACAGTGCCAGCTTAATCTATGAACCATATCATTTCCTTGTCAATCTCCTCAACCCAATAGGGAATTTTGCCCTTCAGCGTATTTTGTCCTGATGTCTTTCCAATGCAAAATGCTTCAGGAAGAACTGGAAATCCAAAACCTTTTCCATTACTGAACTCCACCAGTCTGGATTGCATTTCTCTATTTTGAAGTCTTGCTGTCAGCCCAGGGCACTCATTGAAGATGTAACTCAAGAGTTTACCACTCCTACTCTTCCCTCTTCCTTCCCTCTGCCGCGTTATCCTCCTCTCATCAAACTGCTTCAATATTTGATACCATTGCAAAATTTACTGCATAAATCTGGACCTCGCTGACTCTGAAAGTGCACCACAGCCATCACCTGCTTGCTTAAATCTTGCTTTCCTTGGTCAACAATGCACAGTTATCCCACACTTGTTTGTTTTTTCTCTACTTTAGTCATTCGGTAAAATCAGACCCTGGGTGTTCAAATAATTCTGAGGATGACTGTTGCCACTGGATCTTGAACCACGGTGCCTTAAACACAGTGGAATCAGCAGGTGAGCCTCCTGACAGCTGAACTGCCTCACTGAAATATTTATGTTTTGACATTCAATTTTACAATGTCCATTGGACAGGGTGTTACATTCAGTGGCAGAGAAAATTCCCCTTTGTTACAAGCCTGCAGCTCATCCATGTTACACATCCTAAGTATTACAGGAGACTCCTTCATAGGCACAGGAATTATGTGATCCTTGAGACAAAAAGGTTTAGAGAAGATAACATATCTAATTATGGTGTCAGTTCCATTGTTTGGTTATCACTTCTTTCAGGGAAAGCAAAAAAAAAACAAACAATGATGGTGCCTTGGAGCAAGTGAAGTGGGGACCCTTCGATGAAATAAAGCTCTGCAAGTCAAGGCAGTACAACGAAACCTATTAATTCCCTGTGCCAGATGACATTACATCTACAGACCACAACCTCCTGCCGCTAACTGGCCTAAATATTCACATGGGAGATCTGTAAATGTAGTGCACATCCTGCAGTCTGCATCTGGTTATCAAGCAAAAAACTATCACTGCTCCAAACATATGGCGCTGTTACACTAAACTGGCTCCAATACCCTCTGACTCAGGTGAAAGGACCTGATGAGGCAACAGAAAAACACTAGGCACACTTCATTAATGATATGGCTTAAAAAAATGCACAAAAAACCCCCAGGCAACAGCTTTCGGTCTTTTTTACAGCTCTGCAGTTGATCAGAAGACAGAATGTGGCTAGAGTGTTAAATTGTTTGGGTTGTTGGTAGGTGGGTTTTTTCCCCCAAGAAAAATTTACAAAAGAGAGATACTTTTCTAATATCATTTTCTCCATGTGAAAGTGCTTTGTTAGTTTTTCACCTTGCAACAGTATATTTGAAACATCTAAGTTGCTGAGAAGGATTATGCTAATTTGATCAGTTATTGAAAAGAAACGCCAGCAGTATTTGTGGATCTGGGACCAATCAAGACAAATATTTAAATTTGCACAAGCTCAATTTCTGCAGCCTCATTTCAGCTGAGGAATTTCACATAATGCCTAGGGATGATTTTCTTGCAGAACCACTGAATTCCCAGAGGAGGCACTCCTGCATTACTGCTCAGAGTTAAACTTGGTTTGACAGGAAGAACCGAAGTAACCATCTATTTTATGCACCCTTCCTCAGCTAGAATTTAATGATTTTTATTGTCACAAGAAAACAATACCCAGTAGTAGCATGAAAAAATGTGTGTGATAAACTAAAGGAAACTGAATGCCTCAAGAAAGGCCTTCATTGAAGAACTGCTGAACACATCAGATACTGAAGGCAATAGCCAAAAAGCACACACAGAAACTTACTAGCCAACCCATCACTCAAACTGACTCCCAAGCAGTATACTCATCTGTAAACCATTTGAAGTTTAAAATATTTTCTATTTCCATCACACATCAGAGTCAATTTATGAGTTGAATCCCTTTGAGAAAAGGCTTAGCCAGGTTTATAGCAAAGTAGGAACTTAAGTTGGACTAGAACAACGTAAGGTCTTGCATTAATAATGATCTCCTTCAGTCACTCTCTGATTGCTGAAGAAACACAGAAAAATGTGGACACACACGTACGCAGTCATACATGAAAAGGATAGGTGAAAATCTACATGGATGCTACATCCATTCTTCACATCAGATAATTCACAATTAATCTGCAGTTATACAAATGCTTTACAATTACCCTTTTATATGAAAAGATAAGAATTACTTGCTATTAAATCAATAGCAAATAATCAAGAGTGCTTTGCTATCAAATCAATGAAAGTAGACTTAAGAGAGTTGTGAGACTGTCATCTGACTCTTAGCACAATTCTAATGACCTACATCAGCTTTTAATTACAGTAAAGTCTCCCATTATAAGGTTGAAATGCCCCTTGATTAAAACTGCAATCTTTATTGGCTTTTTGCAAGAAAATAGTCTGTATTACTGAAGTTTGTAATTTCATTAACATTAACTGACATGCACTTATAACATGCAATGGTAGATCAGATAATTACTTTTAACATTTTCCTAGTATTCCAGGTAGTTTTAAGTCTTTATTAAGTACTTAAACCCTATATATTGTACATACTTAATATTAAAAGTTGTCAGAGTCAGGTTTTAGCTCCTTTGCCTTTCTTGCCTTGCTGTGGATTTTATTGCAATTGTTTTTTAAATCTCACTTAGCCCTTCTTCATGATTCTAAAAAAAGTGTCTAGATGCCTAGGTAGATGCCCTGGTTGGTACAGACTGGAAAGCTATAAAACTGTGTACAGGGACTTTAAACAGGATGACACATTTGGTCCCTGGATAGTTCTTTGGGTTTGTTTTGTGGGTTTTTTGCTCTTTTTTTTTTTCTCCAAAGATAATAATACACACGTTGCCCTGAACTAGTTCTAATGAGGCACAATCATATAATGTCTAAACATCCTCACTTCACGTCTGCATCTTTAAAACTTTTATGATATTGCTGAGAGAAAATCAACATGACTTTACAGCTGATCTTTATCTGTTGACCTGTTGTACCTACAGAAGCTATATTCTAAGCAAACTTAATTTAGTTATGCAACTTTCATGCTACTGCCCATCTGAACAGCTCTGCACCCGGTATTATGTAGACCTATCTTTTTCAGAAAGAGAGTAAGTACCCAGCTTTTACCAGTAACAATTCCCTGCAAACTTCAAATATAATAACACAGAAACTATTAGTATATGTAATAAGTATAGAAAAGTCAAGTCACACATCAATGCCAGAGACTTTCAGAAACTGGCATGCTTAAGAGTTTGGCTCTTTTATGTATTTATTTATTTATTTGTCCTGGAAAAGCAATTTATTTTCTGCAAAGCTGCACAATCACCTATGTTTTAGCTGAAAAATGGCAAGGCAGTATGTCTTGTTAAAGAGACTATGAAGCATTCTCTGCCCTTTCAAGTCTCTGACTTGAGAAGTTATCTATCAGAACACAAGATTTTTCCTTGCAGTGGGAAAAAAATTAAAGTATCAGCATTTCAGTTTCCAGAATCAGAGCACCTCACTAGTCTCCATCTCCCAGCCCTCTCTAAATCCCGGGGAAGACACCGTTTGCAGAATCCTGGCTTACCCAAACTACCTCATCTTTCGAAAGCATGAGTATAAAAGCTAAATCATATCTCAAAAAGTGTTTTGTTGGTTTTTTTTTGCTCCATTAGCAAGCAGAAGTCTGAGGATCCAGATCACAAACCACTTGCTATCGGTGCACACAGCCTATTGTAGGAAAGCAGGACATCAGGACATGCCCGTGTGTGTGGAGATGTGGATAATGGGGGGGGGGGACGGGGGGGGGGGGGGGGGGGGACGACGGGGCAGAGGGGGAAGGGTCAGTATCACCCAAGCACTGCAGAGCTAGCCTTACCGGCTGAATACTAATCAAAGAAATAGCTCCCATAATTTCAACGTTTGCAAACTCTAGAACACCCTTGACATAAAAGGACGAAAGCTCTGGGAAATAACTCAGGAAATTTCCTTGCCTCAGTAATCTTTTGCACTGTAACATCACTGCCGGACTTCAAGGCCAAGCAAGACAGCCGCTTTGGTTTGGCAGAAAGGACTGAGACAGTCAGGACTTTGTGCTGCCTGTATTTTGCAGAAGTCCGTGGTCCTCCCTTCCCCCACCCCACTTCTCCTCTTGTCTGTGAGACTTCTTCAAAGAGTCAAGAGTGATGCTATTGTTCTCTAATTTCTCACAAGGTGCGCACACGCCTATAGTCCCAGCGCTCTCACTTTCCACGGTCTCCCCGCCACCTCTGGTGCCGGTGGTCCCGCAGCCGGTCCCCGCCGCGCTGCCCGGGCCGCCACCAGCGCGGGAAATGCCAAACTTACCCGCGGCCGCGCCGGCCCCGCGGAGCCGCGGCCCCGCTCCGGGCAGGAGCCGCTCCGGGGCGAGCGGGTGCGGACGAAGAGCAAACAGCCCTTTTCCGCAACTGCTCCGACCGCCCTCTGCCTACACGGGAGGGGAAGGAAGGCAGGGAAAGGCACAGGTGCAGCCGGCACTTACCTGCTCCCTCTCTCCCTCGGCTTCCCGGCGCGGTGAGTATTTTAATCCCAAGGGCCACCGGTTCCTCCGCGGCGAAGTGCTGGCGGGATGCTCCCGGGCGGAAGGGGTCGGGCTGCGGGCGGCGGGGCGCCCGCCTGGCATGAGGGCTGCGCGCCCGCCCGCACACTCGCCCGCACCCGCGGAGGAAGGAGCGCTGCCGCCGCCGCTCCGGTCCTCCTCCTCCTCCACCACGGCACGGCGCGGCGCGGCCAGCCGCTGGGCACACGGCGGGAGAAGTGGGTGTCTGTGCCAAGCCCAGCTCCGACTGGGTGCGGATCGTGGCTGCGGGAGGAGGAGGAAGAGGAGGGAGGGAGGGAAGGAGCGGGGAGGGAGGGAGAAGGCAGAGGAGGTGGGGATGCTGCTCAGGGCAGGGGATATCACCGCTCGGCGGCCCGAGCCGGCTGCCAGCTCCGTTCGAGGGCGCCCGGAGACGGCACAGGGACTCTTTGTACCTCCCGAAGACCCAGCGGTGGCTATTGAAGAGGGATCCAGGGAGCAAGCAGCCTGCCCGGCTCCAACCGCCTCCCCCCCCCGCCCCCCCCGCCTCTCCTCCTCCTCCTCCTTGACAGGATATACAGATGGAGTCCTTTGGATAAAAATCAGGAGCCGGGCTAGGGGGTGGGGCGGGAACCAATCTCTCTCCCGATTTGCATTTGAAACGCGGAGCTGAAGGGAGAGACTTTTAAGATTTTTTTTTTATTATTATTTCTCCCCCCGCAACCCACCACGCAATTTGTCCTAGAAGCTGCAGTCGACTGAGCTCCCGAGGCGTGGAGACAAAAGTCGCAAAACTAATCCGAACTTGCGGAGTCCCTGCTGTACAGCTTTGCCCTTTCAGCCTCCACAGCCTGACACTTGCGAACCCCACACTCCCTGGCCCGGCCCGTCCGCCTGGCTGGCGGGGGGCAGCCGGGGGCACCAGGCCGGACCGGGGTCCCCTCTCCTGGTCTCTTGGCCGCGGGGTGGCTCTCCCGGCGCAAGGGCACGGACCCACCACCGACCTGCTCGGGGGACCTAAAACCTCGCACCCCTGCTGCCCTCTGTCTCCCTAGTGCTGCTGTCACTCCTACCAGGCCACTGTTTAAACCGCGGGGTGGGGGGGAGCTGGTGGGGAGCTAGGAGAGGAAGGTTAAAAAAAAAAAAAAAGTGGAATAACTAAACCAGGTGCTTTCATAGAATAAAGGGTGGAGAGAGGGGAGTCTGCGCACCGGCAGCAGGAGAAGGCGCAGTGTCACGCTGGGGCTGGGGGCCGGCAGCAGCCACGCACAGCCCCGCAACTCCGGCGCTGCCGGGGATGCCGCTCTGGGAAATGAGTACCTGCTTTGTTTGGACGTGGTCCGGCTGGGAAAGCGGCAGCACAAACTTTCTGCCTCATTTCAGCAGTGCTGAAGCCGTTTGGGTCTGCAGAACGAAACAGATCTACAACTGAAACGCGATCATCCAGGAGTCAGGACGCGTCCTGGGAAAAAAAAAAAAAAAGAAAGAGGTTCCAAATGTCGGCAGAGCTGCTGAACTGACATTTTTCAAGGACAAAAATATTTTTAACACATACTGTTTTTAGAACAATGGATCATACCAAGGACAGCTGTAAGAGATGAACCTTGGCCAATGTCTTTTGATTTATATTTATCAGAAAGGCATTCTCAACATACTGTGAACAAACTAATAACGTGCATATATAATTAATTTTCATTCCTATTATACACTATACTACGAAATGTGTTGTCAACACTAATAAAGTAATGTTAGGATAAAGACACTTCATTAAAAATAACCCAAAACAATTGGTTTGGATCAAAAAGGATTTTTAAAAAATAATTTTAATTTCTGAATTTATTTGAATACACAAATGCAGCATGCATGACTATTTAAATAAAGTAATATGTAACTGCTCTATGTTACTTGTCTTTTAGCTTCACTTTCAGACCTGATTTTCAATGTCACCCTTCTAATCAGAGCGAGGCAATCCCAACATCATGGCATTTGTGAACTGAAGAAGTGGTTTAAAGAGAGCAACTAGAAGCAATCTTCATTCTCCAAGTTATGGAGCATCTGAGTGCATGGGTACAACTTAATAAGATGTATTCAGGCAAGAAAATCTTGAAACATGATTGCACACAGTTGCTTAAGATTGTAATTAAGGATTCGCCTTTCCTTTGTTCTCCTTTCTCCAATCCCTAATTCATCTTTTACAAGTTAATCAAAAGAAGACTCTGCACTGATCCTTAGAGGACAAGGTTCAAGGACAGATTATCTTTTTTCTTCATCATGAAATATCGCAAACACCTCTGCTTTGTCTTCTTTCAAATTCTCTTGGAGGTGTAACCAGTACTTGGAAAACTTACCTTTTTCTACTTAATCCAGTAGCAATTATTTCAATGGTGAAAACAGAAGAGTTAAAAACAGAAGAAAAGATCTTTTTTGGGGAATAGGGTGATGTAAAAAAAGTATCTACAAGGGGTCATGACCTTCATAAACATTGCCTAACATCTTCAAACTTTATTTTTTTTTTCTCTTCAGGTTCAAAATAGGGAATAAATAGTTTTGTGATCACTTAAAATCTTTATAAAGGAAGGACTGTTTCTTATTAATTTTGATTCTGATCCAGATATTAGTAATGGAGAACTGGAGCAGTCAATTATCACCCAATTAAAAAACTTGTAGACCTTCACACAGTATTTCATGATGTTCTTCCTAACTGAACAGACCTCTCTCAAGGATGTGCTTTATGTTCCAAAAATCTAGTCTCAAGCAAAACCTTTCATTAAACTGTACGTCAATGAAAACATTTGAACTTATTTTTACTATGGCGAAAATAGGATAGATATTTTTGTCTTTTTTTTTTTTCTAAATGCTTATGTTGTCATATCAAAAGAAAATGTATTAAACCCTTTGACTTTCGTGGGAGCAAAACAGTGACTCCAAGCAAAATGTGTGACTAAGCAGACCAATTTAATTTCATTGCACAGGCAGAATGAAATATAAAGAAGCAATTATTCTTAGTCACTTATGGCAATCTACCATTTTTAGTAACATAAGCAAATGTATATTTTTTTAATACAATTTGTTCTTGACTATCTCGATTGTGGGGTTTTGCCAATGAATCAGTCCATTTCAGTGCATTGACTGGATCATTTTGGCAGTAATCCATACCTACAGTGATGCTGTATTTCTTTCTAATATGTTTTGTAGTGCATTTGCTCATCTTGAGAGGTACAGGTGTACTCTTTCCGGAGGAAAGCCTATGTTTTGTACAAACAAACCTCAGGCCATGCTAGGTTTTCTCTTAGCTGGGCTCTGTAAGGACTGACTGCAGGCATCAAAGGGTGCATTGGTACCCTTTCCCATGTTTTGACTTCTGAAAGCATCAAGGATGCCTCTGCACAGTACAAGTTATGTTGCTGTTCTGTACAGCTGATCCATAGACAGATTTAGGACCATACATACTCTCTCAAAACATACTCTCAAATGCTTCTTAGACAGTGAGAGCTTTGGTAGCCATTGCTTATGGAGGATTTTGACCTGAAGCAGAAAAAAAAGTTTCGTGCCTGTTTTCAGTGCACCGAGCCTCTGACTGTCTCTCGACATTACCATTTCTATCTATACATTCATTAAATACATTCTGTAAAAGAACAATATCTGGTAACTGCTACCTGGGTCCTGGTAACTCACTGTGTGGGAAGAAACGACTTCCATTATGCACTCAGAAAAAGCTTGCACAGTTCCTTCCATATGAAAATGTATTACTCTCAGAGGCAAAATGCTAACTTTTCCTTAATTTTCTTAAAAAGTTATATGTGTGTTAGTCTTTCATGAGGCAAATAGGAGAGTTTACATTTTAGGATTTTTTTTTAAAGAAAACACCTCTTAACACCATTAACACATGGTTTCCCAGTACAAGTGCTAATGCTTCTATAAGTTATTCTAATGTAAGGACTTCAACCATCCAGGTATATTATTTACAGGTGGCTACAATTCTGATTCCAATCTGGAACTGAGCATTGTTTTTCTTTAATCTTCTTTTTTTTCTCATTTCTACAAATAGCAGAAGACAAAACAAAAGGCCTGTTGAAATTGAGGACACTCACTGCCTTTAACAAGATACTCAACACAGGAATGTCTCTGCCTTCTGTGTCCTTACGGTCATGGCTTGATTCCCTGTTTAAACTGATTTTTGAGACAATTACATTGTTGTCTATATTCGAGGAGTTTTTTCTGCCCCACGTGGAAAGACAGTAATATGGGGACCTGCCTAATAGTAACAAGATCAACAACTTGTTCTTTAGAATATATTTTGCAGAATATCCTCTGAAGGTATGGCAGCCAGAAAGACATAATAATATGAACTAAAGTATAGTAAATAATAGTGGTGATTCAGTTGGGGTATTTATGAGGTCTCTTTGTATATTCACAACCTCCTATTCTGCTTAGGAAGTGTTACCTTATCAATTCAACATTGCCATCATGGCTCCATCTGTTCCTCTTTGGTTCCTCTGTATGTTCCCTTGAGTTTCCACAATCTTTTGATGACATATTTGGCAAATCTGAGTAACCGATATATTTGTAAGAATGGTATTTTTCAAAAGTAAATCTAGTTAATCTAGGGCAAAGTAACTGTAAAAGTCATAAGAACTTACTGTTGCCTAAGATAATAAATGTGAATACAGTTAAAAATGGGAGTTTACGTTGTCAGGAAGAACAGAGAAAAGCAACAGAGGGAGTTGTAGGAAAGGAACCTGTAGAGTTAAGAAACTGTAAATAGAAAATAGGCTTGTTTAATCACAAGGAAGCTGCAAAATTAAAAGAAAAATATTTTACCACTGAGTGTAATTTATTAGTCACACAGCAGTAAGAACAGCACAAGAATAAATCAATTGAAAAACAACTGCATGGAAAGAATTTTGAAAATATCAAAAGACGATAGTGGCAAATGGCAGGTAGGCTGTCAGAAGACTGAGAAGAGAAATGGAGAATTTCATTAAGGCCACACAGGAATGGGCTATTTGTACAAGCAAGGATAGATAGCTTAAAAAAGCTCTAAGACCAGAATGGAGACTGTGTGGCCAGGCTTCAGATGCTATTCATCATATCATAAGTGGATGTACCAAGCTGGCCAGCACTGAGATAGGATATAGCATCACAAAGCTAACAGTATGGTGCAGTGAGTGCCCTGCAAGAAGTATGGATTACCAATAGGGGAATAAAAAAAAAAAAATCAGCAGCAGCCAAAGAAAGGTGCTGAGAATAAAAGGCTAGGAATAAGAGAGATGATAAAAAGGTAAGCAGAATGATTAAAACCCTCTTTTTTTCTGTTTCATTCAAGAATGTTGTTCAAACAGAAATGATTGAAAAGGCAGAGCTGGGGCAGGAGCAGAAGAAAATCCAGTTTCTGAGAAGTGCAAGCAAAGTGCCAACTACCTGTAGATCCTTGTACCTGCACTAACATTGCAATGATACTAAGTTAAACAGTAGCTCTGTATCAGACCTCACATAGATACATTTTTGAGCATCTCTTGATGAACGCAATCATTCAAATTGTAAAAAAAAACACTTGGGTCTCAGATTGATGCTTCATGCCAACAAGATCCTGCTGGTGGAGAAGAAGCATCTTATAATCAGCACTCACTCTCTTTTTTGATGTATGCTGAAAAAATAGATTAGATACATTTGTGCCAGATATTCAGCTAAATTCGGCAGGGCATTCACACTGTGGCACAACTAAGGTCATTTTTTCAGAGGAATTACAATACAGAACAAAACCATTTCTCTCATCCTATGAAAAGCTATACATAGGAAGTCCAGTTGACTTCAGGGAGTTTTGCATGCTTCAGGGGCATTGCTACTGTGTAGCAGTCATCTAGAAATCTGCAGCTAAGTTACTTATGAAAAATGCTAATATATATGCAATTAAACCAGGAACTGCCCGTACATATCAGGATGTATCTCTTCAAGTCAGACTCTATATGCTACACCAAGTATACAAAATTAATGTGAATAACTAACTCCTCCACTGACCTCTAAACCCAAACCAGATTTCAGTGTTCCAGTGTGCTTTGTCAATACAAGCTTGAACACTTGCACAAACAAAATCAGAAACTACAGCTGTAATTTTAGAAGTCTTTTCTGAATAAATGGCCCAAATTATGTATACTTCTGCATCATGACTGCTATTCAAGATGTTCATAAACTCCCCTGTGTGAAAACATTAGCTAAGTAAGAATATTTTTTATTATTTTGTATATTTTTCCCTTGACCACAGCAATAATTGGACAGGTGGTCTCTCTTTCAAAAAAACCCTCCTAAAACTAAAGATAAAAACAAGACAATAAATCCCCAACAAGTCCAAAGCACTATAGATTTTCAAAATAGGAAATCTGAGTATTATAAGCACAAGAAGCAGTACAAGCAAGGAGCATGCTGCTGACCCTTCTTTTTCCCCTTCAGGCAATCAAATTTTCACGTCTGAATGTTATCCTAAATGCTAAACTCCTATACCTGAATGTTTATGGAGAAAAAATTCTACACTGGTATGTAAGCAGTTGTATAGGAAGCAGATGGAAATGTCTTCTAAGCGAGCTAGACAGAAAAATGTCACTGTCTTCATCATCTTGAACTGCCCACTCTCAAAATTACTTGGTGTGAGTGCCGACAGAGACAAAATTTGATATGTCAATTTTCCACCCGACTAATGTATCCATCAAATTTTTTATTCTTTAGGAGTGACAACCCAGGCATTACTTTTATACTTAAAATGTTAAAAACATTATAAATCCCTTGATCCTGTTCAGCTTCTACCTTTTCTTGGAATATGTTCTCTATTCATTAAAATCAGTAGGAAAACATTGTTCGAGTCAATAAGAGATAAGTTTTATGAAATATCTAGTCATTGTCAGTTTGAAAACCAGCTCAGGGTAGGGAGAACAGCAATTTGTCCCACTTCTACAGAAAGTGATGGAAATCTTTGCCCATTGGTATGAAGATGCAGATTCCAAGATGTTACACCAATGGTTGTGTTGCAAGAATAAAGAAAGAGCTGGATCAATCCTTATTTCCTCCTACTTCTACCCATGTCTGTCTATATAAGGGAAAAAAAATGGCTGAGGGCAGGTGAAAAAAAAATAGCATTTCTCTTTAACTTGCTTCTTCACACACTTAACAGGGTTAATGGTATAATGCCCTAGCATCAGAAGTTAAAGCCTTTCAATCCCCTTCACTGTCAGCATATTTCCTCCAATTTGGCACTGGTCATTAGGATGCTGTGTCTAATCATTCAGCAACATTGGCCTTAGTATTACCAGTTGTGCAAGCCTTGGTTTTTCAGCAGAAGTACTGCTTTTGTTTTCTCTGAGTCACTGAGGTTTGTCATACATATTTCTGTTGTAAACTTTCTGATACAAGGGGTTTTTTAGGTCAGTCATGGGACACAGAGCACAAGCACCCTGATCTCAGTATGAGGTGCTACCGTGCAGATAAATATTAATAATGTACTACACACATGCATATGCTACACACGAGTCAGCTAGTTTAAGACAACCCATATCATAAAGCTTATGTTCATCTTGCTTTGAACTTAATGACCATGGCCTGATCAAAACAAAATTCAGTAAAACTGGAGGCTCCACAAGATTTCTCCTTGAAGATTCTGGAAGTATCTTCTGTGTCTACCAATGTGTACTTATATAAAGCTCTATTGCTAATATATGTAATTGAATATCTCTACTAGTCTTCCTTTAAGTAGTTTTTATTTAATTTACTGTGATTATCCTCAAAATAGGGAAGGGCTGTTAAGAATGACTTCACGTATGGGATGCAATATACATCCTCTGTCTCAAGGCCAATAGGTGCCTTTTGAGCAGCAGATGCCTGCAGGAGGATAATATACCCACCAGTTACTCAGCTGCTTCATCTGTCATTTTTATGAAGACATGTCATGGTTGGACAGAGCAAAATTGCCTGTGAAAAGCTATGTGAAGAAAAAAGGGAGAGAGAAACAGGTAACTGCCTCTTCCTAAGTGCTGGGTGAAATTAATGTTTATGGTGTAGGGGGGGAGAGCACACAGGAAAACAAACATAAGAAATAACTTTATAAAATATATCTTCATACAGTATCGGTCATCTCAATAGTGCCAAGATTCTACACTTGCTCCACTGCTATTACTAGTTACTTTAAAAGATAAATTAATGTGAAAATTAGAAAGTGAGAGACGTGAAACAATCTTAAGCATAAATTCCTTCACACTTCTTATTAACTGTGGTTAAGATTTTGGTTGTCGAGCACCCTTTAGTTCAGAGAATAAAAGCAAAGAAGTGAAAATTTGTCTGTTCTTCAGTGTTGTAAGCTCACTGAGCTCTGTAACTTGCTGAAGATTTGTTTTCTGACACTTTCACCAGAAAAGGAGGGAGTGGGGGAGGGGATGGAGAAGTGTTTCTCCGAAAGCATTCTGACCCACAAAAAGACCCAACTGTGTGTGTTGGGAAACATGTCCAAATGCTTCTCTATTTAAGGCTTTTTTCTCTTTCAGTAAAGTGTCAGTAGCTCTTTGAATAGCTATTGGCCTTGGCCAAGACCCTAGTGAAAGGCAACAGATGTTGCTAAGATTGTACCCAGGCTATCCTCTATCCTGTTTCATTTCTGAAAGGGAAAAAGAGAGAAAGGGAGAAGAAAACTTGCTTTAAATCACTGGACCATTTTGTACTTCAGCAAATCTGTTTGCACATGCTTGACTGGCCTCACAGAAAAGGCTGAGCCTTTTGCATTCAGCCTGAGGTCAGTCCTAATGCTCTGTTCAGTGGTCCACACTCCTTTCACATGGAGCAGCTGCCTCTGATTGCTAGAACAAATTGAGGTGATTCAGGCCACCAGCAGGGCCACGGTGCAAGTGCTTTTCACCAGAAAGGGAGGGAAAGCCTTAGAACAGGACCAACTGGGGCTGCCTACAATAAACCGTAGGATTAGATTTGATACACTCAATATTAAGACATGCTCTTGCTGAAAAGTAGGCCATAGTGACATAAACTACAAGACATTTTGACTGAAAGAAGGAAGGAGAAAATGGTGTTTGAACATTTATTAAGTTACACCTAATTATTTAATTGGGGGACATTTAAAATAGTAGCACTAGCAGTTCAGGCTCAGGAACATCTTGCTGTTTAACCCTTGGCAGAATATTCTTGAAGTAAGTGGGATTCAAGATAAGTTGTGTCACCATCCCCTTCACAGTATTGTTTGAAACATTGAAGGCAAGTTCTCTAAACTATTTCTATGATCAATTTAGAGAGGAATAATCAACAGCACCATTTCCAACCATATTATCAACCTGTTTCAGTGACTGGAAGATGCTATATATCTGTTATCCAAAAAAAAAACCTAAAGAAAAAAAAAGGGAAAAAATAAAGGTTTGGTATTTACGTCTTTATAAATTCTTTCTAATCTACAAAATGAGATAAAAGCACACAGCAAGCATTAGCAGGGAAAGATGAAGGCATATCCCTCCCTCTTTCCCTGGTGCAGCCAAGCTCATGCATTACTTGCTTCAGTCCCAGATATCAAATTGCAATATTTTCTGCTGTATGAAGGATCAGACCAACAGCTCTCTGAGTCCAAGGCCAAGCAAAACAATACAGTACTGCATTAAGCCACGATACCAAAGCCCTTACCACTTCAAAAGGAAACACACTTTGATGCCTCTGAAAGGAAAGCAAAATCTCTACAGATATATAGGTAATCTTACGAGACTGGTCAAAAAATGTATGTTAATGTTAATTCATAAAACTCTGGATTTAAGATCAGGGGAAATTAGAAATTACAGCATTTACTCTGGCTCTGCATTTAGATGGAATGACTGAGTATAACACATGGCCTTTGAAGTACAGTTATCTGAGAGGTAGCTTAGTAAGCTGAAGAAGAAAGGTAAAAGATCTTACTATTTACTCAAGTAGCCAGTATAGAAACAGAATCTAAGGGAAAATATATGCAAAAATCTACCTGTTAACTCAGAAAAATTGAGATGTAGAAAAAAAAATGTCCAAATGGTATGCTAGGATCTGTGATACATGGCTTCACAAAAACAAAAATAAAATTAAAAATATCTTTTATCTCCTAGAATTACAGACACAAAACTGAGGCACATCTCAATGTTCCTTTGTTAGCATTTCATCCTATTACTTGCTCCTGTTGTCATATAGGGAAAAAAAAGGTCCATGTTCAAAGAAAAAATTTAAAAGAAGGCCAGGAACAGCTTGTATCTTCAATAGAAAATTTAGGTAGGCAAGGGGTGGGATCGTGTGTTTTGGTGTTGCTGGCAACAAAGCCAGCTGAGACACTCCTCTTCTCCTTCCTTCTTATCCCCCGGGCTACTTGTCACTCTCCTGTGAGCTAGGGTGACATCATGTGTGAGAGTGTACATTGCAAAATTGATCAGTTCAATTATTGAAATTATATCAAGCAATAAAAAAAGAGAAGTTTTAAATTCATTTTATTTGACATGGGTTGCTTTCCTGAACAACTTCACAGGATGAGCCCATATGTAACTATGCAGAACAAAAAGTAGGACTGAGAGGGCAGAAGAAAGCAAATTAAAACTTTCAATTTCCTTCAGTAATTTTATACATATGTCTTTGGGAAGCCTAACGTTAAAGGTATTTGAGCACATCTGCACTTATATTAGCTGGATTTTATCTGATTCTGCTAGTTGGATGCATGTTCTTGTTACTCCTTTTCCAAGCCTCTGCCAAGTCATAGTTTCCTGAGATATAGATATTGAATGAGAAAAGGGAAGGAATTGAACCTTACCAAGTTCTTCAGTGGCAAGTTCTGGAGATGGAAATGGAGCCTTCTGGGGTTAATCTGACAAAAAAGATCAGAGTCACTTCAGCATGCTTCTGCCTATACTTACCAGAGTTATACAGCATGTAAGCAGGAATGTATGACTGACAGTGTCAAACACTGCCAAGGAGAACAGTAGAAGAGGTTTGGGCATTTGCCATTTGTCAGTCTGACATGATACAGGCTTTAATGAGCTAGGCACAAGGGTATGGACTGAATTCATGTTTGATAGAAGCAAGTGCTCTTTTGGAACTACACAGTTTCTTCTTGTGCATAAAAAAAAAAATAATAATAGTGAGTGTGCAACAGCTTGTGCCTGCTCTTTCTGTATAGCAAATCCTATTTTAAAAAATAATATCAGTTCCAACATATTCATTTCGAGGGTACAGGACTTAATATTCAGGTGTGTAAAATTTTTGGTGATATAAAAAAAAGTCATATGGTATATATCTTTATATATGCCTCAGCAGAATGTAGCCTAAACTCAAATACTCAAGTCCTCAAAATTTAAGCAGATAGGCTACTAAAGAAAAGAAATTTAAAAGACCTCCCCATTAGAGTGAATTCATGGATGGTTATTGCTCTGCCATGTTTTAATAAAGGTACTACCCATATCACATTGCTGTACTTCAGGCACTTTCAATACTGAATGGAACAGGCAAGAACTGTACTGATCTAAGTCTGAGTTCCTGTATTTGTATGTCTCCTAATTGGTATCACTGACCAAAGGTCTATAAGAATATCTGGTAAGTACAACATGAAAAGGAAAAAAAACTACAAAGCTTATTGTTACAGAGATTTTTACATTGTTAAAGGGTTAGTAATACTTGGGATAGTTAACAAAATACATAATAGAAGCAGGCAATATAACTGATTTAGAATTTCAAGAGCCTTTTGAAAGATTTCTTCTTTTGAGGATATTAAGCAATGAGAGGGGATGATGCACAGTCATGTTATGGATTAAAAACTAATTAGGAGACAGAACACAGAGTAGGAATGTATTCCAGCTCACAACCCAGAAGTGAGTGATTGTCTTTACACAGCAGTGCCAAAGCAAGCCTTATTTGCACAAAACTGCACTCATTGCTCTCCAGTATCCTTACAAATTAAAGGAAAAACAAATCAAACCACTATTTAAAAACTTCCTTCTTTCCTTTTTCACTATAACTGGTATACAGTGATCTTCTGGTCCAAAGGATACCATGAGTTATAGTTTTGTTCTTCACCATTTACCTGGCAGAAAGAAGTAATAGGGAAATTTCAAGATTAGCAGTCTTTCTATCTGAAGCAGGCTGATGAAACTGTTGAGATCTGAAGTTGTGTCTTTCTCCACAGGGCCTCAGTTTTCACTGGCAGTAGTTTGCAAGCAGGAATGATCACTTGCCTAATTTTGTGTTTACATGAAGTGCCTACATTTGGTACATGGGCAAGTCCAGGCAAATCAAGGACTGTCAAGAAGACTGGCCAACAATTCAGAGATTTAGCCCACCATGGATCCATGGGAACCCCTGAGAGCAAATTATGCTCATTTCATCCCTCTCTAGTCCTTTATGGGGCTCCTTTCAGTAATGATTATTTGCTAACCAGAACCTCCAGCACCCATTAGCATATGGCCATGCTGAAGGGATGAGCGATCCTCCTAACACCATGCAGGCTTCAGAAGATACCCCAGTGAAAACTCATTATCTCAGTGTAGTTCACAAGCCTCACTCTTTTTGGTCCTTGAGGTCACAAACTGCAGGTGGTCTCCTAATGAAGATAGGAGCCTAAGGTAATGAAATTCTCCACAAAGTAAAAAGCCTTTTCCTGCACAGGAATCTGCTGTCCTTCTTCTTTTTGAAATTGAATAGAAGCCAATAAGAGATACGGTGAATATAGACTGAAATGCCAACAAATTAGGAACATAATCAAGGGTTTAGTATCAACGTCAGGCATATTTTCACGGAGAAGGGACTTCACTCATTTCTACTTGTGCAGTATCATTTTAGTCTTTGGACAGTATCTTTAAGATCTATCAAAAATTATCCAAATGAAAGACAAACCAAAAGATTATGAAGGTTTTTTATCTTGATTTAGTTTTAAGCCCAAAACAAAGAAGTGATTTATGAGTGAGAGGATTAGCATATACAGAAAGGTACACTGCTATATAATCCCTGGATAGAGATAAAACATCAGAGAAGTAAAATCAGAACATGGATGCAAAATAGCTGACTGAAAATGAGATCATGGATAGTGGAGGTAACGATGGTTTTAGGTAATGAAAAGCAGCTAAGGGTTGGCATTTGCTTGCACACATCACTATTCTTTGAGCACCTCTTGCATAATTGTGAGGATTAGGGCAGTCCCCTGGTTCACTTGATTGCTTCTGTGTACAACTGCCAACAACTTTTCATCTACATCTACTTGGAGAACTTAACTTTTTTTACACACAATATACAAAGTATTAGATTTTTGTACATACAGACATATTGAAGTACTTCATGATTTAGAGTTAAATCTCTCCTTGCAGCCAAAAAAATGTCAAAAGTGGTGACAGAGTGCGTGATATGGAGTGCCTAGGGAGAGGGCACAAGGACTCCAAAGCATCTCACACTGGCCACTTTCTCAGACAGTGACTCTGCTCAGAATAGGTTTTGGATCTGAATCAATATCACAATTCCTGTGTAATAATAGCATAAGGCAATCACAAAACTAGTCGCAACTTTGCAGGAACATTCCTACGTGTATATAGTGTGAACATAGTGTCGCATCTTTACCCTTCTAGAACAATTCAATGATGTGCTCTTTCACACAAGTTTTGCCCAAGAGGGAAGGCTATATCAATTACTGAACTGTTTAAAATGATGTATTGTGAAAGTAGAAAATAGCTAAAGGAGTTGGATAATCTTATGGTAAAAATGTCTCTTATGTGTAATGCCATGCTTCCTCAAAGCACTTTATAAGCATGAACTAATTAATACTTACTCAATAGAGTATGCATTAACATTATTTTTCATTTGTAAATTACCCTTAACTATTTTACTTGAACAGACAAGACAAGCCAATGCTAATAAGTACTTATTTAATGTCTTCAGCTTCCTTTTTGATGGAACTGTATCGTCAACATCATGAAATAAAAGGATTTCACTGTTGTGAATTTAGATATAGTTCTTACCTGGCAACAAAAATGGTCCTCTCACCAGTTCTGAAATCTGATACTCATGTTATTTTTTGGGGTTTTTTTTCATTATCCTTCTTCTTCTTCATTTAATTTATTTTAAGATTTGCCTATTCCTTATTTATATATGTATGTTTATTCATCTGTGTGTGCATGTGCATATATATATTTATATAGTTCCTTCACTACTTCTTCAGACAAAACTCTCAGCAAAGTCAAGAAGAATTTTACTAACCATACAGTGAACATGTCTCTCCAAGGTAAAGTATTCCATAAAGTAATATTCCTAAACTCCTCTAGGCTGCTTAGGCTTGAAGATGTGTCACTTGGTTAAGTATCACAAAAAAACCAAGAACAAGCTCCTTCCCAGTCCAAAAGCTTTCATTAATATACTATTTTCCATTTGGTATATTTTGACTTCCCTCCATACCTTATGCAGTACCTTATGGTACTTCTTTTGGTGTTATTCCTGTTTAAGGAAAAAAAAAAGGTGAGAAAAAACCCAACACAACAAGCTGTAGGATAACTTGAAATTAAGCCATCCTGAGAGCACACACTTCTTAAAATACTTGAAATGCAATTTTGGACTACTTTTGCTATTTTCAGCTCAGAGCAAAACCCAGTTCTCAGTTTGACTAGACCTCAAGTACAGTTTTGATGTTTTTCTATCAAGAGACAGTTACAAAGGTGATATAATTACTTACCTGGCTTAGAAGCCTCCAATCCATTTTATGCTCTTACCTAGGACATACAAACATGTTTCAACGTTGTTTCAAATTATATATTTATTGATAAATTCCACTTTAAAAGGCAGCTCCTGGCCAAAACCTACAGTACAAGGTATATGAAATATGATGTTAATTAATTAGCATGTCAACTGCTCTGATGTAGGAAAATAAATGCAATAAAATTTGTCACTTTGTAGAATAGCTGAGGGTTAACTGACCTTATCATCAGACACAATGAGAACACTCAGAGTATAACTGCAGAAGAACTCTACTATAGATCCCCATCCAAACATATTTGGTCCTTAGCAGTCCAATTATTTGGTCCACCACCAGTCCTTATATTTTGGAAAAAAAAAAAAGAGTAGAAAAAAACTGATATGATCATAATGTAGCAGGAGAAATCTATCAAAGAGGAACAGGAATAAGTCATAGTTTGCTATGCTACAATCAGTTAAAAAGTAAAACATAAACTATGAAAACTTGCATATCCAATTAAATACACTTAAAGCTTTGGGTTTCTTTTCCTGAAATTCTGAATTTAACTTTGGTCTCCCAGGAAATATTTATTAACATCCTGAGATCTTTCTATGTGGAGAGATTAAGAAGATTTACTTGTACGACGTGGAGGAGAGAGAAAATATTTTGAGTTTTTTAACTTCAACTGTTATTTTCCATTAATAAAAAAATCCCCTTTAAAGCATATAAACCGTAGTTTTTGTAGTCGTTTTATGTTCAGTAAATAGAGCAATGGACACATTTCCACAGAAATGGACCCAAAGAACACACAAACTAAATTTACTCTTCAGAAATATCATGAATACACGGAATTACTTTGTCCCAAGTATGATCTATAATTAGAGACTCTGGCAAAGGGCATTCTACTACTGCTTGCTACAAGCCCCTTCAAAAGAAAATATATTTTAAAAGACCATTTCTTCTCAAATGAAAAGAAGAAAGAGCCTGCAAAACTGATGTCTGGTGAGTTTACTGCTTTCTTAGAGTCATGAAGGAACTGAACTGGATACCAAATGCCCTCTATACTTTTGAAAATCATAGTCATCTGTCAGACACTGAGATCTATAAAAGGCAATTAAAGCAGTCATCTATTTTGCTGTAATGTGAAATGAAGAAACCTTGAATAAAAATGCATAGCAATACATTTGAGAGATAAAAGTATACTTAATGCAGTATAGAAATGGCCAACAGAAATCTGTATTTGTAAGAAGAAAAACATTGATTTTAAAAAAAATAAAAAATAATCTGAAGGAGTGACTCTCTATTTGTTATGTATAAATGAAGCCCCTTTAATATCTACTGTGAATTTTTAATTCCCTGGGAATAAAGTAATAATCAGTGTAAACTGGGAAGACACTACACCTCTCAGTCTCATGGCTGGCTGGAATGAGCATTAGAGCATTACACCTGAAATTGTGTGCAACAATCATGCTTCCTAAAACTAATTTTAACTATATGGAACACTGGGTTGATTTGTTAAACCTGAGTGTAACTCTGTCGCTAGCAAAGCAGTCCATACTCAGATGAGCTCGTTGACAGTAAGAATGTCAATACTGTAAGATTTGCAGCTTAATGAAGATGTATATGGTACTTCATTTATTAAAATAAAAATACCTTGATCATACTAGCTTTAGTTCTTAAAGTAGTTTCTTTGTATCTGAGTGGTATACTGTGAACATTACTATCACGGTATGGAATGTAAATATGCACTGAAAATAAGGAGTCCGAGAATATGACAAATTCAGTTGCTTGCTTAGTTCATCACCAGTAGTTCTGAGATGTAATCAGATACAAAAATGTAAATTCACTTTTCAAGTCAATTCAATTTACAAGTCAATTCACTTAGTTTGGAGGAAAAAATGTATTAGACTGATCTGCTGGGACATTGCAAGTTAAATCAATAAACCTACACTTTGGAATTACTGTAGATGCTGAATCAACACAAGGCCTGTGAAGATGAGTGTTAAAGGGTTAAATTGCAATACATTATATATATCTAAATGCATTCACTAGTCTGCACATATAGCTTCTCAAATGAGTAAGTGGTATGTAATTTGTATATGAACCAACTCTGCAAATAAAGCAAGTCCTCTGAAGTCATACTATTTTTAGTTGTAGAACATCTAAACTTAGACATTGAACATTTTTATATTTTGGTACATTAGCCTCTCTTTCTTGTCTAGAGAGACCCTCTGCTTCACTCTAGGTACTTGTCTTTATAACTGATGAACAAGCTCTCAAAACATAAAATGTTCTGCTGGGCAGAGATCCCAAGTAAAGAATCACAGCAACTGAAGGATTCAATGACTGATTGAACTGTGTTTCAAGTCATCCATGGGGTCAGTTGTCTGTGGCACAGCAGCAAAAATTGATACGGATAAATCAGCTCTCATTTGCTTGAGCCTGAGAATCAGGATTGCGGCTCCATAAATTTATTGAATATCCTCTTTAAAAAGAATTGCATAAGCTGCATTTAACCTGGCCTTGGTTTTCTTTAGAGATTGCTCAATAACTGATTTGCCCTCTACTCTTGTTTTGACCTCTATTTTGTGTTGATTTGGGAGCATTCTGCTGACAAATTTGCACCAACACTTTTTTGCAGCAGCTTGCACTGTAGCTGAATTCAGTGGAGAGGCTGCACAAGGTATAGGGCTGATATTCTTGCTCTGTTAAAGTGCATGTAAACTGCTTTGAAATAGATTTAATATTCTTGCCACAACTTTTTGAATGCCTTAACCAGGACCACCCTTGCTTATGGGAAATATCAATAGCAACAAAAAAACTCACAAAAAAACCTAAAAGAAAGTGGCAACAAAATCTTTCCAAGAAACGTTATCTTAGGCAGAATGTTGCTTACCTTAGTTTCTACTATACCATCAAAACAGGTTCCCCCAGCCCAAGAGACTTACATCAATCGGTACAAATCAGGGAAAGCCCAACTGTTTTTCAACAGTTATTTTTGAAGTTCATGATGTTCTTCTAGCATGTGATGCCTTTAGATCAATTTGGGTACCCTCTAAATCTCATTTTTTAAAAAGTTTTACCAAAGAAAAGTAGTAGGAAATTTATAAAGAAGCCCGAGCAACATCCTCCACATCATCAAAATCAAATCAGTTTTACTGGGTGGGTCTAGCAGTGAGATATTGATGTAGATTTGTTTGTTCCAGAGAAAGCATTTCAAACTATAAATGGCATTCATCAAATGTTTGTATATTAGCAAATCTGTTTAAAATCAAGAGTGCACCTGAGGGTTTGTCTTCTCTGGGCTGTGAAACATGTTGTTACATTTCTCCCTTAAAAATATTTTTCATTGTCAATGTGATTGACCCTAGAAAACTTTATATGGTGATTCTCTAAGTCATATCAATAGCAAAAGGCCCTTTTTCCACAAGTGTAGTTTTTGAGACACAGTACTGGTGGCTACAGGCTTGTCAGAGGGGACCCTCTTTAGTAGTGATCTTTAGTCATTTAACAAGGTATTTGAAATTAGTACCTGTTAAAAACCCAACAAGTCATGCTCAATATTAATTATGAATATTAGCATGATTTCATTCAGTAATTGCTCCCACTAGAAATTTCTATAATTCAATTAGTTGTACTTTAAGCATACAACCTCAACAGAAATTACTTGCTTGTCTTATGTAGGACCATGTGAACTATTTTGCTGCAGAAAATTGCTTTTCACAAGCTTGCTTTGAGCTGCAGAATCATTTATAGACTTCAGAAAATAAAAAGACACTTTCCACTTGTGTGAAACTTTCTACCTGAGGCTCAAAAAGTGCTTTCCGACATTTTTATTTCACAGTCTTTGCAATATAGAATAGCACCGCTGTGACCTTACAGATAGGGAAAATTAGGAAAAAAAACCCCTCAGTTAACCTATATGATAATGGAAGTGCTTAGCAGAAATATCCACTGGACAATGGAGTAGATTATTAATATTGATATAAGCTAGGTGACCATGCAAGTAGATTTCCATGCAGTTATTAACAAAACTTACAGGTTTTTTACATTTGTCAGGAAAATTTAGACATATCTTCGAGCATACAAAAAATAGTTGTCGGATACATCCTGCACCCAGTGTTACAGCTAATGTTGCACAACATTTCTCTCTTAGTCTTCCGAGACAGAAACACAGCAGCCAGGGCAGGGTCCCAGGAGGGCCAGTGGACACCTACTGGGAGTTCAACCCACTCTCTTTATATCCGGGAAGTGGCTAGCTAGTGTATTAATCGCTTAGTTGCTGTACTTGTCAAACAGCAGTAGCTTTGTTGTTTGGAGCATGTTGTGGCCAAGTCTTCCTGGACTTCAGTAAGAAATCAGAGGGAGAAAAGGCATCTTATGCTGCATTTTCACTCAGTGTTTACGTAGCCTTCACAGGATTGCGTGATGAGGCGTAGAGGAAGTCAGAGCAGGTTAACACATGTGCCATAATCCAGATAATTTATCTAGTTGCGTGGGTTTAAGTGTAAGTTTGGACATTATTTTGAAACACATGTGTCCTAGATCAATGGATTAACAGATTGTGAAATTTTTATTTTTTTTTTTATTTTGCCTCAAGAAAGAAAAATATTGCAGTGAAAGCATGCCAAAGGAGGGAACTTTAGGCTACCATGAGATTTCAAACATGTTGGTGTCTATTCAGGAAAATTCCTGTGAAGTCATAAGCAGTATCCTGCTTTCATATAGTCTAATTGAATCCAATGAGATTCTTGAATTCCTCTGGTAGCACTCAAAACAAAAGAAAGTTGAAAATATTTGACAGTGTTCTGTAAGAGAAATATATTACAATGTATTTTTCCTACTACAGAAAGGATTAATTCACATGCAATGCACCAGCAAGCTATATTTTACATTCCCACTCAGAAATATACACATGTACTCACTCTCACAAGAGTATACAGTAGCTGCAGTCAGATTTATGTCTCTGTGGAGCAATTTGAAAGAGTGTGATCCAGAAACTAAGCTGAACATTAAGCCTGGAGGAGCTGTTAAGCAACAAGGCTTTGCTGATTAAAACATGAACTTTATTTTAGTTTATTTAATTCATTTTGCATTCAGTTGTTTTATGTTAATTAACTCTTATGCAATTTTTATTAAATTTACTTTAGACCCTAAATGAATATATCAAGTTGCTATTGACAATTGTATCGACTATAGAAGCCACATTGAATGTATTGCCACATTTAATTCACAACACAATTATGAAAATGAAGAGCTTCTCAGTAGTCAAAGATAGAAAGTCAGGAGGTATAAATTTAAATGGAAATCTGCAGTGCGTTCACTGTGTAGTCTGGAAGATTGCAACTACTTTAGACAGGGATAACAGTTGACTTTTGGAAGAGTAGCAACTCACAACCTTTCAATGCTTGGAAGAAGATACCTTGGAAGACCTACTTAAAGTGTCCTCAAGCCAATAGTAGTAACAAAAAATGAATTTGAAAGACTCTGTTTTGTAGTGCAGTGGTGGATCAGGAGAGTTACCTGGAGGAAAATCCAAAACTTGTATTTCAATCTTTGCATTTGTATATGGTCATGGTTACCTACATGTTTGAAGTGCTTCAAATTTTATAATACCTTACGAAACAGATTCAGTTCTGGTATAAGCAGATACAGTTTGACTGGCAGTTGTACTACAACACCGGATAATCTTTTAAGTAATAAGTACTATCAGTAATGACATTATTAAAAAGCATTACTATCTTGGCTCTGCAGTACAAGGCAGAGTGGAAAGATGATCATGATGTTACAGGACAGAAGTTATGAGTTCAATATCCACTTGCTTGGCAAGCCACGGGTAGGGTCTCCATATTTTAGTAATCCCCTTTTCTGAAAAACTACCTAAACTGTTGAGATTAACTTTTTTTACTTCTGTGTTTAGCACCACCACAACAGGACAATTAAAAGGTATTCTGAGACATTAGCAGAGGGTTTTTTGTTTGCTGTTCTGGTATCCTCTGAAACACTCTAAGCAGCTCGGGTACTGTTATCTGTGAGTATGCTTGCTTTTCCTCAAGTTAGTTTTTAATATTTTGAAAAATGCAAAGCTGGCAACAATAGAGAACAAAGTTCATTTATCCACAGGCAAGGAACATTAAAAAAGTGATGTGCATTAGACCATTTCACATCTGGAAATTTCTGCAAGGTAGATCAACTCTTCAGTGTCTTCTCTTTTAAAGCCACTTAAAGATAGTAACATTTGTTTTAATGGTTTTTGCTGATTGGTATGCCTGATGAACAGAAAATGGGCAGAAATTAGCAGTTCATTTTGTAGGCCAAGCACTGCTAGTAGAAATATGTCCAGGCAGTCAGTTTCTCTAAAAGGAGTGAGGTGAAATGGTCCTCTCCAGGGTCAGAAGGACTTGCAAGCCCCGGCAGATGGCTGTTTTAGTCACGGGAAGTAGCTCTAATAGGGATGTTTGCAGAAAGATGTAAGGTCAGTGAAAAGGGGTGCCAGCCGTTGAGTTAAATGACTGAGGAAGTATGATGGCTTTTATCACCTTGCTTCAGTCTTTTTGCTGAAAATAAGACACAGTGTCCTTTTCTCCCTGCAGAAAATGGTACTCTATTATAAACTGTCCTGTCCACTGACCCTATGACACAAGTGATAACAGTCACTGAGTTCATAAATGTGAGAGGTCTTCTAGAGTTACAGCCATGAAAATGTAGGAAGATGAAAATAAATTTTTTAAAAAAAAGTATTTTCATGGCCTTCTCTAAAGAGAAAAGACAATGCTTTAGATTGGATTTGGTGCTTCAGCAACTACATACAGGGCACTTCCTTTGGCTATTTTAGAAAATGGCAGTAGTGCTATAAAGACAATTAGGATTTTGTTATTTTTTTGTTTTCTGATCACTCTTCAGGAACATGTCTGGGAGAAAAATCTTAGAAAAGTCTGTAATACTTCCTTCCTTCTTCCTTATGTCTTCCTTTTTAGGGGTTTGCTGAAATCAAGCCAACAGTTTTCCATCCCACAGGAAACTATGAAAAGAAAAGCAGTGCTATGAGAAGAAACCTCTTCAAGGACCTCAAGCAGAGCAATTACATTATGGCAGAAAACAGATGGCAAATCTGAGTATGGGTAAGAGGATATACAGGAAGTTAAGATCATATACAGTGTGATTTTTTTTTCACTCAGCTACTGGCTTCTCTCCTGTGTTTCTGGTACACCAGCTGAACATGGATGACTGATAACCTGAGGTCCATTCCCTCATTAGTGTTGCTAACTACAAGAGTTAAAAGTGCTGGTTTATGTTAAAATCATATTAATCATTAAAAACATATAATTTTCTTTTGGGATCTTGAGCTATTAAACTAAGAAATAGGACAAACACAATTTGATAAAATATTACACTCAGTGAAAATAATGATAAAGTTAAATTCCTACTTAACATTATGATCTGATAAGGCTTTCCTCGTCTGACTGCATGAAGACAAAAGATAAACAGTGTGTAGTTTAGATGCTTACAGTCTCTGAAAGAAAGGGCCTTTGCCATTTACAGTGGGGTTTTAAATGTTTATTTTATGTGTGAGTGTAAATCCCCCCTGGAAAAAGCACTGGGGATGATGGCAGATTATAGGGTGCGATTTACTCACATCCATATCCTGAGAGACAAAATGCCTTGAAATGGTGCCCTGTGTAATCTGATGTAAATTATTGTGGAAGTAATGAAAGTAATGAAGAATGCGTACTGTTTCATATATAGAAAGTGTTATTTTCTCACATGGTTGAGAATCTCCTCGCCTAAAAAAAGTGGTGCTTTTGATTGCCCTGTTATTTCCAACAAATCACCCACGTCTTTGTTTTGTTTTTTTTTGTTTTTAATGAGGTGCACTTTTGCCCCACCCAGTGGTCTTTGCCTAAATTGCCAGCTCTGCTTTTTTTCTCCCCTCCACCCCAGTTTGGAGAGTGGATCTGCCACTGAAAACTGAACAAAAGCAGCATCTGTCCCCTGTTGCTACCCTGAGTATATTAGGTTATCATTATCTGCAATGACACTACCATCTGTAATGTGCTCTGGGGCAAACACAGGCACTGCCAGTAGCTTCAGCACCACAGGCAGATGCTTCATCATGCAAGAAGATACATGAAACCAAAATATGCTATACATGAATCCAAGTACTTGAGAAGAGAGACAAGGAGAGGAGAGGGAAGCCAGAAAATAAATGCTATTCATGTGTCTCATCAACAAAGACAGAAACAAGGAAGCATAGGCTAGGTCAGGTATGTTACTCAGTCTAAAGGAATAACAGGTGTAAAAAAGAAACTCACTTTATTGCACTAAGAATCTTAGAGTCTATAGCTTTTTATGGGCTTTTGTATTGTCCCGCTTTTCACAAAGAACTTACAAAACATTAGTCTCAAATTAAAGTAATACACAGAAGGGTTTTTTTTCTTAAAATTCCTTCCTTCACTCATTTGTAACAAAACACACGCACACAAAGATGTAAAATAAAGGCAGAGAAAGGACTTTCATTTTTTTTTTTATTTTATTTTCTTCTCTCTAAATCACAGAACTTTTATGTAGAACTTTATCTTCCTCTTCCTGAACCAACGTCTCTGTCACTTATTGTCACCTCATTGTCACACATGAAGACACAGGTGTAAAATAGAGAAAAATAAATCTTTTCAGAAACCACAAGCATTCTGGCCAATACTCATTTGTTTGGTTGGCTTTTTACTCTGTCTTTAGAGGTAGGAATGCAAACCCATGTATTTCAACCCATCTCCTGATTTCTCTACCTGCAAGACATACATTCAAAGAACACAGTTCTTTTCTTTTTATAAACCAGATCCTTACTGAATATGTGCATTATACATCTATTACAACACTAGCTAGGTCTCTTGGCCAAGATTTGGCCCTCAGCATCATCTGTATTCATACAGCAAAAGAGAGCCACTATCAATAAAAATGTACTTTCCTTCCAGAATGAAGTGTCTCTACAAAAGCTACTTCAGTACTCTGTAAAGATGTTAAAAACATCAATATCCAGAAGTGCCCTAACACATGAGTAGCAGCAGATCTGCATTTTGGTTTAATTTCTTTCCCCCCCTCTGTCTCACTTCCCCCATACATGGTCTCAGGAATTTGCTTTGGATGTTCCAGAAATTAACTGCATTGCTGCAGGCTAAATTCTTCTAAATTCTTCTCATGAAATATGCAAAATGCACACAATCTTACATGATTGTGCACATCACATGCATATATTAGCAATATTTTTCCCACTATTTCATATGCTTCATTAAAATAATTAGTCTTTAAGGAGTGCACTATTTTCACAGAAGAAGAGACAAATACTTTTTGATAAATATTACACAATCGGCTTTAATCACAGTTAGGTATGGAAGACAGGATTATAATAATTTTACATTGTACAGGAAAAGACCAAAGGATTCTGGCTTCCCAATCCACGAATTGTTGTACTCTCCAGTCACTCTTTTGCTGAACCACAAGGACACCGTCTTGTTGCGGGAGAGGACATATCAAATGGTGCCTTTGTATTAGGTGGTCCAGTGCTGCCTCTATCAAGATTAAGTAGGTCATTTATAAGACCCCTAGCACACTCTGTATTTTGCAGTAGGAGTTTGAAGTTTAACAGTCAAGCAGCCATCCAGGCAGCAGACCTGATCACATTGTATAGGAGACAACAGATTTCTCAGAAGCTCTCCTTCCAAATAAGCGCAAAGTATCTTGAACACGTCTAGAGCAAAAATGGTGCTTTCCCTGTGTTTTCTCATATGGTAAATTTTTTTAGGCATTGTTTACACATCATCATGGGAAATCTATGGTGATTTTCTGGGTATTTGTACAGGCTTTTTAGAGTATTCCATACATTGTTGCTTCTAAAAAGAGCCTACTTAAAAATACAGTTCCAAAGAGTTAAACCAGTTCAAGTTATTCTAAACTTGCCACATTTGTCTAGGGGAAGTTTCAGGGGGTTTGTCAATTTTAATTAGGAATGTCACAATGATTGTGCACAATGCAGCAGATTATCAGGGCTACTTGTTAAATTATAAAAGGCTGGCTAAGCTTCAGAGTGAAGCTAGTGTCCAAATTAGCAAATTTGATAGTTTATAGTTTATGCTCACAAAAATAATTGCTTTTTCCTCCTTTCTTTTGCAGATTGTGTTCATCTGAAAAAAATACCAAGCCTATAGATCTCTAGCTAATCTCATGTGAATTAAACCTGTGTTCACAACAATAAACCCAAGTAAAATGCCATGCCCTTTCATAAACCTTATCTCTTTTTAACATTTCCTATTTTTATGTTAAATTCATAATATACCCTTTGCTGAAGTAGAGTATTTTTTCACCTCAGAAGGTCATTTATTGTGAATTCTGAGAACACGTTGAACTAAAGAAAAAAAAATCTGTGTGATATGCATGGATGGAAAGAGAGGGAGTCCACCATACACCTTTTCTGTTAGGACTGTCTGACATGAAAGAGATCTCCCCCTGCTACAGCACTGATGCAGAAGCTATGTCTTCCTCTACCAAAGTGGCATGCAGAAAACTAACCTGACACTGGACACATATGAAGCTGAAGCAAGGGCTCCTGCATCATCCCCCATCATCCTTGGATGATTGGCGATGTTGTTTGAACTTGACTTGTAGGACAACTCCGATTTCATGCCTAAGGTAACATGATGATTTTCTTGCCTGTAGAGACAACTCTGGAGGCAATACAAAGTTTTTTATGAAAGCTAGTCAAAAGAAAGATAAGGATCAAACTCTCCAATTGTTAAAGTCTCAAATGGTAATCCATGATACCTCAGCCATCTAATAACTCTGCTGATGGCCACTGGAAAACTATAAGACATTTCTTCTTTTAATCTTTAGGTATTACTTTGTGTTCAAACACAGTTAAGAATACACTGAGTAGGAAGCAAACTATATTGGCAAAAAAGCAAAGTAGATTTCAGGGAAGTCTGTCAGCAGTGTATGATCTGAAGCTTGACTAGAATTAGTTTTTAAGGTGTTGTAAGCAGTTATAACTATCCTGCAACTTGGATTCATTAATTTATTTTTTTTCATTTTTCTAAAACAAAGGTCCTCCTAGTTGTATAATTGCATGTAACCTCAAGCTCAATAGACAGTGCACTATTAAAAAAATTAAAAAAAAAAAAAAAAAGAGAAAAGAAAGAAGTTCAAGTCCTATACCCTGAAGAGACAAGTGAATCAATGACTCTCTGGTTCTGAAAAAGAAAAATACTAAGGAAGAAAATTGTCAGGATTGAGGATGAAGAGCGCTATGAGAAATGGAAGAGAGAACAGGAGATCTATCAAGACATCTGTGGTACCCCAGAGAATGAAGCCCCTCTTTGAAGCAACTGAGATGTTTAACCCCAATGCGCCTTGGGTTTTTACTATTATGTTCAAGAGTTTATTGTATTTTACCCTCAATTGTATTTTGAAAACTGTTTTTTATGAAATTTCCCTTGGTTCTTTGTGCCCTTTAATTTCTTTTCCTGATTGGCTCCTGCTTGCTGCATTGCAGCAATTCCTTTTATGGCCATAATCCCCCTATATGGGCAGTACTAACACTTAATTTCCCTTTTATGGTCATTATTTGCATGCTTCTCCCTGGCTTCTCCTTTCCTTCTAGCGATTTCCACCCCAACCTTGTATAAAACGGGAGCTCCCTTAATAATGGACCATTTTCTGCAACCATCCCAAGAGTGGCAAACCCCCTTTTCCTTTTGGGACCGCATCAGAAAATAGGAACAGGAGTTAATATCCAATTTCTCTGTATCAAGTCCATCCTCTCTACTGATTATTTGAATTGCATTGACACCTGTGGGGCACAATAAAGACAGCTCAAAAATGTACCAAACCTGGTACACTGTATAATACATCTTCCCTCTTTGCAGCCATGCAGTCATCTTCCATCTATCATGCGATCAACAACCAGGTCAACAACCAGATGATTTGCTGAGGTAAAATGATTCCCAGTGCAAGTCAAGGGAGCAAAAGAAAGGGATGGTAAAGAGCTATTTCTTCTTCTCTCCTTCTCTTTCAGCCCTCTCTTTCCTCCTCTTGTCTCTCCCTCCTTCCCATCTTCTCTCCTACTCTCTCTCTTTCTCATATACTGTGGTGACTGTCAAAACAGCATATCTGCACTAATATATTCCATCTAGAAATAATCTCTTACAAAGTACCTTATTAAAGAGTAAACCTGCATAATGATTAATTTCATTAGGCAACATTCTTCCCTGAAGGCTCCTGTTTGTAATGAAATCTTCAGACAATCACTACCTAGGGAAGCAACATGTCTGCTGAGAGCATTGCAAAATAATAATCAAATGACAAAATATGACATACCAACCTATTTAGATAATTGAGTAATAATATTCTAAAGAACACCACCCTCGCTCTCCACGCTCCTCATTTTCATATACATTCAAGCTGTTTACACTACATAGTGCAAAATGAGCATTAACTTAGCTAAAACTTCACAATACCAAACCACTCTCACTAGAATACACTGATGACATGCAGAACAAAGACAATGAACAAGACAATCCTTAATTGTAAAATATCGCCACACGTTGTGTATTCCAGAACTGAGTATGTTCAGTGGTCGTATTTATTTATGATGTCTCTACATGTCGTAGGAATTTAATCAAATCCTAATGGCTTTGTTTACAAATTTTATCAAATATAAGAAATGTGAAAACTGCCCAACATGCACACAAAATAGGCTTTTCTTAAAAATGTCATCTAAAGACCTGAATAAAGCGCTTTGTGGAATCTGCAATAAGGAGCTTGCTTATACATATTTATTGCATGAAACTATCTTGATGCCAAGACTCGAGAAAGATTTGTTTCAAATTAGAATAAGCTTCATTTTGGAGCAAGAGATAAAGTGTGCAGTGGACAACGTGGTTTTTTCTTTTCTCTCCACAGACAGCTATCTTGTGTTGACAATGAGCTATACTGAAGAGGCCTTGCTCTGAAGGAATAAAGAATGTCTGCATTGTGCACACAATCTTGTGCTGAATATTTACATTTGCCTACAAGAGTTTAGACTCCAGTAAATAAGGATTATGCTGTGGATCTGCCCTTACAAAGGTTTGCTTACTGTATGAAAAAGCTAGCTTCCTCTATTGCTCCCTTTACTGATGATTTTCTTTTCAGACCTCAAGAATTCAGAGATAAAATATCTTTTGAACCCTTTTTAGACAAAGTTACCTCATGCCCACAATGCACCCTGTATCTCAACCTCTGCATTTTGCTAGCTTGCTATAATTTATTTAAATGTAAGCATTTTTCAGCACAGTTTTGTTCTGTTCTATATTAAAATGATTGCAAAGATATTAAATTTTCAGTATAGTGTATTAACTCAGACTACAGAATGGGCATACTAGTAGAAAAATTCTGATTGTTCAGCAATGCAACTCAGACTTCTGGGTTCTGCACAGGTCAGATGATGTCATCCCAATTGCCCTACTGATGTGACTATCTGAGCTAGGAGTTAAGGAAAAGGAAGAAGATAAGCAGGAGGAAAGTGTGTCTATCGTGATATGTTTTTTTTCCAATTATTTTGTTTTATGTTTTAAATAAAACTATCAACTTCAGGAAAGTACTAGTTTTCACTATTTTTTTCATTGTTTTCAGAAAACAGGATTCTTTCTTCTTAGTCTATAGTTATTTTATTTCTAGCATTTGAAAAGTTGCAAAGTATTTGCAATTTACTATTATGTGCAACATAATTTATTCAGTAATTAAAATGCAGTAATCGCCATTACGAGTTCAATATTTGCTCACAGTTGTTGCATGTTGATATCAGAGACAATTTGAAATTACACTTTCCTTACCATGGAAAGGTATGGCCTCATTTATATCCCATGCAGAGCACTGCATTAACCACCACTGACACTCTCATTAACTCCTAAATCTTTGTTTTAGAGCTATATTTGGTATGCTGTGTAGGATCATCTTTCATGCATACTCTCACCATTCTGTGTAGGTAAATTCGTCTTTTACCTTTCATTTCCCCTTTTTCATCATCTCCAAATGACGGGGCTAAATGGAAGCCATTTCAATGAAGAATACAGTTATCATTCCTTAGCACTGCCTCGAGTACCTGGGATTTTTACATGATAACTTTCTAAGGAAACAGATAGTTGAAATGACTTTTGTCAAAATTTTGTGTGCTGCGTTTGCATAGCAAGGTTTTGGTAATGGGGGTAGGCTTCTGTGAATGCTGCTAGAAGCTTCCCTCATGACCAACAGAGCCAGTGACAGCTGGATTCACCACTGTCCGAGGCCAAGCCTACTAGTGATGGTGGCAGTGCCTGTGGGATAGCATAGCTAAAAGGGAATCGCTATAGCATCTAGAAAGAGGAGTCAGAATATGTGAGAGAAAGACACCAAGGCCACTGAAGAAGGAGAGGGAGGAGGTGCTGTATCCTGAAAATAAAGCATATTGCAATAGTCTGCACTGAGCATGAACGGAGAAACCTAGGTATTAGAATGCCAGTCCTCCTGCAAACAGCTGCATTGCACACCCTGAACCCACTGTGACTGTGCTCTCCCTGCCCACTCACCCTCCTCTCTGCTCCACTAAATTCAATTTCAGCCTATTAAGCTCGAGAGTCAAGCAAAAGAGCCTTAAAGACAGTTACTTAATATGAATTTGAACTCCAAGGTATTCCATTAAAGGAAAAAAATTCAATGATGCTAAGATGTACAATATTTTGCATAATAAGGAATAATGAAAAAAAAGTTCAATATCTTATTCTGAAAATCTGTAAAATCTATTAAATGAACTGCTTGGTAAATAGTACACAAATAGTACACAGTAAATAGTACATAGTACACAAAATAATATACACAAGATATTTTTAAATACTATATACAAAATGTGAGACAATATATTACATTTATAATTTGATTAACAGTATAATAAGACATCAGCAGAAGCTATTGTTTGGCATGCATATTGCGAGTTATGGTGTATGAACGGGTTGTTACTAATTAGCTTTTCATGGTTAAAGTCGAGCTTATCTCCTTCTCTGGATACTGCTAGATGAGCTTTTGCAACTGCTTGTTGTTCAAGATATTTTAAAAGGAGAATAGTTATTTAATTTTCTTTGAACTTGATGAACTCTGACATGTTTAAAAAATCCTTTAGTAAATGCTGTTTAGAGATGATAAATTTGCCCCATCAAAATGATTAAATTTTATTCTTGCTGCTGCATTTTTTAAAAATTAAAGCTTGCTCATATGAAAGTTCGTATGATTACAAGATATATGATTAAAGTATGGTCAGGATTGGTTGGATCCTTTGAACTTGATTTTACTCTGTTAAGATTGCTCTTCATGTTGGATGCTGGTTTTTTTGATAAACTCAACACCTAGCAAGAGCATTCACCATACAATTACATGAGAAATTCAATAGCCAAATTGTCCCCTGAAGCATCCTCACTACTTTCCATCAGTTATACCAGGAGAAAATTAAACTTTTAAAGTATAGTGTAACTAATCTTGGATTCAGTGCAATCAAGGGCAGAAATCACTGAATTTGATCCAAAGAAATCTGTGGTGTGTTTTTCTCATCAACACATTTCCTGGATCCTTAGAGATTTCAGAACATCACTTCTAATTTGGGAATAATTCTGACTCTTTGAATTACAAAGAATGGCATGCAGTTAGGCAGCATAGAGTGGGGAAGACAGATTTATTTCATTATATTTGAATGCAGGATTAGCAGAATCATAGAAACATTTAGATTGGAAAAGACCTTTAAGATCATTGAGTCCAACCATAGTGGACTTGATTCAATAGACTAAGACCTTTTCCTGTGTTACAAATCAGTGGACAAACAATCTTTGTGATTATTCTTGAAAGAGAAGGTATTTTTTTTTTTCAAAATCGTTCAGTGTTCCACAATACCAGCCTATATCAGGGAGTAGTTCAGGTTGGAATCCCAGCCTGCTGCTTAGTTAGTTGGCTGGTACTGTACTCTGTAACACTGGATCTTTGTAAGGCAAGATTACAGATAAAGCTTCCTGTGAAGTAGGTTGTTTTCTATCTGAGAAGGTAGGTTGTTTCTATCTGTAAAATATCTGAGTTTCAAAATAACTGAATTTTTTCAGTAATAGTTTCAAGTTTCAGCAAATAGATATATTTTTCCCCTAGGAGCTGAAAACTCAGTACATTAAAAAAATAGTCATGTTACATGTTGGCCAAAAGTGCATCAAGGGGAAAAATCTTTGCTAATGAACCAAACCTACTGAGAGTAGTGGCATGAGACTTCTGAGTTCCCGTGGGGCATTATTATCAGCAGATGTGAATAAACTGTTTCAGCTGAGTATTTTTGACATTCAGGTATTTTATTTTTGTTGAACAGATGCAATTTTCTGCAGAGGGCAGACACATCTTTCTAATTTTTATTTTTGTCAAAATCTATTAAATATGTTTCAAGAAAATATTTTGATGAGGTATTTGTGTACATGCCTCTTTCTTCTCTCCTGTACCCTGCCTCAAAACCAAGACTTATTACATTACAGTTGGATTTGTTTTGCTTCCTTGCTCTCACAGAGACAGTGTGCTTGACAGAGAGCAGCTTTTCAAACACAATATGCACTTTGATATTAACAAAAATAGTAAGAAAATAGAATAAAAACAAAAATGTAATTGCTTTTACTGCATGACTGATTGCTTCCACAATACAATTAAGCAGAAGGGAAAAATTATTGCATCTTTGGCAGTTAATTCAGGGTGTAGCACACCACTAATCCTCAGAGGACTTAATTTTCTGCTAAAACTAAAGAAAGTATATTAAAAATATATCTGATCACCTGAAAAGACAATTCAAGCAATTGCTCGTAGATATTGGGACTGGCGCTGCTTAACACTTTTGACAGCCACATGAACAGTGGGATTGAGTGCACCCCAGCAAGTTTGCCAATGACACTAAGTTGTGTGGTGCAGTTGACACGCTGGAGGGAAGGGATGATATCCAAAGGGTCCTTGACAGGCTTGAGGAGTGGTTATGTGTGAACCTCATGAGGTTCAGCAAGACTAAGTGCAAGGTCCTGCACATGGATTGGGCCAATCTCAAGCATAAATACAGACTGAGAGGAAAATGGCTTGAGACTAGCTCTGAGAACAGGGACTTGAAGGTGTTGGCTGATGAAAAGCTCGACTTGACCCAGCAATGTGTGCTTGCAGTCCAGAAAGCCAATCATATTCTGGGCTGCATCAAAAGCAGTGTGGTCAGCAGGTCGAGAGAAGTGATTCTGCTCCTCTACTCTGTTCTCATGAGATTCCACCTGGAGTACTCTGGGTTCCCCAACATAAGAAGGACATGAGCCAGCTGGAGTGAGTCTAGGGAAGGGCCACGAAGTTGATCAGAAGGCTGGAGTACCTCTTTGATGAAGACAGGCTGAGAGAGCTGGGGTTGCTCAAACTGGAGAAGAGACTGCTCCAGGGCCTTCTTACAGCATCCTTCCAGTACTTAAAATGGGCCTACAAGAAAGCTGAGAGGACTTTTTACAAGGGCATGTAGTGATAGGACATGGGGTAATGGCTTTAAACTGAAAAAGGGTAGATTAGATATTAGCTTACATATTAGGAAGAAGTCCTTTACTGTGAGTGTGGTGAAACACTGGAACAGGTTGCCCAGAGAAGTTCAAGGCCAGGATGGACGGGGCTTTGAGCAATCTGGTGTAGTGGAAGGTGTCCCTGTCATGGCAGGGATAGGAGCTGGAACTAGATCATCTTTAAGGTCCTTTCCCCCCCAGACCGGTCTACGATTACATGATTCTATGAAGGAGATAACTAATGTACATGTTGTAAATCAGCGTCAGACCACAGACTGTTTTAACTAAAGCCATTCCTGCCTTGAATTGAAGTGCTTTACTTACAGAAAGTAGTTTTGCCTTCAACAGAGGTTTTTTTCTGTCAACTAAGCCATCATTACATGGTGCCTCAAAACATTATTTCTTTATTTTTATGGAGGAATAGCTTTGACAGATCCAAATGTTTAATCTTGCTTTAAGAGAAAAGAATGGTATTGGGTTTGTAAAATAAACTCATCTCTGTGAGTAAAAGTGTATGCATATTTTCATATATTTATATATATAAGTATGTCTATAGACATAATTACATACACACGCACACAGACAGACACATATAAAGTCTTTTGGCTCATGTCAATCTACTGTTACTCTTTAGGTGGCAACAGTTTTATTCAACTATGAATGTAATATTGCCTAGATGCACCCTATAGTGATTTCACTCACTATCCAAATATTTTCTAGCTCATTTTTTGGGGCACAAAACAGCATTAGATGATGGTGATATGTTAATGGACTAACCACTGACATTTTAATTTCAGTTAATTTCCTTTTTTGACTTTAAATTATCTGATAGGTTTCAATGGCACATGACTAAAGTTTGTGCTGCCTGTAATTTTCCTTTCAGGTTTCTTTGTTTGCTTGTTTGTTTAGATTTTTTAGAAATTTATATACAGTAACAAATCCGCTTAATAGTACTAATGGTAGAAGTAGAGGAAGGAGAAGTAATAATAACTGTAACAATAGTAATTTTAAAATCTTGCTAAAGTGCTTTTCCACCAAGGTATTTGCATTTTCTTGAAAATTTAACTAACTCTTGCAACACGCACCTCCCCTCCCACTCCTCCCCCCCAAAAAACCCACAACCAACAAAAACAACAACAAAACCCCAAACAAAATGACAAAACAAAACAAAAAACCCCAAACCCTGAATCAAAAACATGGCCAAGAATGAACTCAAAAGTCCTCTTTTTCAGGCAATTGCCCTAACCAAACTACAGTTCCCCTTCCCAGTGTGCTGTCATATACAGAAGAAATTTAGTCATAGGCCTTAGAATGAGAAATCTATCTTTGCTTCCTCCAGGTGGCAGAGGTGAAATCAAATTGGCATTTCTATATGCTCAGAACAATAATATTTTTGTGAGTGTTCTGCTGTTTCTGTTTTCATATCTTATCCTCTTATTTTGTTATAAAAAGGCCAATTTTAAAGCCACTTAACATTATAACTAAAGAAAACGATGCAATTCTGCAGGTAGAGCCCCAGCTCTTCAAGTATGAGTGTAGTGGAAAAAGTCTGAGACACTGAGTGAAGCAAATATATAATTACTGTTTGGCTTAAACCATTATTTATTTATGGTTAATGCAGGCTTTTGAAAGAAAGTGTTTTGCATGTTCATTTATTTAGCTAATTGAAAGTTACTTATAGCAGTCAGGCAGCAGATAATTGAGCAATTGATAAAGGCATTATAACTGCATCACCTGCTCTGTCTTGTATTTCTTTTGGTAAATGAGAAAATACTAATTCAATCTCAATTACTTGTATTTAATTTTTTCTTGAAAAAGTTTGATCTGCTACACTATCATTAAAAAAAAAATTGTGCCTGTCTTCTGTGTTTTCTGACACTTTACGCAAGCATGTCTCCAGTAACTATCTCATGCTCCGAGCCTCTTCTTAATAAGAAAATTATTAATAGTTCACCTTATCCTTAAAGTATAATAATGACTAATAATAAGTCAAATATTTTGTTAAATCCTTTACAGTGATTCAGCTGGAGAGATCTGAAAGTATTTCTGCAGTCTGCTGTGTGAGGATCCTCTTGACCACAGTGAGAGATGATAGTATGCTTCAGGATCTTAATCACTCCTTTTAAATTCATTGTAAGAGAAATACAAATTAAGATAGAAAAAGAATAGAAAATGTATCCATCTGTCTTCTTTCTGTTCTTTTTTTTAACTAATTTTTGCTTGTCATCCAAAGAAAAAAATCTCTAAGCGTTAACTGTACCTAAAAAATTCCCAAACAAGTAGTTCTGTATAAAAGTTGATCTCAATGACAAAAGAGTTTTGATGCAGTTGGCAAAGAATTCCATTATTTAAATTTTAGCCTTTTTAAAACCAATGATATTGATAAAAGACTTAATTGATATTCAATACTTTTTATGTCGAGAATTTATACAAAGTCATCAGTGATTTCTCTCAAAATTTTGAACAATATTTTAAGGCAATCATTTTTCTGTGGTCTAATATCCTGATGAATCAGACAAAAGAAAAAAGTAACTAGACATAAAAAATGATGGAATATGGTAGTTGCAAAAGAGTTGTTAGGAATTAAGCAAATTAGCTCAAGACATAATAATTCATAATTGTATGTGGATGTCTAAATATAGGAATGAACTACTGCACACATATTTGCACATGGGGTCAAACTGAGAAAAAAATCTATATAATTGAGCAAGCAGGAAAGATATCCATAGTTAAGAATAAATAGGATAGGAATAGATGGGATATATAAGGAACGCGACTTCATGTGCTAAATAACACTGAAATGTTACCATGAAACATTTTTTTCTTTGCGTCTTTTCCCCTCTCCTTGTCAAATAAAATATATATGGAAATATATTTATGATATCTACTTAAGAGAATAGCTACTAAAAATAACAAAGCTTTCAAGTATACCAGTGGGATCTAACTTGCTGAATATATATTTGCTATGTAGAAAGGATAAGTTTAAGCCAAAGAACAAGCTTAACAAATATATATATATATATATGAAAATTTAAAAAAAAAGGGTTAAAATCTTTCAATTATGGTTTTGTCTGTATTTTAAATAATTTAAGTGTACTAGCAATGTAACCCTGAATAGCTAGAATTCCCCACTGAAGGCATATGGAAATATGAGAAAGCTGAAAGAAGACTCAAAATTTTCAAAACTGGGAAAATTTTTAATATTGCAACATCTACACGGGTGTCACCCCTAAGGCACTTACATGGTAAATTATTATTAGACACTGATGGAAACAAGCTAACAACATACACCAATAGAACATACCAGCATTCTGTACATTGGGACTATGATTTTCTATGGGATGGAGACAGGATAGAAAAGGCTTATGAAGACATTTGTTGGAGCATACTACACTGGTACTCCGTAGCCCAGACACTTTCAAGATACACACACACAAACCCTCAGTGAGACCCAGCAACTGAGTGAGCTTTAGATCCAAATTTTATCTAAGTCTACTACCTTTAAATCAAGAGTTTTGATGCAGATCACTCTCTAACACCGCTTAAAAGAAGCCTGTGCTTTAAAAGCTTTTTCTAGTAACCAGACGTAGGGGAATTCAGTGAATTTTTTACTAATTGTGTGTGCATGCATGTTGATGTCCATTCTGATTTTCCAAAAATCACCACATTTTGCAGTCTGAAAATGAACACAAAACTATTTGCATAACATCTGCACTGCTTAGAGGGTTGAGACACTACAGCAATTAGGTCCATGCTCTGTAACGTTCACTTGCAATTCAGGCAACTACTATAGTTGAGCTAATTTAATGTTTAGTTAAAAGATATTTATTTTTATTTTTCCTTTTCTTATTAATGCTGTATCAAAAAACATTTAATAAACTGTGTTAATTTCAAGCAGGTAGCTATAAAAATATTTTCCCTCTATATTTTTAAAATGCAAGAAATTTTGAAGGATAATAATTTAATCTGTTTAATATGTGACTGTTTGCATCTATAGCATGTGTTCTAATCTGACTGATTTTACACAGCTGTCATTCTACAGCCTATAATCTGTATGCATATGATATAAGCATAGCCTTTAATGAACAAGATTCACATGCAAAAGTTGCTAATATAATGCTAACATAGCAGCACCTGCCAACACCTCTACAATTAGAAGTCTGTGTCAGCATTTCAATTATAAAGCAACTCCTAATTTAGAGGATCATAACTTGACAGTAAAAATTCATTCTGTGTTGCAAGTTGACACGCAAGGTCTCAGTTCAAAGCATTTTTATTAATATAGGTTTAAATTGGTTTAGATGTTATGAAGTTAGAGAAGACTAAAGTGGAAAATGAAGACACTCTGTGGATGTTTTTTTCATCACCACTGTAGCTCAAATGCTTTGAAAGGGAAATCTGCAAATGTTACAGTTGTTTATATGTAACTAGGATCAGTGACTGATTCTTTTCCTATTAATGTAGCAGTAAGATCTAAGCTTTAAAACTCCCCAGTGCTATGTTTCTTTCTTGTGTTTTTTTTAGGATGTATATTTGTCATTAACATTATATATGAAACATTAATTGCTTACTATATTCATTTTTGAATGCATCGATTCACCACTAAAACAGAACATGGCAGTACATGTGGGAACCTATGGTCTAGAGGTCTCTCCATAATGACATATCACTTACTAATAGCATTTCCATGAATTAGAAACTTCCCAAGTGTGTATTGACACAATTGTTCCAGCTGAGAAATTACTATGTGCTGTGTCAATAAGCTACTTATCAGAGTTGCCTATTGCTTTGCACTGACACAGTAACTCCTAACTACTGCTCAGATATAGCACTATTTGTTGTGGAAAGGAAATAATTTTCGGTCTGTGACAGGGTTAGGATCCACTGAGGGAGATAAATGACAAGGATTTCATTCTATTCTTAGATGGGTGGTTGTAAGAGGCAAAAATGTCAATAACAACTAGATCATTTCTGTGACCTTGCTGAGAATATTCCCCTCCACCCTATTTCTAGCTCTTTCATGCTGTTTTCAAAGCCCTAAAGGACTGAAAAGCATTGTGAGGAGCTCCTGGAGTTCAACAGTTACATCAAATAGTGTGCAAAGGGTTGCACTGCATTCCTTTGGTGCCTTATGGAAAAAAGCATCTGAGCTTGACAGGGAAAGTAAAGAGAACTACCTCTGAGGAAGGCCAGAATACTTTGGGCAACCTGAGGTGCTGGAGGAAGGTTAACTTGCAAGGCGCAGCAGCAGGGGAGAAGCCAGATGCCAGCTCATGGGGCCAGAGCTTCATGCAGAGCTGCTCTTCACCTGGGGCATATTTCTACATGAACAAGTCCATGTAGCAGCTGCTCCCTGGCAGAAGATGGGCCAAGAGAACCCACATGTGCTTGCAAATGATTGCAGTCAAAAAGACAGTTCCTGAAATTGTTTTCCAAGGAACGTGTCAAGTTCACAACCACGTTAGCCCTCTTGTGAGCAAGGCAGCTCTTTGCTGAGAGATATGTCTGGGGCTTTGCTCCCACAGATGGAAACCTTTGCATCATAATTCCAGCAGCACATGTCAGCTCTAGTGTTGCAAGCAGAGGCAGTAGCTTGCATTGTTGTGCCAGCAGCAGGTCCCAGGGGTTCAATAGATCTCCAAACACGTTATGGTGTCTTGTACTAGTCCCTTTAAATTAAAAAACAATATCTAAAACTTAGTTTGTTACTGGGAAAATAATTATTTATTTTTAAATGCATTGGAAATTAATGTTGAAAAAGCTATCAAAAGCAAGGGAGAGCTGGGGGAACAAATTGTCAAAGAAAAGCAAGGAGGATGAATATGAATAAGGTGGGCTTCCTTTAATATCCTTCACCTCCACATACTGCTATCATCTCTAAACTGCATTTGGCTGAAATTATGCCACTAATACTAGTACATGAATGACATATACACCTGTATCACTCTTCAGGGCTCATTACCTTACAGAAGGCTTTTAATTTGTAGGTGTTTTCTCTGTTATTTCTCATAGTGTCTTAGTGTGCCAGAAGTCTAGATATTGTAAGTACCCCTCACAGTCGCAACATTTTCCAACATCTTTAACAGGTCATAAGTACACACCATAGGTCAGAAGAGTAGTCCAGGATTTATATGATTTATACACGACTCAGCCAATACAATGTCAGACAC
Organism: Pipra filicauda; assembly: GCF_003945595.2. Lineage (NCBI taxonomy): Eukaryota > Metazoa > Chordata > Aves > Passeriformes > Pipridae > Pipra > Pipra filicauda. The sequence goes on along the minus strand of NW_024104676.1, from coordinate 2,132,659 downwards.
TATTTCTTATAATGCTCTGTTGTTTCGTTTAGAAGTCTTTGTAACAACAATGAAAAAATAAAAAAAAAAGATCTGGTGCTCCATATTATATTAAAGACACATGATTTTACTTCATTTTGTCTAGAAAAGTACACTTCTTACTTTCTTAATTAATCTTCTTAGCATAATGGCATGCTACTAGTCAGAAGACATGCTTGAAAGAGATTTGAAGTATTACATTCTTGTGCAAAGGTATCCTAGTGCAGAATATATATTCATATATTCTTACGTATTTAATGAAAAGCTAAAACTTCTCATTGTTAACTCGTGTTTTGTATCTGTTGTTGAAACTTGAAAATTTTTCTACCTTTCTTGCAGATTATGACATTCAAGTGTATCAGCCAATGATAGTTCATCAGTACTTCATAAAGTCTTTTTAACCTGAAAGTTTAGACCTGCATTTTCTACAAACATTAAACTAAATACTACAGTTATCTGTATAATACGTTAGAAAACAACTTTGCAGCACCCTCTAGTGACACATTAGCAAATCAGAATGTTCTGGAAAATGACGCAACCAACAAGGCAACCTGGTTCTGAAGAAAACCACTTTCGACATGACCGTGGTGGCAAAAGGTGTTCACTTTCACTTTTCCAATCTCATAAGGTAAATTACAAAGACCTGATTTCTCCAAGACTCTTATTAAAAAAATGCTTTTTCTTGACCTTAAATCATTCAGTATAGGAACTGGATTTATTCTGTCTTTGAAGCCACTCTGTTAATATAAAATCAAACATATTTTTTATATCTGTTAAGAAGCTAAATTGGCATCTGCAGAATTCCTAAATCTCCTCTATTCCTTATGACTTAGATCTGTCATTGTTCAGTGCTTCTTGTGTCAGTGTGTTCCTACACCATGAAGATGTGACAGCAGACACCTGACAGCTGAAAGATTTGCTTCACTGCATGCAAGTCTTTGAGCATGACTTTTGGACTTTAGTATAATTTGGCTCCCAAGCATTTAAAATCAGCTTAAGATCAACTCATATTTTAAGATTATAAATAATTTCTTCCCCTTATGACCACCATAGCCCAGCTGCTAATACAAAACCATGCATCTGTGTATAAATATTAGAGTTTATCACTGATTTATATCTAATATTGTGGCAATCTAGTTTAGGAAACAGTACATTACTTAATGAAGCTGTTTAGTAAGGTGTTGGTGGCTTTTGGTGACTTTGTTACTGCATGAACATTTATGTTGCCATAAAAGGAATTTATGCACGTGATGGACTCATCTATCCATATTCTACCATATTGTGTAATACAAAGCTTGGCTTATGGGGTTTTGTATTGTTTTTCCCTCTCCAATAAAACAGCATACATCTCTAATTAATTAGTAAGGAGTATAACTTTTTCCACTTTTTTTTTTGTGCTTCTTGCCTTTAGAATTAAACTGCTTATAAATGCTGACATTCAGCTTCTCATTCTGTTAAATGATGCTTTTCCATGTGAGCTATGACACTTCTTTCTTTCCTAAATCTGGCTATGTAATACCCAAAGAGGTATAACTTAAGTATAATGATCTAGCAGAGATCTTAAGGAGTTGTGATATCTTGAGTTGTTTTGCTGCATTTTAAACTGTGCCACTTTAGCTTGTGGTGAAAAGTTAGTAACATAGTTTTCTCAGAAAAAGAAACATTACTACTTTCTTTCCTTCTCCCAGCTTGCTCCTTTAAAATAAGGATTGCCATACTGTTATATACACAGATAAAATGACAGCATAGAATAATGGCAACTTATTTGGCATTGATACATACTGTGAAACCTAAGATCCTCCTGTCTTCTTTCATCTACTCATAAATAAATACTCATAAATATTCATAAAAAATAAATAAGTTCATCTGTCCTTTTCCTTTCCCAATCTGATAACAAAATAATTTTAAAAAATATTTTCTTTGTAAAGGTTCCTTGAATTCAGCATTTCTTGCATCATGTATATTGTTTACATACATCACATATATTGTTTACATGCACCACGTATGTTGTTTACATGAGTAACTATCAATTAGAGCAATGAATCATAGAACTTCTTACAAAAACATATTTTTCAGGTGCTATGCTTTATTCGTTGTCCTCTGCACCCTCACATACAATTTAAAACCATCTTCAGTATTTATTGTTGGTACCTGCTTTTTAAGTGTCCAGAAATAAATGATATGTAGAGAAAATTAATGTCCCTTCTTTTAACATAAACACCTGTGGTTTGAAACATCAGAGTTGTACATCAATTTTGAAGAAAAAAAAATCAAAAGAGCATTTCATAGAATAGCTAATAACTACTGTATATAATATATAGTTAATAACCATAACTTTCTTGAGGAAAGATGACTAAAAATAAAAAGGCATAAAAGCATTACTTTTAGTATGTTTATCAAGAGAATAGAAAATAATGATATGCAATATATATATATGCATGTAACAGCAACAGAGCTATTTCTTCAGGAAAAAGAACTACTATTTTTTGCAACAGATTATATTTTCCCTTTGAGGGCCTTGAAATAAAGTAAAAGGCCTGCTTAAACCCCTGCCACTTCAGGTTTATACAAATAGTACACATTGACAAAGTTAGAGTCTGTACCTAAAATCAAACTTAAGACCATTTGTCGTGAAAATTAAAGTGATTGCTACAAAAACAATTTTATGGAAATAGCATTAAAAAGTGTATGAAAATCAATTATAAGTGTCTAATACAAGTCTCTGTTTCCTTTATGGCCTAACATGAGTGGTGCCTTTCATACCATGACCATATCAGATCTTTACACAACTCTGCTTATATTATAGTTGACTCACATTAAAATTTCTCCTTGCTTTTCCTATTCTACAGTTCTCTCTCTCTCTTAAGTTCACCTAGCTCCAGAAGACTTTTATTCACGACATAGAATAAGCCACTACAGAATCAGTCACCTCATAAGTGTAGGAATGAAAGAATACAATAATCTTTAAAATTCTTTAATATACTGACAGACATACTACCTTACCTATTCTTGAGTCATTATTATGAGACAAATAATAATTGATATTATATAACGTGTTTTTGTCAAAGAAATTATTTCTCACTTCTGATAATTCACCTCAAAAAGCTTCTTTGCATTCACCAGCAGCTTATTCCTAGATGTAGAAAGGCATCGTATTCCATCGTTTTCCTTTATTTCCTTCACCATTAAAAGCATAGATGTTTCTAGATGTTTCAGTAAACTCATTGAGACATCTGAATGTTGTTTTTGTTTAACTTACCTAAAGAACTCTCTATACTTTTACAGGCACACATAGATCCAAATTTTGCTGGTTTTAAATGCCTCATCCACAAATAGTTCAGGGCAAGGCATGTCAATTCCTTCCATCCCAGGAATTTTGAAAAGATCAGATCTCCTCAAAGATCATGCTAAAGATCATATTAGTTCCTTTGCTCACATTTAAGAATTCAAGAGAAAGTGTGTCTTTTTACATTAATTCAATGCTAATTCATTATCACAGATTCATTGACTCTTTCATTGCAATGCAAATGTCATGTCAAGTCTGAATTTTTTGCTACTTTGAAAAGGATAAATTCAAATTTTATTTTCATAGAGGAGACTACTGAGGTAGAAATATATGCTTCATGTTAAAGCTCCATAGGTTTTAGTAACTTACATATTATTTGACCTCCATTATGACTGCAGCATGGTTATCAGAGGTAGGACTTCATAAATTATAAAGATGAAGAAGTAGTAAAACACATTTTATCCCATTTATCTTCTTTTCCACTTTTGAAGAAATTACAGAAATTAACAAACAACAAAATAAAATGATAATGTCTGACAAATTCTTTGTTTCTGGCTATAATTTGGTGGGTATCTTATTGCTACTTAGTGTTGCATCATTCCCAAGCATATAGATAGTTTTTTAAATTTCTTTGGAGTTTGACTCTCTGAGGTAAGTTGTACGCCAAGGCTGATGTTCTCTATTTAATGAAGTATTGATTTTATATACTGATCTGAAGTTCTTAGTACTCACATACTCTACCACACTTTCAGGAAATGCAAAAATACCGTATCCTGTGTTGTGTTGTAAGTCATACAGGTGTTATCATTTTGTTCAGCATGAGACTGAATTTGTTCTACAAGACATGATCTGACACATGAAAATGTTTCTAGTTGCCTGTGGTAGAAAAGGAGGACCCTGGAAACTACCAACCTATCAGCCTCACCTCTGTCCCTGGAAAGTTCATGAAGCAGAAGAAACTATGCTAAGGCCCAGGGAGGACAGGGGGGTGATTCAAGACAGCCAGCACAGCTTCACCAAGGGCAAGTCCTGTCTGACCAATGTAGTGGCCTTCTACGATGGAGAGGCTACATCAGTGGGCATGGGAAGGGCTACAGATGTCATTTATCCAAGGTCTGTAAGGCCCTTGACATAGTCAAAATCTCTCCAAACTGGGGAGAAATAGATTTGATGAGTGGACTGTTTGATGGATAAGGAATTGGTTGGACAGTCTCATCCAGAGGGTAGTGGTCGATGCTTCAGTGTCCTGATAGATGTTGGTGACAAATGAAGTTCATCAGAAGTCTGTACTGGGAGAGAGCTATTCAATTTATGCTGTTCAATTAATCAGTGACATAGACAAAGGGATTAAGTGCATTCTCAACAATTCTGCAAACAAAACCATGCTGAATGGTGCAGTTGACATGCCTGAGGGCTGGATGCCATCTAGAGGGATCTAGACAAGCTCAAGAAGGAGACCTGTGAGGGGACATGAGGCTTAACAAGACCAAGTGCAAGGTCCTGCACAAGGACCAGGGTGACCTCTAGAACCAGTACAGGCTGGGGGGTGAACAGATCAAGAGCACCCCTTACAAGAAGGACTTGAAGGTGCTGGTGGATGAAAGACTGGACATGAGCTAATAGTTAGCACACGCAGCCTGGAAAGCCAGTTGTGTCCTGGGCTGCATCAAAAGCAGCATGGCCAGAAGGTCAAGGAAGGTGATTCTAACCTTCTATTCCACTCTGCTGAAACCCCACCTGGAGTACTGCATCCTGAGCCCTGAGTTCCTCAGCACAGGAAGGACACAGAGCTGTTGGAGCAACTACAGAGAAGGGCCATGAAAATAATAGGAGGGCTGGAGCACATCTTCAAGAAGAAAAGCTGAAAGAATTGGGATTATTCAGCCTGGAGAGGAGAAGGCTCTGGGACAATTTATTATGGCCTTTCAGTACCTAAAAGGGGGTCTATGAGAAAGCTGAGAGGGAATTTTTACAAGGGCATGTAGTGATAGGACATGGAGGAATGGCTTTAAATTGACAGAGGGTAGGTTTACATTATATATAAAAAAGGAATTCTTTACTGTGTGGATGATGAGACACTGGCACAAATTGCCCAGGGAAGCTGTAGATGACCCATCTCTGGAAGCGTTCAAGGCCAGGTTGGATGGGGCTCTGAGCAAGCAGATGTAGTGGAAGGTGTCAAAAAATATTTTCTCCAACACCTGGGATCCCTGTCCATACTTAGTATTACTGAGAAATTCTACAGTGTGTTTGTGCATTGTTAGTTTAATTGAGTTATGTACTGTAGCATTTTTTAAAGGATTTTACTGATTCCACTACCATTTTTCTATATAGCAGGTTTCTACTCTTTTTGTTTCTACCTTATTTTTTTTCCCCATTTCGTATTGTAGTCAGTCAAACAAACATTTTTTATGTTCTTTGGTAATTTATACTCTCTTTATTTCTCTATTTAATAACATGGCTTTTTATCCTATGTTTCCTTTTTGTGACCTAAAGTCTTGATATAGCCAGTTTTGTGCCACTTTTCTTTTACACTCATATCATAGATTAGCTCAATGGTAGAAGTTGTCAACAGCAGCAGATAATGTAACACCACTTCTGATAAAGTGCTTTCCCATTTCAAGCTTTGTAGCATCTCCCTCCTCCTGTATAAAACCAGAGTGATTATTTCTAAAGATAATAAATTAACAGTTTTATAAAGGAGTAGAAGCACAAAGATTGATTTTCTGCCTTTATTTTTGTATAAAATTTGTGAAAATATCATATCTAACCACTTGCTGAACCCTCTTGGATATTCTACAACCAAACATGAATGTATAGACATCTAAAGCACTGTTAAAAATAGAAAGTATGCTTATTTGTATGAAGGTTATACTGTATTCACAGAGTAGTGGTTATTCTTGGCAGAAATATGCTTAATTTACTCTTGTATATGTAACACTGGCATGAATTTGGACATAAAGAAAGCACTGCTTAATGCAGTCCCAATGAATACCATAATATCTTTTGCTATAACAATACGGAAAATGTTGCTTATCACTTGTCTTGGAGTGAAAACCTCTCAAGTCCCCAGTGTATCATATCCTGTACTCTACAGAATAATTACACTACATGTCTTAGAAAAAGCAAAACACTATGATGGGTTTATGTTCCTTTACCATTCCTGACTGGTTACTTCAAAGAGCGAAAGCTATGATGAGCAAAACCAATTAAAAATATTATTGATTATCTTAGTGGCTGGATTAGATAATGCTAATTATGACAAGTACCAAACTATATTTTATTGTGATATTTAGAGAAGGAAATTTTATATTACATGGCATACATTTCTAATATACTTCTATCACAAATCTTGAAACTTGAGTGGAAGCCATTATAATTCAACAAAAAACTACCCAAAATTTCAGAGAAAAATAAAACAAAGTATGGAAAAATGGATTTGGACTACCAAAAGAATCCTGAAAATGCTCCATAACTGGGTTCTATACAGTTCTGAAAACAAAAGGAACATAGGTTTTCATCACTGATATGGGTGACATACTAACAGTCAGGCATAAGTGACATCGTAGTGGGTGTCTCCTTAGGCCACCTGATCTGCAAGAACAAGTGGATGAGGCCTTCCAGCGAGTTCACTTATGTTACAAAGCTCAGAAGAGTGGCTGATAAACCAGAGGGTTGTGCTGCCCTCAAGGGACATCTCAACAGGCTGTAGAAATGAGCTGAAAAAAACCTCATCAAGGGCTCTTCATCAAGGGAAAGTGCAAATTTCTGCATCTGGGTAGGAACAAGTCTATGTGCCAGTATACATGCTGGGGGTCACCCAGCTGGAAAGCAGTTTTGCAGAAAAGGACCTGGGAATCCTGAGGGACACCAAGCTGAACATGAGCCAGTAATGTGCCTTTGCAGTAAAGAAGGCTAATGGTATCGTGCTGGCTTAGGAAAAGCGTTGCCAGTACATCAAGAAAGGTGACTCTTCCCCTCTACTTAGCACTAGTGAGGCCACACCCAGAGTGTTCCATCCAGTTTTGGGTTCCCCAGTACAAGAGAGTCGTGGGCATATGGGAGAGAGTCCAGCAAAAGGCCGCGAAGATGAGAAGCATTTCTCTTATGAGGAAAGGCTGAGAGAGCTAGGGCTGTTCAGCCTAGAGATGAGAAGGTTCAGGAGATCTCATGAATGTATTTAAATATCTGAAGGGAAGGTATAGAGAAGACAGATCCAGGCTCTCAATGTGTGACAGGACCAGAGGTAATGGGTGCACAGTGAAACACAAGGTTCCCTCTGAACATCAGAAAGCACTTTTTCAATGTAAGGTTGACCAAACCCTGGCACAGATTGCCCAGGAAGATTGTGGAGTATCCATCCTCAGAGATATTCAAAAGCCAGCTGGACATGGTCCAGGGCAACCGCCTATGGGTGAACCTGTGGGGCAGTTGGATCAGGTGACCCCCAAATATCCTTTCCAGTCTCAACTATTCTCCAGTTTCGTGATTCTGTGATCACTACAGAGAGGCATAAATTCTTCAGTGAATCTAACCCCCTATTAAAACATGTATCAGTCAATCGTTACTGTAAGAGATCAGAATCCAAACTAGAAAGTCTTATTAATGACACAAAAAATACTGGACAGATTGCAGTATTTGATGAACCTGCCATTTATATAGAATATACTATACTACTTCAAGGTGATAAGACAAAAATAAACTATGTAAAATATACACTTCCTCCCCTTAACTGTTGACAAATAATAGAGCTATATATTTTATAATTCTTTGACCTGAAGTGAATGCTGATGATAAACTATAAAGTTTTCATTTAATGGTACTGAATGTTTAAATTGCTGAAAAAAACCCTTCTTTTATTTTATATGGCATGAATGCAATATTTTCTTTATTTATCAGTGTTAACAAGACTTCACTAACTGTTATGCTTTTCTTCTTTTATCCATGGTCTCATTTATGGCCCAGGAGCTCAGCACCCAAGACATTTTGCAAACTTGCAACAGAAATCCCACAGACTTTTAAGTTAAGTCTTAAATTCTTTTTCTTGTATTTGTTCTTGTTCAAAGTTCTGTATTATACCAGTTTAGAAATATATATAATCAGAGTTTACTTATTATTTAATTTTATTGTCATCATCTCTGGTAACATAGAAATTGGATTAAAGTCTGCAGAGATTTTTGCTTCACTTTTCTTAGATCATTGTATGTTTTGGCTGACTTGTATTTTTATCTGCATCAAAGGGAGAAAAAAAGAAGAAATATGTACTTACTGCTTCCATATAACTTATGCATAAGGAAAGGAAATACTTGAATAACAAGTATTCACAGCATCCTATTCTTCCACTGAATTTTTACTGATGCCTCCCCAAAGACTCTTCAGTGTGGTCTGATTTAAAATGTACTTTGAAGCAGCTTCAAGCTTGTCTTGAACTAATTATCAAGTAACAACACAGTACCATACTTGACAAGTTGCACCATTTCTAAGTAAAGTAAGTCTCACTCTCCTGGCTTTTTTTTCCTTTTGGATTGTAAAACTAATCCTGACCTTAAGGCATGTGAATAAATCTCACCTCCCAACAACTTGCTGGAGCAGCTTCTGGAAAGACACCCAGTCATTTATCATCTTCATAATTGATAATATCTCCTGTGAAATTATATCAATTAAAGGTGAATAAATAAAATAGTGCAGTAATAAAGCCTTTTAGCATTTCAGCATAATTAAGAAATGAGGAGGAAAAGGAGAATACCAAGGTAAGTCTGAATCACTTTTCTGTACTTACAGGAAGATGAATTAAAGACTTGTAAAACTCAAAGATCTGTTTCGTACTGATGAGAGTCGGATTAGCATGCCCATTGGTTTTAGTAAGGTTAGTACATAAAATAAGGTTTAACTCAGGAAGAACGAAGGTTGGTAGCAATATACACCCAGTTAAGGGCAGTAAACAGCTATGACTTGTGCCTCACTCTCTCTGCTGTATGACCACATCCCTAATAGATTCTCCTTTTGGATAAATCCTCCAGAATTTATCTTTTTGGGTTTGTGGTAGGATATGCTTTTCATTTTTCTTCCTAGAGTTACTTCCTCTTCTGTTTGCAAACAGCAGAATAGCTTTCCTCTAAAGAAGCCCCTTTTTCCAAAAAGTCACTCAGCAATTTGACTGACATGAGGTTTATTCACAGACTTTGAGGTCTAGGATTTCAGGTACCAGATTCTAGGGCACTAGAAATAATTACAGGTCAATTCAAAGTTATTCTCTAGTCAAACACATGGAACTGTTCATAGGCACTTCAGCAGTTTTATCACATCTGTAAAATACTGAGGCTCATTTTGATGTAGCTCAAGCATTTAAATGCATTTTAATCTTCACCTTTCTCATAGTACGCCATATACAAAAGAGTAAGGCATCATTTAACAATACGTCTTTCAAAAATTAGTCTTTATGAGGGTACTAGATTTCTGCCTTTATTTATCATTGTCTAAATGAAGGTAACATAACATAAAAAAGGTATAGAAGTTTCAGGAGTTCCTGGCAAGCTTAAGATGCTGAGTCAGACCACATTGATCTAGGGCATACAGAACATGGTGAAGAGATAGTCCTGACTACTTTCAGCACAGAACAATATTAAAAATTTTAAAAAACATAGATGAAAATTTGTCCTTTCTAGGTTTATTCTTTCATTGCTGCTGAAGCAGCATAACCAGAAAGCAGACAGAGTGTTGCTTTAGCTGTTTGCTTTATTCAAATGTACCTGTGAGATTGCATTTCCCTAATTCTCACAGCTGGCATTAAAATGGATTTAGCTAGCTAGCTGGAGATTTAAAAGTAACCTTTCAAGTTCACCTTTAAGGAGCTATATTAGCTTTGTCTAGTAGCCTGTTTAGTAATGCAGCATACAACATACCTGGCTTTAGACAGGACTAGAGATCAAATCTAACCTCATAAATCTCCCAGTTCATGACTACAGAAAGCTGTCAAAAACTAGATGTTGTTTCATTCTCCAGGGGCTGGTGTACTGCTCTGGAGCTCTCTTAAGTGCCCTCTAGCAGTTGATCACCACAATGTGTAATAGCCTTGGGAAGGACTACACTACCCTTTTGACCCCAGAGGTAATATTTTGATAGGGTTTGACCTTAATAAGACTACCAGCATAAAAGCCTAACAGTAAGAGCAAAGGAAAACCTTTTCTGAATAGCAAATAGCTGAAGAAAACATTTTCTGCACACTCCATAAATTATTACATTTACCTCTGGAAAGTGCATTTAGAGAAAATCGTGTTCTGAATGACATTTTGGAACACTCAGATTCAACACCAGTTTCTAACCCAAAAAGACTATCTTGCAAACAATTGCTGGGCAAAATTCTATCACTTTCACTCAATTTAATCGTTATTTGACAAACAAATCCTACTGGATACTAATGCCTGGATTTCTCCCCTTTTCTGATTTACTCTTTTACATTTATTCTCCTGTTCAACTAATTGTATTAATATGTAGGTCTAAGGACAAGGATTTCAGATGTTTTAGGGTGTCAGGTGTTTTAGTGTTGTGGGGGAAGGAAGTGGGGGAGGGGGCAGGAAGGGGGGTTTCATTATAATGAAAGAGAATAACCCTTACCAGTTTAATGACAATAAATTCTGATCAGTATTTGTAACCCTTGACCATTTTTAACCTCACTTGGCCACTACAAGTATAATCTGACAAATCACTTTCTTCTTTCATTCCCTTTACAGCCATGTGTCACAGGTAATGTATTCTTTCCTTTGAGCTTTACCACTAATATGGTTCCCTGCTGTACCTTGTGGAAAAGTGTTGTCATCTGGGCCACTGAGTCCATGAGCTTAATTTCTATAGGATGCCATAGAAGTTAAGTGGTTTACATAGTGTGAAGAAACAATTAAGCTGCCTAGAAGCTATCTGATGCATAGCAAAATAATAGGCAAGAGGAGGACAGAAGCTCAAGAATGAGCTAGATTTGCTGTCCAGACAAGCAATTTGGAATGGCTGAAGAGATGATGAAGGGCACACTGACATAAAATTTCACTGTGGCAAAACATTTTCAGCAATGACACTGACATGCTGTTTCTTCAGTGCTGATTTTTTTTCAGTATCACTGTACTCTAAAAGCACTTGCATGTGTGTAAGTGCATATTTCCTCATGCAGATGTACGTAATTTTCTTCTGTAAACTAAATGCAGATTTCACTCTAGATTAAAAAGTTCAGGGAAATTTCTCAGACTGCAGCCCATGGGGAATGCAGCTTGAGAGTCTTGTGTCCTTGAAAACAACTGAGCCACTTTCTGCAAATTCTGTCCCTGATTTAAGAGTAGTATTTTCTTGTCTCACTAAAAGCCATGATGCAAAAACCACAAAGAGGAGCTCCAGTTACTTTGACAATTGCTGAAAGAGGTCTTATGCGTAAATTCCACATAAACTTTTATAACTGGTAGAAGTGGAATCTAGATTTTGAAGAATTGCTACTTGTTAAAAGTTCCAAAATTATTTTAGGAATTTGAATATATTTTCTCTTCACTGAAACAGCAACACAGTGTGTAAGTGGTTTACTGATTTCATTATAGCTCATAAATTAATTCTGCTAATTTTTCCATGACGACGAATATTCAGGCTGTGGCATGCTTATTTACATGTGACCCTTTAGATAAGCATTTTGTTTGTTCTGCTTATTGCTCACGAAAATCATAAGCAAAAGAATGGTGGAATGTCTGCATAATCCTTTTTGTGGCTGAAGTGTAAATCATGCTTTTCGGAGTTTTTATTGATTTCAGTTCTATAATATCTGAGTGTTTCCCAGGATAATTAGATTAGCATGGTAAGGCTCCTAATGGAATCTTCAGCTCTGCTCCTTTAGTCATCTTGTGAAACTAATTGGGGAAGTTTTGTTTGTTTATGTTTGTAGGGAAAATGGTAGCTATTATTGTGAATGTCATCCTAATTAAGATAGGAAAAAAAATGTCAGAGAGGATATATGGAGATGTGTGCAGACTTTCAATTATTCTAGCCTTCTCTGAAAACTCATTCTACACCAAGATCTTTCTGCATCTTCTATTCAATTGTCATGAATATATCTCTCCTCTACTGTGATCTGAGGTATCAACAATGAAGATAGGATGATTACTAATAAAGCCTCTGAAAGAAGAACGAGAGTTAGAAGTATTTTGGAAGATAATTTCTAGTAGAGAATCAGGCTTTGTTTGCTTATGGCCAAAGAGGACTGAGGAGAATTTTTCATTACTAGAAATTCACCATCTCAACCATGTATAAGCCCACAAGCAAATGTTAACTTCAGTATTACAACTGATAGTGGGAGAGTTGTTTATGAATATATATATATATATATATATATATATATGCTTCCATGTGGGTCTGTGCCAGTTTTTGCTGGTTTAGGGATCCATCTAGGAACCATTATAATTCAATATGGCCTCCGCAATCTGAAATACCTTCAGTGGTTCCATATCTCTTGATACCACTTCAGATCTATAAGAAACTTGGACAAAAGAAAGCCCTTGGAGAGGGATTTTTCCTTGGTCTTAGTAGTAGAAGAGAGAGGCTGTGGGTTTGGGATTCTTTTGTTTGGTTTTTTTTTTAGTTTATTTATTGTGTAAGAATAGGACCAATTACAAACCTTACTTCTCCCTACAAATCTTCTTTCACTTCAAAATATATGAGGTTTTTTCCTACAAATCAGGACTCATATAACAGTTAACTATAAGATGTTATTTTGAAATAATCTAGGTTTTTTAATGAGCAGACAGTATTGAGGCACTTTCTCGGTTATCTGTTTCATACATATTTTTAATAAAATTTTGATATGATAAATTATGATCAGTAAATCCTTCAGGTAATGACCAACTTTGAAGATTTCTCACTAGATCTCTATGTGGAAGGCTTTACTATAGGTGGAGTTCTCTGAATCAAAAAAGTCTACTGCAAAAACTACAGAAAAAAATCTCATTAGACAAAAAATGTTCTAATATGAAGGGTCTCAACACCCTAGAGGCAAAGGTGATACCTTTATCTGTCCTGAAATGTTGAGACCAATCAGGCAAATGATTATATGATAATATATATCAACAAGCAAGGGGACATTAGAAGAACTGAGATAATGAAAGAATGTAAAGATTTCTGCTAAAGGGCTAAAGAGAATTCTGCAACCTGTCTCACGCTTGCAAAAAGGCAAGACGGGCAGAATACAATTACACAGGTAGTCATGGTGGTGTATTATGACAATATACTACTTATACAGTAAGGTGAGACTCAGAAGTACCTAATGGCTTTAGCAGTCTTACAGAGTACCTAAATCATTTCCCCTGGAAGGCGTTTATTTTCACAGAGAAGGCAAGTTGCATAGTGGTGTCTGAGGATGATAGAAAAACTTGCAGTAAGTGGAAAGGAAAGGATGTAATTACACATTCATCCACTGTATAATTTCAGTGTGTGTCAGCATCTTCGATGTTATGTGCAGTTCTGGTTCCTTCATCTCAAAATGAATATAGCAGAATAGGAAAAATCTCAGAGACAGCAACAAGAAAAATAAAAGGTATGGAACAAGTTCTGAACAAGCAAAGATTGAATAGACTAAATCTTCTCAGGTAGGCAAAGAAATGACTGAGGGGTGGCATAATGGAGCTGTAAAAATATTGTGACTTACATTGAGTCAGAAAAGAGGGAATCATTTTTCTTTGTGTCTTAGAAAAAGGATTTAAGGCCATAATTAACCTAACAAGTGCTATTTTTGAAACAAAGAAAAGTATTCACATAGTACGTAGGTAGAATTTTCACAACTAGCCACAGCACACTGTAGGTGTGGAAAAAATTGAGAAACCAAGAAAACTTGATCCTTTGGATCAGGAAAGCCAAGAGCTACAGACTGCTGGGTAACTAAACAGGAAAATTATTTGCTTGTTCTTCTGTGGGCAACTGGTGCTGGTGAAAGTTGGAAACAAGAGCTCTGTGTTTTGCTCACTGGCTCCATGCAGCCACTCTTACACCCTTGATTAGTTTTCACCCTTGGCTTTAGGTGATGAGACCTTTGTCTTATACTACAGCTAAGAAATGCATCAAATTGGGTGAAGATGCAGTCATAAATTACTTACCTTAGATCCAGTCTTCCCAGTCAAGGTAAGTCCAATAATGTTGGAAAATGTAGTTGTGTTTACTCATTTCTGACATGACAATAAAATAATAATGCATCCTCCATAAAGTTCAATGAAATGTCAACAGCAATAAGATCATTTTAAAGGTATATGGAGCCAATTTTTTTCAGTCCCTGGTCAGCACAATGCAGCAGAACATGGCATGCCAGAAAAAGGATTTTTTTCTATTATTACTTCACACACCACTAAATACATATTTATCAAAGGTTTTGTTTCCTAACCTCATGTTTTCTCTGCCAAGGATAAAGCATGCAGATGAAAAATATGTCATGGAAATTACAAATGGGTGTATAGGCTATGGGGAAATGATGTATGTAATGAATTAAATCTGCAGATTAGATAGAGAATACTAATGAGTTTAAACAATATCAGATCAGGGTACTCAGATTCACCAGAATCACTGAGCTACAACAGGCAAGTTTGTGTTCTCTCATTCTTTCTCTCTCCCTTTCTTCTTCCTCTACAGCCTGAACAGATTAATTACTGGTTCAGTGCAAGGTTAATAATCGCTACCAACTGCCAGATTCACTTAACAGTTTACAGAAGAGATATTAACAACACACTGATATTGCAAAGCTTTGGATTTCTGAGAAGTCATCTGTGCCAGGAAAAAGGGAACTGAGACTCAGAGGGTGTTTCATGCAGACAGACCCAGATGTACCACAGCAATTTAGCTAGTTTATAAAAAAAAAAATTAAAAATGATGCCCCTTTATTGTCCTAATGTAACTGAGTGCAGAAACAGGCTTAGAGAGAAAGACTGGAAGTGTGACATACAGATTTCATTTTTTATTCTGAAATATTTTTAGCAAAGTTATTAATAACTTGAAATATTTTAGTGAAGGTATTAATATTGAGTGGTTGATTTTGTGGAGGTACCTAAATTAGGAAAAATGGTAGAAATCAGATCACAGAAGTAAAATGTGTGTGTATGTTTTCAAATGAGGGGCAGAAGGATAAGGGATAATATAGACCGTTGGACTACCAGAAAGGAAACATCCAAAAGCGTAGGACAGCAATAAATCAGACATAAACTGCACTTTCTTTAATTGCTATAAAAAAATTTCTTTTTCTTGTTTAGGAAGTAAAATAATTTAAAATAATTAATTTAGAATCTGACGATTCCAAGGATAACATCCTGCAGTGATTAAGACAGACCTGTGCTTCTTCCAGACACATAATCAGGGAATCTGAAATGACTCACTGAAGGGAAAAACAAGCAAACATGTAAATCTTATTGTCTTCTTACTGATGCACTGCTGTTTACAGTACCAACTGCTGAGGTGATGAAGGTTAGTACATCTTTGAATACCAGCACCTTGCTTGGCTGACTGGAGTTTATTCTAGAACAAAGAAGACAGTAGGCTACATTATTGTCTCACGTACCCACTTCCTTGACTTTCCATGGGGAGGTGGCTGCTGCACTGGGCCAGCTGGGCAGAAAGTCATGTTAGTTCCTGCTATGTCATCACTCAGTTTTGCCTACCTCAGGCATTAGTGGTCATGGCTCCTGATCTGCTTCAGCATTGGTCTCTTCTCATCCATCCCATCTTCAAGAGGTTTCCCCATTTCTAGGAGCCTGCCTCCACTCAGGAGCTTCATCTTCATCTTTCCAAAACCAATTCTGCTTTGGGGGAACTCTGGGCACCAGCTCTTCTTTCCAGGCCCCTGAAAGTGCCCCTCTTCCCAGTTCAATCGTCTACATGCAGAATTGTGACACGTGATGAACCTTCGAATTGGTGATTCTGTCTTGTGTCTCTGCACTATGTGGAAGACTCAGGATGTGCCACCTTTTTCTTAATCTGACTGTTATCAAAATTTACCACCATCCTGTCCTTGTCACAGCCAGGAAGTAGCAGGCTTTTCTCAGGGAATTCTAAAGTTCAGTTTTGTACTTTGACCACCAGCACTTATGCTTCAATTATTAGCCACCTGTTAAAATTCACAAATTTTTAATTTTCTTTTTTGCCTATGAAACCTTTATGGGAAATTCTTTAGGACTTTAGCTCTACTCATATGAGGGAGACCAGAAAATACATATTATGTCCCTCAGTACCACTCCATTTGCACCATCACTGAAGACAGACCTTGTGTAGAAAAGGCTCACAAAGCCTTCTTTTATACTTCTATATATTCACATCATATCCAGATACCCTAAATCCTACCTAAACCCATGCACTTAGAGTTTCTTTAAGGTGAAAAAGCTTTAACAGTCTAAAAGCAGCCAGGGTTAGGAAGATATAAGCTGATAAAGCTCTTACTCTCACTCGATCATAAAAGGGAACTGTGTTGCAGAAAAGTCATCTCTTTTAAATGACCTTAAAGGTACTCCTCAGCAATGCCTCAAGAGGCTTTATACATTCTCAATTCTCTCATACTTAAGGCTATACCTAAAAGCAACATTTAAGCTTGAATCAGGCTTTGACTTTAAATTTAGTAAAATGTACCTTCTTGAAACGTCTTTGACTGTCTCCCTCCCAGAGTGACAAAGATAGGTCTTTGCTATTCTGCCTTATCACTGAGGATTTCACTGAATGAGAGCCATCATTGAGTGACCAATGAGTCATGTCTCGGTCAGCATCACTGAGACTTTTTGTGCTTCAATTCCTCCTAACATTAAATGCAATGATGTGGAAAATAACTACAATAAATAAATAAAAAGAAAGGCAAAGTTTTTCTTAAGTTACTTTCTCCAGTTTCTTTTAAAACACAGTCCTGCTCAGAGAACTAGTTCTTAACTTTTGGCCTTTCAGTCTTACACATTTCAATCCTTTATTTTTTAGCAAGGGAATTCTTTTTCCCTAGCAATTTAATATACAGTAGAGGTGGAGACCAAGTCATGCCATGCCCAGCTTCATAACCATTTGACGAAATCTGATTCCAGAGAAATCATTGGTTTTGTTTTGTTGCTATATTGATATATGAATCTGAGAAAAAAACCAAAACCCCTAGAATTTTGCAAATTGATCTTGTATGATCTTCTCTCCAGATTAGTATGGAATACATATATATATAAAATTATATGTATACATATAATTATATATATGTATATATAACTGTATATAAAAACTTTAAATATGTAAAGTTATATATATATGTAATTTTATATATTTATTATTCAGTGACATTTTTATCATAAACCATAAGTCACCATTCACAAGCAGTTGAAGTACTTGCTAATACTAATCTTGTCAAGCAGGGTTTTTTTTCTGAGTTTCTAGAAGAATTTGCTTCCCTAGATACAGTAGGTCTGAAACCTGTACCTCAAGAGAGTTCAGGATTTAGGAATATAAAACTATCAGAGTTGCTCCCATATGTACCATATCTCACTTCCTGTGGGAAACACAGTCGGCCTTGACTCCCCTACTACAAAACAGAAGAAAACAGCAGATCTGTCTTTGCATGTTGCACGGGAAAAGACTGTTTTTCTGAAAGATCCTACCTTTCTGACTGCTATGTGACACATAGCTGCATTTCTATTCCTCTTTTAGTACAGTAAGGAGCATTCTGGAACTGTGCGAACAGATACCTTTTTAAGGCTGAAATGCCAATATATCTACATAAATGAGCAGTACCCAGCTGTGGGGTTGCACAAATAACACAAGCTTCCTTTTTTAATATCCGCAAGGATATAAGCAGAAAAGGAAGTGTGTTCAGAGTTAAACAGAAGCTCAGTATAAAATAGTGAATTATTTCATGAAGGGTTAAATATCCTACTGAGGAATCTAATTTAGGATTGGAATTGCCCTGGATCAGTACGGTGGTCCATTTACACCAGTAAACACCTTCAACCCCCTGAAGATAAGCATGCTTATTGTGGCCATGTCTCTTACATAGCATCTCAGAGAGGTGCATACAATTAAATAATAGTAACAACAAAAAATCAAGTAGAAATTCCCTTTCAGTAGGAACTTTGCACTCCTAGAAGCACTGAGGTCTTTGTACCTCAGAGACATTGTACCCCTGTGGTTTTTCTTTAGGAAATCCTTCCTCAAACTTTCTCATGTGCCAAGAAACATTTTCTTTACAATATTTTCATTTCTTTAAAAGTGGATTTAAACTAAGAGCTGAATCTTCAATTTCTTGGTTGCATGTGAGTTCTAATATGTGAATTTAGGATTCATAGTTTATCTATGCAAGAAATGTGTTTACAATATGACCTGAAAGAAATTAATTTGGGTTGCTGGAATGCTTGTCAATGGGACACCACTGTCCTGTTTAATATACTTTCTGGTAAAGTAAATGTACATTTTTGACATTTTCTCAGCAAACTGTGAAAATGAAAAACATTAAAAAGTATTTTCTATATGTATTAAATACAGAAATCAAGAAGAAATACTTGTTACGCACTGTACTTGTGTGTCTTGAACAGCATCTCATTTTGTCGTATCTCAACCCTTGCTATTACTTAACAATTTTTTACTGTTTCTGCAAATTGTTACTGGCAGAAATACAAAGTTCTAAACCAGAACTTTAACTTTTCCATCTTTACCTTCTCTCTCCATACATTTTTAAAAACCACAAGGGAATTAAACACTAGTTTCTTGTGGTTCTTTTCCATTTCATATCTTTTTCTCCCAATGCTAGTGTTTAATATCTTACATTTGCTCCAGGGTGAGTAAATGGTCTATGATACATTGGCTTGCAAAGGCTTATTATAACCAGAGCATGTGACGCTCTATAAATAAAAGGGTGCAAAGTTCTAAAATCATAAACTGAAAATCACAACAAAAATGTGACATCATAAGTGGATTTTGGAACACTTTCACTGTAATTCATAGGCTAAACTTTTTGTTTTATGAACAGATTATCAGTAAATTTGAAAATACATATTTCAATATAGATCTCTGTCTTCATATGTAACATTATAAAACAAGTGTAAAACTAACAGAGAGATTTTGTGCTGGAACCAATCCCTTTTTGTTGTCTATGTTATTTTATCTTCTTATTCTTGAGTTCTTAGTTTGGTGAATAGTGACACTTTGAAGTTAGTTGTTAGAAAAATTTATGAGAGCTTGCATTAGCATAAAGAATTTGAATATAAACCTAGATATAATTTGGGCCCTGATCCTACAAGCATTTATCCACAAGATGGACTAGAAGTGTACATAAGACTGACTTGAATGGCTCTTGACTTTATTGTCATCTGCTTGATTTTCCAAGCTATTTTCAACTTTTAGCCCCCAACACTGAAAGATGGGAATAGAATAGTGAAATGCATTGTTAACCAACAAAAAGACACAGCTCATTGTCTTGTGTATATATATAAATAAAGATCATCAGAGATTTATCCTAAAAAAATCTGAGCACCATAGACTGTCATAGAAGAATAATGAAAAAGCTCTTTTCAAATTAAATGGTGGTCTGGGTTTAGTAAACATCTCTTTGGTCTAATCACTGCCATTGATCACTCATATGATTGAGTAATCAGTAATGAGTGAAGAGAGCATTATTAGGCTCTGATTAAGTAAAGAGAAAAAGACCCAAAGAAACCAACCTCAGCTGTTCAGGAAAAATACTTATTTCCCAATGATTGTAGTGAAAACGATGAAAACACTTTATTGAGTTGTATTCTCAGTGGGAACCCAAGCTGCTGCTCTTGTTTTGAAATACTTCCTATTACCAAGTTTCAAAATATTATAACTGATATATGTTACAATATGAGAAAACTCAGACTTTAAAATCCTGGTGTTTCTACACTGGGCCTGTTTGGTGATACCCTATTTCTGCAGTTATACCACTGTTTGACTAAAACTGAAGGAGTTTGGTAGAATAGACTTCTGAATGCAGTTCTCACATCCTCAAATTTAGTTTACATCCTAATTCACTATGAGATTACTGTTAAAAATAAAATATTGGTTTTCTCATACTGCTTGGCTTTACATACAAACATTACATGCCTCACTCATATTCAATTCATATATTTTGAATATAACCTGTAAAGTTAGACAATATTATGACATTTCATATTAGCAACAGTTTGGATTTTATCTAAAATGAACATAAAAGGATCTTACACTCTCTCTCTTATTTGGAGTTTTATGTGCTTATATTTTTCACTGTCTTAGTCCCTCCTAGTTAACCCACTCTATTAATCATTCAGCAGTTGTCAAGGAGGAAGCCTAGTCTGCTGCTTTTGAGAGTAATTTCCAACTGAATTACCTTTCTTTACATGGAATTACCGATGTGATACCTTGGAGACAAATGGGACTGGCAGGCTGTAGGTGGTGAGCAGCAGGCAAGGGACCCTGCTGCTACTACACATCTACAGAGAGTTAAGAGCACACCACATGTAGTTATGATTGATGCTAGTACAGTCTTGGTAAACATGCTCTATAGGTAGACAGCTCACAAGTGGGCTTAAGAATCACGCACCCTGCTAGGTAGCACATGGTCTCTTGAACAAGAAAAAGAAAATCAATATTGCAAGGAACTTTGTACTGTAAATTGCAGGTTCTCATTAACCTTTTCAGTTCCGTCATGACAGAAAAAGGACTAATTTACCAATGAAATGTCAATTCAGTCTAAAATTAATCTGTTGCTGAAACCTAATTTAAGAACTCTGGGTCTCACTTTATCCAAAACCCTTTATTTAAATGCACAGAATCATAAAATAGTTTGGGTTTGAAGGGACTTTAAAGATCATCTAATTCCAACCCCCCTGCCATGGGCAAAAGCACCTTCCACTAGACCAGGTTGCTCAGAGCCCCTTCCAACCTGGCCTTGAAGACTTCCAGGGACTGGGCATCCACAGCTTCTCTGGAAAACCTGTTCCAGTGTCTCACCACCCCCACGGTAAAGAACTTCTTTTCTATATCTAATCTAAACCTACTCTCTTTCAGTTAAAAGCCATTATAGCTAGTCCTATCACTACAGTCTCTTGTTGAAAGTTCCTCTGCAGCTTTCTTACAGGTCCTCTTCAGGTTCTGGAAGAATGACATAGAGTCTCCCTGGAGTCTTCTCTTCTTCAGACTGGACCACCCCAGCTCTCTCAGCCTGTCTTCATAGGAGAGATGCTCCAGCCCTCTGATCATCTTCCTGGCCCTCCTCTGAACTCACTCCTGCAGGTCTATGTTCTTCTTATGTTGAAGGCCTCAGAGCTGGATGCAGCACTCCAAGTGGGCTCTCACAAGAGTGGAGGAGAGGGGCAGTATCTCCACCCTTGACCTGCTGGCCACATTTCTTTTGATGCAGTCCAGGATGCAGTTGGCTTTCTGGGCCATGTGTATTCTTGTTGAACTTTGTGAGATTTGCAAAGTACCACTTCTCAAACCTGTCAAAGCCCCTCTGGATGGCATCCCTTCCCTCCAGACAGCACCACACAGTGTTGTCAGCAAATTTTCTGAGGGTGCACTCGATCCCCTTGTCCATGTCACTGACAAAGATGTTAAACAGTGCCAGTTCCGATACTAAACCTGGAGAAGCACCATTTATCACTGGTCTCCACCTGAACATTGCACCTTTGATGGCAACTCATGAGTGTGACCATCCAGCCAATTCCTTATCCATCCAGTGGTCCATCTGTCAAATCCATGTGTTTCCAGTTCAGAGGCAAGGATGTCATGTGTTTGCATAAAGGCATTTAAATTGGACCTGTTATGAAGCTGGCTTACTGATTAGAGTGTCTCTAATTCTGACTCAGGGCTCTGGGCATCTCTTACTGCTATTGGTGTCAAAGTGTTAGGATTGGGATGGATTGAGATTCCCCTCCCCCTGCAATTTTAAAATTCTCTTCACCAGCTTGGCAAGCCCAGACAGAGAGAGTCCATCAGCCCCCAGTAGTGAAAGTTTCTCAAAGTGAGCCCCATGGTCTAAGTAGTCAAATTCCCATCTGTGGCACCAGTAGCCATAACAATTTGTTGATTTGCCTGCACTTGCATACTCTTTATGTTTAAAGTTAATGAAACTTTTATTGTTTCATTAGTATAACTTGAAAAGCAAGCTTTAAACTACAATGTGAAGGGGTGGTGGGAGGTTTTTGGGGGAAAAAGAGGGTAAAGGAAGCTTTTCCATTAAATTCTGCACTAGTGCGGTTTTATTACTTCAACCCAACTCTTTGGTTAATTATTCATCAAATAATGCAATACATATTTTAGTGTGTTTCAAGCAGAAATCTAGATTTCAAAATCACATTGAACCTGATATTCTGAATAATTATAAGTGCTTTCATCTGTGGCACTTGAAAATGCTGATTTATTTAGAAGTTTCCGTTTAGAATTTATGTAGAACTAAGAACATCTAATAATAACCTGGTGGTTGGTAAATGAGCACTACTGTCCCAGTGACAAAGCCACTGGATGAAGATTGATAAAATAAAATAAAAAAAAAATTGAGTTGAGCAATTCCTCCGTTGCCATCATCTACTCCTGAATGTGCTCCTGCTGAGTCTGTTATTGCAAAGTCTGGCAGATGTTGCTATACTGATTACAAACTTCTTATTTATACCACATAAAATGTACAATTTCAGGTCAGTTGGATTTCGACTGAGCCAGATTTCTAAGCATATGCTTAACCTCAAAGTGACTTAGAACAACAAAAATGAGACTGCCATAAATAGCAAACAGAGGTGGCAAGACACCTTAGTGAACTGAGGCCTTGGAAAGAGGTAGAATTCAGCACAAGTAGCGTACTGTACTGAGGCTTCTGATGTGATCCTGACTGAGTGGCACAACATCTCCTTTATAACTCTTCACAGGAATCTAATTCTGCCTATAAAGACGTACTATCAAATGATTAACCAGATTAGGGAAGAAAAACCAAACAATGGCCCCTATTTAATTGGCAATATTTGAAATCTGTAGATGGAGAGTGGCCATTATGGCTGGTAACAAATAATCCAGTGATAATACACAGCTATGGGGTGTTAGGAAAAATGTATTGTACTTTTGTTATATATGTGCTTTCATCCTACATGAAGTTAGTGCATTGTATTTCTCATCTATGATACATCCATGATAAACAATCTCAGTTCTCTCTAATGATAGGATTTTTTATTTTTGCTACCTTTTTTTAATTTTTTTTAAGAGAACTCTTTTTCTTGAAATCCTTAGCAGCAGTTATCATGTTGGGACCTTTTTAAAAAATCATCATTCAAAATAACTATAATGCAAACAGTGTCTCCCATATAATTGTAGTTTTCTAGCCCACTGTTAAATTTTTCAATTGTATTTCTCCTTAGTGCTACATTAGAAATGAAACTCTTTCCTAGGACTAAATACTAAGTGTTTGACATTTCTTTTCATTTTGAATGAGGTTGCATAGTTGACTTACCAAGCAACAATCCTCATTCTATAAATATTTTTCATTCAAAAACATGAAAACCTTTGTCACAGTTTATTACCCTTCTGACAATACAGTGAAACATATTAAAGGAAAGTCTCTACATAAAATGTTCTGCAGTTTGGTGAATAGCAAACTCTCCTGCTATGATGAAATTCCTAATGCCTCAGTACAAGCATGACAAAGAAGCTGATCTTTCACCTCCTGGATTACCACTGTCACACTAGGTGATTACACAGAAATTGACAATATCTCCACAGCCTTTTAATAATAACACACTGTCTAGCTGCTAAACCCACAATGAGCTTTCAGAATCAACTTTTAGTTTTTAAGGCCTATGCATGTGTATTTATATATTGTGTGAGAAGAGTAAAGGATCTTTCCTATTCTTATAAAGGATCCTTTGTGTATTTCTTTATATTTATTGCATGTTACCATAATTTAAGTCTGCTTTCTCTGCAATTTTTATGTTTAAACAACAGAGGACTTAACTATTAAATGGCAAAATAATGAATAGGATAGTATAGAATTCATAGAATTTAGAATAAGCTTGTAAAAGGACCATGCTATGCATGTTGAACATATATATTCAACATTTAACATAAAAACATTAATTTTAAAAGCTAGAGGAAATCTTCTGCCATAAATATTATAGAGAATTTAGTATATGGAGCCAGAGATCCAAATTTAATGGAAAAAACTTTTTTTCAGTTCAAGTTCTCATGATCTTCTTTTGTTTCTCTTCCCAGCTATAATATATTTAGCTTCCATCATTCATCCAGAGCAAATGCAGTATTAGAAGATTGCCTGAGGTTAATGCTTCTCTTATTTAAAGCCTTTCATTCCCTACACTCCCTTCACAGCTCCATGAGTGTGCGATAGTACCAACCAGTCATTCAAAATGCCAGAAGTGAATAATTTAAATTTTTATGAATTATAATATTTCATTTAAGATAATAACATATTAATTTTACATGTGCTATTAAATCTTTTAACACTGTTGCATTGACAAGCCTTATAGACTTTATGTATTCAACTAAAAGCAACAAGTCTGGAATTATTCTCTGGTCCTAAAACCAAGTGGCAAGACTGGCATCATCCACAATATACAACGCTTGGTACTGGGTCTCCACTGAACCCTCTATAATCTCCTTCTATCCCTAAAACAATATTATCTTGCGTGTGTCCTATTCAAAACACATAAAATAAGACAGTGGCTGTGTTGCATGTCATCAGAATGACGATTTCGTAGCACTGAACAGAGAGGGTGAGTTATGCGTGCTGAAGCAAAACGTGAGAGTCTCTGAGTGAGTAAAGTTTGCTGGTTAATATTGGAAGAACTTGAAGAGAGTAATCTCATATAGTCCTTCCAAAATCACGTATTCATAGTGCTTGCCGCTGCATCCTACCCCCTAGAAAAGTCTCTGGATGTTGTACAGCACAAACTGGGGGAGGCCAAAAAGCAGCAAGTGACCCTTTTGAGCACACTGTTAGACAAATTGTCACCTACAAGACTAAAAATCTCGCCCGTATGTATCTCAGTGAAAACTGCAACCTTTCAGGATGTCTGCTTCTCAAGAAATAAGGATAGTATTTAGACTATGTATAAGTTATTCATAGTGTTTTATCACTTAGAAATCCCCAGATAGAGCCCTCTGCTCAAACAGTTGTCAGAACTGACTGGCTCTACTGAAACTAAAAGCATTAGCTTAAATGCATGTGCAGATAGAGGCTGTGCACCATCTTAAAGAAATGAAACCTTAACAAAAAATCTTTTTTCAACTAAATCAGTAGGAAAGAGGAAATATTAATGTGAAAAATTTTATAAATTGTTCAAAAAGTTATGAGACTTTTTTTTATTCTTTAAAAGCACGCTGATTTTGTGGGCAGACTTCATGTTCTTGAGTTTTAGAAATTTGCTTACAAAAATGCAGTCAAATAGAAGCCAAAATTCTTATACCATCTCTTTTTATTCTGAAATCTCAGGTTTGAAAACAGACTTTTAATATTAAAGCTTTAACAAAAAATCTCACTCTTACAAAATCCCGTGGAGATTGATTTCCAGAACTCTGATGAGACCCAGAACACTTGGAATGATGTTTAATGACACTGTAAAAAAATACAAGGTTTATCTAGAAAAAAGCCCCAGGTTCACACTGCTTTGTTCCACTGTCATTCTGATATGGAACACTGGCTTTCCTCATTGGTTTTGGGGAATGAAATCCTTGCACACATCCAATTATCTTAGAGAATGCAGGTCATACTCCTGTGGCAGTCCGTAATGGAAGTTCACATATAGCTCCAGAAGAATTAAGAGATATGGTGGAAAAGCTCAGAAGATACATAGAGTTTTATAAGCCCATTCCATTCTTTATCCATGACCTTCTACTACAATATTTTTCTTCTTTTTTATTTTCTCTTCCAAGTGCCTTCTATGTGTTATTCTCTGGTGTGTCCTTGGAAGAGAACTCTGGGACTAGGCACCACTCAGGGACCATCACTCTGAACATCTACACAGTATTTAAAGGAAGGTTATCTAAAAAACTGTGAAAGAGCTTGGTTCCAGATGGGATCAAATTCAAAAAGAGTTAATCAAAGCCCAGTTTGCTAAATTTATTTTAAATGTGCCTTCTGCAGTAGTAGAAATCAAATTTCTTGAGGATGTATAACAAGGTTGACAAGGCTAATTTCCCATCAATAAAAGAGTTGGACATTGTAGGAAGTCTAATACACTATAAATTTAAATGTACGGAGCCCAAATAGTAAATCTCTCTTTCTTCCTCCTCCTTGATATTTTAGTACAGCTTATTTGTGGACATAACTCCAAATAAAGACTGACAAAGAAACATTGATGGCTATAGCTTTTGTTTTCATTTGCAGTGGAGCCTTTGCACAATGCATTCATTACACCTTTTTCAAGGTTGCTTTTTCTTTTTTATTAATGGGTTTTATTTGTAATTATTCAGATCACAATGACCACCACATAAAACACAGGAACTTAACACAAGAAGATAGCTGAATAGATGACGTCTGGTACTTTTTTACTGATTTCTTTGCCATTAAACATGCAACTTGCAAGAAATAAAATTTTTAATGAGAATCATATCTAGGAATGTTATGTTCACATTTGCGTTCTAAAAATTAAGATTTTCAGGACAAATTCCCTTTTCTTTCTTTGATTTTAAATCCTGACTAATAACTAAGTTAAATGAGCTACATGTATCTAAATAAGGACAGACAGTTCAAATACTCAATTAAAATGGCATAGGATTGTGGGTTTGATTTTTTATTTTTTATTCATGTAGGAGTTTGTGCAGCTCTTTAGACTCCACTAGAATTATCTCCATTTACAAACAGGTGGAACTTTTTATTTTGTTTTGTACTCACATAAACATATACAACTATAAGTACTGGGAATAGAGCTTACATTCATATAAGAAGAAAGAGGGTACCTAAACTGAGATTTTGGTCTGCAGGTACACTGAGAATTCACAGGCATGTATTTAAGCTGTTCCTTACACATTTTAAGGGTCTGTGCACTTAATTCATATAATAAACAATCCATTAAAATGTTGGATCCCAAAATATAATATTTGCAGAGAGAGATTTGAGTGGTCTTTGCAAAAGATTACAGAAGCTGGGAAAACCCCTCTTCATTGACCTCATCCCTGTGGATTCTTCCTGCCTTCTTCAGTAGGATGTGAAAAGACTCCTTGCATGATGTTATCACATGCCCTGCCCAAGCCAGAGAGTCCGAACCCTGTCATCAGACCTGTGCAGAAGACCTATTGTAGCTTATCTCTCCCTTTGTGTTTTCTGAATCCTTGCATTCTGTAGACCTGAATACCTGTGTCCCCCCCCACACACACACACATCCCCCGTAAAATCCCCTAAGATAAAATGGGTTTTTCCCCATGAGGTAATTGTTAAGACCCCAAAAATTTGTTAATCTGGGTTTTTCCCTTATGTCATCCCCTGAAATCCTCTAATTGTAATAATTATAATAGTTACAAGCCCCTGATGAATATGTAGACCCTAAACCCTTTAAATATGAACTTGTTAGTCCAATAAAGCATTCCAGCTTCTTGCCTCCCCAGGATCGTCTTAACATTATTGACCTCTGCATTAAAACAAATGCTATTCCTACTTGCTTGTACCTAAAGACAACATTAAACATAAGTTCCACTGAAAGAGGAACAAAAAGTTGCAAAGTATTTAAGGCCAAACATGGTATAATTTTTCTGTGTGAACAAGAATTCTCCACCAAACAATATCAGATTCACTGGCATAGCATTTGCAAACCCAAAATAGCTTTGGCATTGTAAATGTGGGAATTTGTCTGTGTAGTAAGGCACTGCACCTCAGATCCAAATTTAGAATGTTTTAAGATCTTTTTTGTTTTAGCCCCTAAATACAAAAATTCTTCCTAGAAAGAACTATCTTTTAAAAATGAGGAAAAAAAGTCATACCTTTGTGAGATCATTGCATTTTGATAGCACTAAATTTTTCTAAATCAATTTCCATAATTTCACATATTTCTATGGAAGACCACATAGTAAACTAATACTACTAGAGTTTTGTAAATAGAAACTCTAAGAGGAATGCAAAATATATAGTTGTCAGAAAACCCCAAACAAACCCAAACCTCACCATCACTTCCCTTCCCCCAAAAAAGTTATATTCCAGAAAAGAACAAAAAAACCTGAAAGCCTTGCAGCAGATCCCCAAAATTCTATCCAAAATCAAGACATACATTAATATTTCTCTCAAATGAACTGATTAGACAATTTATAAGAAGAAACTTGAATAGGAAATCAATACATTTTGCGGTGGGATGAGCTAGGCTAAACAGAAGCTGATTCACAGCAAATACACAGTACATAACAGATGACAGATCTACATGTCAGAAACAAAAAAGTCCCATCAAAGAGTCCTTATGCAGTCTCCAGAGTTTGTGGACAGTTGTAATAACATCCATTATCCACATATTTCATTCTTTGCCTTTCTTGTTTCCCTACACATTCTTTCCAGGTTTCTATCACTAGTGTCTCTCTTTCTGCTCAAAGACAAATCTGTAGTGTTATTAACTGTCAGATTTTCCTCTGTTGTTAGAATTATATCTAGCCTTGAAAGTAGCAGTCTGTATCCACTGTTTACACCCCATATATGCGCATTTATTCATGACTAGGACCATTTAATAAAATGTAGATAGATTTCTTCTTATATTTAATGTAATTAACTGTTTTAATAAGTAATTGCTCAATAATTATTTTTCTTCTGATTCCAACCTAGGATTTCTGTGAGAGATTCTTTAGTTCATTTTTATTCTATTTCTGGTGCTTTCTCTTTCAAAAGTTCCAAATGGATATTACTAAGGAGTAGTTTATGTTTCTGGTATCCTCATCAGTTTTTACTGCTTTTGGGGAAGTAATTCTATACAGCTACAAATTGTAATTAAGTCAAAGTACAAATATCAGTGTTTAAAATCATCTGTTGGAGCTGTCCTCTCTTCCTAAATGTTTCAACTAGCAGAGTTGAAACATTTCACTGATGTTTTCACAGTATGTATGGGTTGTTGATCATTTAGTCTTCTTAATCGTAATCAATAAAGTAATTGAGCAATGGCCTTTGAAAATTGCTTTTCCAATGTTTATTTCATATTCAGACTAATAATCACCTGTTCATACAATTTATAATTTTTACCTGTTATATTGCCCCTGTAAAAACTGATCTTATAGTCAACTAGTATTGATAATGATTGTTCCAGTTTTAGCTTTTGCTCAGTATAGAACCTTTCCAGATTTTGATAAATCTAGTCATTAGATGTATTTGCTGATAATTTTAATGTATTATGCCTTGGCTTTCCTATGTAATTCTTCAATTATCTTCAGATTAATTAAACATAGTTCCAGGATTATTATTTTTATTTAAATATATTTATTTGCATATTTATTCACTTATTATTTTAAAGTACGGTTTGGTAAATTCTTTGACAATACTAGTCCTTATTTGAAAAACAAACATTTTGAAAGAAGTCTATTCCATTTTGCCATCCCTTGTAGTCACAAGCAAAAGACTTGAGATGGGAACGGCATTAGGTAGCACCTTGGAGATAAAATAACTTTTGTATTTATTATATTGATGAATGTGATAGTGAGTTTTTGTTTGAGATCCCTTACCCTCAGTGAGATCTCTTACCCTCAGCTACAAGACCTTATGTGTTCCAAATGTCATTCCATATAAATGGAATTGCTACATCTGATCTGGTACTGCAGGACACAGAGAAAAACAACAACCACAACTTAAATCATATAATAATGCACCTTGCATTACACCCTTTGACTTCACTGGCACAAGCACATTCTTCACTTATGCTCATTTTACCAATCATCCTCTTATGGCAATTCTTTGTGTCTTTCCAGTTGCATGTCTGGGGCTCTCAGGCAGGTGTTTGGGGCTCCACAGATAAAAGAAGTCTTTTCCATTACCTTGATGTCTGAAATGACACTGCACTGAAAATTGCTTTGAGGACATTCAGTCCAGATTTTTACTTTTATAAACAACTGTTCCAAAAGACTGTGAAGCTTTTGAAATTAAGCAAATAAATAAGTGAATTAAAACAAGATCCTCATTTTTTTCAAAGAGCAAATTTAAAGCAAATAAAGAAGAGAGAACAAAAGTATAGAGGTTTGTGCACCTCACTTCAAACCTGCAGTTTGTCTGCTTAAACTAGAGGATTCCTATTCCTCACTGTCATAACTGTTGGACCCATCACTTTCCTTGGCTATTTGTACAGTTTATTGACCCTTCCTTTCCCAAATATGCTCAGTAAGTCTCCATCTCACCTGCTAACCACAAAATAACATAGCATATTCTTGAAAAATATAATGCTGCATTTTAGGACTTTAAAATTATAGTAAAATAAGCTTAAATTAAAAGTAGAAAGGATTTAGCTGAGCCTTGCAAATAACTTCCTACAATAAAATCCTTTAAGCTTGGTGAGAGTTTCTAGGGAAAGCAGTAATGTGACACAATAAACAGCAAAACAAAACACTAATAAGTGCACAATGAACTACAAAGCTGTGTTTGCAGAAAAATAGACAAAGGGTTCATTTTTTCAAAATGCATAATGAATGAGAAGGATCATTCCCATTTTCAGATATAACATCTGAATCTCGGGCTTAATCTCCTGGCAAATTATTGAGGTTACAACAATCAAATCAAGTCAGCATTCCTGAAGATAAGCTAAAATGACAAATTAGGCTTTTTTTTCTTTCAGCATCTGTGATAGCATTAATCATGTAACTGTGGCTTATTTATGATCCTTTCTTTGATGTTCACAATGCATATCTACTGGGAGAGTTGAAAGCAACAAAGATAATTTTGATGTATTTTTGGAAGGTGTACTATTTTTATGTGAAAATGTAAAAGTAGTGATAGAATATGACTAATACTGAAAAATTCAGTCTTTGTTTCCTTCCTAGGTAGAGGATTAGTTTAAAATTATCATTCAGGAACTTCTTAAGACTAGAGAGAAGTAATTCAGCAGCATCATAAAAAGAGAGAATACCAATGTTACTAGAAATTGCCATTCCACGAAGGGAATAAAAAAAGTAAAAGAAGAGTAAGAACATTGCATCATTCCTTTGTCTAGTAATAAAACCACTGAAGTATAAAACCAAAGTTCACAAAGCATTGCATATTCTACAGCAAAAAACAGCTAAATTGATCCAGTGATTGAGCCTCACTGATTCTGTAAAATGGCATAAGGGCATTGTTTAGTACAGCCAAACTGAAAATTTGAACACATTTCTTTTTCCCAAGCCCTAGAATACAAACTGGGACATTGAGGTTTTGTATTTTTTAAATATCTATGACACAAAAAGAGAACCTAAGTCAACCTTATTGTTCTGCTTCAGTGTCCCAAGCTGACTACAGAAAGGAAATGTATGCAGTTACAATGCAGTCAATGATCCTCATTTTTCGTCTCTGTGGAAAATATTGTGAATTATTCATTAAAAAAGCTTCATCAGAAGGGGAAAAGAAGGAAGATGGGTTATTTTTTAAGACATTTCACTTATGTATTTTCAAAGGGGGAAATGTAATGCTAGGTTTGGATTTTTCAATATTTATGTAGCCAAGCGTATAGTTATGATTATATGTGTATATTCTCAGAGACTCAGTTTACAAAGGAACATACACTGTGATCCAACATAATTTAGTATATCTCAAAAGAATGCATGACTTACTAGCCCTAATGAATGCAATACTTCAAGTTTTTTTTCTGTCTGGACTTTTGTTATTCTGCAGTACATTTGAGAACAATTTGGGATTTCACTTTGATAACATGATATTTCATATAATTTCTAAAGAGATTTTTCATTTTAAAGAATCCTTGATTAATGTCTTTGTTTGCCCAATTCCTTCTGTTGGTTCTTAATTATTTCCTGTATTAACATTTTTAATGAATTTAGAGCCAAAGTCTATTAAAAATAAATCTTTAATTCCACAGTAAAAGTTGTTGGACTCTAGGTTTTTCTAATCCTTTTAGCTGCTCAATTCCCAGGATTCCTGGTTGACAGCAATTTTTTGGTCCAATTTCCTACGAGAAAATCCAAATTTCCCTCATTACGCCTAGCTAGGACCTTGAGTAAAGTGATAATAAAATATTTCTCTGCTTATAGACCATTTCACACATCCAAAGCTTTGGGGACATAGTAACTAATTAAATGAGTTGGACCTTCTTATTGTTAATGGTATTCACAGAGCACGCTCATTTCTGTCATAATTGCTCTTCCAGTGCTAACACAAAAATGCACGTACTGCACCTTGACAGAGTATTTCTCAATATAGAAATAGCTGAGAAAACCTTGAAGCCAACAAACTAAAGGAAAACATAAGAAATCAATTGTAGATCTCAAGGCCCTGTATCTAGCAGTGCTACATTAGTCTAGTCACATTCATGATTACAGAGCATATATGAGTCTTGTATGGACATCTTAAACATTGCGGTAACAAAGTGAATTAATTTTGGCTATGATAGAGCTAATTTCTTCTCAGTAGTTGGTACAGTGCAGTGTTTTGGATTCAGAATGAGAGTGGTGTTGATAACACATTGATGTTTTGGGTTTTTTAAGTCAAAGAATTTTTTCTTGTCTCATGCTCTGCCAGTGAGGAGGTATGCAAAAGAAACTGTGAGGGCACATAGTTGGGACAGGCGACCAAAGGGATATTCTATTCCACATCACAGAACATCATACCCAGTACATAAACAAGGGGGAGTAACCTGGAAGGACAGTCAGTCCAGGTTTGGGAAGGGGGGGTCTGGCATCCATCAGTGGGTGGTGAGCAACAGTATTTTGCATCACCTGTTTTTTCCCTTATTATTATCATCATTATCATTGTAATTTACCTTTATTATTGTATTTTTACTATATTTTTGACTATTAAATTGTTCTTATCTCAACTTACAAGTTTGACTTTGATTCTCCTCCCCATTCCACCAGATTGGGGAGGGGTAGAGGTCAGCTTAGTGAGCAGATATGTGGTGCCTAATTTCCAGCTGGGCTTAAATCATGATGCACAGATAATGTCCAGTAAATAATGTCCCAGACATTTACATAAAATTCTGAATGTAATTTTTTTTTCTCACCCAGCATCTACTTTGGAACTGTCCTTAGCCAAACAAACAATATGTTTTACATCTTTGTTGGTAATTTACAGCACTGCTGAGAATAGCTGAAATGAGAGTGTTTAAATGGTTTTAGAAATTACTATTTCTGTCACATTATTTTTTTTTTTAGTACAAGTTTTCTTTTGCCTTCATTTTTTTCTATCCCAGAGCTCTGGTAAGACTATGTCCTAAGAGTCCATTTATCCTACTATTATCCTTGGGGTACTGTGACTGTATCTTCTCCAGACTGACTCTGGGCTTGTGAAACATAGCTCATTCACAAAGATGCTGAGCTGATTTAATGGCAGGGAAAATAAAGTACCTGAGTAGCCACATTTAGCACATAGGGAAAAAGGAAAAAAAAAAAAAAAAGAAAGAAATTTTGCCTATCAACTCTCTTTCGACTCTTCAGAAAGCATAGAGAACAGCATAAAACCCTGACAGATCTGCAATACGTGGCAGTTTCAAAACAGAAAGAGAAATCAGCAGTAAAAGCATTGAACTATAGGAAAGAGCAAAAAATATGTTTAGCTAACCATAAACTTACTGTAAAATGCAGAAAAGACATTAATTTTGGCATTATTTGCTTGTAGGCATTCCAATATCAGAACATCTCTCTGATGATACACCCTTTGCTTACTTTTCAGACCTGAGAGTCCAAACATAACTGACTGCAAAAAATAGTTGTGAAGCAGGTATTAAGGATGTTAATGGGATTCGTTCCACTAATGACTCAATGTTTATTACCTCTTAGGCTTTTATCTGTTGTACTTAAATGTAATTAATTCCATTTCAAGTAAAAGGAACACTAAAGACCTGCCTCACTAAAAAGCAGGTTGTCCTGTTTGGAGCTAAAATAAATCATTCAATTAGAGGTAGAACACATGTGGCTGTTAGAGTTCTGCCTAAACGTACAACCCCAAAACCAAGG
Source organism: Pipra filicauda (assembly GCF_003945595.2). Lineage (NCBI taxonomy): Eukaryota > Metazoa > Chordata > Aves > Passeriformes > Pipridae > Pipra > Pipra filicauda. The sequence continues at coordinate 2,098,299 of NW_024104676.1, read as the reverse complement.
CAATATTGTGAAACAGAGAAGATGTAAAGAATTATTTTTAAAAAATGGTAAAATATTTCTGTGATAACATTCTAAGACACGTTAAGGAGACTTGTTTTCATTTTGGCTTGAAATATCAAAAATTATTGAGATCCCAACTCTCTTTGCAACACTGAGAGATTTGTGTGCAAGGACCTAGATGTGAGTTTCACATTGGCATGTGATATCATTATTATCATTAAACATTTGGATCCATATATATGTAACACTGCTGAAAAAAATAGAGTTGAAAAACATAAAAGCTACTGTTCTGCTTATGCTTTCTCATTAGGAAAGGAAAAGAAGAAAACAAATAAGATATGGAAGTATATAAAAGTTAAAATATCAAAGTGAAGTTCACAAAATGGTTACAAATTATTTTGTATGCTTTTGTTGCTGTGCATATAAATACATAAATTGTTACATTAAATCACGGCATTTTAAAAAAATTCTCAGTGTGGAAAATTACAACCTTATTAACAGAGGTGACTAATTTATAAATGCTTCTAAGAGTATTATTGAGGAAAGCTTTGGGCAGCATAACTATAGGCATGATTATACTCACTACAACAGTAGTGAGTATAATCCGCTACTTGTAAGTAGAAGGATTGGGCAACTACATAAAAATAGTACTATTTTTTCCATCAAATTTTGCCTCTACACTAACAAATGTAAATGTTTTTTAAATTAACTAGCCAAACTAATTTCAAGGTGACTTTAAAAAAAAATGTACAAAAAATTAAAAAAGAATAATGCTAGCTAAATTGACTTTTTAATGAAATTAGTGACTCCTTGCTGAAATGCAAGTCCTAAATATTATTTTGAGTCATCTAAAAATAAATCAACTTCTATTTTAAAAGAATATGTCTTCCAAAGTTTCAAAACACATCACATTTTATGATTTTATCCAAAAGCATTTTTTAATGTGTTTTAAAAATTTTTCTTTGTAAATCAATATTTCTGTTATTAACCAGGGAGATGAGCCTGGAAACAAAAATGCAATTATAGAAACCCAAGAAAAAATTATTTTCTTTCACACAGAATAGATGTGTTTTGATTCTCTTGCTGGTATACTCACATTATTCTCAGACTACTGAACTATACCTAAAAATAGAAAAACTACAGTGAAATTGAATTGAAATCACAAAACTGGTCCACCAGGCATTGCAATGTTGCCACAAAAGTTCTATACAAATAAAACTGTAGTTAAGAAAACCAATGAAGAACTCATGCAAGAAATATTCGTGTTTTATTTGCAGAATTGATGCTTAATGTTAGAAAAATATACTGAGTGATATTTTTAGGTCATTCAGAATTAGGGTCAGACATGACAGTACTGTAACATAGTTCAGGAATCTCTTGCATGTCAATAGTTAGCAGACCTTATTAACAATTAGATCGTTTTTACAAGATCCTACATACTGTTTAAACATTTGGCAAGAAGCAGTATTACTGGACATGGCTATCCTATTTCCCCATTCATATTCAAATTTCTGACAAATCTGAATCTTAGCATGAGCAGTATTTCCCATTTTGTTCTTTATAAGACTCATATGATCCTTGTCTTCAGGTAGGACAAATATCTAGAAGTATGACCTTTCTTATAAGCAGGTATCATTCATCCTTGCTTAAAGACTTCCAAAGAAAAGAAATATGAGAAGTGTAGACAGTGAGTCAGAGGCACAGATCACTTTGTCATTATTTAGATGCAGTAAACAGAATTTTAAAAGTGAAATTTCTAAAGTTATAGTGCAGGAACTCAGAAGCCACCAGCCTAATGAAATCAGCCATCCAGCTTTTAGTGGTCCATCTGCACACTTGCCACCAACCTTGTTTGATCCCTTATACCAATCAGTCTGTTTTGTAATATTTCACCTCTTTCTGATCTCCATACATCATACTTCTTAATATAAATGGCCAATCCAGATGCAGTGAGAGTAAACCAGTCACAGAAAACTTCTTACTTTAACATATGAAGTAACTAACCTTGTGTTGTGAGGTATTAGTCATCACACGTTCTGATTTTGTAGGTGCAAGCCATAAAGGCCAAACTGTCCTACCTACTTTGCACACAGAGGCTGAGCTTTGACTGCTCTTTACAAGTAGTCCTGTTGAAACATTCCTAATCCTGGCCTCAGTCACAGGTCCTCTGACTATCACAAGGCTTCAGCTTCTCCCTCCCTCCCTGCAACTCAAGGCAGGGTTGCAGCCAACTGTGAGACCAAGACATCTGAGACACCCTACGTGTCCAGATGGCTCGCCAGTCAGGCAGATGATGTACTCAGCACATACTCTTCTCCTTTCCCTCTCTTATCTCTTTTTCCCAATTCTATTGCAAAACAAAGCAAGAGCAAATAGTAAGAAAACAAAACAACAAAAAAGCAGAAGCCCCCCAAACTGAGACTTTATCCCCTTTTTTCAAGAGCTAACTCAAATTCAAAGCTGCTAAGATGTAGAAAATTATATAAAAAGTTAACTTAGCATTAATTTAGCTGTCTCTTACAGATATTCCCTCCTGACACAGTTTCTGCTCAGCATTAAGATCACCAGAAATGTCATCATACCAAAAAAATTGAAAGGCAGCAAGCTAATTTAGACACCCTTGGATATACTGAGATGTGGAATTAAGGTGACAATATAGAGAGTAACATGTTTTAGTTACAGTGGCAGTGTCTAATATGAACTTGTATTATTTTCCTAGAAGGAATATCTGTATCATTTAGAGAAATTTATCCTTTAGAGTCATACATATCTAGTTAAAAATATATCCATAAAGAATTGCATTGAATTATTCACAGCTATGGGTAGCAAATATATTTCTAAATTCTAAAAAGAAATTGCATATTATTATAATTATTCTTGTTAATTTTTCATTAATAATTAAGCAGTACTAGATGATTTTCAAATACTGATAAAGAAGAGCAGTTTCACAGGATCAATCCTAGTTTTTACATCAATATTGCAGAAATTGGTAAAATATGGTTAAAGAAACATTACAGACATTCTCATTGGTGACATATATAATGCAATTTACTCTAGAAATTTACCTACCATGTCAAAGATGTTTCTGTTCACACTATGAATACCATTCTTGCCCCCTGGAGTTACATTAGTATTTGATTTATTTATATTTTTCTGCCTCATTTAAATGTAGAGATTGAATCAACTATTGAGAAATTTCACAAAAAGCAAATAACTTTTTGACTTCTTTAAAAGAAGTGAGCAGTAAGGAAAATTGCCAGAGAGAAATAGCTTTCACTAGAGAATCTATGTTGGTCATGGGATAATTCCAAGATAAAAACAATTCCATCTTCAAAGACATTAATAACAAAGAGTTGTCTCATCAAACAATGCTAATCATCACACAATCTGAAAGCAGACAAACAGCCTCTGGCATGGGAGATGTTGTCACATACAAAGTTGTAAGAACATTTGGAGTAGCAGCAACACAATTTACAGGCGGTGATACTGAAGTTACTGGTGAATGGTATGTCACAAACATCAGTGGCAACAATGCAACAAGTAGTTCAGAATCACGAATTCAAGTTTTGAACATCAGCTACATCTTTGTGATGCGTACAGAGGTGAGTTGCCCAGGTTGTATACCGGCATCAAACCACAGCGATGTCTCAGGAACAAAGTTTTAATGGCAAGGTAAAAGCTGAACGGTAGTTTTATTAATATGACCAAAACACTTCAACCAGCCCACAACTGCCTCCTGACTCACACTATCCTTGTTCCCCAAGATCTGCTTCAGTTAAACGTGTAGTATCTCTCTTTCTGTCCCAGGAACGAGATATCAGTAACAAATCTGTATGTTGGATTTTAAAGTGAAAGGACGCTTAAAGAAAGGACCTGGTTCCTGCCCCTCATTTAATTAACCTTTCTTAATTTTGAAAGAGAGCAGACCATTCATGAGACAGCCCAAGTTCAACTGCATAAGCTATTTTTAGTGTCCTAAGCTAGAGTAAGTACTCCCTTATTCACTACAGGACTGGAGCAGCTATTACTGGTTAGATTAACGTTTCTCTCTTCTCCTCCCCATCAATCTGCACCCCAAAGAAAAGGTAAAAGCTTGAGAATACTTTGCTGGTGCTTCATAGAAAAATTCCTTTGAATATTTCCTAAAAAATTGGGTTTCAACGCTGCAGAAGAAAGGGATTGTAAACTATGACAAAGGGAAAAGTGACATCTCTGACCAGGTTGTTGTAAAACTGCAGTCAGCACAGCACAGTGACTAAGAGAATAAGCCTGTTAAATAGACTTTACTAGCTCAACCACAGTACATGATTATGTGTTTTCTGGGCCAGAAGTGTGAGTCCTAATGTCTTGCTGCATTAACAGAGCTTACTCGTAACTATCAAAAAAACCCCCAAACCCAACCTGAAAATATACCCTAATCTCTTTGTTTTATGTCATGGAAATGTAGATTGCCACTTGGCATCAACATAGATGGCTGTGAACCATAATTTCAGGTGAGATACTGCAATCAATTTTGTCAAGAATTAATGTTTAGTGTTGTTCAGCACAGGATGCTGTACCTATGAAGGAGCACAAGTTCATCCATTTTCGTCCCTTTCACAAAATTTGTTTAGTATTTATTTAGCTCAGAAATAGCCAAAGGACTTCTGTCCCTGGCCTGACACATGTGCCACAGACTACTATACAGTAGTTTTTGGCCTTTATAGGAAAGCACCAGTTTCTAATTCCTTCAAAGAGAAGATCCAAATCTGCAATTAAAAGAGATTGCATTAAGAAAATGGAAAGTAAAAAGGGTATCCTTTTGCAATAACTAAAAATATATTAACTAGAACCACATTATTTTGGTGTGAAAATGTCAAAATGGCCTCAGGAAATCAATCAGGGTTTTCACTGTCAATGAAAGCAAACGACATACTGGGAATATGGGCAGATTGACATATTGCTAGCTTCCAATTCAGAAGATCACTTTGAAGTGGCTGCAGGTTAATTTCCAGGAGTACAGAACATCATCAGAAGCTGTATTTTTTTATCTTTCTTAAAATCATGACTAATGTCCTTCAGCAAGCCAATGCCTGAGTGAGCCAGACCTGAGGCATTCCAAATAGCTGTCATCTCTGAAACAGATAAGTAACTTGAAAAACTATGAAAGTCTGAAGGTTTTGGTAATGGTAAGTCTATGGTAACGTAGTTTGAATACTAAAATATGTAGACCATATTCCTTAAGTGGCTTCATCCTTGGAAATACTGTTTTGATTTCAAAAAAACCATACCCACTGGTCCTAACTTGTTAATTCACCAGCCACAGCTGAACAAAGAGTCAGAGTATGCGATTCATCGTTTTCTTCTGTTAAACTAGTAGTTTAAACAATTTCTACAGTCAGCAGAGAGAAGTTAGCTCATGCTTGTATTGATGTTTGAAATGGATCTTCTAAATCATACTCTAAAATCACTATTTACCTCTATTGAATATTGTAGTGACTTTCAAGGGAATTCCTGGGATGCTGATTTCTGCAAAGTAGACTTTCAGCTTTAGTTGAGGTAAAACACAACCTTTACCACAATTTCTGCCTTAAATTTTCACTCTTTTAATTGTATAATTAATGGCGTTCTATGAAAACTTGGTTGTTTCCTTCTGATAGTTTGAACTACATGAATAAAACTAAGTAAGAGAAAAAAAAATGTAGTCTTGGTGAAAAAAAAAATAAAAAACGCCAAGCCTGACAGCAGGATGTAATCACTTCTTTCCAATGTACATGAGGCAATGATGAGGAAAGTACTAAAAGTCAGAGAAAAATTAGCAGGCCAGATGGCTGGTGAAACAGTGACAAAATGACAGGAAAACGAAAAACCTAATAAAAATGAGCAAGTGACTATAGGAAGTGCATGGAAGGCATTAGAAATTAAATCATAAAAAACCAGATAAAATAAAGAGTACTACTGGAAGATACAGAATTCAGAAAATCAGAAGATTTTGTATAGGGTAAGAGCCAAAAAAGGTGACATGTAGCAACAGATGTTTCCCTGTGGCAAACTGATGAAAAGCCACATGAGTAGAGTGTAAAGTTACTAAATATATAACTTACGCACATCATTGATATGTGATTTTTAGGCTTGTTTTGTAGGAGAGATCAAGAACTTCTAGAGACAAAGAGAAAAATTAGTGTGAACTACTGTAAATAGTAACAGTGGTAGTAATGATAATGGTATTCCACCCTCTGCAGTGACTGTCTCTATAGACTTCAAAGCATCACAGAAGCATTAGTAACCCTTATGTGATGTCTCTGAAGTAAGCAAGGTTTTACATGCTCCTTACAGATAAGCAGATTGAGCATATAAAATTTGACATAAACAGAATTATACCACAAATTAATAGAAAATACAGACATAACTTAATTTAAAAAAAAAATAAATCTGATCCCTGTACTCTAGTCTAGCTAACAGGAAATGCTTGTAAAATGCTACAGAGTTTTTTCAAGTGGCTACAAAACCTGTTTGAAAGGAGATAATTTCCATTTTCAGCAAAGTCAACAAGAATTTTCACTTGCCTTTAGTGCAGTGGAATACAAAGATCCTGATACATCTGACATACAATTTGGGCAATTGGGTTAAAGCTGTTAGAGTGTGAAATATCAAAATGGTACATTGCAAAGGGTATTTATCATGAATTTAGCATTTTGTTCCAACAATAGTACTTCAGTCAAACATTTTGTTCTTTATTGGGTGAGATCTCATTATAAAACATGCAGAATTTTAATATAGGACTTAAACTGAATTCAGAGTAGAATATGAATTGCTCAACAAACAGGAGGAGATAAAAAAAACCCACACAAACACAAACCCCTCAAAACTCAATCCAAAACTTTCTTACTAATTAAAGAACAATACTTCAGGATTTCATTCCACTATTCAATCTATTACTCAACTAAAAGAAAATTTAAATCCTGGTTCAACTGATGACTGGAAACTTTATTCATCCTCACACCAAAATGTTCTTGGTTTAGATATATAGACCTGTGAAATCCACACAGACTCACAAATCATTATCTTAAAAGTGTTTCATCATTTGGCTGTAAACAGTTCTGATATCTGTAAAGACCACAGATGCCTTCATATATGTACTCAGTATATGAAAGTATAGTGTATAAAAGTAATGTGCTATCATCACTAGAAGTAATGATTCTGCAGATAAGCAAGTTATCCTCAGCAAGGTTTTTCCCTTGTATAGCTTTGAAATATGTGTAGCATAATAAATACAACAAAAAATACCTCTCTGTCCAAATAAGAAAAATGGAAATGAGCTATTTTGTGGCAAGTATACAGGTGAACTCAAAGCTATGACATGTTTGGTTCAAGCTGGGGCTTGTCAAAAGCTACCAGTGACAGCACATAGCAAGGGGGCATTCGGCTGTCATGTTTCCCCATCAGAGGGGCAAATTCAGCACTTGGGTGCAGAGCACAACCTGAATGTGTTCATGGAGGGGTGTTGTCAATAGTCAAATCAATGGTGTTTTAAGGTACTTTCCAAATGCATTTCACTCAAATCGAGGAGACTTTTTTTAGGAATTGGTTCAAGGCTATACACTTGATTTAATTTTCTTATGTTTAGTGGTTAACTTCTTTTTTTTTTTTTCAGGTTAGTCAAGATACACACTTTTCTGGGGTCTTTTGTCCAAAATTTTCCAATTATCCCCACCTTCTCTGCTTTCACTCCCAGTCTGGAGCTGTTTCAGAGCACATGACCTCAATATTTTCTGGATGAAATTAAGGAACAAAATAAAATCCCAACACACTCCACATTCCCCACATGGAAACAGAATAGAGCTAGTCCCAAGGAGGAGCTGGGAACTTTCAGTGCGGCTGCCAGGTCCTCTGCACCACCTGCTGTCTTCTAAAAGTCACTCTCTTGGTTACTGTCTGCTAGGTTTGTATTGCTACTGTGGGCAAAGCTGGAACCTAACTTGCTTAATTCTGTCTTTGATTCAGCGATGTGACACCTGCAAGTATTTTGTTGAAAACATAGGTCCATAATTTAGCAAAAATACAATTATAAATTAAAGTGTTTTCAAAATTAAAGCAGTAGACAAAATGTCACTACTTACATCTGTGTCACAAAGAACATTTATTACTCCTCTTATTCTTAGAGAGGAAAAAATGGTGTTTGAACTAAGAATATTTGTGTTCATTTTCCAGTTGAATAGGTATGTTAGTGAGATGGATATCAACATGATTCTTATGTCATTTAGGATCACATAATAGAAATATCCCATTGCAAAGAGCAAGCTGACCATAGTTCTTCTACTTAGGTTTATAATACCAGCAATCAATAGCACAATGTCTATCCCCAAGCCTTTCAATTTAATTACACTTTCTATAACACAATAAATCTTGGAATACCTTATCAAAAAGAGAAAGTCCAACCATATCAGGGATAGAAGAAATTAGATTAACATAAATCAAGATCAGTTTGTTGCACACTTACACAAGGAAACAAATAGGAACATTTCTCCCTGGGAAAATGTGATTAAAGAGTTTTCCAAATTTGTCTGGTATTAGAACATATTTGATATGTTCTAATATGTTTGATATGACATTCTTGGTGTTAAGGAATTAGCATTCTCCCCCATCCCTTGTTGGTTTTATGTAGAATCAGTTTCAAAATTAAGAAATAAAAATAAAAGCTATACATGGGGTAGCTTGAAATGTTGTACAAAGCTACATCAAGAGGTTCTTTTCAGAATGAGTTGTCAGAAATAGAAACAACTAGGGGAGAAATAAAAGGATCAATAATCACCTAATGAGAAAAAAAATCCTCACAAAAATTAAACTACATATTTTCTTTCAACAGCTGCAAGTAGCATGTCTGAATGAAATCAAAGAAATCATTTTAACCTACAGATGTGTCGTGGGGAAAATGCTTAATATAAGCAGTGATAGATCTAAGGGACGATTTTATATGAACGCAAAATTTACTCAAGAAAGGTGGTCTTGCAAAAAAGAAGTGCTTTTGTAGATTATATGACACGTTTTTGTAAAATACACAAACAAATTGGAATCAAACTGATTTTTGAAAGTGAAAGAAAAAAAATGTGTCTAGTGTTGGTCATAGTTGGTAAGAGTAAATGAGAAGGGCTGGAAAGGAGCCAGAGGAGACTGACGACTGGCAAGTGGTAAGAATAGGAACGACTTCCTGTGGAACATAGCATCAGGAACTTGGAAGATCATAGGCCCCTCAGATCTTGGCAAATTTACATCTTCCAGAAAGTCAGCTGGATATAACAGCATGGCAACTTCCTGCACAGCTGGGGGCAACAAAAAGAAATTTGAAGCTGGTGTTCCTTTCCTGCTGGGTTTTTAGATCTCCAGTTGAGAGGCAGCAGGCAGCCCCAGCAGAGTACCTTTATGTGTGTACTTGTTTCATGTCAAAATAGGGAATAAACTGTTGGAGTAGTGCAGCAAAAGAGACGAAAGCTTGAGGTTTTCTGAAGGAGGCTCACCAGCTGCACACATAAAAATGTTCTGCTGGGAAAACAGAGAAGTAATATTCCAAGGACATTTATGGGGAAACAGAAACAATATAATGAGCAAAGAATGGGCAAAACAAGTAGATAATGAGTTGATACTACCATAGTCATTACAGGAGAATTGAGACACTGCAAAAAAAGCTGGGAAGAAGATGAATAAGGGCATGCCATCAGGGACAAATCAAAAACGTAATGGTCTATAGGAAGTAGAAAGTTTATTTCTAAAAGGGCATATTGGGCAATTAGAGACCTGTCAACTAAGTAGGAAGGAAAAGAAGAAAGCAACATAAAACATTATCCTTCTGAGAGCAAAAGATAACACATTAATTTCTGTCATTAAGGCCAGAAATTTTTCAGGTATTGAAAAATAGTTGAATTGCTTTCTGGTTTGTTGATTGCTTTTGTGTATTTTATTGTTCGTACTATTAAATTCACTCAATGAAATTTTAATTCTATTTATTTCAGTGTTTCTTAATACAATATGCACATAAACTCAGGGAATACATTCCAAGAAAGACTTGTCCATCATATCCAAAGTAAGCGGCAACTCAAGATACTCCATCCTTCCAAATTCAGCTTTATCTTCTCTTTATGGCATTTTACTTCTTGGAAGTTCTAAAAAAAAATATTTCCAACAACAGGATGGCATTTAAATGATAAACAAGACAGTTCATATTGTCAGAAGTTTATGTCATGTTATAAAATACTATAATTGTGGGAGACAGACCTACAGTAAGGAATGGTAACTTCCACAAGTCAGTTGCTTATTGCATTCAATTTAATTGAAAGAGTAAAAAATTTCATACCATTTTAAGAAAATGAAATTTGAAATAAGGTTGAATATGCCTGCATTTTATTTTGTTTGTTTTCATGATGAAAAGTGCAAACAAGCACAGAAAAAAATATGAAGTTGGTTGAAATTATATCTTCCAGTCTTGATATGTTCCACCTTGAACATTCTCTGCTAGTATTTTTGAGTATTTGTAAATTCCATTACTTCCTGTGTGAAATGTGTACCAAAAAGAGTATATCTTGAAGGTATGTGTGAGATCAGGAGATTTGCAGCTACCAGTAAGGAAGGTAACTCTAAAGAGACTCTTCTCTAAGACATATTTTATATCTAAGATCTACATTACTTCTTAAAGAGTACGTGTAAACAGCAGCTAGGTCATTAAGATCAGGAATATACAAGAGGTGAAGTTGATGCAGTAATTAAGTCAGTATAGCCAGGAAGGAGGAGACAGTGATATGACTGAATTTAGCATAGCCAGAAATAGAAATTATCTGTTTCCATATATCAGAGGGGATATAGCAAGAACATCAACAGATGAGGAAAAATATATAATAGAAAACAATACTGAGGCACAGAAAGAGAATAGAAAATATAAAGCAAAAACTGATTTTTATAAAATATAAAAGAGATTATTTCCTTGTGGTTTTCTAATTGTATAAATTCCAAAATTAATATTTTAATTTATTTCTTCTTCCATTTTTCTTACTGCTTCTGCTATTTAGTAACAGCTCCACAAGTCCTAATAATTAATTTTATTTAATTTGAATTGGCAATGAGATTTTAATTACATTAAAAGCTAATAATTAATTTCCAAAATTAAAATTATTTTAGTGAGCTACAAAGATAACTATTTCTTATATGAGAAATAGTCATTAAGGGAGAAATGTTGCTAGTTCAGTGTGATAGGCTGACTCTGGCTGGACACCTGGTGCCCACCAAATCCATTCTATCACTCCTATCCTCAGCTGGGCAGGAGAGAGAAAATATAGTGAAAGGCTAGTGGGTCAAGATAAACACAGGGAGAGATTACTCACCAGTTACTCTCATGGGCAAAACAGACTTCAAGAAAATGAATGTAATTTATTACCAACCAAGTTAGAGTAGGACAAAGAGAAAATAAAAACAAATAAAGAGAATATATACAAATAAATAAAAGTAAAATAAAATAAAAAACAAATAAAGATAAAATAAAAAAAAACTTAAAACACCTTCCACTCACTCCTCTCTTCCTCCTGGGCTTAACTTCACACCCTAATTCTCTACCTCCTCCCCCCCCAAGGGGGTGCAAGCAGATGGGAGATGGGAGTTGCTGTTAGTTCATCACACATGGTCTCTGTCTCTCCTTCCTCCTCAGGGGGAAGACTCCTCACATCCTTCCCCTACTCCATCATGGAGTCCCTCCCACAGGAGACAGCTCTCCATCAGCTTCTATGCGAGTCCTTCTCACAGACTGTAGCTCTTTGTGAACTGCTCCAACATGGGTTTCTCCTATGCAATGCAGTCCTTCAGGAACAGACTTGTCATAAAAATATTGTCATAAAAACAATTATTTCACAACTTCTGAATTTTCTTGCTGCTGTTAAGTTAAAAAATGAAAATATATTGCTTCATACACAATGCCACTTGCATTTGGAAACACCAAAAATTACTATATGTGATATATTTTGATTTTTAGAAGATTGCAACAATCAAAAAGCCCTGCATCTTGCTTCACCTATACTACTTCCCAGATTACTGTGTCTATACGATCCCAAGCTAATGTAACAGGAAAAATACTCAAACCTTGTGAAATACTGAGCACCCTTCAATAGCGTTTTGTGAATTGAATGAGAAATTCACTCCATGAGTGTATATAATTGGAAAAAACTGTTAAAAATACACAATGAATGTTGCTACTTTCCAACTATCTTGTTTTGAACCTCTGTTTTAAATGATTACCATAGGTATCACTTAAATTATATCACAGACTAGAAATCTGTCTCCATCAGCTTAAATTTAACCATTTGTATGGAACTTCATTATTTCACATCTTAAGTTTCACTGGTATTCACTTTCTCTGAGTCTGGAAAGTAGCACTGTGTGGGTAGCACTTCACTGTGCTCATAATAAAGAATGTGGTTAGTTTAAACTCACGTGGTAAGGATTTAAGTGCATGTTACAATATGCTTCCTAATCCAGTCTATCACTTCAACAGGACTTCTTCAGCTATACACAATGTTTGCTTACTTCTGAAGATGGAGACAAAACAAAAAATTATGTTCAAAGGAAAATATCAGCAGGAATTCTACATATCAGCAGGTGTTTGGAAACAGCAAGATTTCTACATTTATTTTCTATAACTCCCATAATTACCGCCTCTGTACTTGCTGTAATGAGGGCACAGCAGGTGGCAATTTGCGTGCCTTAGTGCTGTGATGCTCCTTATTAGAAGTACCATTTTGGGATAACATCCAAAGTACCCACCACAAGTTGAATGTTTCTTGTATAATCAGTTTTCCTGACTCACTTTCAGCACATAAGAAGCATTTTAGTTTAGGATCCACATAATACAAATTCTTACAGCATTTGCACCCAGGTAGCATTTCTTTTGCATTCCTATGCAAAACTATCCTCAATCATGTTTAACAAAATTTAGCTGCGGATGGTTCTATGGATCTATTTTTTTCTTCTCAGAAATTTATATTTGAAATGAATTTAATATTTCATTAAAGTTGCTGATGTGAAAGTCTTTGAACCTGAAGCTCTTTCTTTCCTGCAGAACAGATCCCTTACTGCATTGAGAGATACTTTCAGGTTCCATGTTTTCTATACCTTTAAACTCTTTCTGCTTGTTCATGGATTTAAATACATGGACTCTGTTAATTTTAGATGACAGAAACACCTCAAGTTATTAGTGAATCACTGTTAGTCTAAAGTGTGTGCCATTTAAAGAAATACTATTGGTTACTTTTGGCTTTTTAATTGAAGTATTTTAAAACAGTATTCTTCTGCTATGATAAACTCAACATAAGTGGTACTTTAGAACTTCTCCAGGAAAGTGTATAATAATAATACATCAAAGCGGTGAAATAATATTTCACTTAATGCTAGCTGCTGTCAAATAAACAAATGAACTGAGAAAATAGACAAAACTACATTTCTCTTTTATCTCCTTATCACCATGTGAAATAGTACTTCCTACTTATCTTGCTTAGATTAAGAACTTTACATATGCATATTTTATCTGAATTATTAATTTTTTAAATCTTGAAATTTTGGCAGAAATTTTGGTAGAACATACTTTGTCATATCAATAACAGTCTTTTTTATCAGCTGGATGAAATAAAGAAGTGTAATAATATTCTATTTTTTTGTTTTTAAGGATGTTTAGGGGTTTTTTTCCTCTTTCTACTAGGAAACACTGAAGAAAAGTAAAAAGAAATAAATGGGAGAAATGAACAGAGAACTGTATTTACTAGCAATTGATTAAAATAGACAGGACTAGTCAAATATAAAAATGTGTTCCAAATGCAGAATGCTGTAGAAAATCAACACAACTACATCTTCCATATCTTTATAAAAACCCTTCTTCAGACAAAAAAGCAAAACTGGTATCAGTATCCACTCATATCTTGTAAAATATGCATAGTTCTTGTCTACTCGTCACTGTGGTTGTAAGTTAATTAAACAATATCGTGTTTTAAGATCCTTCATCACAGAGATAATATTCTTGAAAATCAGGAATTAGGATGAAGTCTAAATGTTCAAATACGTGTAGAAGGGGCAAATTAATAATAAAAGTAGTTGCTAATATACTTGGGGTTTTTTTTCTTTAATCTCTACCTTACACATTCAATTATGTCAATTTTTTAAAAAATCACATCTCAATCGTATTTAAAACTTGCAGTAATACACAGAACATCCTTTCCTTTTTTATATATATCTGTAGGCCATTTTTTAATCGTATTATTTACTAAAGATTGTATTTTAAATCTGTTTTTCCTTTCTGCGCTTATAGACTAATTGCTGCATAATTTCATCTAAATGCCAATGTGCATGCTGTTTGCATAGTCTAATATATCATGATACCTTTCTAGGAAGTACGCAGGGCCATAAATTAACTCTAATTTCCATTGCATTCTATAATTAGCAATTATTGGCGAGCTGAACATTTAAAAACAGAGCTACACATTTTCAAACACTGACAAATATTTCACAAAATCTTTGCAATTTCGTAGATAATGCCAACTTAATGCACAATGTAAGTTAAGTGTGTTTCAAGGACATAAACCACCTTGTAATCTGCACTCCTCGATACTGTATTTTAAGCAGAGACCTGTCTGTACCACCTATATAACCTGAGTGTACCACCCATCCTAACCTAATCAGGATACAATCACAACTAAGAATTATAAATATACTAAAATAGTTTAACCAACAGCATATAAGTGCTTTGTAATGCTGCGACGGCATAGTCAGACATTGCATATAAGCATTTTATGTAAACATGGTAGCATTGTGACCACCAGTGGGGCTAAGAACGATTGGTGTATCTGAAGGGAGAAGACAGTTGAGAATCTGCAAGATAAAGAACAAGACGAGCAGCAGATACAAACGATAGGCAGGACATCCTGCCAAATACCCCAGAAAGATGAATGGGAAAATCAAAGGCAAGATTTTTGGTGAGGAAAGGGAGAGCAAGAAGGCTAAGACACCAACAGTGATTGAGGAAGGATGGAGAAGACAGGAGTCACCTCTCTGATTTATCTCACCAAAGGGCTCTCCAGCCTGGTCACCCTAACCCTGGCATCTCAGTATCACCAAGGAGCATGGCAATCATGGTGCACTCTATGACATCAGCTCCAAGACATAGTATGCTCACCACTAACTTCAGACATAGCTGTTAAATTGTGTGAGTTCATAGTGGTAATGGTTATTAATCTGTAGGAACAAAACATTAGCATGCAGTGTGTTGGTAATGAATGAATGAATCTATTCAAGTTTTGTTCTTGAAGTTTGAAACCAGCTTGATTTATCAGTCCTCTAAACACTCCCGTCACAGCAATCTCTAATCCCCTAACTGGAATACATGTACATATATTCAGTTGTAACAATACATAAACCTTTGTAATATATTATTGTTTGTGCTGTCACAAGAAGAAACAAACTGCGTAGAAGATCAGACCCTCTAAAGCACTGATGACACTCTTGTCTTGTAAATAAGAAGTTTTCTCTAAGGTTTATTCAAGCCAAAAGAAAAGTTAACAAAGATTGATAAATTTTTTCCCCATCATCACAAGAGCAAAATCTGCATTGAGGTTTGTAAGATAACTCGAGTCAATCTCATCCCTACACAGAGATAATTCATATTTTATATTGTTGCTGATGAAGAAGAAATTCTCATACTATGAGTAACTTGAAAATATAAGATTCTTGTAATACTGTGTCAGTTTTGATAATTAATCCATTATTATCAACTGCATAATCTTCAAATTTATCTCTGGTATCTCTGCCTATATTCATGCTTGTTCCTGAATGCCTCAGTTCTATGACACTAAAATCAGGAAATAAAGTGTGTGTCTACGGACTCCATTGTAAGAACAAAAATAATGGAGATTATTTTTTCTGGCTCTGTACGCAGCTAAATGCCATGTGAAATTCAAAATTGAGAATTTACTTTTGCATGATGTGCTACAATAATTTACTGTTGCATTGGGGAAAAAACAACAAGGTAAAGTTCTGAAGGAATAATGCATTCACCCTTTCTTTTCTCATTTTCTAGCAGTAATCCAGTGTACTTTTCTGAAAAGATGGAGACTGATGACAAAGCTCTATTGATCCACCTCCGTCTCCTGCTCTGAGATGAATAATGCCTAAAGCAAACTGACTTTAAAAAGACACATTGATTTGAAGACAATTTAAATGTGGAGAATATGTGTGTGGAGGAAAGAATTCCTCTACAATAATCAAATGGAGACTATAAAATTTTACACATTAAAAGACATTGTAGAAATTATGCTGTACAATGGTTACTAGAGTCCTCAGCAGTCCTTTCACACATGCCCTGTTTCATAGAACTATGTGTTCCCCAAAGGCAGTCCCTAGTTTTCAGGGAAAAAAAGTAAAAAAATCTCCAGAAACTGAGCCAAGATTATGCAACTCACAAAACCGTATCTGGTTTTAACTTTGTCTTTGTCTTGCTACTTTATGAACCACTTTTGCAGTCTGCCAAAAAATTTAAAACAGTAAAAACTAAATCCATACATCCAATAGTCTCATTATATCATATGATTTCCCTTCCCTTTGCTCCATTGCACTGTTTACATAATATTGTAACAAGGCAGTTTTCATTAGAATGCAGAAGAATCAGGTCTAGATTTTATTGCCCTCTCATGAGCAGCTCTCTCAAAGTGCACTTTTTACAAGTCATGGAGTGAACTACTAGCCAGTGTGAATAAAAATGAAAACTGGATAGAAGAACCTTTGAGACAGTCTGCCAGTTTGGAAACTGATTCTTTTCCTGATGAATCTTCAGAGCAAGTGAGAGACTGACTGGCAAGTTTGTCAGGGAGCAGGAACTGATAAAGTCCTACAGAAATTATATAAATACATAGAATGTAAACAGTAATTGTATTTTTCTAATGAGAATTGGTATTAAAGATTATTTCATAACTTGTTCAGAAATAACTTGTTTCAGAAATTAATTTTCCCTATTGATTTAAGATCTATCTACCATCAGCTAATATTTTGGTTCTATTTCTGATTATTGCCAGGTAAATAAAAAGTTTATTACATTTCCCAGTCTCTTAATATTCAGTTCAAAAAGCATGTTTCTTTGAGTGGATATTGTTGACAGAAAAATTTACTTGACTCTCACTGCACACCGCTGTGAGCATATAACATGCAAACCAAATGAAAGGCAAGCCTAAACCTCATCCATGAATCATGAGGGAAAACATGGTGTAATCTACATCTTCTCAAAGATACTCATTTTTATTGTGTGAGAAGTAAGAACACAAAAGAGCAAATGAGAACAAGGCTCATACTGTGTAGACGGAATTCATTTAATATACTTTTGGTATTTAAGGGAAACGTGATTAACAAAAGACTAAGGGTGATATTTATTTATTCATGCATTCTTTTTAAATCATGCAATTCTGAAGTGCTGAAGGGTTTTTTCATGTTACTTTGAGCAGAATAACAGCTATGACTGGCTATTCTTTTAAATTTTTGTAATTTTTATTAGCTTACCTCCTTTGTGATACCTGCACTCCGTAAAATAATGTTCTTGTCAGCACCTTTAGAAGAAATTGATACAACAGAGAGAAATGCATTTCCTGTATTCACTGTGAATGAAGAAGTACTAACTTGTTCAATCTCAGTAACTGCTTTCTAATAAGCCTGTCACTGCTAGAAGCAATGCAAACAGATTTCAAATAATCCATTAATGATCACTTATGTACAAACACAGGTTTAAACCAGAGATTTTATAATGTATGACTAGAGTTAAGTAATTTTCAAGTTCCGTCTATCACAGTGTCCAATCTCAGAAGTGCATGAGAATTCTTTATGATTATAGGATATTGTCTTCTCAGATAAGTATCCTGTCTATGACAAAGTTGAGACATTTCCATCTCTTATTCCCAGTTATTCATTACTTTTGCAATCACAGTTAGATTTTACAGTTTTGCTTGCAAAATCTGTTTAATCTTCCTATCTTATAATTCTGTACTCAGTTCAACTCTCATTCCCAGATATGCAATAAATCTTCTTTAGTCTTAAAATTAACCTTGGCTTCCTGCCCTGGAAAAGGTCCTTTGGGGTTGGCTTCTCCACTTCTTCTTGACCTGGTATAATTTTTGAAATTTTAGACCACGATTCTAGGCTTGTTTTATTTGTGATTCATAACCCTAGACTATGACGCCATTTTTCCAACTGTACTGCTTTAGAAGAGCAACTTACAGCTGTTTAAAGAATTCATGGACGACATCCGCCAGGAAACTGTCCTTAGGGACAGAGGGGCTGACCAGAGCTGGAACTCTTTCAGATAATTTTTATTAGAGTGCAAGAATTCTCTATTCCTCTGTGAAAGAAATTGAACAAGGCCAGCCAGAAACTGTCATGGATGAGCAAGGATCTGTTCCTCACGTTCAGGAGTAAAAAGGAAATGCACAGCCAGTAGAAGTAAGGACATGCAATCCAGCAAATGAACAGGGATATTGTTTAGATGTGTAGGGATCATGTCAGAAAAGCCAAGACACAGATGAAATGAGACTTGGCAAGGGATGTGAAGAATAACAGCAGGAATTCTATAAGTACACAGGTCAGAAAAGAAAGGCCAAGGAGAGTGAATCCCCCTGAGAAATGAGAAGGGTAAAATGGTGCCAACAGACATAGAGAAGACTGAAGTATTCAAGGAATCTTACTGGCCATCAGGCTTCCCATGTCTGTCGAGCCCCTGAACTTCTATGGGGAGGTTGGGGGAGCAGAGTCTCTCCCACTGAGAGTGAAGAGCAGGTTTGGAACCACTTAATAAAACATAGCCACAAGTCTGTGGGGATTGATGAGATGGATTCTAGGGTCCTGAGAGAGCTGGTTGATGTTGTTGCCAAACCAGTCTCCATCAAATTTGATTCATGGCCATCTTACAGAGTCCTAGTGACTTAAAAAAAGGGAAACTTCACCCTAGTTTTAAAAAAGGGACAAAAAAAGTCCCAGGGAACTACACACCGCTAAACCTCACCTCTGTGCCTGGGAAGATCGTGGAGCAGATCCTCATGGAAGCAATATTAAGGCATATCCAAGAAAAGGAGGTGATCCAAGACAGTCATCATGGTTCATAAAAGGCAAATCATGCCTGACCAATCCATTGTCCTTCTATGATGGAGTGACGGCAACAGCTGACAAGGGAAGACAGACTGCTGTCATCTACCTAGAGTTCTGTAAGACTTTCGACATGATCCCACATGGCATCTTTACCTCGAAATTAGAGAGACATGGATTTGAAGGGTGGACTATTCAATGGATAGCAAATTGGTTGGATGGACACAGCCAGAGAGTTTGGTCAGTGGCTCTGTGTCCAGGTGGAGGCTGGTGATGAGTGGTGTCCCTCAGGGTCTTCAGACCAGTGCTCTTTAATGTCTTCATCAATGACATAGACACTGAGAGCAAGTGCACCCTTAGCAAGTATGCAGATGGCACAAAGTTGAATGGTGCAGTTGACACAACAGAAGGATGGGATGCCATTTGTAGGGTCCTGGACTAGCTTGAGAAGTGGACCCATGAGAACCTCATGAAGTTCAGCGAGTTAGAAGTGCAAGGCGCTGCACGTGGTTCAGGGTAAACCCAGACATGAGTGCAGACTGGGAGGAGAACTCATTGCCATGAGTCCTGCAGAGAATGACCTGGGGGTTCTTGTAACCGAAAAGATGGACATGACCCAGCAATGTGCACACGCAGCCAAGAAAGCCAACTGCATCCCAGGGTACATCAAAGGAGGTGTGGACAGGAGGTGAAGGGAGATGATTCTACCCTTTCACTTTTGTGAGACTTCAACTAGAATACTCCATCCAGGTCTGGGGACCTCAGCACAAGAAAGATGTGGACCTGTTGGAGTGGGTCCAAATAAGGGTCACAAAAATCATTAAGAGGTTGAAGAACCTCTCCTATGAAGACAATCTGAAAGAGTTGGAGTTTTTCAGCCTGAAGAAGAGAAGGCTCTGGGGAGACCAGGGTTGCATGGGGCTCTGAGCAATCTAGTGTAGTGGAAGGTGTCTCTGCCTATGGCAGAGAGGTTAGAACTAGATGATCTTTAAGGTCTCTTACAACATAAATCATTCTATGATTCTAAAACGAGTTTTCTGGAGCACATTTCTTGTAGAACATATTACCTTTCCCTCCCCTCCACTCTTCCCGGCAAAGAAGATCAACAACAAACAGCAGCAAATAAAATCGTAGAATCACCTGGGTTGGAAGTGACCTCCGAGATCATTAAGTCCAACCCTTTATCCACTACTGCTGCGGTTGCTAGACCATGGCACTAAATGCCACATCCAGTCTCATCTTAAAAACCTCCAGGGACCGAGATTCCACCACCTCCCTGGGCAGCCCATTCCAATGCCTGATTACCCTCTCTGTAAAGAAATTCTTTCTAATATCTAACCTAAACCTCCCCTGGTACAACTTGAGACCATGCCCTCTTGTCTTGCTGATAGTTGTCTGGGAAAAGAGACCAAGCCCCACCTGGCTTCAACCTCCTTTCAGGGAGTTGTAGAGAGTGATGAGGTCTCCCCTGAGCCTCCCCTTCTCCAGGCTGAATAGCCCCAGCTCCCTCAGCCTCTCCTCATAGGACTTGTGCTCAAGTCCCTTCACCAGCCTTGTCGCTCTTCTCTGGACCTACTCCAGCACCTCAATATCCTTTCTGAACTGAGGGGCCCAGAACTGGACTCAGTACTCCAGGTGTGGCCTCACCAGCACTGAGTCCAGGGGAAGAATCACTTCCTTGGACCTGTTGGCCACACTGTTCCTGTTACAGGCCAGGATGCCATTGACCTTCTTGGCCACCTGGGCACACTGCTGGCTCATGTTCAGCTTTCTGTCAATCCAAACTCCCAGGTCCCTCTCTGTCTGGCTGCTCTCCAGCCACTCTGTCCCCAGCCTGTAGCGCTGCAGGGGGTTGTTGTGGCCAAAGTGCAGGACCTGGCACTTGGCCTTGTTGAACCTCATCCCGTTGTAATCAGCCCAACTCTCCAGCCTGTCCAGGTCCCTCTGCAGAGCCCTCCTGCCTTCCAGCTGATCGACACTCCCCTCCAGCTTAGTGTCATTTGCAAATTTTCTGATGATGGACTCAATCCCCTCATCTAAATCATCGATAAAGATATTAAACTGAACTGGGTCCAACACTGATCCCTGGGTGCAGCACTGTTCACCACCACTCTCTGGGCCTGACCCTCCAGCCAGTTCCTAACCCAGCACAGAGTACCCCTGTCCAAGGTGTGGGCTGCCAGCTTTTTCAGGAGAATGCTGTGGGAGATGGTGTCAAAGGTTTTGCTGAAGTCCAGGTAGACACATCCATAGGTTTCCCCTCATCCACCAGGCGGGTCACCTGATCATAGCTTTGTGAATGCAGAAGCATGCGTGACAGGTAAGAAAATTTAAATTTGGTCCCACTGGAGTAGAATCCTGGGGGTTTTTACAGATGAAAATTGACTCCAGGTTATAAACAGCAATTTTTATTATTGAGAAATATTTTGGCCTAATAGTCTCTGATTTGAAGGAAATATAGATTTTTTTTTTTAGCTAGATGCAGCTTCTTTTAAGAGTGCTTTTTGAGGCTTTATTATCTGCAAAAGAAGAAATTGGGAATGTGATGTAAAACAGATTATTTTGAAAGACTTATTTTGAGAGACTGCTTTTTGCCCCCCTTTTTTGCTATACTTCCAAAAAAATGAAGTATTATTCTTATACCCTTTCAGAGATGTTACTATTGGTAAGGAAAATGCAAAAAGATTTCATCGCTTGCTCAGAAAAATGATATAGCCAGCTAGGGCAAAGCACTTCTTAGAAAATGTATGGAAACCCCACCTTTGTCTTTAAAACTGAAAATAGTTCCTGTTTTCGTAAAATTTTCAAGAAAATCTAGGCATAGGTTTACAATTATTCGTAAGATGATGATTTATTTTACAACAATAATTTGATATTATGCAACTACATAAGAGCCCAAACACATTAGAGATGCTGAAGAGCGAACGGGGATTGCAAATAGAGGTCACACAGGTAGCTCATAGTCATGTTAATGCCAGGATCTCATGCCAGATGGTCCTAGAAATAATTTCAGTAAGTCATTAATGATAAGCTTGTAAGCTGCTGCTTTTAGTGTTCAATTATTTTTTAAACTCAAAAATCATAGCAGGGCACGACTAGATACGTTGTAACTATACTAGTTATAGCATGTCAGCATAAAAGAAAATAAAAGAGAATAAAAGAAGAAAAGGAGAATTCTAGATCACTGTCAGTTGCAACAGTGTTATAACAGAAGGTTTCACACCTTCAATGAGACATGTAAATGCGGGTATCGATACTGAACATGAGACCCACAAGCGCTCCTTTTTCTCCACTCCTTCTGGAAATACATGAGCTGCAAAATCAGTTGGTCTCAATTACAAGTTTTGTGAGAAAGAAAATAGGCCAGAAAAAATTGTCATTAGCTTAATAGTTCCCAAAGAAGTGAGTGATATAAATAGTACCTTGTCCAAATTACAGATGAAAATGAATGCAAGCTCTGCTGCTGCTGAAAATAAAGCCTGTTGACTGGATTTGTGGGTCTAAGCCTTTTGTACATGCCTGTGTCTTTTCTGAAAGAGTAAAAAAGTTACAGAATGGTACCCAAAACATATGATACGTATATATTTTACCTTCAGTCACTGAGCCAAAAGACACTTCACAGCTAAAGATTCTTTACAAAGTACCAACCTCTGTCTACGTATATATAATTATTAGTAATCAAATGCTTTTCTATCCTTAGCAGCTTTAATGTTCCTCAGAGATACTGGAAAGCAGAAAGGAACAATTTTTTTTTTTTTTTTAAAGTTATGTGAAAATATTTTTGCTAATTCACAGAGTTTCTTCACTTTTTTATCCTTTATCTTTTACATTATCTCATTTGATTAATGTCATATTATGCAGCTTTGCAGAGTCTATGTTATGCATTTTATACATTGAAAAAAATTAAAGAATGATGACAGGTATGATGATCTTGATATGCCCCAAGATTAAATTACTTAAATTAATTAAATTACTGACTTTCAGCAGCTGAACAGTGAGTCATTGTAGTATAAATTGACTGTGAAACTTCTGAATTAAAAGCCATGTATTTAGGGGAAATATTTTTAAGGGTAGTTATACTCAGTGGTAATTGCTTGTGAGAATAAACCACAAATATAAAAGTCACTAAATTGTTAAAAGTTCAAGTGTGATTAGAGTCATTAAATTCTCATCTAAAGGGGAGATACAGAGTGCTATACTGGAGGGCTTGGTGGTAGAGAATGGTTATCCAGGATCAAAATTTTGAATTTAATCTTGCTTCATATTGAGTAGTGGTACTCAACTAAAATGCGTCAGATTTACTGTCACCTGTTTATTTCCTAATGTAGTGACAATTTGATCTATGCATCCATTTACACAGACAGAAAGTGAAACACCAACCTCTGCTTGCCCACATGGCTCAGGAATCCAAGAAGGGAACTGTACCTCAGAGAAATGTCTGTGAGGCTTAAATTCACCTACTTATGTAGTGTTGATTATGAACTAGTGATGGTCAAAGGCTGTCCCAAAGGTCACCGTTCCCAGTTTGTTAAATTTGGCTAATGAACATAACATTACCTTTGATATTTGTCTTGACTGGTTACAGTAAATTCAAACAAACATACTTATCTATAAGGCCAATAACTATTATTGCAGGCTTTCCTCAAAAGAAGGCATTGCATGTTTATATTCGCTCCTGAAGTAACTTTGAAGGGTTTTTTATTTATTTTATTTTATTCCCCTAGTAAAAACTTCTAAGTGAAAAAGTAGGGATTTCTTGTAAAAACGTCTTTTATTGAACATATGCTTTTCACTGATACTCTGCAGGGAGCGTTTTTCTAAAAAGCAGACCAAACAGCCTGTGTGTAAATAGTTAGGAACACAAAAGCAAAACTGTCAAGTAACTTTCCATTTTGCTGTGTACATAATGTCCACACAGGATGCTTAGAAAGACAGTTCTAGAGCATTGATTTTGCTTTAGCTTTTTTTATTTAGCTTGTACTGTCTGTACTGCTTCATATAGCAATGTCATTGTAAAGATTCGAACCTATATTCTTGGTGATCCCAAACTTTGAAATATAAATCTCATTTCCTTCCATGCATTACTTTATGGTTCATACATTACAGAAATCCTGCGGAGGACAGCAGTGTATGTTCTCTGATAATTCCTACCTCTAGCAGACTGGATAACCTCTTCCAGAGCCATCATTTGTAGGGCAGAAAAGTCAGCCCCTATATCTCTGCTCAGCATGGGATTGCTAGCACATTGACTTGATTAAATCCATAAAAATATATATCAGTATTTCCAGACCTGAACATTAAACAGGAATTCTACAGTCTATTTGAGGTACCCTGTAGAAATTTGAGATAAATAGTATTTGAGATAAACTGCAGCAGCTTTAGTAATAAGAGTTTTTCATATACAGCGTACTTGGTCTCAAAGATTCTGAAGTATGGAATTAGCAACGTGGTGATCAGTAAAATCAGCAATGAAGAATTATTGTAAGATGTGGGTTACATGTCAAACATGATCAGACATTAGTAGCTGTGCCTTCTTTTATCTCTGTAATAAACACTATAAACAAGTGAAGGAGAAAATAATGAAAAATAATTAAAACAAATAATTTCTTAAGTGAAGAAATTATTATGGTGGTAAATGGTGGTAAAAAGGTTAGTAACATTTTCATTTTCAACCTTTTAAAGTAATGCTGACTTCTATCACTTTGAGTATCTGTCTGATAATGTTCTAATGTTCCTTTTCTGCAAATCATTTAGCTCAATAGCATGGCTCTTTTTCTTTGCTTTCACCCTGAGGTGCCTTTATATATTAAGAAAAATTCATTTGTTCTACCAACTAGCCATATTTTTCTACTTTTGATTCTGATGACATCTCAAAAGTCTCTACAGCCTATTTAAACACAGTCCCTCTCAGAGGTTGTTGCCCAAGCCACTCTTTTATGATTTTCTTGTTTATAACTCTCAGGTTCCAAGCCAAGTTTGACACAGACCAAAAGTACACACGAAGGTGAAAAGGACAAATTTCAGAACAAAAGCAATTAGAAAGTGTGAAAATGAAAATGACAAGGCAGTTTGAAGACTCTAGTGATAAAGAGAAATTAAATGTTCTGGCATGGGATTTACCAAACACACCTGGCAAAAACAGTGCTTGTCCTCTTCAAGGGTTGTTTTCACAAATATTTTTCTATTCTCTTACTCCTACTTTCAATTTAAGGTCTATATTACAGACTCGTTGAATGACTGGTCACTGTTGTTCATGAATGCTAGTAAACACTAGCACAAAACCAGCTGTCAGTCAAAAGAAATATCTTTTCTGTGGCAAATCTCGGCTGTGTCAGCATGGAGAAAAGAAGGCGAAGACGATTTTTTTCCCTTAACATTGTACATGTGGCAAAAGATTGTGCTCTTACAAGAAGTCACAGATGATGATTTTGGATTTCAGATCCTGTTTCCTCTACTTCCACAGTCAGATTTTATCAATTCTGAAATGATCAAAATTGCTTCCAGAAAAAAAGTATGAGACAAGAGGAACAATGAACTTGACACCAGCCTACAAACACAGTCACATTTTCCCCTGAAGTTGCTCAAAGACTTAAAAATTAATGATTTTAGGACAATTATATGGGGCCAAAATGCCCTAGAAAGCTGTTTATTGCACCCATATCAATAATTCTAAAGACAGTAATAGAAATCAAAATATATGACTGCTTTTAGATAATTTTGAAGAATGAGGGCAAAATTATATCTGGTGCCTGTACTATTACAAAATCACAACTTTAGCATATGAACTCATATGCAATAAAGTTACTCTCTAAATGATGTTCATTTACCTGCAAAATATGGATGATATTTCAGACAGTTGATAAAATGAAATGTGCTATTTTGAATCCTCTTGTGTCATTTTTCTTAAGTTTTTGTGAAGATCATTTCAACATCTTAGAATTATAAAATTACATTTAAATTTCTTGAGAATTATTGATATCCAAAGAACCAGACATCCTCTCTTAGGTCTAGTTACTACAAATTGTGCTTTACTCTGACTAACTATATTTCAAAAAGCATGTAACCAACAAAACTCAAGAAATTATTCTTTTTAGAAAAGCAGCATTGCTAAAACAACTTCTTAGACAATAACTCTTATTTGTTATATATGGTCACATAAGCACTAAAAGGAAAAATATTAGTCATTACAATCTTTAATGTATTTTATATATAAATAAAAATTGGTCTCACAAAAGCCTATTCCAGACTAAGTAATAAATAGAAAACACTAAAGTAAAAAAGTCAGGCATTTTCATTTTTACAGAATCCTACGAGATCATCTGGAGAAAAATGGTGAAAGTTTTAGATATTAATTTTTATATAACCATGTTTATTGTAAAGATACAATCATAAAACTGGAAATGAGTTGCCTGTGTAGTGTTGCAACTTTAAATATAAATTTAATCAGAGCTTATGTTAAAAGTAGAAAAAAGTCTAAATTGTGAGCACTGTCACACAACAATAATTGAATGTAGTTGCATGTGAGTGGCAGGAGTGAATGTCCAAAATATTTGCTTTCATTTTATTTTTTGTACTTTAAAATAGGGTTGAATTGACAACTTTGTACACCCAAACCAGATTTTACCCTGATATTCCTCATTCTAATAATTAGAGTGAAAGTATCATAATGAATTTAGGTGCCTAAACTCACTAATGAGCAGCTGAGCACTTAGATCTTAAATACGGGGATCATGAACCATGTTAATTTTGACTCGGCACTTTTCAATAATACTTCTACACGAGTTTCCCACAATTAGTTTTTATTACATTCATTTCACTGTTCTGAGAACTGTTGCCTCTGACGTAGGCAAGATGAAGAGAGCTCTACTATGTTCTGTCAGCACACATCCTAGCTGAAGTTGTAAATACAGTATTATTTGGAAAGATTTGGTCTACTAACAACCATTGTCTCCAAATGAATTTTTTAAATTTTGTTACCTATGTAAACACTCGTGTAGGACAGGAATGTAAGACAATGACTCTATGTAAGAAAAGAAGATCTCATAAATTCACTAAATTAAGTTTTCTGTATTGCACAGACACAAAAAAAACAACCAAAGAAACAAACAAAAAAACCCTCCCAAACCTCAAATGCCATTTCCCACATTAAAAAATTCAGATTATATAACTGTATAATCTATCAATAAATTTCACTGTCTATGCTTACGGTTTTCTCTAATAAACTTGTTATCTATGAAAATTTCAATTTCTGCATTTGGAAAAATACATTGTCAACCTTAAAATTAGTTATATTATGATCATGCAAAATGATGTTGTTGCATTAATGTCCGAAAAAAATCCCTTTTTATATAAATTTAGCAATGTAGTTTTAGCCTGATTGAGTTAAGGACTATTGAGCTTGTTTTAATGTCCTTTTATGAGGGTTTGCACTCATGTGGCAGCATTGTTTTAGTTATGTCAATACACATTTTCTGACTGCAAAAAAATACAAAAAAAAAAAGACTAATTGGATAGTTAATTGACCCACAGTTTTTCATAATTTTGAGATGAGCTATGAACTTTTTCATAATTACAGTAAAAATACAATAGTTTCATAGATGGTTTGATCAATATTTTAATTAGAGACTGTGGGATGATGGATAGGGTTAAAATTTAGAGGAGATTCAGAATTCTAGGGTAAAAATCAGCTGCAACTCCCCGGCCAGACTGAGGCTGATGTGCTCCCTAACATAATGATAAACATCTTCTCAGAGGAACAGAACAGAGCATGGAACAAAGTGGAGACTATGTGCCCTACCTCCGTTCAAATTCCAGCAGAAAGGGGGAACATTGTGGTACTGAGACCATACAGTACCTGTCAGCCAAGGGAGAATAAAGGTGTTCTGCTGCTGAACCAACAACCACGCCAAAAACCCCTCCTCAGGTGCCAAGCCATGACAACCCCCTCCCATTAGGTATGGTGAGATGAATTTACACCAATCAGAAATAAAAAATATTTATGAATAAAGCCACTCAAGCTGCACCCAAACATAAAGGAATAGTATAAAAGTAAGTTGGGGATAAGAGCAAAATTGGAGAAGACTGTACTGAAACTGCTGGGGTCAGTTGATGAGCTGAACCCATTTTCTTCCCCTACAGGGACACCTCAGGTGAGAATTATACTCTATGCACATTAAGTGCTGCTTTTAGGACTAGAACTTTGCTTGTGCTT
Organism: Pipra filicauda; assembly: GCF_003945595.2. Taxonomy (NCBI): domain Eukaryota; kingdom Metazoa; phylum Chordata; class Aves; order Passeriformes; family Pipridae; genus Pipra; species Pipra filicauda. The sequence continues at coordinate 2,069,972 of NW_024104676.1, read as the reverse complement.
ACCTCATAGCATATTAGTAGATTGCTTTGTATTAGAGTTTGTGCTTGCCTAATATATGTATCAGTAGATTGCTTTAAAACATATTTTTGCAGTTAGAAGCCATTACCAACAACCTTTGAATATTATTAATCTGTCACAATTTATATTAATTAAGAGTGTTATTCTGTAAACTGTTAAAGTGAGTCCATGCAGTTGCTGGCAGTGGATAACACCTTTGCAGGACCCACTGAGGTGTCCTCACTCTGTTGAGTCCTTCCTAACAAGGGTGGTCAAAGTACCCTCCAACCTTGTGAATCTGTTGGTGAAGGGTCTCATCACAAGAGGCTGACAGACTGTCACACACCAGGGTCTTAACTCTCCTGAAGGTATCGACAGGCAAAACTCTAAACTCCCACCTTTCATGTGAGAGAGATCTTTGAGACTGGAGGAATAATCCAGATCCTTCTCTCTCTTGCAACATACTGATTCATTCATTTCAGTGAAAGTAAATACTAGAAATTTTTTTCTTTCAAAAGAGGATAAGGAAACTATCTCAAACTGGTGAAATTGTTGTTATTTCATAAGGAAGTGAAATTGTGATTCTTGTGCAGTGAAATTGTACCCAATTTTTCAAAATCCTTTCTTTTCTCTATTAAAATGCATTCTGGGTTTGCTACTGTAGTAAATGTGGAGAATTATGTCTATGTGAAAAATATTTTTCCTACAAAGGAGAAACATATAGTTCGGTATTTACGATTTGTCAGAAAAAAAAAATAACATGGAGATTAGTTGCACAGGAAAAAAAAAAGACCTCTGAGATTACAAGAACAAAAATAGATTTCTAAACTTCCAACTACCCACAGTTCTTTTTAAAGCAAATGGTAAGTACAGCTAAAATTACTATCCTTGGCTTTCATTTGTAGAGTTCATAATTTGTGTTTGTGCATAGCCTCAAGGTCCTTTCTACTGTAAGAATATCTATCTATTTGGGTAATCAATCACCTATAACTTATTTGTTAAAAAATCCCCACAAACAACCTAAAAACTCCACCAAAACCAAAATTTAACACCCCCCCCAAAAAACCCACAAAACCAAACCAAATCCAATCCATCACCTGAAGTCATTGCACAGATTTCTATATGAGTTTTTTTCTTGTAAACCTCTCTAGGAAGAATCAGTCTGGGAAGACAAGGAGGCAGAGTTTCTACTTGCACAGCTGGAATGCACAGTGCTCTGCCTTGGGATGGGTGATAAAAGAGCTTATGGGTGAGGATTAAAGGGAGGACAGGTACGAGTGACATTGCATCACATGTCTGCAATGGGCCACCCGGTCAGGAAAACCAAGTGGTTAGGGCCTCCTAGAGACAGCTAAAAGCAGCTTCATGTTTTTAAGTCCTGGTCCCTGTGGGGAACTTCAACCACCACCACATATGCTGGAGGGACAGCACAGCGTGACATAAGCAACCGAGGAGTCTACTGGAGCACATCAATGACAACTTCCTGATCCAAGTGATAGACGAGCCGATAAGGAGAAGTTCTCTGGAGGTTCTCATGCATGTAAATAAGGAAGGGCTTGTTGAAGATGTGAAGTTTGAAGGAGGCCTTGACTACAACGACCATGTGATGGTGGAGATCAGGACCCTGAGAGAAGGAAGCAGGGTAAAAAGGAAGATCACTGTACTGGACTTCAGAGGGTCAGATTTTGGCCTTCAATGATCTGCTTAGTAGATTCTCATGGGATAAGACCCTGGAGGGAAGAGTGGTCCAAGAAAGTAGTTAAATTTCAAAATTTTGTCTCCTCCAGGCAAGAGGAAGGAAGGAAATCAGAACAAAATGCCAGGAGGCCTCTATGGGGGATAAAGGAACTCCTGGCAAAATTAAGGAAGCATATAGAGGGTGAAAGCAGGGAGGGTTAACCTAGTAGGAATATAGAGACACTGTCAAGCATGCAGAGATGCAGTTAGGAAAATTAAAGCCTGTCTGGAATCGAATCTGGTCAGAGATTTCAAAGGCAGCAAGGACTTCCGTAAGTACATAAGTGGTAAAAAGAAAACTAGGAAGAATTTGAATCCAGGAGACCTGATGACCACGGAAAAATCTGAGATCCTGAATGCCTTCCTATCAGTCTTCACTAGCAAGGCCTGTCTTTAAGAATCCAAACCTCAAAGACCAGGCAGAAAGGCTTGAGCACCCTTGGTGAAAGAGGATCAGATTGGGGATACTTTAGCAAATTGAATTTATGTAAGTCCATGGACTCTGATGGGATGCACCCATGAGTGCTGGCAGAGCTGGAAAATGTCATTGCGAAGGCAGTTATTGACAATCCTTGAATGATCATGGTCTGGAAGAAGTCCTTGAAGGCTGGAGTAAAGCAAATGTCAAATGGGTGAGAAGAAGGACTCAAGTCAGCCTACTAGTCAGCCTCACCTCAATCCCTGGGATGATGGTGGAGCAACTAATCCTGGAAAACATTTTCAGTTACATGAAATATTAGAAAACCACTAGAAAAAGTAAGCATGGGTCTACCAAGGGAAGTCATGTTTGACCAGCCCACTGATACCATTCCACAATGAAATGACTGGCTTGATAGGTGAGGAAGGAGCGCTGAATATTGTCTATCTTGCTTTTGGTAACGCCTTCAACTCTCTCCCCCCATAAGATACTGAGAGACAGGCTGATAAACACAGACTGGATGAGCAGACAGCAAAGTGGGATGAAAACTAGCTGAGTGATTGGTCTCAGAGAGTGGTGTTTGATGGTACAAGTCTAGTTAGAAGTCAATAAGTGGTGTACCCCAGAGGTCAATATAGTGACTAATCCAGTTCAAGGTCTTCATTAATGATTTGGATGATGGGACAGAGTGTACTCTCAGCAAGTTTGCTGATGACACAAAACTTGAAGGAATGGTTGACACACCTGAGTGCTGTGCTGCCATCTGGCAGTGCCTTGATAAGCTGGAGAAATGGGCTGACACAAACCTTTCAACATTCAACAAAGGTAAGTGCTAAGTCCTGCACCTGGGGAGGAACAACTCCACATATGCTGCACATCACCCACCTGGAAAGCAATGATGTCCTTTTGGGCACCAAGTTGAGCATGAGCCAGCATTGTGCCCTTCCTGCAAGGAAGGTGATTGGTATCCTGGCCTGCTTTAAGCAAAGTATTGCCAGCAGGATGTGATCCATCCCTTCTACTCAACTCTGGTGAGGCCACACCCAGAAGGCTGGGTCCAATTCTGGGCTCTCCAGTACAAGAGAGACGCAGACATACTGCAAAGAGTCTAGTGAAGGGCCAGGAAGATGATGAAGAGACTGGAGCATCTCTGATAAGACAAAAGGCTGAGAGAGCTGGGACTGTTTAATCTGGAGAAGAAAAGGCTCAGGAGGGATCTTATTAATAAATGTAGATACCTGAAGGGAGGGTGCAAAAAGAACATAGCCAGGTTCTTTGCAGTGGTGGCCAGTGACAGGGCAAGAGGCAATGGGCACACACAGAAACACAGGAGCTTTTCTTTGAACATCAGGAAGCACTTTTTTACTAGAAATGTGACCAGACAGGTTGTGGAGTCTTGGAGACATTTAAAAACAGCTTGGACCTGGACAACTGTTTCTAGGTGTCCCTGCTTGAAGAGCAGAGTTGGACAAGATGACCCACCCCAGAAGGGGAGGGTAATCCAGGTTCTTATTAATAAATTCCTTGGGGTGGTTTAGAGTGAAATGAGACTGAATATTTGGTGTTTGTAAACATATATATGCAGGGTTTGGTTTAGAACAATTTTGTTTTAGAGGTAAACAGGTATGTTGCCATTTTGGGTGTTATCTTCTGTAGTAAAACAGCAATATTAAAGCATAAAAATAACACTTAAGGAAATGCATAAGGAAAGGAAGAGAAAGAAAGGATAAAAGTGGAAAGAGATATATATAGTCACCACTGGATCAATCTGACAGATCTCCAGATGAAACTTGGTAGTTACAGCCTCGATGTCTGTTGATTGACGTGGTGGTCTTGATCCACTGGAGGGGGGGGGGAGAAGCCCACCAAACTCAAAGATGTTATGAGTTATTATACATTTCAAGTTGAGTTGGAACGCCTTGTACCTCCCTGGGACGGGGAGTTTTACAATGGATAGTGTCACGGGACATGTCAGGAGTCTCTGACACCTCCGAAGATGTTGCAGTTGCCTATTATGTCAGCATCGTCCTGATCCATCATGGTCCAACATTTGAGATGCATAGCCCAGGCTAGATGCAAAATGTCTTGAGGTTCCCCAGAGGGATTTTTGTAGCAGAGTTATCATGTAAGGGAGGACATTGGCATGATAAGAAGGATTATCCCACCTCACAGGATTTACCTCTTATTAGCCTCTTCTCTTATCTGGAAATCCAGTTTGCAGCTTCAGGTATGCATATCCTTCTGCACCTAGGACAATGGTATGCATTTACATGATCTGAAGGTCCTTTCACAGTAGGCATGTTCAGGGAGGGGTGGGCTTTGCTGGGTGAGCAGCTGTTTCTTTTCAGTTTGCAAAAGTCTTTTGGTGATCTTACAGTGTTTAAACCATTAACTATTTCAGTCTCTGACAGACCTCCAGATGTTCTTTCCAATTTCAGTGATTCTGTGATACTCTCTTTCCGAGGAACGGGGCCTTTTGCATCACATAAGTAGCAAAAAAAGATGGAGTTCCCTTTAGAGGTTCAAACTAAATATTTCTTCTATGACATTGGAACTCACTGGTTAAGGTACACTTGGAAGTGATGCAGATGGTTTAGCTCTGCCTTCCAGCAAAGTAACAAATGCTTAGAAACAAATTCTATGTCTGTTTCTGTCTCAAGTCCGCAGTAACCCATGTTACCCACAGAATATTCAGAGCAATGGTGAATGCCTTCCCAAGTAGCTGTTAGGCACGATGGAGCCCTGTTCTCCTGGAAATGGCTAAACACCTCTCTGCCAATTGCAGGTAATGAATGGATCCCTTATTTTGATTTGATTTTCAAGTACGGATTTTCTTTCCCCATTACACCGTCTTTATGTCAGCCTACAAGTTTTCTCACATTTGCCCTTTCGATTCTTTTCCCCATTCCATGGTGTGGGGTGAGCTGTGTGGGGATGAGCTGCCTGCCAGTATTGACCCACAGCTTTCCAAATTCAAACGGTATGCATGCTGGGGCCCTACTTTGCAGATCGTGGCAGGACACGTCTGACAATGGGCAATAGTGAATGCATTTCTCTTTTTGTCTTCCTTGTAATGAAGGCTATGTTTTTCTTACTAAACTGGTTTTATCTTGACCCATAAGGGATTTTTTGCATCTTATTTTGCCCTACCTATTCTATTGAGGGGAAAGGAGTGAGAGAGTGACTGCATGGGCATCTGACAACTGACCAAGGCCAATCTGCCACAGGAAATAACATCTCTCTGTCCCTGAAGGCATTTTTTTAAATGCAGGCTTACTTTAGCCTCCCAAGGTAACTTGGAGGTATTCCTGTACATCCTCTTCAAGGTCTTTCTACACAACTGTGCAGTATGTTCTTCTCAGAGTTTCCCAGATACTTCACTTGTTATACAAGGACATTATATTTTCCATGTCAATCCCATCACATGTACTAGCTTATTCACTGATTTATTAAATCCCTCTTTAGAATGGAGAATGGTCTAAAATCAATAAAGTCACCTAATTCATTTTTTATAGCAGTAAGATTTTTTTTTTTTCAAATTCAGACCCTTATTATTTTAGAACAACTATTTTAAATACAATTTTTATTTCACCATGTGGGAAATTTTTTTAAGTATTTGCTTCAAAACATATTTTTAAGCCTGTATCAAAATGGATATGTAATGCCAGCAGGCAAGATACATGATTTTACAAAATCAAATCAGTAGGATTGTCAGGCCTCAGCAACTTCCTTACCTGTTGCTCTCTAGGGTTGTGTTCAAAAGGAGTCTTTAATAAGCTGATCTCTGAAATACCATGACCAGAGGGCATATTTCCTTAAAGGATTAAGTTCTGATTGTTTGCTGAAAACATGAGAGAGAGGGATGTGTAATCCCTTTTATTGCATTACAGATCTTTTTTTGACAATTATATTATCTATAAATCAATAAAAGATATAAGAGTCAAAACAAATTAGACTGTTTTTTTCTGCCGTAGCTCTCAAGCTTAAAAAGGAAAATATTCTTCCTCATTATCTTGTCAAAATATGCCACAGCATTCTTCAAAAGATTCTGCTATGGAGACCTCAAACTACAGTATCAGAAAAACTATCCCTAAGGAAAAACTTTACTTTTGAGGAAGTATATAACTGAATGCTCTCCTCTTTATAGATAAAACCTTGACAGGAACTGTGGTGATTTCAAACTGAACAAAAGGCCAACTAAATTCTTTTTCTCCAGATATATTTCTTAACTACCTTTTACTCACAGAGTGCATTACAGTTCTCAAGTGGCTCCAGTCATGCTGTTATGAACTCAAACTTTCATTACATCAAAATGCAAAAAGGTCACCAAAGTCATCCACTCCTCATGTGCAATCCTAGGAGGAGACCCGACTCTTCTCATTTGTCAATAATGAATAGTTTCAGTGTGCATACTTTCTCTCAAATTGGAATTTTGTTTTCCATCTGTAGGGAAATGCCATAATCTGTCTACTGGATAGAGTGAATGATATTTGAAAACTCTCTAGAAAGCTTTATAGAAAGACACCAACTCCTGCAAATCTCTATCTGATGATATTATATTTTATCACACTCTTAGGGCTTAAACATATATAATGGAAGGGAAGATCACAGAGCCTTTTGAATTACTATAAATGAGGAATAAGAAAACAGCATTTTTTGGTTTGTTTCTACAATGCAGTGTTGTTTCTCCATTGATAACTGGCACCTTCCACAGAAATCTGCAGCACCCATAGAAAACTGCAGTTCTAGTACCTTCATATTGTTATTATTTTTAATAATCTTTACATCCTCCTCTCAGTTGTAAAGTTTTCATTAAGATCAGAAAATCCTGTTTTCATAGGAATTGTAGCTTAACAAATCAGAGGTCAATATTTACAGACTTCTTTTATTTTCAATGAATTTTATAACATTTTTATTACATTTGTCCTTAAAGCAATATTAAAATGAATCTTACGCAGCCTCTTTAAATTACATAGCTGCCTTATTTGTATGATACATTGTTAATATTATCACGTTTCCAGGATACATTTAGTGCTAATAATAAAAACACCTGCTTTATATTAAGACTAAGAAGTTCTATTTTTTCTAAGGCCATTGTCAAATTCCTCAAAATCTTCATATGTCTATCTGTCAAAGTAAAACACATTTCCTTTCTTCCCTCAGCTACTGTATACAGACATCAAAAAATATTTAAATACTTGCTGCACACATAATCTTATTTTAAAAACAAGAGGATTGATTGAAGGAGAGGGTTGCTGTGGGGTTTGGGGTTTTTTATCTGGTTGGTTTACATGTGTTGCTGGAGATGTTTTCTGTGGAAAGTAGTATTCCAGGAAGAATTTTGTCTCACACACAGAATTTATACAAATATATTTCAGATCTTTCATAATATAAATATAGTCCTTAAGTGGAAAAGGAACTTTAGAAAGAAAGGTCATACATTGAGTTCATATATATTTGAGGGAACTTCCTGATCAAATCATAGAAATTAGTTTCATCCTATCTCTTGTTGGGCATTTGGGCATTTGTCCTTTTTTCTTCATCCAAAGTGCTTCTATTTTTTTAATGGAGAAGTCATTCTTTAGGACATTTAAAGATTAAAAAAATAAAAGTGACATTCTAATTTTTATATTGATTCATAGCATACTGAAGTATTCTTCATTAATGAGTTGAAACTAAATGTGGCATGCGAACTCCACCAAACCTTAATTGGTTTTGTCCCTCCTTAAGGACTTTTAGTTCAGAAGCTTAATGAGCTCATTCTCTCCTTTCACCTGACTCCTTAGATGTCACATATTTTTCATAATGAGCTGTAGCTAATCCAGAAGGGAGATCATGACAGAGTGTTGGAAATGAAATCTGGTTTTCTAAAATATTGTGATAAACATGCAGAACTTCAAAAATAGCAATTTTCCTAAACTGGTCCATACACAAAAATATGTCCTGCTTGAAGCCAAGTTTTCCCACTGAGTTCAGTAAAACCATTCTTCAAAAAAATCTACAACCTTTGAGTAATTTTTGTCAAAAGGGAATTTTGTAATGACATCACTAAGATGTGTAAACTGCAGTGGAAAGTTTGCATATTGGTCTTCATTCTGACATCTTTTAATCAGAAAGTATCAGGCTCCTGGGGTTACTTTCATAAATGTTAAATTCAAGTATATTTAACTGAAAAGGAAAAAAACCCAACAAATCTATATATTTAGTAGCATATAGATGAGTAATTTAAAATCAAAATTATGTGGATTATCTGAATTTAAATATTTAAGAGAGATGACATTTAAAAGTGTCAATGGTAGCATGTGTCACTAATCTTCGAATCTTTTAATGTATGTTTCTGAGAGCAGGTAAAATATGATGGAGGTTTTACAGGTACCAAGCATATCATCTCGCTATTCCTCAAAATATTTTTAAAATGAAAGGTTGTATTTATTTAGTCTTATTTGAATCATAGAACAGAATCATTAAGGCTGGAAATGACCAGCTAAGTCAACAAGCTCAAGTGCTGGGTCCTGCACTTTGGCCATAACAACCCCCTGAAGATCTACAAGCTGGGCACAGACTGGCTGGAGAGCAGCCAGGCAGAGAGGGACCTGGGAGTTTGGATTGACAGGAAGCTGAACATGAGCCAGCAGTGTGTCCAGGTGGCCAAGAAGGCCAATGGCATCCTGGCCTGTATCAAGAACAGTGTGGCCAACAGGTCCAGGGCAGTGATTCTTCCCCCGTACTCAGTGCTGGTGAGGCCACACCTGGAGTACTGTGTCCAGTTCTGGGCCCCTCAGTTCAGGAAGGATATTGAGGTGCTGGAGCAGGTCCAGAGAAGAGCGACAAGGCTGGTGAAGGGACTTGAACACAAGTCCTATGAGGAGAGGCTGAGGGAGCTGGGGCTATTCAGCCTGGAGAAGGGGAGGCTCAGGGGAGACCTCATCACTCTCTACAACCACCTGAAAGGAGGTTGCAGCCAGATAAACATCAGTCTCTTCTCCTAGGCAACCAGCAGTAGGACAAGGAAACACGGTCTTAAACTGTGCCAGAGGAGGTTTAGGTTGGATATTAGGAAGAAATTTTTTACAGAGAGGGTAATCAGACATTGGAATGGGCTACCCAGGGAGGTGGTGGATTCTTGGTCCCTGGAGGTTGTTAAGATGAGACTGGATGTGGCACTTAGTGCCATGGTCTTTTAACCATGTCGATGTTGGATCAAGGATTGGACTTGATGATCTCGGAGGTCTTTTCCAACCTGGTTGATTCTATGATTCTATGAGTCTATGACCTCCAAGATCATCAAGTCCAACCTTTGATCTAATACCATCATGACCACTAAACTATATCAAAAAGTGACACATCTACTAATTTTTTGAACATTTGCAGAGATGGAAATGATGTTTTGCATGATATGTATAGATGTAGTTTCATGAATGAACAATTAATCTAAAGTTCTAAATTGCAAAATATCATGACTCTTCTGCCACCATGGTAAGTGTATCAATGAGGAAGTTTCAAATATGAATTACTTAAAATAGTTTATTTTCAGGCCCTTTCATGATATTTAGATAATTGAGATATTTCTTGCTGTGAAATATATTTTGACTGTATCTCTGAGGGCATACTTTAAACCCTATTTGTTTAGCAGCTGAATGGCTGGTAGGGCGATATCACAAACCAATAGTTATTCTGAGAATATCTTTCTTCCTGTAACTCTTTTCGAAAAACATCTGTTGCTGGAGAGAGGAATATGGTTTCATGTTTTGGTTGCATGGCTGAGAACAAATCTGTTTAATTGCATACAAGATGGAAGCTGTTCTGCACTGGAAACTAAAGTAATGCTCTATAATTTATCTGTATAGGAGGCTTTTCCATAAGGTGGTGACATAATTAAGCAGCTAAAGTTATTAAGTTACTTTGTCATGTGGAAACTTTCATACCACAGTGAGTAGAGTCCCTTTTTTTTTCTTTTCTTTTGTGGTTTAGTTTGCAGTGTTTCACAAGCAAAAAAAGCTAAACTTACAAGGATCTTTTTTTACTTCGATGGTATAAATGTTACCTTTGAATATAGAGAGTATTCTATGGTGGGATAATTAAGACGGCCTAAAAACATTAAAATTAACAAATCATACACCACACAACTCAAAAGAATTGTGGCCTTAATTCACTTAGCACCTAGGCTACAGCCCAAATTATATTTTATTCATTTTCGGTTGCAGTGATGTTTGAGGCACATTTTCTTTCAGTCCCCTATTAAATTGCTAAACCTTCCTCAAGTTTTGTTTCATTCACCTCTGTGATAACCTAAAATCCCCTCATCAAAGTGAACTGTCTTTGGTTTAGTTGTCATCTTCTTCCCCTTAAATCCATATTTTTTCCCCACTTCTTTCAGGTTATATGGGAAATGCCTTGTAAGTATGTGTTACATTGAACTGTTAGTTAAAATGAAGAATATACAAAGGTGTTATACAAAGGTATCACAAAATTTGTTCCCATCCCCTATTAGCCATGGGAATTAAGTTTTTATGAAATAGAAGTAACAGAAAAAGCTCTTTTTGGGGTTTGTTTTAGCACTGCTCACTCAATTTAGCCAAAGAAAATGGGCAGAAATTAAAAAAAAAAAATTAATCTCATATTTTGCTTTGTTTAGGGATTTTTTTTAACTTGATGTTGTGCAAATTAAAATCAATGCAGTATGATTTCCATTTTCTGAAACAAAACTGTACTGCAGGTAAGGAAGCAAAATAAGGATTGGTGGAGGGGTGGAGATGGGGGCGAGGGGCACATTGTTGGGGTTTTGTTTACTTGTTCATCCATTTGTTTCCAACTCAGAGTGAAAGCCTTCTATAGCATCAGAGGCAAATGAGCTTTAATATTAACAATTGTCAAAATATTTTACTTAACTTTTTGAAATGTAATCAACATACAAAACTTTCATAAATCCTAAGCATTGATTAAAGTTTCCTTATATATGATTCCTACTATTTGTTTGTAACTGAGTAAATGAGTAAAAATCAGAAAGAACAGTAAAATCAACACAGATTGAGACCATTCACTCAGCCCCCTTGGCATGCTACAGTCCTCAGCTATGCCACTATTCTTTTGCTGGTTCCCTGTTGGGTGTCTATGGGAAAACAGCTTCTTGCAAACAGTCCCCAGGCCCTTCACACTCTCAAATAATACTTTTCTCCTCTCTGGAAGAGAAAACTCAGCCAACACCAAGCTAGGAAGCTTTCCAACAGTCTAAGAGTATAAATGACTAGTAAAAATAACTAATCCTAAATGCTGTAGTTGGTTGACCTTAGCTGGATGCCAGGTGCCCACCTACCCGCTCTATCACTTCCCTTCCCAGGCAGACAGGGGAGAGAGTAAGGTGGAAAACAACTCATGGGTACAGATGAGGCAGTTTATTAAAGCAAAAGCAAAGCAAAAACTTGCATGTGCAAAAGCAAAGTGAAAGATAACATGGTTTATTCTCTCTTCCCAGCATCAGCGATGGTCGGACACTCCCAAGAAGCAGGGCTTCAGCGCGCGTGATGGTTCCTCAGCAGGCAGCCATTGGAGACAATGAATGCCTGCCTTCCTGCTCCTTGCATCAGCTTTTGTATCTGAGCTGATGTCATATGGTATGGAATATCCCTTTGGTCAGTTGGGGTCAGCTGGCCTACTTGTGTCCCCTCCCAGAATCTTACCCTCAATTGAGGAAGGAATGTTACAGTGCTGATGCTGTGCTCAGCAGTAGCCAAAACACTGGTGTGTTATCAACACCCTTCTAGCTACCAATGCAAAGCACAGCACTGTGAGGGCTACTATGGAGAATTGAACTCCAGCTCAGCCAGACCCAATAAAAATGCTGAGGTGTACTTCCTTGCACTGTCTATTTTATAGGCAGGGGGCCTTGGAGTGTCTTTTGCAATTGTTTAAGGACAAGACCCTTGTCTCAAATATGGGACAGGTTTGGCTCCTTAGGTACCGTCACCCATCTGCTTTTCTCTGAGTGAATCTTGGCTTACAAATAGGCAGCAGTTATATTAACAGGATTCCCCTGGAGAAGGGGGAAATTTGTTGCCATTTTTAGGTGAAGGAAAGATTTTTTTTTTCCTTTTTAGTGTATTTTGCAGGATGTTAATGAAAATGGCACTATTTGTCGTCAATATCTGGAATTTTGTATCAGCATACAAAGTTTGAAAGGTACTTTATGACTGAAACAGTCAAAATTAAGTATCTTCCTATTTCTTACAGCTAGAAATAACTATTAATGAAAATTACAAGACACTTTAGTGTGATAAATAATACACGACAAGGTGCGTGTTGCTGTGAGATAATGCACATCTCAGAGACACGATGACATATGCCTTGGAGTGTCTTAGTGCAATTATAAAATGGCTCAGAGTTAGATTTTTAAAAAGAAGAATCACATGTTCATAGTTGTCCAGAAGGGACACATGACTAATTTGTTACAATAATGATTATGGACAGATTTTGGAGCGGAAATACAATGTTGGTTTAATACTCTTATAACATTCGTAGTTTTCTGACACAAGCATTACGTTTATTGTTCTATGGGACTGGACTCCTGCCAAGATCTCTGCTACGATAGTCTTAAACAGCACTATAGCTGGTATCAGCAATCTGTAGTGAACTGTTTCCTACCAGTGAAAATATTGAATTAACTGATTTCTTCCAGTTGGGCAGTCACAGTTTGATTATCATGTATTCATCACCTTTGACTGAGCCCACATTTGACTCATGCTTTCACAAAGGGTAATGATAGGACCTCCAAACTTGTGGGTGTTAGTGTAGACGGAAAGGGAAATTTTATTGCTTGAAGCCACTAATGTCCACTTAGCATAGGTAGTAGGAAGTGGTTAGGTTGTGCCTGCTTGAAAAATATGTATGCAAAACCAGGTGAAACAACATGACAGAAAATTAATCCTCCTCCCCTCCTTCTCCTCTCCTTGCACCCCAGGGACTGCTGGGGAAATAAGGAGCCAGTGCTGAAAATCTGTTCCCACTGTGCTCTGGGAGTATTGCTGCACTAACACCTCCAACTCTCAAATGAGTCCTCCACACAGAGACACAGTTGTTATATATTAGAATGCTAGATACAAAACACTGCACATATTACAAGACTTTTTTGTTATAATATCCAGCATGATTGCCTGTCCATGTTATAGGATGTCCCATTATATATTTTTCACAGCATAAAAAAAAAAAATTATAATAGCTATAGCAGTGTAGATGTTTCTCACTTCTTAAAAAAAATCACTAGAAATCAGACCAGGAGATAAATTACATAAAGAAAATATTTACCCTTCTTTTCCATTTATTCTAGGATGCTAACATCTGCAATCATTTCACCAAAGCTAGCATTTAGTTCTCAGGTTTTCTAATAAAAGGAAGGGGAGCAAGGGATGAATACATCTTTGTGACATATTTGCTGACTGTCTTAGCCATTTCTAGGTTAACATTTTTAGAAGGAGTAGTTTTTAAATCTCTTTTTTTCTGGTAGTGTTGACTTCAGGTAAACACATAAACTCCCAGTAGCAATGATTGCTGCATGTAAGGGTCTATAAAAATGCAAAAGGTCACTGTACATAGCAATCAGTTGGGACTGTGAGAGAACACATTGACATTTATAATACAGCCAAAACAGAAACAGTTCCTATGGAGACTATGCATGTGTTTTAATAATGCAAAGTTATTTATAGAATTCTAATATGAAGATTTATATGAAATAAATATAATTATGCTTACATAAGAAAATCCAAGCCTGTTAAATATATAACTGTTATGCTGTATTTGTCAGTTTCTGACACTGTGATGTAGGTGGTTTGATTTTATTGGAAATATTTTTTGAAATATCATCTTTCATTTGTTGTTGGAGTACTAGCATGATCAGATGCCACAGTCTCACATTTACGTTCCTTCTAGACTTGTGGTTTCATATGCTTCCTTGCATATTGCCACCCCTAATTCCCAGCCCAGTTTACTGCTACTAAGTAGAGCACAGAAGGAACTATACACTGCCATTTCTCATACGCAATTTTTACTCACTGGAGCGTTATGCTAACCATGAGCATCAGCTTGTTCGTAGGTCATTTATTTGTTTTCTTTTTCTTTAAAGTAAAGCTCTTGCCTCTGAAATAGACTTTTTTGGTATGTTAGAGTACCCCTAGAAAGTTACCTCCACCCTTTGAATAGACAGCAGTCAGTACAGCTAATGAATTCCAATTATTTGGGAAAGTTATGAGTAGTGAAGAATTTTTTTGTGCACACCTGTCACAGTACAATTAGCAGAAATGCAGTTTCCTGTTTCTATTGAGGACAGTAAGGAACCTTTTCATTCCAGATTTTATCTAGATCTAGTCAAGATCCTTATCATTTTTGGGTAAAAGGAGTGGAGCAATTCATATAACCTCTCACTGACCAGTTGTTATGATTCAGTTATTAAAATTATTAGAAATGCCTCTGCCCCAAATAAGGTGCAAGCAAGACAATATGACAAAGTAAACAGTATGGATTTTATTTAACAGTAAATGTGAGGCAGTGAAAGAGAGATAGAAATAGGAAGAAGGGGGAGGGGATGAGAAAGAGAGTGAGAGAGAGAATAAGTAGAAAATGTATCATACTGTGGAACCCGCAGCGTTCTTTGGGTCCTCTTCTTCTGGTCTTCTGTGGTGAGGGTCCCGTGAAACACAGAGTCCAGTGGATTAATATACATGGAGGAGATGCTCAGGCACCTCCCCAGGAGGAGAGAAGCTTTGTAGTCTCTTCTGACAGGCTCAGGATTTGTTGCCTCACTTCGATCACATGCAGTCTTCTGGTGGTGGAAGGCCTCAGGAATGAGTCTGGGGGGCACTTTGGTGGTTTTTGGTGGTTTATGATCCCTTCTCAGCTGCCTCTCACATGAATGTCCTGTGTGTATGAGGCCTTGCCGGAGGAGGGAGTTTACTCCTTCGGTTTGGTGTGGAGAGATTTCGCTATCACACCCAAAAACCCCTCTCCTCCACCACTCATGAGCCTTGTTTACTTTTCCTCAGACATGAGGTGATTAGATAATAGTCTTATCTCAAGTTCTTCTCACAGTCCAAATTCCACTCAGGAGGCACATTTGGGAGGGAGTGTGCTTTGGTGGTAGCAGGCAGGCACTTGCTTCCCTGCAGTTTGACAAAAAGACTTTCTATGATTTTGACAATATTTAAGACATTAACAACATTTCAGTCCATCACACTAGTGTGAAGAGAGTTAGTGCTGTCACTCATATTCATGCCAATCATGTATTCCTACAATTGGTCTGTTACTGTCAAGCTCTGCCAGTGGTCATAATGAAGCAGATTCTGAGACACAAATAATAAATTAGGATATAATAGTTACAATGATTAATTCAAAAGAGAGCTATAGCAACAAGAAAAAGAAACTCTTAACTCTTCTATTGGGATAAGATATCTGAGGCATCAGATAAGTGTGAAACGTTGATTAGCCTTGGACCTTTTTCTTAGGAGAGAAAAATGGGCAAGAACTATTGTCACCTAGAGACTAAACGTAAGTACCTCGGTCATGTAATATGCAAAAAGTTCTGAGTGCGCTACCCAGGTGGTTTCCTTCCTTTCAATGACTACAGAACTCATGAGATTGCCATCCATTTTTTACCTCTATTTTCACTGCTTCAGTATTTCAGAGAAAACAGGAGCGTATAGGATGTGGTGTGCTACTGTACATCAGCAACTGGGAAGAAGGCATTTAAAATTCCACTTCCACAAACAAAAGCTTCTCTTTAATTATAATATAGTGATCATTCTCAACACAGAGTTTGTATTCCCCTAATGTAATATCCAGTCTACTACTGTCATGTGAAAAGGGAAAATACACTTATACCTTTAGTGTTTCATTAATCTGTCAGTGCCCCAGGAAAGCTGCAACTCTTCACGGGATCACAGAATATTCTGAG
Organism: Pipra filicauda; assembly: GCF_003945595.2. Taxonomy (NCBI): domain Eukaryota; kingdom Metazoa; phylum Chordata; class Aves; order Passeriformes; family Pipridae; genus Pipra; species Pipra filicauda. The sequence goes on along the minus strand of NW_024104676.1, from coordinate 2,053,884 downwards.
TTGGAAGGGACCCACAAAGATCATTGAGTCCAGCTCTTAAGTGAATGGCCCATACAGGGATTGAACCCTGAATCTTGGCTCTAACCAACTGAACAAATCTCGTGCTCACTTGTGCCCAACAAGTCTGTCAGTGTCCCATTACAAGAACACTTCAATGAGCAACTCACTAGATTGGAGAGTGGTTTGACTGATTTGTTCAGGGTCATGTGCCAAACACAGAGACCTACTCCTGGGTTTCCACATCTTTACCCACTGGCAGCAACTGCCAGTGCCCTTGAAGGACTCATTAACAGTTTATGGAATAACTCTTTATTAATAAAATTATTATTAAAATTGTTCCATTTGGGGAGTAGCAATTGTATTTTCCCCTATAACTTCCGTACCATTATCTTTTTACCCCCAGTCATCTTCCCACAATTATGATTATTATCATTATTATTATTATCAGTATTATTTTACAAGTAAGAAAAAATGTACAGTTGAGTAAAGTGGTGGAATATCCAGGAACAGATTCCTCAGGTAAGAAATGAAGGGGACAGAAATGAGCATGTTGCCTAATGTAAGTCTAGTGAATTACCAAGATAGTGTCCTAACATTCTGGATGAATTCCAGTGTGAGAGAAGGAGTTTCTTTTAGTGGGCAAATACTCAGGCTGTCTAACACTCTGTGTCATGAGATATGCAAGGGAAGTTGATTGCTTATCTTAGAAGGATGCAACAAGAGCAATCTGCACACTTGTATAAGTCAGATGTCTAACCTTACAGGATCTTATCATATTGATCATATAGAAAAGTACTTCACAGTCTTGATTTGCTTTCAGAAAAAAACAACAGCTCTGAGCTTTAAGGTAAATACTTCATTTGAATGTAACAGAATTTTTTTTCATTCTGAAATATGTCACTTTAATTTCCCGGAGTTGCAAGATCTATGAAATTTAAACCATTTTTACTATATAAAGATGAAGCTCTAGACTAACCTGTATTTGAAGCTGTGATACAGTTGCCTGTCTGAGCTGTACCTATCTGCATACCCAATATACTCGATCATCAGTTTCCTGAGTGGTATAGGAACTCCATGGGTAGGATCTGCACAGTTAAGACAATGGGCTGGTTGAAGAAAATGGGCTAGCTGGATTCCTACCCTTCTTCACAAACTTGCTAATTTTACTAAATAGTTTACTAATTATTATTACAAGAGTTCTACAGGAGGCTCTACAGGTCTGTTTAGGATAGACCTAGAGATTTCCTCAGGAGGTTCCTACTGTGCATAGGCCAGCTAAATGATGCTATTTGCAAGCTTGCATCCACTGGGGTTGATAACCAGGACAATCCAGGAACCTTCTTGTAGTTCAGTCTTTTCTATGTAGGAGATGCTTTGAATATAGCTTAAAATGGTCTGTAACTTATGCTGGAATTGCCCCATAGGACAGGGGGCCTGCTAACTTATAGAAAGTCACCAGAACACCAGGTCAAGTCACATCTGACTCAGGTAAAGATGTCATGTCAAGGACACTTGAAATAGGCACCCTCATCATCATGCATATGATGATTGTTTATCCTATTTGAGAAATTTCGTTGCTTACATGAGCATGTATGCTTTTTTAACATTTAGTCTGTAAATAAATGTCTGTGCAACACAAGTAAATTGTGAAACTTGAGAACTATCTTGTATTTTACTATTTCAGTGCACTAACCATAGTTTTTTTGGAAAATTTAAATAAAGTTTTATTTGCATATAAAAAAATTTGTTAAACGTAATACCCACTTTGTTTTTGTAATTTAGATTCTTTTCAGCTATTCCAATAGGGTTTTCTCTGGTTGGTTTTTTTTTTTCATTACATTCATGAAGGCCAAGAGCTTCTAACTATGGAAACTACAAACTTTTATAGTCACAACTAAAATTATCAGGACATGTTTATGGTAATGAGAAAGTTACATTCACTTGATAATCTCCCTATTAAACATTAAGATATGTACAAAATTTTAATACTGAAAAGTGAGATTTCAAGAAATGGATATTTTTTCCATATTGATTGCTGTAACAGTTGCTATGATCTTAGAACATATCTCTTTATTTTATTCCTAGAAGAATATCTATTTAATGCTTGAACTTCAGGAAAGGTGAAGTCAGGTAAAATTAACCTCTTTATATACTCCTATATCCAAGCGATAAAAGAAGAGTTTTGAAAGACAGAAAAAACAACTGTCCAGGGGAACATGTACCTGATGAGTATCACTGAGAGCAACACTTGCTCAAGAATCTTTGTAAAGCAAAGTACTGAAATTAGGAGGAGAGCAATATTCAGTAAATTGCTCACTACAAATTGTAAGTCATTTTTCCTAATACAATCCCTAATTTATTAGATGATATTTAGCAAAAAAAAAAGCACTCATTAAATTCTATTATACAATATGTTATTAATCTATGTCTTAAGAAACAGTTCATTTAAAATTTGATATGATTTATACAAGAATAAAACTCAGTTGTGAAAACTGTGACTGGGAAACAATGTGGGTTGTGCAATATTTAGCCTATGTACTTATGTATAAATCTCAGCACTCAAAACCACGAAGTTTTATGCACCATCACAAATCATCTTTGAAGTGAACAAAAATTCTAAGCCTGCAAAAGCAGTCAGTTTAACAACTTGATCAATGTACCAATACTAAAGTAAACACACACAAATCAGTTTCTAAATCTTAATAGAGAAAAGTCTTATATTAATCTAAACAGCATTTCCAACATAAACTGACTTTTTAGAAACAATGTACTATATTTTGTGAATTGTTAGTTAAAACAAGCAAACAAAAAACTTGTTCAAGATAAAATTTTGACTAAATTAAAATCAATGCAGGTAAATTCATCTGTTACATACACACCACATGTTAAAAGAATAGAATGTTCAGTAGGATAATAAATCAGATGTAAATCTGTCTAACATGAAAGTATGGTTCTACCATATCATACATGCCTAAAGGACTTTGTCAATGGTGATATATCACCATTGGTGAATCAGAGCTCAAATCAGTTCAGCAGTTTAATTACCTAGGTAGCCTCATCTCCTCAGATGGTGAGATTGACGGAGAGATAGACAACAGGTTAGCAAAGGCATATAGTGCCTTCGGAAAGCTTCATAAAAGAGTTTGGCGAAATAAACACCTGAAGAAAAGTAACAAGATCAGTGTTTACAGAGCCATTGTGCTGTCTACTCTTTTATATGATTCCGAATCATGGGTCATCTACCGCCACCACCTGCATCTCCTAGAACGCTTCCATCAACGCTGTCTCTGTACAATCCTAAACATTCACTGGTCAGATTATGTGACCAATACATCTGTTCTAGAACAAGCAGCAATCACAAGTATTGAGGCCATGTTGCTGAGAACACAGCTGTGTTGGGCAGGGCATGTCTCAAGGATGAAAGATCACCACCTCCCTAAGATCCTGCTTTATGGTGAACTTGCCACCGGCTGCCACAAGAGAGGAGCCCTGAAGAGAAGATACAAGGACTCCCTGAAACAACATCTCAGCCTTGGCCATATTGATCAACATAACTGGTCTACTCTGGCCTCCAACCGGGAGGCCTGGAGACACACCATCTATAACATTGCTGATGTTTTTGAGAAAGCACGCAGGATCACTCTTGAGGAGAAAAGACAATGCAGAAAGAATCGTGCCTTGCAGAATGTACCACCTAAGGAATCTTTCTGCTGTGCCTTTTGCAACTGGACGTGCCTATCTCATATTGGCCTTTTTAGCCACCAACGCTTTTGTAACAAACGTGGGTAGTGCCCTTCCTAAATCTTCATTTGCAAAGCCTAGCCATGATGAAAGGACTTTGTACAAACCAGGACAGAATTTCTGTTAGTTTAAGATGGTTAATCCATGATATTGCATTTCTGTGTTATTCAGAGCGCAGTAATAATTATAGCCTATGTAGACTATAAAAGACTAAATAATAAATGAATAAATAAATATTTTGGTCATAAATGCCACCATTTTTCATAGTAAACTGAAAGCTGAATTTGCCCTGTAAGATTCTTCACAACTTGGTCAAAGCAGGTCGAAAACTTCTTTAGATCAAAATACCCTGTGAAAGTCTAATCAGAAACTGTGTTTAACTGCAGAGGAGCTCAGAAGAGTGACCCCAGATATGAGCACCATTGAAAACAAGGTTACGAGATTGGAGTGATAGTCCAAGTCCCGCTCCAGTCTATTATCAAGATAATTTTCTTGAATGTTTTCTGTGACTCTCCTCTATTTGCACCCACATGACCGTAGCTAAACAGCTCTACCAGGTAACAGAAAGCCTGCCAGGTAACAGAGGTCAGTTTTGTCCTAACCACATAGGTAACCTGTGCTTCTGCTGACACCCTTTGTTTCATCTAGATTACCAGAAAAATAGATCTACATAATTCTAGTATTTATTTAGAATCAACAGACAACCTCTATCTCCTCAAAATGGATCACAACACTCAATGCCCATGAAGACAGTACATATCACTGACAGTAAAAACAAGATGTAAAGCTACTATGAAAATGCATTTGATGAAGTGAGAGATTTCAAAAGGTATTTTTTCCACTGTTTAGTATGAATATTCCACCAGTAATGTCAATTCAGCAAAGAAACACATGTATCAAGTTTGTCCAACCAGAAATAAGAGAAATGGAAAGTTAAAATAATACTTTTATTTTTTCTCTTTTCTTGACATTGCTCTTGTCAGAGTAACAGATAAGCACAGGAAGCATCTGTAAATTAGAAAGCTTGAGATACATCAGCTCTGCTGTTTCAGGAGACAATTTAATAATATAACTGTCAATTTGTTAATTTAACTCATCACAGAGCTGGCATTGCAATGTAGTTGAAAAATTGATAGTTTTACAAAATTTCATCTTGGGAAGAGCTGTTCAAAATGTGAAAATATAAGCCATATGATTTTAATTAGTTTCAAGTTTGATCCTTTTATTTAGCAGAATAATCATATTAACAGAATTTATATCTTATTCAACTGATTTTCAGGAAACACTCAATTTCCAAAATATTATATCTGAAAAATTAATCTAAAAGTACAGCAAATAATGCTTGTGAAAGTTATATCACAGGGTAGAGGTAGCCATATGAGTCACATACCGCTCAAATTTCACATATAAATTGCAATCGTACTTGTCTAGAATTTATCATTATAGTAGATGCACATTTCAGATATACGGTTCTAGATGAACTTAATGGTTAGGACCAATTAAAGGTAAAAGTTCTTTGATGTTGGAATCTACATGAAGAAGGCAATGTTACACCAAAACTTGTTATGGGTGAACCACATGTGCAGAGCCTAAAGTTTGTTACTACTCCAGTTAATGTCTAATTTATGGGCCTAACATATCTAATTAGTATGGAAAATTCCATATCTAAATTGCTATACAAAAAATTCTTAGTACCTGCTCCTTTTCTCCTCCCAAGTGCAAGGCTGACAGTATTAGTCTTCCTCAGAAAGAGGGAAGCACAACAAGTGTCTTTGTTGGGAGGAGCATGATGTTCATGACAGTACCATCTTCTTTCTCAGCACTGGGTATGCTTGGGGCTATTTTTAGATGTTTTCATAGCAGTCTGCTTCCTTCTCAGATGGACTTTATGATGGCACAAGTCCTCCAGTTCTAAATCTCCTAAAGAGTACTTTTATCATACACCAAATGCTTACGTCTGACAGACCATCACCATTAAAGGTATTTTAAGACACTAAGCTAAAACAGGTGAGAAAATAGACACTTGATAACTTAAAAATTGTCAAAACAAGGGAGATGAAGCTCAGGCAAAGTTCAGAAAATCCTTGAGACCTTGCAGTTCCAGGTTAATAGACCCATAGCCTTCTGCTAGTAAGAGCAAAATCATATTTTCCTGGCTACGGCAGCATGTTCCCTAATGATGGCATAAGCTTAAGAGACTTATATTAAATTAATAACAATGCCAGATGCTACTGATTTCTCTTTGCCTAAGTGTCCTACCTTCTAAATGGGGATGTTGGTGCTGCCTTACCTCAGAAAGGTATTAAAGATTAAAATAACGTCATCTATAAGAGCTCTATGAATGTCTATAATAAACATCTGACCTAGGAAAGCCAATTAACTAAAAGCAATGCATGCAAACAGAATTACAGTTCTTTCAAGAACACATCTCAGGAAGGATGATGACCTTTTACAGAGTGAACTCATCCTGCCATGAAGGCAAGGGAGATACAGAGAAGGGCAACTAGAGGAACCTTAATAATGGAACAGCAGTATTATGAAGGGAGACTGACCAAGCCCGGACTCTGCAGTGTGGAGAGGAGAGGACAGAGGGGGGCAGGATTTACTCTGCTTTACAAAATCAAGGATATAGTATATAATCCAAAAGGAGGATTGTTCTCCAAATCTCAAAATACAAGAGCTAAGAGTCACTTTAGAGGCTATTTGGAGATTAGTCTATAATTAATAAAAGTACTTCTCTGCAGAGTAGGTAAGGTATTTCTGGAACCCTATGCCACAGAAGGCTGCAGAGGCACACAGTATCTGCAGGTTCATAAAGGGACTAGAGAAATTTGTGGACAAGTCCCTAAACAAATCCAGAAATTATAAAGAGATATATCCTCTAAAATCCATAAGAAAACACTTCTGTGTGCTAAGGGACCACAAAAAAATGGAGAGTCTTGCATGTTATCCCTAAATAGCATTTTCTATTTCAAGTGTCCAAGGCAGTTATGCCTTATATTCTTAGGTATTGTATTGGTAGGCAGGACTGTGTTTTTCTAGCCTTTATTTGTCTCAGGATCACATCAAACTCCCTTCTGAAATCCAATCATCTTCTTCACTCCACTGTCTGTGAAAGCTGTGACTCAAACACCTGCAGGCCAGTTGCTGACCTCCTCTGAAGCCCCATCAAGGTAGTCATTACTGTGTGTATCATAAACATTTGTATTGAATCTTGAGTTCTGCATGTGTGACAACAACTGCTGAATGTGATTTGGATGCACACAGTTCTAGTGAAGCAAGCACTCAAAGCTTCCTCTTACATTCTAATCTGGAAAGTTAAAAGACAAGATGAAAACAAATGCCACAGGTTCCCTTGTGGCTATAAGCTCTACCTTTTGCATTTTACCAAGAATGCTTAATTCTTTTCAAAGAGAAGGTCTGAAATTTTAAAGCAAATGCAGCTGTATGATTCAATAAAAAATACTTAAATACTATGACAGTTTAATGTCAGAGAAGTTACTGCAAATTGTCAGAGAAAAGAATTCATGTAAAGCAGAAGCTTTAAATCAAATTATCCAGGCACTTAATCTTACAAAAACTGTATGATAAAACTCCATGTATATACATCCTCTTAAAAGCCACCACTTAAGATGATTTTCAGCCACCCTTAGCTTCTGAAGGCACATGAGCCCTGGAGGATTACATGACTATTTGAAATTTGATTTTCCTCATGTTTCTTATCCTATTGGTTTGCCATAACACCACCACCTTGCAAAGATAAGGAAAACACTCAAATGCACAACAAATCAACTTAGCTTAACTAATGACCATAATATGCTTCTAACGTTATCTGTGGAAAATCTTTCTCTTCAGAAATCACTGCTTTTGCACCACTTCAGGCAAGCAGCAGATCAAGCTACAGATTGTCTTTAGTCATGCTTTTGTTCCACAAAACATCTTCACAGAAGCCTCTCTGTTGGGTTCATCAATTTAGTTGTAAAATCCTTCCATTAGGGACTAATAAAAAAAATGGGACTAAGTACAAACATACAGTTCAGAACTTCTCAGGAAAATAGATACTAGTATTGTATATACTACAGAGAGGAATCACTTATTAGACAAACTGTATTTAAAGTATAAGTTAATCAGATTTAAAATATGTAATTAAGGGTTAAATCTCTGTTGAGTGTTGGTGGTTTGTTGGATTCTTTGGTGTTTTGTGTTTTGTTAGTTTTTAAACTTTATTAGGCACCTTCTGTGTGCAAAGAACTCAAATCTGGTCCATATCTGTTGTATAACATGCTGCGATTTTTTATGATTTTTCACAACATCACACATATATTTTCCCCTGCATAGACAAGGTCGTAGCAAAGCATGTCATTCTAAACTATGATAGCATCTCAAAACTAACAGTATTTGGAGAGAAGCTGTCTCACAGTGCTGCCTCGCATACTATTTTGTATTTTGTCATACTGCCTACAAGGGTCATTAGTGAAAAGCCACATCAGTTGAGCATCCACCTGCTTTTGAAAATCATACACTTATGATTATGGTTCTGTTTATGCAACTATTTTTCAGTCACATTTTAAAAGGCTTGTAAAGTAACATCTGAGTTTGTTCTCAAAAGTTATTTATTGTTTTATGCTCTAAATAACCTTTCCTGTCTGTTTCATGATAAAGAATCGCCACTTTAGAAATGTCTGATATTTGCCTTCCATCAAACCCTTTCTATTACTGAGCACTTTTGTGAGCTAGGAAAAATTAGTTATCAGATTCCTTTTCTTCGCAAGTACTTACACATGTAAGAGACTGGAACATTTTAGAAGACAGTAAATTATAATTATTTACCTTGCCTGACATCCCATCTCTTAAACACATTTCACTTTCAGAAGAAACAAACTGGCCTCGTGGCCAGCAGGAATCCCAAGGCAATTCTTCTGGTGATGCAAATCAAACTAATTATATTTGTCTTCTTTTATTCTAGCTTGGAATGTAGTTCGTAAGCTTTGGGTTGGATTAAAGCTTTATCAGAAATGTTCATTATTACTTACATGTTCACATACTGCTTTTCATTTACATAACACAGAAGTTTGTGTACTTCACTACATTAAATAGAGCAAAAAATGTAAGGGGTATCAAATATTTGCTGATTAGAAAAATATGCTGTGAAGATAGTAGGTTACTGTATGCTACTTCTACAGGTATGGTACAAGTATAGTACAAAAACCTCTGCAATTTGGAGTTACTTGGCTGTTAAATTTTTATCTTACAACTTATGTGAAGATTTTTAAGGTTTCTGATCATCCCCTCCTCAAATGTGACAGTATAATATCACGGGAGATTGGCCCTTCATTTCTAAGACTTTCTCCTCCTTTCAGCCAAAAGTATTAAATTTCTGTGTGCTTCCTGGGTTTCTCACTCTAACCTTTCTTTCTGCAATAGCTATGAGGTATAACTGTAGGGATGTTGCAAATAACAAATTCCCAGCCTTTCCAAAGTTTAAAAGAACATTTTTGTTTTTTTCACATAATGTCCCAATGAGGATGTTCATATATATATATATATGAGGATATTCATACATATATATATCTATATATCTATATATATCAGAAAACAACAAATCCCTATTCCCTAAATACTTGCACAGACAAATACTTTCAGTGGATTATTTATCTCAACCCTGAGGTGGATTTTTATCATTATTTGATATACCCAGGGGTAGCTAAGAAAATACAGGAACAGTCTTTGCAATCGGAAGAAGGCCTTTAGCTGATACACATTCCCAGTCCTTTTCTTATATTCATAATTTACAGTCACACACAGACATATTCAGTGAAACACATTCAATTCTTGCAGCCTGAATAGTGACTAGGAAATACAACACTGGTCTTCAGTCTGAAAATAGAGCTTCACTGCATTCTGTGACGTACTGAATGCTCAGTATAGTGCAGACATCAGAGTGATGTAAACTTCAATTTTCTCTCCACCCTGCAGTTCAAAAAGCTCTTCCTCCCTCCTCCCAATTTTCTTCCAAGACAATATAAGTGGTACAATACTTTTGTGGAAATGAGAAGCTAGTTGCTGACACTTTGAATAGAGAAATTAATTAGCATTTCCATATCAGTGTAAATAGCAGTCCCTGGAGGCATGCAGTGGAGATAATGAACATCAGGATTAACAATACACTTTACAGATATGAGACTATTATTACACCTTAATGACAACCAAACGAACAGTCTTCAAGCAGTCAAAAGATGCTGTGTAATAACAGATTTCTCCAGGCTATAAACTGGATAAGGCAACTACAGCACTCATTCACACAGATACACAACACAGTGTTATCTAGCAGACTATCTTGTGGGGGAAATTTTCAAAGGACATGACTGGAAAGATACAATCCATAACCATAAATATTTCTCTGTCATATCCAGACTTTCAACAGTCATTCATTTTTTGAAACGATGTGACACATTAATTGAAAATAGTAATAGTCAGTCCACTGAAATATACGAAGTGATGTTGTGGATATCCAAATTAATAGCACAAATTCCAGATAAAATATCCATCTTTCCTCATTACTATAATCTCACTGGGTGCTGGCTATGTTTCAGAGCCAGTCAAAACACTTGGTCCAAATAGGATTTTTTAAATTAACCTACTTTAGTTTATTCACAGCCTGATTAAACAGATAATTAAAAGTTACAGATGCATAACAGTACTAAATTACTGTAGGTTGAATGCATTTGTGAGAAAGATTATTAGTCTTTGAGACATTGGCAAGTACCCAAGTGGCTATGATGATGAAGATCTACCAAGGTTCAATTATTTGGCTGTCTTCAACACATTTTTTTCTGATTTTTTTTTTATTAATTTAAGCAACAGTAGGAAACTCAGAGTACTAGTCAAACCAGCATGAGTTTAGTAGGCTTTGAGTTTGAGTCATTCCTCGCCAAGTTGCACCAATGAAAAAATATGTATATCTCTATTCACAACACAGTCTCTGCAGCTGAGTAATTCTATTTAACTCTACAGGAAACTGACTTGTCTTCAAAAATTCCCTACACTCTGCAGATACTTGTTAAGAAATAATGACAGAAATTGGCCTTTTTTACTGTAGTTCAAAGACAAGATTCAAAGTAGAGATAAAGTAGGTGACTCCAAATTTTCAGCTTCTATGATGTTAGCCTACAGAAAAAGACTGTAATTGGGATCCACAGGATTCTACTTTCTGCAAAACAGCAGAACTGAACCTTTGGCACAGACACAGATTTGGGCTGACACAAAAAATGACATGCTTAAAATTTATTTGGTACCGGTTGCAAAGCAAAGATTTCTCCCTGTCTACTGTTTCTGAAGCTACTGACTGACATGGATGTTTATTCTTTTGATTTCTGAAATCCTCAAACCAAGTGTTTGATTGCCTTGGTTAGCTGAGAAACTGACTCTTTTTCTGTTTTTTTTAAAACTTGTCAAGAATAGGAAATACAGAAATTTAAAGCTTGAAATGATTGAATGAACCATCCAAAAGTTTGAAATATGGGTCTAGACAGCACTTTTAAGTGGTAGGCAGACAAACTCACGCAGAGTTATTTCCTTATTACTTAGGCTGTTTTACATGCCTGTGAACTAAATAACAATTTTAGGTTTAAAAGTGCATAAAATAAGTCAAGTAACAGCTAATTAAAGAGCACATCCGTCAAGATATCAATTTGTTTTGCAGTTTGCTAAAATATGATTCAAAAAACAAGAAATCTTTTGTGGAATTTCATGGTATGGAGAGTTTCATGTTTCATATGCAAACTTCGTTCTACAGGAGGACAAAACAAAGTCTTGAAAAGATTAATTAATCTGTAGTTATGGTCTTATATACCCCAATAGAAATTGTTAACAAGTGCCAAAGAGTGCCTGGGGTCTCTCATCTTTCAGTTTAAGTCCCGTGATCTCCTGTGTGGTAGGACCTTGACCGGGTTGGGGACTAGCAGTGTCAAATGGCAGCCCTTAAGGGGAGTTGAGGTTGGAGAAGGTGACTCTTTGGCTTTTGCAGCAAGTCCCTGAGAGAGGAGCTGGGGCTATGAGAAAAAAAAGAGGAAAAAAAAAAAACAAAAAACAACCCAATGAAAAAAATTCCACTCACATAAAAATAGCTCAAAGCAGTCAGGAGAGGGAGGAGGAAAACCTCATGATGAATGTCATATATACTTTTGTACTGAGTTGACCTTGGCTGAACACCAGGTGCCCACCTAGCCGCTCTATCACTTCCCTTCCCAGGCAGACAGGGGAGAGAGTAAGGTGGAAAACAACTCGTGGGTACAGATGAGGCAGTTTATTAAAGCAAAGTAAAAACTTGCATGTGCAAAAGCAAAGTGAAAGATAACATGGTTTATTCTCTCTTCCCAGCATCAGCTATGGTCGGACACTCCCAAGAAGCAGGGCTTCAGCACGTGTGATGGTTCCTCAGCAGACAGCCATTGGAGACAATGAATGCCTGCCTTCCTGCTCCTTGCCTCAGCTTTTGTATCTGAGCTGATGTCATATGGTATGGAATATCCCTTTGGTCAGTTGGGGTCAGCTGGCCTACTTGTGTCCCCTCCCAGAATCTTGCCCTCCATTGAGGAAGGAATGTTACAGTGCTGATGCTGTGCTCAGCAGTAGCCAAAACACTGGTGTGTTATCAACACCCTTCTAGCTACCAATGCAAAGCACAGCACTGTGAGGGCTACTATGGGGAAATGAACACCATCTTAGCCAGACCCAATACAACTTTTCACAAGGAGATACTGAGGATGCTGATATCTTGGCACGATACTACCTCTCATTCTTGAAAGAGAGACAAAATGTCAGTCAAAATATGTGGACGTGTGAGTACACACCAGAAAAAAAAGGAGATGCCGAGAAATTTTTGTATAACCATTTTAACTGTGTTAATACTGTAGTCATTAAACAATTCAGACTAGTGGTGAATTCTTGGTTCCATATATATGGTACGCCCCTAGCAAAATTTTGAGTAACATATATTGGCATTGAGATGTGACTGGACATAAAAAAAGTATATTAAATATTGACTACAGTTTCCCATTGTCAAAATGGCACAGGATTCAGACATAGGTTCCCTGTCTTAAACCTAGACATAAAGACCAAAATACTGAAAAAATACCTGTTATTCTGAATGCTATATTTACTCTATGTCTATGTCTATGGAAACTGATCTTTTTCAAGACACTAAAAGTTTGGCAAAAACACTTCTAATCTTAGAAAGCTTACTAAAGTTTTTAGCGAACAGCAAATTTTCTTTCCAAATAATGACCTACCTTTTTCCATAATACTACACCTTAAGAACCATTTTGTGTGTCTTGTCTGCTGAGTCCTCTCCATGATGTAAGCCAGGTCATATACTCTGTTTGCAATATAGGGTAAAAAGCAAAGATATGTTATTTTGCTTCCTTTTTACCTCATGTTGGGATCTTAACTTATGAGTCCTTAAGAATAGAAGATTACTTAATTTCTTTGACTGTAGTCAGAGACATAAAAAGTAATTGATTTAAAAGGAAAGAAACTGTAGACACAAATCTATTTACAAATTGCTGAACTGTAAGCAACAAAAAAGCTATGAAAACTCCTTTTCTTGTCTGTCCTCCCTCTTTTTCACAAGTGTAACACTTGTTTGCAATATACCCTGGTTCTACCAGGTTTCAAATACAGCAATCATCATGTGAGGGAACCTGCTTAATACCTAAGAAATGTAACTGTATTTGATAAGAAATTGCTTATTGAAAGTGTCAGCAATTATTTTTTTTGTGAAACCCCAAGTGTTTATTAACACTGCACTTTTAACCATTCTTTCCTGCTTTACCAAAGAATTTTGCAAGTCCACAAAACATAGTTCCTTCACACAGAATGAAGAGGTCAGCTTAACTTCACTAGCTGAACCTAAAAGAGAACTATGCACTGTGCCTGTGGCATTTTCATTCACTCACATGAAGAATGCTGCCTTACAAATAAGTGTACTTTAAATTACATTTTACCTGCTGTGAAGACCTGTGTACTTCTGCAGTGAAATATGTTTTCATTTGGAAGTTGTCAGTTCCTCAAAGGTGAAATTACTAGGCATTGTTCCAAAAGAAATCAATACATAATATTTTGTTAGAAGATGTTAGGAGGGAAATACAAATAGGACTGGTAAGCTTGTCTTTATGAAGATGTCCGAGATAATGCAATTTCAAGTTGTTTTATTTATGCTATTATTTATTACCATGCTTAATATAAAAAAGTCAGTGTGCTTCCATAAAAGTAGAACATTTATCTGTGCTTGTGTCCTAATACTTCAAAGGTAACATATAAAATAAATGATTTCTTAATTGCCTCTTTAAAATACTGGTGCATACATTTTGGAAAGCTGAAGTGTGAATGTTAATAATTTCAAGTCTCTTTGTGATGAATTTTACTGTATTTCTGGAGGTGAAAATACAATTTCTCCAGAAAACCTACACCAAGGAACTTGTTACCAATGTTAAACTTAATTCTGTCATTTCACGTAAATGATCAGGGCAATAATTTTCTTTTGAGTCACAAAACCTGGTCACAAAGCACTGAAAGAAGAGTGTCACAAAGGCAACAGTTTAATTGTGACAAGTGTATTTATTTCAATATCTTTTCTGGTTCCCCTCTATAATCCAGAATTGTGAATATAAAAGTGATCCTAGACACACAAAAAAGAATGTAAAAAAAATGTCATACATATTGCAATAAACCAAGACTGGCCAAGCTTAGAGTAATATCCTGTCTAAAGGGGATTAGCAAGTTATTAATGCTTTGCAGTTGTGGTTCATCCCACCATCTGCTTTTCAAGTCTTTCCTATCAACTATGGGCACCAGTGGCTTAAACTTCAGAATCTTTTAAATGTTTCAGTGACCTGGGAAAAAAAAAGCCACATAATTGGGATTAAAGTATAACACCAATTTCCAGTCCTGTATTTTGCATTTAATAGATCTATCATCAATTAAATAAGGGCATATGTTAGATGAGTTCTATGACCAAATCCATCCATCTACATTGCTAAAAGGCCATGAAATAGCTTCTTTGATATTTTATTACCACTGAGGTGTAAAATTTAACAGCAGAGCCAACAGTAGCTGAAATCTCTCTCTTCTGGGAAAAGGACAATATGCAAGATTTAAAGTCCAAGTGAAAAGGTATTAAAAAGTAGAAGATGGATGGTCAGAAAGAAATTCTGTCAGTAAAAGCCATTAGCGAAACATGCCAAAATCAAAAGACTTCCCTTTCAACAAAATACGCTTTTGACAGTTTTCGAATTCCAAGTGCTCATTTCTTCTTCTAAAAGAGACTACGCTTAATGCAAATGTGTTCTGTGCTCTCTACTTCAACTGAACAGTCAAGAAGAGCATTGCAATTCAGATTCATTCACTGCATCACCCATCACTTGCATACAGTAAGCACTGAGGGTGTCAGGATTGTCACAAACAAATCTTTTTGTTGTTCATGGAAAACAAGTATTTAGAATAGCAATAAAACTAACTTCAAGTAGCAGGATATAATAAATGTGCAGTAACTTGTGATACTTGACTCAGTTTTGATACTTACACTCAGGAATGTACAGAGAAGAGAAAGAGGGATCTACCAAGGCATGTAGGTCTAAGGTGTTGTTCTTCACTACTCGAAAGTCCCACTGTCTCTCCACCTCTGACATTAGCACCAGCTCTTGCCTCGATGACAGTACTCTGCAAAAAAAACAAACCAAAACAAAAACAGTGTAAGACCCCAGTCCTGGGGCTACGAGCTCAACTAGTAGTTTTACTTTAAAAATATACACAACTCCAAAAGTTCACCATTGAATATTCAGAAGAGCCCTTGGTTCTTAATACCTTGAGGAAGTGTAAAGAAAAGACACTGCACACATTTTCTCTGGAGATACCTTTACTGATAACTTGAGAAAATACGGGAGAAAATAAGGGAAGCTGTCAGAAGTTCAAAAGAATAACATAAAACCAAAACAAAGCATTCCACAAAACTATGACTTAGCACATGCTAACCCACACAATTTAGCAACATCCAACCCATTTGGTCCCAAGTTACCTAAAATATTACAAAAGGAGATTAAGGGAAGAAGGAGTAAAGAAAGAGAAGAATAAGAGAAAAATAGCTACTGATGGAGAGCCTTCAGCTTCCACACAGCCAGGAAGCAGGTCTCAAAGAAAGATGGAGCCTCCTGTTGCAGTTTTTATGTGTTCTGGTCCCCTGTGGTCACCCCTCCCTGGTGGGACTTCTGGCCCACTGGCCACTCTGGGGCTCTGGGGTGGGGTGAGAGGTGGTGTTCCCACTGTGTCAGCCAACCTAAGGATGTATTAGGGGATCCAGGAGGTGTCATTCAAAGGCTTCTGATCTGCCTTTGAGTGACAGCTACTCCAAGGTCACCCTAGAAGTCTTTCAGGGTCTGACATGCAGGATACCACATTACCTTACCTCCTTGAGATTTGACCTGTCCCACCCCATCCCTATACCCTACACACATATTTGAGTTGGTTCCAACCCAATAATTAATAAAAGAATAAAAAATAATCCAGTGTCTCACAACCAAAAAGCTTCAAAAACAGATTGTGACAGGGTTAATGACATTAAAAATTTGAGATAAAGAAATTATCTGGGTTTTTTTTTTTGTAATCTGTTAAAAAAACCTCTCTCTTGCTGGGAATGCAAATATATTTTGCGTCCAGACTGTCAGTATTCACTGATTTAAGATTACATTTGGAAAATATCTGTTTTCCTTTTCCCCACAGGAAATCTCTTCTCTGATTCCAAAGTAGCAAATTATAGTCTTCAGAAAAAAAAAAAAAGAAATCACTAACAGTTTAGAAGGCTAATATTAGAGTAATTTTTACTCATCAATAAATTCCCACAAACATAATCCGTTCGTTTCCTAGAGTAATCAATAGTACAGTTTTCAACAGGTCAGTAGATCACTTTAAATTACTCATGACGATGTGGTTTAGCAGTGCTTCTAAAAGGTTGAAGTCAAGTTAGACCCAAGACTGCACAGTAAATGTTTTAGTATAAATCAAAAGGTGGCATCTAAGTATGGTAGAAAAGGTAAATTCTATATGCCACTCCTGTGGCTCTGTTTAACCACACAGATCTAGAAGGTCTTTTTCACTAAGAAACTTCGCAATCTGAGGGTTAAATGATGACACCTTCACTCTTAACCTTTCCTAGGTCAAAAAAGCCCTCATAACTTTTACAGAGTAATCTTAGTTTGTGGAGTGCCATGCAGTTGTAAAGGCAGTACAGTTTTGTACCTCTTTTTCAGCAGGTTAGAAAAGTGCATGCAAATGACATTTTATCACATCATTGTTCGTGTTATGTCAAATGTGTGAGTTCTTTCAAATGAGGGCTTACTCAGGTGACCGATTTGCAGATCTCCACCAAGGCTTCTTTGATTGCAACATATTTACAATAACTTTTGCTCAATACAAAATACCAGACTCATATAGATATGTTATAGACCTATGGTAGGTCTTATCACATTCTCACAGAGAACTGACTTGAGAATCCTTGAATTTTAGGGGAGCATCAGACCACAGTGATTTCATATAAATTACTGAGACTCTTGATAAGTCTTAACCTTGCCCCATCACTTGGCTTTTAATAGCTTGTCAATCTTTTTTGAAAGAACATGAAAGAGTTTTTGATCTCTATAATGACAGTTAAGTAAAAACTATGTGTACACAGTCCTTTAATTCCAGTCTCATAAAACAGAGAAATAAAAAATCATGTAGTCATAGTATATTAAAAAACAAAACAAACAAACAAAAGCAACCAAAACCAAACCAATCAAATAAAAACCATAAAAACCCACCACCAACAAAACCCACAAAAAGAACCCAAAAAAATCCCTGGCTCACAAGTTATTTAACATGAACAAATGAACAAGAGATAGAAAGGGACGAGAAAAACAAGCAAACAAACAAGCAAATAAATACATGAGTACTTTCTTGTTGCTTGACATTTATTCTTTTTGTGCAAATCCAGATTAACTTTCTTGTATTAATTAAACCTTTGAGCCATATAAACAGGAGAAAGATACTAGTTAAAATGTTTACAGAAACATGGCATATAAAATATAAAAATATTTCTGACATATCTAAATAATACTCTTTGTAAGCCTCTAGCCAAGTTAAGCAAAACAATAGAAGTGGTGCTTAATCCTGCCAAAAGAAACTCACATACAAAAAATTAATAATTTGCATATTCTGCAAAAAAGATTTTTTTCTCCAGCTCGTCTAAAGAAAAGTGGTTATACTACAGAGAAATAATGTCTAGCACCTCCTAACATCAGGTTTAACATACATATATTTTTAAAGTAAGATTAGTTGTAAAGCAAATCCTAAAATGACTAAATTCTGTCATTTGGGTGTGGAGTACTATTTATCTTGTTTTGAATTGAAGATGCACTTTTTTACTCTCTAAAATAATTTAACCAATGAACTTTTTATATTAAAGACTATTTCCATGTTCAGATCTATTTTAGTTATTAGATATTTTCAGATTTCACAAGCTAAAGTTAGTTTAAATCCCACCTATACTTCAGGTAAATTAAAACTCCTTAGGAAAACATCAGGGACTGCTGGTGTTTGTAATTCAGTAGATGACATTTTTCTTTTTGTCATTACTAGTGAAATTCTACATATTAAAAGGAAACGTTATTGAATGCAATTTGTTATTATTACAAGATGTGAATAACTGAGGGCTCAGCCACTTGAAGATTCCATAACTGTGCTTTGGGAAAAATGATCTCCTGGTCATATTTCATTTTCTCTACTTTCTTACTTTCTGAAAACAAACTTTCTTCCTAGTCTACCAGCAGGTTTTCTGCATGCAATTGGAAGAGCTGCTGCGCTCCATTGCAGTGATGTGTGAAGATTTTCAAGGCACAAAGGCTCCAAGGTCTCATGGATCCCAGGGAGGTCTGCATAATACACCTAGACCACAGCTGGCAGGACGTAGGCTTCACTCCAGATAAGATTAGGAAGCTTGGAGCCAGGAAAGACCGTAGAAATGTCTGAGCAACGTACATCTATTCTAGAGGAACTCAAAGCACTGAGGATTTTAAGGAACCCTTAACTCATAAATTGTCATGAAAGATGACACAGTTTTATGTGTTAAAATATTTTTACCTCCTCATTCTGTATTGCAGTCTGTTGTAACCTGAGACAGAGATGTACAGGTTCTTACCCTATCTCCACTCCAAAGAAGTTTTGCTTTTTCCCACTAGTATTTCAACACATTTCACATCAAACATTTCTTCCTAGGTGGTTTCATGTAGACAATGTTTATTTCAAATATTGTTACTATTTTGTGATGGGAGATAATTTTTTCTCTCAAAGAATAATTTGTTTCTTGACTGTTTCACAAAGTACGACTACCAGTACTATTTTTGCATTTATAAAATTGATTTATTTAAAAAATAAATTTCATAATTTCAAAAAAATCAGTGGTTTTGTTCTTTATATAACACATAAACTCATCGGCATGACTATAAACGTATTACTCCATTCAGTTTGTACCATTGTCTCATTTGATAATGTTCCCAAAATCCTGCAAATTTTAAACTTTTGCATTAAATTGGAAAAAAACCCAATCAAACAATGCCAAACAACATCAACAAGACAAGGTCTGAGTGATATATCTTATTCTGTTATTTCATAAGCATGTAGTGATACAGACCAGAGAGGAGTAAGACTTTGTAGAACCTTAATAAATAATAGGATTCCCTTCACCCATCAGTAAATCAAACATATTACTACAGAAAATAAAGTGGGGACTTCCAGACATTAAAATACTTGTCAATACTGAGTTTAACAGTAAGAGTTGTTATTATTCAAACTTGAGATTTTTGTTTTCTCACTCATGGAACATCAGGACACACATTTTAATTTCAATGAATATTTGAGTTGTCTCGGTTGTTTCCTTTTATTTATTGTATTTTTAACAAAGTGAGTATCTGGATGTTTCATTCTTTGAACGTAGGAGCTAGGCTTGTTAGCTATTGAAAAGATATGCAAGTCACTACGAATTTAACTTTGTTCTAAAAATGACATATTCTATCGGTCAAACACAATAACAACATCTTAATAACTTTATAAAGAAAAAAAGACCAACGGTGGAATATGTGTCTGTCTTAGGAAAGCAGATAATACTGATGTCAGAGTCAAAGCTAAGACAAAAGTATCACCACACATCTGAACCCTTGCGCATGCCAAACAAACTCACTGGCTACTCCTATTCACACATATTCATCTATTCCTCTAGGTTATTTTTCAAACTGAAATATCTTCTGGGAGAGTCTTTAATTTTATTTTGGAAAAAATCAAGATTTGCAGACTTTACACAGTGAATCTTCATGCAAGATTTTTTGTTGTTTTGCAAGAAGTTTTGTTATGTGATTATCCTACTTTAACTCAAATTCTTATTTGGTTCAAATTCTTATCATTGCAAAGATTTTTAAGGTTGTGATTGAAGCATTGACTAAATCTCAAGCTGATATAAAATAGTGTACCCTTCATATTAGCTGAGCTGTTATCTGTTTTAAAATGCCCTTTTTTCTTCATGTGAATGTCAGAGGTTTTTAATTTACAGCTCATTTATGAGATAATGAAGCTCCTGGTATGATGTTAAAAAAAATTATAAGCTTGTGTGTTATGAAAATGGTTTTAAATTATTTTTTTTTAAATTGTAAAATATGATTTTCAGTGATGTTCACGATATCTATGATGCTGAAGGATCATATCCATTATTCCTTATTTGAACAAAATTCTGCTACAAAGGGCAGCAAATAAACGCTGCAGAGTTATAATGGTGAATAACTGAAGGCTACAGTCATCCACTAGGCATTACTGGTAATTCTTTTCTGAAGACATGCAAATAATCTTCCAATACAGAATTCCTATCCACAGCTCTTTCCATCTAATTATCTGCCCAATATGCAATAGAAATATTCCCAACAGTCTTTAGGATACATCTTGTTGGAGATTTTTTTGCCATGAATTATTCTTTTGGTTTCACCTCAATCCCACTGCCATAAAACTCTTCTACAATGATCTCCCAACTATATCTTTAAGTTGTACAGAACCGCCCACACTGAGCAAAGTTTCACTACACCATACCTTCTGTGCTTTTCTCACTATGCTATTTTTGACTACATATTTTAGCATTTCACAGAGATATAAATCTCCAAACCCATAGTGCAATCATCACCCTCACAAACTTTTTGATTTACAGTTTTTACTATTGAAGTGAATGAAAACTCAATCCAAAAGAGAAGTAGATGTGTCTCTGTTTCCTAAAATACGTCCTGAGGCATTCTTTTTCACCTGCTTTCGATGAAATTAAGTATACTTCAGCATACTGTGCCTACAATGTGAAATAATATCCAGGTGTAAATTGCCTCAGACATATAATAAGAAAAGTAAAATGCAAGGTACATGATTTAATTAGCTGAAGTTTTATTCAATTCATGCGGAGACTATGCCTTGGTAAATTCTACAGTACCAGTCCCTTTGATGAGAGACCTTGTTAAAATCCTTTTGAGAATCCAGGTAGGTTTCTTTGTTGTCATCCACAGAAGTTTGCTGAGAGCTTGCTGAGAGGTTTCTCATGTTTTTCAGTTTTTCCTGAGAGGCTTTTCCCCCTTATTCAGATATCACCATTCACCTCTCATAATGAAGCAGGAATAACAAATGATTTTGAATATCTGAGATAATCACTTTCAGAAGGTAATTATAAACTTGTCTGTTTCCTGTGATTTACATGTCTTCTGACTCTGTCCAGGGGCTCCCTTCCAATATGCTGGAGGGATGTGACTGCAGTGCACAAAGGCACACTTCATTGCAAAGAACACAGAGTGGATCTTCATTGTGTTTCACTTTAATTTCTGAAACTCCATTCATCTTATATTGACAGTAATTGGAAAGTCAACATGCTTTGCCAATTATTTTTTTTTCTCCTTACTTTTTTCCTTATTTTAGGAGTCTCCAGATTTTATTCCAGAAAAATCTTTGCAACTAGAAAATAAACTGAACTCCTTGTTTCCTTACAGTTTAAATAAGTAAAACACATTTTACAGAAAAATTGTGCAAATGGGCCTTTGAAAAAAGTCTTTATTAAGACACAGACCTTTTAATTACTCCTCTTTACTGCATAACACTTTCGTATCTGAATTCAGATTGCATTTTTTTTGCAATAAAAGCAATATTAAATGGAACAGAATTTTTTGTGATCCTCCTCTGGCCCTATTCTCAGAGGTCCATGTCTTTCCTGTACTGGATGCAGTACTCAAGGTGGGGTCTTGTGAGAGCAGAGTAGAGGGGCAGAATCACTTCCTTTTACCTTCTGGCCACGCTTCTTTTTATGCAACCCAGGATATGGTTGGCTTTCTGTACCGCAGGCACACACTGCCAGCTCATGTTCAATTTTTCATCCACCAGTATCACCAAGTCCTTTACCACAAGACTGCTCTTAATCCATTCATTGCTCAGTTTGTACTGATGTTGCACTTGGTCTTGTTGAACTTCATGGGGTCTGCACAGGCCCACTCCTGAAGACTGTCAGGGTCTCCCTGGATGGCACCCTTTCCCTCTAGGATATCAATCGTTTTTAATCAGCTGTAAACTTGCTGAGGGTACGTTCAATCCCACTGTGTATGCCACTGATTAAGATATTAGTCCAATAGTATTGGTCCAAGCATGGACGCTTGAGGGACACTATTCACTACTCATTTACCCTTGGACATCAAGACATTGAAAACAGACTCTTTGGGCATGGCCATTTAGCTAATCCATTATCTGTCTAACAGTCTGTCCATCAAACCTACCTCTTTCCAATTCAGTGTCCAGAGCATTGTGAGGTACTGTATCAAAGGCCTTACAGAAGTCCACATAGATGACATCGATAGCTGTTCCCTTGTCTGCTGATAAAGTCACTCCATCCTTCCATAAGGAGTAGTCAGGTATGATTTGCCCTTGGTGAAGCCATGTTGGTTGTTTATATTCATCTCCCTGTCTTTCATACATTTTGACATGTCTTCCAAGACAATCTTCTCTGTGATATCACCAGGTTGACTGGTTAGTAGTTCCCAGGGTCCTTTTTATTACCCTTTTTAAAAATGGGTACAATATTCCCTTTTATCTAGTCACCAGGGATTTCAGCTGACTGTCAGGAATTTTTAATTGTGATATAGAAAGTGACTTAGCAACTATATCAGCCAACTCCCTCAGCACCCAAAGTTGTACCTCATTGGGTTCATCAGGCCATCTCAGACATGATCTTCTCTTATGATGGGAGTGTCTTCTTTGCTTCAGTCCCTGCATGAGGTGAAACTTAATTATGATGAGTTATCAAGCAAAAGGTATACCAATTGCCTAAAAGCAGTCACAAAAATCCAGGTTCAAAGAATTACACAAAGGAAAAATGTCAGGGTTGACAGAGAACCTGTCAGCAGCCTGGCGATTGGTGATGAGGAATGTAAACAACTTTTAGGAAATATTTACTGTAATGCCGGACGGAACAAACGTAATGCAGCCCAGACCAAAAGTCACCAATCAAAATGTGTATAGTGTCACCAATAGCATGTCACAGCATGCACAGTGTCTTCAGTGTCACCAATAAGAGTGTGTGCAGTGTCTACAGTTTTTTATGCTTGAGACTTTTGACCAATTGTGTTGTGGCACGATAGTGTACAAAGAGTATAAAAGAAACACTTGAGAGCAATAAACAGCTTCCTGTTCACCTTACACCTGCACTACGTCTGATATCTGTGTCGCTTTGGCCGTTCCGACATTATCAGTGACAGAAAAAGACTTGGAGTATCCTCTCTTTTATTCATCCTCACCTCAATAATGATAACTATAACAATAGCAATAGCATTTACAGTAAAAAAATAAAATAGTTTACCTACTATTTATTAAAATAAAATAAGTTTTGTACAAAAAGAAATAACAATAAAGCATTGCTAACAGCACTTTTATTTTTACTGCAGTTATCTTACTGAAAGCACATTTTCTAAAAATGTTGCAGAAATTCTAGTTATGTTCATTTCTTTCTGTGCGATGAAAGAGAAAGTAAAAAGCAACAAAATTTACAGGTTGAAAAACTGAATTGGAGACAAGGATAAACTTTAAAGACATATGGATAAATTTTTGTGCAATACCAATCCAAGGCAGATAACTAGGTAGTAAATTCAATTTAATATAACATTTTATTAAGTGTCTTAGAATTATCAGCTTTACCTAAGTAGAAACAGAAAGTAAATGCAAACTTATAAAAGAATTCTATAATTCTTACTTGAACAATACAAAAGGCTAATGAAACAAAAAAATGAGTCACCTGTGCTGGTTTAAAGGTAAACCTGCAGGAGAAATGAACTCAACTCAAAAGAGATTATAAATCAGAGTTACAATTAAATAACAATAATACAATAAATACAATTTTACGGACAAACAATTGGTTTTAACCCACAAAACCCAGATGTATAACCCAGCACCCTGGGGCACGAACAGAATGGTGTTCGTTGGCCTCCATACTGAGCCCCATGTGGTCCCCTTGAATCTGAAGTAAAAGGAAAGGAAAACCTGTTTGTGACAGTGTTGATCACAGACTGGTCAAGAGCGGTGTTTGCAGTCCGATTGAGTTCTGGTCCTCCTCTGGATCTGACGAGTGGGGCCCAGAAGTCCCAAGACCCCAAGATTATATACACTCAGGTTCGAGTGGGAATGCCCAGTACCTCCCCCAGGGCGGGGAGTTCCACAATGGGTGATTGTGAGTCGTGAGATATTTTTGGAATCCTTGGTGGCCCATTAGCAAACATGACCCCTCAGGCTGGGTGTGGAGGTGCTAATGACTCATTGGAGGGGAGTTATCACACCTGAGTCATTGGTGTGAGGACAGGAACATCCTCTTATCTCACAGGCTTCTTAACACCCAGTTTATAGCCTGAGGGGTCAGGTGTGCTCTGGGCAGCTGCTGCAAATGGTCTATTGTTAACAGTTCCTGGGAAATGGCGTAGAGGGTGTAGAATACACAGTTTGCGTTATGCCCACACAGTGATGAACTGGTGCTGGCAGCTCTAACTAGGACAGCCACCTTATCGTTACTCAGAATTTAGAACTGTTACAGACTCTGCAACTATGAAATGTTTGACAGCAACAGTGTATTGACAAAATTACTTGATCAATGCTTCAAGGGCAAAATTAAAACCATCCTTTCATCCAGTACAAATAAATATCAGTGGAAGGTGCTCTTATACATAAATCAAAAATAAAAGTATGCAATACTTACCACAGGCCTTCTCCATTGCTTCCTTTCATCCTCTCTGTTGCTTCCCTGGGTAGACCATTTGCAGCTGATAAACATTTGATGTACAGACAACACAGAAAGAGGAAAACAGAATAACAACTGCCACTGGGACTGTGTCTAGCTCAGAAAAATTGGATCGGATGTGTAACCTACCTCTGCAGCCATCTTCTCACATATAGTGTAAGAAAAGCTGAGGCAATAGTATACATATTCAACCATAGTGGCCATTGTTACACATTCTTAAATCTCACATAACTTAGCACTCTATTTTGTTATACTCTATGCTAAATTTATTTAGCAGGCAGAAGCACTTCTATAAGTTTAAAGGCAAAAGACATGAAAACCAAGAGTGAGATCTCAGCTTTTCTTAACTTAGTGGGAATTTCACCACTGACTTCAAAAGAGACAGGATTTCACCCCGGCTGCATAACAGTCTTTATCAGTGGTTATGCAGATGGTCAGTACCTATAAGATTACGCTGAAAACAGAAAGAAAACAAACCTTAGTCTATTGACTGTTACTTTACAAATTGTGCAGACATTCAAATCTGTTGTGACATACCCCTAAGTATCCATGAGAGATCTTTTTTCAATTAGCATATTGCCTTCTATTAGCAAGGAAAAAGTTAATAGATTTTTGAGGTTTGTGATTAAAGAAATCTGGAAAACAGTTTTTGAAAAACAGAAATCTGACACTGGTCCAGTTCACAGTGAGCAGCCATATGAATTAACAAACATCACCAATGGAGAAACAAATTACTAGTCACAATTATTTTTTGGAAGAAAAACAAAATAAAAGTGGAGCCATATGGACTTGCTTAATGAGAAATTATTGTGTATAATATGCTTCTCTGATTATCTGTGGCTTATGTGACCATCTTTTTTTAAATCTAATGAATAAAAAAGAATGTATATACATATGACACTCTCACCATCTGCATTAAAGACCACACACCAGAAGTAACACTCCAAGCCTTCATAGAAGTTGTACCTCCTATGTAGTAGAGGTTTGGTGATTACTATCTAGTATTCCATCAAATACAGAAAAAGAAGGGAAAGGTACATAAGGAATTTTTTGCTTTATGCAGGTGACACAGTGGGTGGTACGGCAAGTCATCCTTTCATATTTTCAGTCCTACATTCTCACAGTTGTTTCTAAGCCGTGGTTTGAAATAAGTGTGCTTTAAACAAGACTGGGAATGTTTATGTTATCCTGCCATCACAGGGTGTCCATGCACAGTATTTATGATAACAACAAAGACATCTTCAGCAATTCTCATTTTTAGCTTTTGCCTAGGCAGCAGTAATAAGGCAGTCTAGAGTGCTGCCTCACTGGCTGTGACCAAACTTGCCTGTAAAATCTCTGGAGGCAGTGACAGATTTTAAGAACAAGTGACAATCCACGTACTATCATATGCTATAAAAGACCACTTGTTACTGATAGCTGCTTCAACAAGGTGTCCATGGCTATTTGTTTAAGTTAACAGACAAAATTATATCCATCAATATTAGCAATCCTCTTGAATTGCTTTAACTAGGCACTTGAATTCTGTTAACACAGCTCTGAATGAGAAGCAGGTGTTTAATGCTTTGATCTTTAGCCTCATGTGATGCAAATATAGGTGGTTTTCTCGACTGGAGATTAAGTCTACAGATCAGAGGAAAATGGAAGTCCCATTCAAAGGTCGTGGAACTAACTTGGTAAATACAGAATCAGTTCCCAGCTTTGATTTCCTCTATGACTTTAAGCAAGTCTTTCAGGTGAAGTAGCACAAAAAGGATTTAAATACATAAAAAGAGTAAGGCCACTAATCTCTTTGTAGATTTGAGTAAGTCAGTAAAGTGGCTGTGTTCTGTGTCTCTACCTCACAGAAGTAGCTGTGTATGATTAAACAGTATATGAGAGAATTACAGGCTTACATACATCGATTGGAAACACAAAAACCTGCAAGAAATAATGAGGATTGAGCTACTCCTTCCTCTAACTTTGCTTAGCCTGTTTTCATTGTAAAGCACCTGCACGCATTTTGTTCACTCTACAGCCTAAGATGAAAATGTCGAGCCAATCACAACAGCTGCAATAGCACAACAGCTATTTCAGCCAATTTTTCCTATGACAAAATGTAACTTTTTGAAACCCTGAGATCTCATTCCTATTAAAACAGGTAATTTAAAATTACTTTATGAGAAGCTATTTAGTCAACAGCTACTTGAACTGTGACAAAACTGAGCGTTAAAAGAAAAGCTAGGCAGGAGTGTAGAGGAGTTTGTCTCAGTCTTCTTAGCTCTGCCAACATTATTGAGAACAATTTTACTTTGAAAACTCACTGGTTGTTTCCAAAAAAACAACAAAGCAAGGTTCTACTAAGTAGTATGAGTAAAAGTAGAAAAATCTACATGTGAATTGATAACATATTCAGTGGGAAAAATGGGAAATATAATGGTGTTCCCCAAATGCTCCAAACATGCAATTAATACATGAAGCTATACAAAACAAAATGACATAGATGTATAGTTCAATCACTCAACAGAATATCCAATTTCCCACTAAAAAGCATACCTGTAAAGTCATATCATGCTGTCTTCTTTCTACTGTTTATGTACTTGAAGTGAAAAATAGCTACTGGATTCCTCCATATTCATAGAGCAAACAAATTAAATGACTGCCATTCAGTTGCTTTCATTTTTATTGATCCCTTCTCAATTTTTTTATGCAACCAACTGTTTACCATACTGTTATAATGGAATAATACAGCCTTACATTGCATTTTTTTATTACTATCTTTTTTTAAATCTCTGGATCACACAAGCTGGAAAAAAAATCAGCAAAAACCATGAATCAAAATTACATTAACGCTTTCTACATTTTAGATATTGAACAGTCAGCAGCCATTCCTAATTCTGAGCTATGTTTTATGTGCAAAACACCAGAGCCAAATTCATCCCCAAACATGTTGGATGGAAGAATGAATTTGCCCTATTGATTTAAGCAAAAGGTTTTAGTCTCTTGTAGAAATGCAAGACGTATCTCTCCTTGCCCATACTATACATTCTTGCTGTCAAACCTAAAATAAAACACATGTAGAATGCAAATGTATGACCTCTTCAATCTGACCTTTTAAAAAATGCGTTTAAAATGAATCATGATGAGGGCGTGCAAAGGCTTTAGTAGAACCTATGGCATTAAGAAAAGAATACTAAAAAAAATTAGCAGCACTTTTTGTAAACAGCCATTGTGTATTACAAACACAAAAACCTAACTGCTTGTTCAGCTCCCATTCATCAAGTGAGTTTTGCTTCTGGCTTAGCTGAGGTGTCATTTCCATCCAAATTAAAGAATTAGAAGTTTACTTTTTCCTGCCCTAGGCTACTCTACATGTGTTCTAATGTCCCCTCTGCCTAATTCTCCTATCAGTCTTAGTCATCATAGGAAAAGAAAGCCTGCAAGATAAGAGACAGAAACCTACAGCCAACAGCAAGAAAATTGCATGTTGTACAGATTACAAAACTGTATTAAGGAGTGTCATGAGAGCCTTTAATCTGCCTTTTTTTTTTCCCCTTTCCTTTCCTTCTTTTCTTTTTCTGGTTAGCCTTTATGGATCTGCATTAAGAACTATTATTAAGACTAGTATTAAAGAAAATTTTGAAGGTTTAATGTCTTTTATAGAATCATAGACTATCTCAAGTTGTAAAGGACTCAAATGGATCATCAAGTCAAGCTCACTGCTCCTTTCAGGACTACATAAAACTAAACCATATGAGTAAGAGCATTTTCCAAACTCTCCTTGTTCTTTGACAGTCTTGGTACCATGACCACTTCCCTGAGGAGCTTGTTCCAGTGACCAACCACCCTCACAGTGAAGTACTTTTTGCTAATATCCAGGATAGAAAACCCTGAAAAATAAAATAGAGAATTGTAATGTAAGCTCGGGATGTTCAGACCTAGAGATAATGTAATTACTGAAGAAGGCATGTGAATCTTTGTTAAGTTCTAATGGCCTTCAGTGACCTAACTTCTGGAGATTAAACCTGATTACATGACATCATTAAAATACTCATACAAATGAAAATTCAATAGTTATCTTTCTCGTGCAAACCATATGTGGTTAAGATCAATGTGCTCAACTCTCCATGCCTTGACAAACTCCTCATTCTCCTCATTCTAGCTTTAAGAAACATATGTGAGAAATAATTGCAGGAATAGCAGATTGAAATGTTGAAAAGAAATAGCTTTCACTCGGGGCACCCTAAAAGTTTCTTTGCTAATTGAAGCATTTTGATTTCTACTGTAGGTAACCAAGATGATCCTTCTATCAGTAAAATTCTAAAAAGTGAGGGATCCAAGTGGTGTTATTTATGATTTTTAGAACAGCGTTAGTATTTTGAAATATGGGTACATGCAAGGAAGTGGAAGGCAATCAGCTGCCAGAACGATAATAATGATTTGTTCAGCATACTGAGAAAAATAAAAGTTTAATACTTACATATGCAGTATGTGTGCTCATAAATATTGTCTAACAGAAGTCAAGTATTTTACCTTTTTCAATATTTAACCCTTATTGGAGAGATACATTGTAGGCCTATGTCAAAGTGCAATCACAATTATCCTTTCAGCTTCAGTGGATTTTGTAGTCAAGTAATCTGAAAATATGGGTCTTCTATTCCACTAGGCTAAGTTCTTGTGTAATTTAACACAAAATAATAACAATGTCACTGCAATGAAATATCATGTGCAAGTGTATTCTTTCAAATTCTACTGGGAATTTTCCAGATAAAAATCAGCATTGGAACTCAAGATTTTGTGACTTCTAAATCCAGACTGTAATCCATTTTAATCTACCAGATCCTACTGTTTGCATAACTAACCTTCCTGTCATTTATAATGACTGAGTGAGGAAAATTGAACAGTAAATGGTCCCTAGAGAGATCAAGGACCTAAGCTACATATTTCAGTAAGTGATATGAGAGGGTCACTTCAGTATTATATCAATTACTGAGGCCTGCATGTGGAGTCCCAATAAAATTCTCTGTGAGTTGAAACATTTCCATGTTGTTTACTCTACCCTGAGAGATCAAATTCAGGAGTGAGTTGTTGTCATGGATGAAGTGATGGACTTCACTTTCAAGAGAGAAGCAACAATATACTTTACTGATATAAACCAGTGAGTAAACAAAACTCACTGGTATATTCAACTGTGGTTTAACAAGATTCAATGGCAAAGTAGACTTTATTAACGGCTTAGAGGACAGGGTCAGACAAACATTGAATCACGAGGTTCAGAAAGGACCCCATTGCTTTCCAAACTCTTCTCAGAGAGGACTCTAGGTGTGGCTGGAACTGATCCAATCTGCTTCAAGACTTGATGAAAGGTTTATGCCTGAAGGATTAAATGTACACAACCAATCCTTTATATCACTTAGCTAGGATTTCAAAGTTTAACGTGCTATTAATCACTTATCAAGAAGCTGTTGTGGCAAGGAATATCCAAGCCTCAAGTAGTAACCTTGCAAGGTTAACTAGACAAGTACCTAGTTAAGGGAAGATCCTCCTGTCATGCAGGAGAGGTCAATGGGTCCTGACTTGCCCACTATGTATGGAGTAAGATAATTGACTCAACATGCATAACCTCTCTGTGAACTGATCACATCTGAAATTGAAAGACATTAAAAACTTTGGGGAAGAACCGGTCTGATGACTGAAATACTTTATGATATGGTTTGAAGCTGGCTCCCTCCAAGTCGCCACCCCCCCAAAACCTCAGGGAGAAGAGGGAAAAAAACAACCAAGAAAACTGAAACAAGAGAGAGACAGCTAAAGAAATATATATAAATATATTTACACTTATATTATAGTTATATACAATTGAAATATATATACAATTTCACAAGGAAAAAGGGAAAGGGAAGGGGGAAGGGAAAAAAAAAGGAACAAAACCAAAATAAAATATATATATCCCAATCAATAGCCCAAGATCTAGCAACTAAAAGAATTAGCAAAGAATATCTTACTACTCTTCTTGGGACAACAGAAAGTCACTCTGGAATGATCACCGGCAACCTTTGCCTCCCAAGGTCAACAAGGTCTTACCAGGCCTCACTCCCCAACCCGACAGACTCAACAGCAGGGAAACCCGCACCGCCAAAGCCACTGGAAGGAAAGAGACTGAAGGCCTTTCCTCCTTTCTTCTTATACCCTGGCTTACATAAAAATCGTATGGAATACTGGGTAAATCTGGGCACTTCCTTGGCTACAAACTGGTCACCAAGGAAGGCCTAGACCAAACTATCACACTTTATCTCTCATTATTTTAATGTATGAGATGTTGATAGATAGTAAATTATTATAAAGCCCTAAACAAGTAATAGTGCATATGTGCATACTAGTCTCATACAAGATGTAATCAAATCTGATTTAAGATTGAATCTTGAAGCTTAAAACTGCAAATGACCTTACTTTTTCCATTTTAGATCCCTAATATTTTTACTTGAATATTTTTTACATTTACTTTCAGAGTTAAAGTATGTGTGAGTCTATAAAAATGGAGACAAAAGATGGGAGCAAACAAGAAAAAATAAAATTCTTTGGTGCTTTTCCCTTGGTTTGCCCTCTCTTTTTTTGATCTGTTATTTGCCCTGTTGATTCTTCTGCCTTCTCTAAAACACATACTCTTTGTTTAGATTGATCATGGGTTTAGCAGACATGGAATTGTTACTATGAAAATCAACATAGCCTGAGAGAGGCGTACCCTGTGTTCCATGCAGAAAGTCAGTCTCTTCCACTGAATTCTGCAGAGTTCTCTATCAGACACGTAGGTGGGTATAAGAAAGATGAGAAATTTGCTAATTCTTGCTAGTTGTGGACACTAGGAATGTTTACACAGATTGTTACTTCCAGAGCTGTTTCAGGAAGTGTTGTTCTGTGTAAGAATATATGATGAGTGAAAAAGGGTCTCACTGAAATTCTTCCCTGATATATAGTTCTCAGCACTGCCATACTGTTGCTTAAGCATTTAAAATAACCCTACCCACGTACCCACTGAGCATTTCAGGACACGAGTTTGTATGTGAGCCATTGTACATGAGGTGTCTGATAGATCAATCTTTAATCTTCTTTACACTTTTTTCAATAGTTAATATTTTCAGCCCTTGAATCATTTTGGGGCAGTTCCACAATTCAGTGGTGAAATATATGACAACGCTTCTTTGGTTGCTTTTCAACCTGCCAGCTAATAACTATCACAGTCACAGAATATGCCGAACTGGAAGGGATCCATAGGGATCATCAAGTCCAACCCTTAGCCCTGCACAGGACCATCCCCAAGAGTCACACCATATGCCTGAGAGTATCATCCATGAACTCTCTCAGGTTGGTGGTTGCCCAGTCTTCTAATATGCTGGAGCCTCTCTGCAGTACTTCCCTGCCTTCAAGGGAGTCAACAGCTCCTCCCGGTTTTCTATAGTCTGAAAACT
The DNA here is from genome assembly GCF_003945595.2 of Pipra filicauda. Classification (NCBI taxonomy): domain Eukaryota; kingdom Metazoa; phylum Chordata; class Aves; order Passeriformes; family Pipridae; genus Pipra; species Pipra filicauda. Next base: position 2,021,331 of record NW_024104676.1, on the reverse strand, counting down.
TGCTTAATATCCCTTCTAGTCCTGCATCCAATTTTGATCATTGTCCAGAACCTCTTGTGATATGAGGAAAAATAAAATTCATAAGAGTAAGCATTCTCTATTTAAGATTTTATATAATGTTGTAATGTCTTCCAAGTCATGTCTTTTCCAATTTAAAATTCCTTCACTAGTGTTTATTTTTGTTATTTATTTAGTTAGTTAGTTGTTATGGTTATTTGCAGACTTCCACACTTTGGATCATGTACATTGCAATCTTACCATTCACTCTCTCTACACTGTCTACAAGGTGTGTTTTTATGTAAAAATATATGGTCAGGTTCTATTATTGTGCTGTGCAGAAATTTTAAATATTATCATTCTCACCAAAATCAACTTAATCTTACAAATTATATTTTCTGTATTTCTTGCAATATTTCTCTTACTTTCTCTTTTCTTCTCTTTCTCCTATTTTCTTTTAGAGTAAGTAACTTCTATTTCATTAACATGCAGAGTCTGCAACTAATATTTAAAAGCACAAGAAATGTTTGCATTTCTTTTATCTTGAATTTATGCATTGCATTCCATGTGACTTTCTTTTGTGAAGTGTTTTCTTTCAGAACTCAGTAAGATTCTCTCTGACTCTCTAAAATCTGTTCTTTCACAGGATACTTGAACAGGTGGTAATTTTTTAGAAAAAAAAGATGAAATATCTTCTAATGAAGCTTTACTGAGTGCAAAGGTTTTTGGTTTATGGGAGTTTCTTCTTAGAACTCATCTAATGTCTGTTTTCACTGATAGCTTAGATTTTCACCCTAGAAAGATACGTAACCTGTTTAAAAACTTAGTTTTTCATACTCATGATGTGTTGTGTTGATTTCAGACAGATTGTAAAAATTCCTGGAGTCAGTGTAGGCAACCCCATCATAAACATTGAACTTTTTTTCATATGTGAAACAAAAGAGATGCCAAATAAAAGCAGACCATCATTATGTACAAGGTTCAGAATAGCCATCAAGCAGATTATGTTCAGATGGAACAAAATATGCTTTAACTACCAGTCAAGGAACCATCGAGGCCCTAGAGGCTGCTGAATAATTGGCTGGTACTCTATTCTGACTCATGGATGGTGGAAGGTGCCCTGTAGGGATGGTTATAATGGTAGAAGCAGACCAGCTTTGCCCATAGCAGCCTGTGCTTTACACTTGGGGCTCAAACAGTGTTGATAACACACTGATGTCTTGGCTACTGCTGAGCAGTGCTTGCACAGCACCAAGACTTTCTCTCTCCCTTCCCCACACCCCTGCCCCTAGCCAGCGGGCAGGGAGCAAACTAGAGACTGGGAGGGGACGCAGCTAGGTCAGCTGACCCCAACTGTTCAAAGGTCTATTCCATACCACATGGCATTGTGCTCATCAATAAAAACTGAAGAAAAGGAAGAGGAAGGTGGAGATATTCATGTTTATGGTGTTTGTCTTCCAAAGCTACTGTTATGGAGGCTGAGACCTGGCTTTTCTAGAAGTGTCTGGACGTCTGCTTGCTGATGGGAAATAGTCAATTAATTCCTATTTTACTTTTGCTTTTCCTATTAAACTGCCATTTTACTCAATCTACAAGGTGGGAGTTTGGCTGCAACAGGACAGTGTCTTGGTGAGACTAAGATCTTAAAGATCTCTTTCTTTCAATTTTAATCCATGCCTTCTGTGTTCTCTCTCTACCATCATCCTCTCAGGAAAGAAATGTTAGTTCTGGAGTTAGGTTTTTATGTTTGAAATTAATTGCTTAAGACTTACAATTTCTAAAAAAAAAAAAAATCCCACTCGTGTGGACATCTTTAGCTGAGCAGCCAAGTTTTGCTGGTTTTTTAGGAGAAGAGTAACTGGAAGTTTACCTGAATTAGAATCACTGAATTTGATGCTATGTATAGAAAAGTTTCTTTTTTTGGACTTACTTTCTTTCACAAAGATCCTGGAAACTTCTTTTGAAGCTGTTCTCCTCATTCATGTCTCTAGTATAAGCTTGATATTAGATGTATATAGGAGGGTGTGTTCCAGCTTTCAGTGAAATATTCTTCCATGAAGTTAAATAATCCATTTTGATATGAAGGTTGTGCCAGTCCACTCCAGGAACTGCCACTAGTCTTTTTTTTCCCTGACCTGAAATCTTATTTTGACAGGTTTTCCAAGTGTGACCAGTTAGTATTGTCTTATCTGTTCTACAATTACTGTCAAAGAAATTGTTGCTGACCACATTTCTCTGAAACACTGTAATGACAGAAAAAGCACAAACAGTATGTCATATGAAGCAGTCATGCAAAATTGTCATAAACATTTACTAACACCGACATAAATTTGACTTGCTCATTCTTAGTAAAGTGATCGGTAAGAATTTAAAAGTCAGTAATATTTTGCCTAGAAATATGCTTGTGTGAGAAAAAGTTGGTGTAAATATTTAGTCTCTCAAAAGCAGAGTAAACACAGGAAATATATATCAAAATATAAACCTAACAGAACATTTTACTTTTGAAATTCCTTTAGAAACAATTGTTTCTGCAGAGATGGGTGTTGTGCCTCCTAGTACTCAGTACACAAATATTTTCTGTCTCAAGTTTAGAAAGGAGAAAAAGGACTTGTTCAAGACCACAGGATATATCTACCCTGTTCATGTTGTCCACAGTAGTAATTGTAGCAATAATTGTCCATAGTAATCCTGACAGGTTCGATCTATCATTCTTCCATGCCGCAAAAAGAAGGCATAGAAGGAAATCAGGCACATGTATATTCCATCACAAAATGACACAAGCTGATCAGCACCCACCAACTGACACTGATGCTCTATCAGGTAGAGCTTTAATTTCCTTTTCTAACTGTGGGATCACAACACTTCTTTAAAACATGAAGCATTTAATTTAAAAAAAGAAATCAGGCTGGTAAGAAATTGTCTTCAGTTTTCTTGCAAATATTAACATCAGTATCACACAGTGGACTGAAAAAAAACCAAAACTGCAGAAGGGTGTTGTAAACATGCTTATATTTTTGTAACCAGTTCTAGAGTCTCAAATTTCTGCTTCCTGGACAGAGTAGAAAAAAAAAAGAAGTGTTTCAAATCTGGTTTATACTCTCATTCCTTATTTTTTTTCTGTTCTCAGACCTTGTGTTTCTTATCTTTGCCTCTATTTGGTTGTTTAAACCAAGTAATGAGAAGGTCATATTACTGATAAAAGTACTTACTGCACATTTGAATTTGGACTGGTGCATTTGAATATGTACAAAGTATTTGGTTTGTAAAAAATGTAAGAGCATTAAAATTTCTAGTCTTAGTATTTTATGAAGATAGTAGGATATTGGATGAGCAGATGCATAAAAAGATGAGAAAGTCAGTTGATCCAAAGCATATGTCCTGACTTATCATGTCTACATCTACATCGCACTGTTTTGTGATAACTACCTTAAAATAAACTTACCCACTGAGATATAAGGAATCTTTTTGGAATCTTTTTGGTTCACCCTATTTATAGAGTGTTACTGTTGTACAACCCATTACTGATGAATGTCCCCTTTCCCATTTTCTTTGTGTTTTTTTCATTAATCTCTTCAGTAGTTGAGATGAGATGTTACTCTATTAGCAGCAACAATTTAAGCAGTTAGACCAATTCTCAGTTATAATACCTCTTTTAAAAACTAAAATGCCTTTTCTCTGAAAAGTTCCAGTGTGTATAAGATAAGCACTACATTAGTAACCAGAGGAAAGATTGTAAACTATTACAATTCTGAAAACTATTTCAGGACAATGCTTATGTGGATGTTTGCTAAAAGTTAGGTATAACAATAATGAGCTGGACATATGCAGTCTAATAAAAAACCCAAGAGAGTTACACGTAAGGCATTAGTGGTATAGTAAGGAGATCCGAGCCAAGAACTGTCCACATATAGTATTTAAACCCTACACATTGTTCTGATAATGACTCAAGTTTGAGTACCAAGTTTATGGAGTAAGTAATTTACTAACTGAATTTGCATCTGATGATATATGTATGACAGATGGTAACCCATAGGACATAAATGGTATCCTATATAAGGAACTGATTTAATTTTCGAAATTGTGTCAAGCCTGGAGCCTCTAATTTGAGCCAAACCAGTGGTGACCAGACCCATGCTGACTTTGTGGACGTTAAGTGGGCAGTTACCAGCTACAGCAAGATGCAGTTGATGTATATAGTAATATGTCCAGGAGATACCTGGGAGGAAGCAGGTGCTCCTATTGTTTCAGGCCATTACTTTGCAATGACACTACATTTTCCCCATGTTGCCTGCTGCAGTTTTCTGCAAGTGCGCAGCAGATGCTGTGACACTGTCATGTGCAGTAGAAGCCATGCTTATGCCAGTAATTAACCTATACCCCCTGTGAAATATACCACTTACCCTTGACTGACATGACAAAAGCGAGAAACATAAAACAATGAAAAAAATAACAGTTTGGTTCTGTTGATACAGCACAGATGCAATGCAGAATGCAGGAGTTAACTTGTCTCCTTGAGTGTCTTGCTCATAGACTTTAATCCAGAGGACATCACTACCCTAGTTTGCATAGACAGAAAAGCGGACTGTCCATGAGTCTCTGCAAGTATGTCTTCCCTGAAACATGTACAAGATGCCTTGGAGGAAAAGAAATCAAACCAAGCATGATGGGACATTATTTTGCTTAACTGTAAGTCGTGTGTTGCAAATTGCATTTTATCCATCACTAGATATTTCCGATCTATATAGTGGGATATCTTCTTTTTTTTTTTTAATTTCAAGGGTCCACTTCATCTTTTCTGGTAGTTTGAATCAGGCAATGATAATTGGAAAAGACAGATTTTTTTAAAAAATTAAGTTATAGGATTCCAACTTAATTATGAGTTGACACTGCGTTCACAAATTCAGTCCGGTGTGTATGTAAGAAGGAACTGACCATCTGTTTTATTATTCATGCATATGCCTGCATGGACAAAAGATGTTCAGAACCATTTAATGTATTAATCTGTTAAATAATGAAAGGGGGTGTGCTCACTAAATTTTTATATTGCTTTACTTATTGATATGCATTGTATTTTTATATTGTAAAGAAGTCTGGAAAAATATAAGTGAGTATTTTCATTTCAGTGAAACTGAGCCACAGCTGCTGTATGTTTCCCTCAAACTTATGAATTTTCTTGTGCCGGGTTTCATTCCATTAATATTATCAACACAATCTGCCATCATATTGCAGGTAACTACTTTTCAAACTCCAAAATAATCTCTTTCTAGATCAAAACCTCCTCCTCTGCAGCAATGTCACAAATATTTTTTCTGGTACTTCTCTCTATGCTATAATTTGCGTGAATCTCTGGTCCAAATAAACAATTTCTCCTAGAGTTTTATTTTGCCAGTTAATGCTTCTATAACTTTCATGGTGGATAATTTGCAGTTTATGTATTTTGAAGAGGGTCTAGGACTGGGAGAGGGGTAACGCAAAATTAAACAGCTATTTTATGTGCTATTTATCCACACCGATCACTCACTTGCCACTGGGGAAGTAAGGTCACAGAGATAAATATAAAGGTATATTTTATTTCCCTTCTTTCAGTCCTCGAAGCACATGGCTCTCTTCTTTACCTTCTGTAGGTTGCTCAGCTGACCTTCATCACATAGAGAGAAAGTGCTTATCAGTGTAGAACACTCAGGAGGAATTATGTGGGCATAGCATCTAGGAACCACTGAAAAATGACAGAGCTTGCAGGATACCATAATACAGTAGGATTTAGCACTAGGTTTGGTAAAAATGTGGGAAAAGACCCCCAAAATAAACTTAATTAGAAAAATCAGGGAAAAAACTTTCTGAAGGACATAGATCTACCTACATAAAGGAAGGAAAATCAGAAAAACAATTTCCATAATATCAATTTCCAAAAAAAAAAATGAGGAAATCAGTTTTAGGTTTGTGAAATTGAATTGAACAAATATTGGGGATTTTTTTTTTAAATTTACAGATTGATGTTATCAAAAGATAAATATTTCACTCTCTTATTCACAATGGGAAATGAAGAGGAATAAAAGGAATTAAAACCACTTCTGGAAAATTATAGTAATGTGAAAATTATGGTTTTGCCGAGAAAATGAATCCAACAGAAAATTCCAGAGGAGCTGTAATAAAACCCTTCCTTTAATTTCACACTTGTATAGGAATTGAATACTACACATAGCAGTTTTTGATTTTTCATCCATACAGCTATAGTGTGTGAGCATTTCTCTAGTTTTTACAGAATAATTCTTCCAATAATTATGTTGAAATGGACAACTGTAGTCATCCACTTTGTATATGAGTACAAATCTTTTGCCAAGGTTCAAAATGAAGTTTTTGTGACATACCTCTTTTTGTTCTCTGTCTCAATTCAGTGATTTTTTACATCGCATAGAAATAAAGGAAATCTACATTAAAATATTAAACAATAATTTCCTTGGGGAATACCTTAAAAAAAACCAAATTATTTTAACAAAACAACTATTTTTCTCTTCTGTATATTTCTCATAGTCATCAAATAAAAAATGAAGTTATCTTAGTTTTGAGCTCATTTTAAATGATTCACACTTTCAGCTATATTGTATTTTGCACATTTGAATATGTTTGCTTTTAAATTAAATTGGTAACACTGCTTATGCCTTCAGTAACTTTATTTGAATTCAGTGAATTCACATCAAAATAGATTTATATCTGAATGTAATTACATAAAAAAATACTTTTCTCACTACTTTTATGTGTAAAAGTGTATGTAATATTCTCAATTTCTTGAAACGTCAGAAGTGGAAGATTTGAAGATCAAATTTGAAACAATTTTCCACTACAAGACTCATAAAGGTTATTTGCATTCACAGTAACAACAACTCCATAACATATAGCAATATAATTTGTAATCTTTCACTGTCTTACCTTTTTCTTAAAAGCCCATATTGCCTAATATATGAGAGAAGTTGATTCATTTTATTCATAGAAATCAAAATATGAAGCAGTCATCTGAAACAGTTGAATTAAAATATTGCTTTTTTATGATTTCTCAAAATCTGTTTCTAGAGAAGATATAATTTATGATCTACCCACCAAATCTTTTGAGGAAAGAAATTAATGAACAATACCATAAATATTAGTAAATGTAAGAATTATCTGCTTAATTTCAAGACTGAAGCAGAGGAAACTTTTAAAACATTCTTCAAAAAAGGCAAAACAGTTTTCACAAAGTATCCTCAGGAACATACTCCAACACTTTAATTCGTTCAGTTCTGCAAAGATGTTAGGTCATCAGTTTTCAAACTCTTTTTGGCTGATATGGAGAACTATTGTATGAACTCTAAGACCAAATGAGAAGTTTTGTACAACATTTTGCCTCCCCAAGACTGGGATACGGGCGGTGAGAGCTAGCTCTTCTGCCATGTGGAGCTGACCTGTGACGAGGTCTGGGAGCCACCTGCTCACTGATCCCCCTCATGCCTGCCCTGCTACCCCAGCACAGATGACCCCAGTTCCCAGAACCAGTCCTGTTCTACCCTCATTCCTTGTGACCTGTGGGACCATATCCCACCTCTGTGATGTCCCTGTCATGCCAGATGTGCCATGACCCACAGCTACTGGATCACCTCCCTCTCAAGGCCACTAGCCCTCCCTGCTCCCTGATACATGCTGCCCAGCAGGATTTTAGCACAAATATCTAGTCCCACTTTGACCAAGTACATGTGTTCCTATATGATGATCTATCTGTGACCATCCACTGAAACACAGAAAATAGCAGAGCGTGTCTGATACATGAAGTATCTTCTGTTAATTTAAAACATACTGGCGAAGTCTGAACCCTTTGTTTGCACCTTATTTCTTATGTTTCAGTTAATCCTAATGCAATCTCAGAGCTGTATTGAAAATAATGAGGCAGGCACCAGATAGATATTCCCCTACCATTATGTAACAACGAATATACAAAACAATTAACATATCAAAAGTACGTTAACATTTCTGTGGATTGAGACATCAGTGATAATGGGGGAAAATACGTTCTTTTCAACTCATTCTATAAGTCGGTAGTATTTTCTTCCACTGGAAATAAGGGACAATACACTATCTGAAATAACAGAGCTTTTACGTACTATTTGAGTTAAGAATGGTTCTCACAAAGCAGCAGTGTCTAATTTGGGGTCACAATTAATTGATCTATATGAATGGCTACTGATAATATTGTGCTTTTCTTGCTTTTGCAGCAGCCACTTCATTTTTTTCTGTAATTCACATTTCTTAGAAGTGACAGTGTTAACCGTTTTGTTCTTAGAAATTCTGTTGGAATTATTTTATAATAGCCTCCATTTGCATCCTGTCTTTTTTGACTGTAAGCCACTGAGAATTTTCTTCTGAGAGAAAAAAAGAAAAAAACCTCTGTCTAGTTATATGAATTCCATTTTCATCAATTCATAAGGAACAATTTCTGTTAAACTCTTTTCTTAAGTACCTATGTCTAGATTTGCTGAGAGGATGATATTGTTAGAGACCTGTGGCAATAAAATTCCTCTATGGATGCAATTTAGTACAAAATAAGCAGTACCTCAATGTCGCTTTTTGTAGTCATCATGCCAGCACTCCAGCTCACACTAGGCAAGAGCTCTGTTTTGTACATCAGAACTTCACAATCACTATAGAAATTAGCCTCACATAAGCAAGGGCTAATTCTTGAAAAAAGGTTCCTCTCTCAATAAAACATAAGAGTTCCTTTAAATCCAGGACTTTTCTTACTTGCTTGCTTTCTTCCTTCCTTTCTTTCCTTCTTTTTTTTTCTTTCTTTCTTTCTTTCTTTCTCTCCTTTCTTTCTTTTTTTCTCTTTCTTTCTTTTTCTTCCTTCCTTCCTTCCTTCCTTTCTTCCTTCCTTCCTTTCTTTCCATATTCTTTGTATAGGCATTCTACAGAAAGCACAGCAGATAGAGTTAGTCCCTTTTATATGTACCCAAAATGTTTATAAACTTCTTTTCCACATCCAACAGGCTTCATAGCCTTAATTTTCAGTGGCTCAGAGAACAGAAACTCATTAAATTGCTCGTTTTCTCCAAGTAGTGACAACTGTAGTGCCAACAGTCATCTCTGGATAATGTCAAAATATTGAAGAAATAAATTACACCAGTAAGCAAACAGCAAGGTTTGGAGATCATATGCCCTGTGCAGCATTTTTGAAAGAAATCACCCTTCTTTTTCTCTTCCAAAACATGGTGTTCACATTTACTCTCTTTTTGCTTACATCTGTCAAAAGAACAACAGTTGCTAAGGAGAATTTAATAAGTGAAAACAGAATAATATTACCCATTTATTGATAAAAGGAAGGCTAGTAAAATAATGTATTCAAGACAGACTGTGGGTTAGCAAAGCAGGTACCACCGAGTGCCAGCTCTGTAAGACTCCAATGCCAGTTTGTGGGAGGTAGTTTTTCAGCAGCAGCATCTGGCTTTTTGGCAGACTTGCCAGGCTGTTTCACTGACAGTTTCTCTTCCCTCTAAGTCGGTCACTTGGCTGTGTTATTTGCTGAGTGAATAGTCTGCTTTGTTCCAAAAAAGTAACATTTATACCACCTCTCCTCTTGACTCTTAGCTCCTCCGGTGTGATTTTTGCCTGCATATCTGCCTGATAGAGACTTAGCCTGTGAGCATTATTGTTGATATCTGCAGGATTACTCCAAAAGTTGTCTGGAAGAGATTTGTCAGCATAGTGTCATAATTCCAAAAATCCCTTTCTATAAAGGCAGAGGTTATATCAAGAAAAGGGTTCTTTAGTGGTAGAGCTGTAGTGGGTAGAGGGATAGTTTCCCAAATGAAAGAAAAAGGTTCTTTTTGCATGTGGACTTGTGCTGTAGTGTTTTCCAGACTAAGTATATTGTTCCAGGGTTTCTGCCAGAACACCCCAGAATCCAAACAAGTGCACTAAAAAATACTTTTAAAGGTAGAATAACATGTGATTTAATGAAACGTTGCAAATCCAGTTCTAAAGGAACCAGTGGATCATGGCAGAATAAGATTATATTGTACACTGTAGAAAAATCTCTGTTAGATATTCCTGTCCACAACACAGGGACATATAAAGTACTTGGATTCTGTTATTTAAGCTTCTGTTATGTATTTCTCCATCATCAGAAAATGCAGCGTTTATTTTTTGCATTCACATAAACAAAGCAGACATATAATAGTAAAATTTCATTACTTTTATTCCACATTTAATTATTAGATATATTCATTTCTAGACAAAACAGAAATAAAAGTAGTTTCAAAAGAAGTTTACTTTTTTTAAAGCTTGGAATGATTTTTATTTGTAGAAATACTATTTGCAGAAGTTTAAGAATTTTGGTTTTTTTAAATTTAATAAGAAATTACTTTCAAAAATATTTTTATGAGTACTTTTTGTATGTGAACTATTACAGGAGCTTGATTCCTGCTGGGTGCTGGGCCAGCTTGTCTGGACTGTACATTTGACAAGAAAAGTTGGTCCAGATGATCTTTGAGGTCCCTTCCAAATTGGTATCCTATGATTTCTCATAACAGTGCATCCATTAAATGTGTATTGTTATATTTAGCTTTTGGCACTATTTATGAAAAACGAAAGAGAGATAATGGCAACTGGAATTTGTAATAGTAGGATTTATTTCTACTTTTATGTTTACACATGTAAAGTATATGGTTATTTCCCCTAGTATTAATGTCACAAAATATTCTGGAGATCTCTAGTATAATGCTTCTGGCACTGTGATTAGGTTTGCAGGATGCTAAAAGCAATGTTGGTTGTGTTTTAAAATGTTGACATTTACACAATCTCAGCTCCACCATCATAAATAGGAGTTAAGGTGCTCTGAAAACCAGCCCTTTGAAATGCATGCTAAATCATTATATATTCCCATTGAAAATAGTTTTTAAAAACCTCCACAATCTTATCTTTTTTGTTTTTTTAATATAGAAATTCTTGGTCTTTTTCTGCAGTATAACGTAGAGAAAGACAAGACAGTTTTGCCACCTCACAAATTATAACAATGTGTAACACTCTACAGTGCCTTAGGGCTAGCTCTTCAAGCAACTAATTTATGCAATTGCAGATTGGAAATACTTAATTCCTTTTATAATGACTGACAAGCTGTGGATTTTATTCTGTCAAAGGTATTATAAAATCCTATGCTCTGCAATGCAAATAAGGAAATTTTGATACTAGCAGTACTTTATACATATATTTAGAAATAAAAATTACCCAAGAAAAGAGAGTTTTGAGATTAAAAAAGGGGGGTTATTTGCCCATTTATTGCTGTCAATACTATACTGGATAAATGGATGTCAGCTCTTTCAAATCAGTGGTGGCAAGGAATTTGAGAGAAAATATACCTAGAAAACTGTGACTTGAAATTAAGAACCTAAACATTGATGGAGAGATGTCTGTTTAAATATCTTCTCATGGCTAGGCTTTGTGAACGAAGATTTGGGAAGGGCTCCACCCACGTTTGTTGCAAGCGCGTTGGTGGCTAAAAAGGCCAATACAAGATAGACGTGTCCGGTTGCAAAAGGCACAGCAGAAAGACTCCTTAGATGGCGTATTTAAATATCTTCTACATCTACACTAATAACAAGGATAAAAATTCCCACCAAAAAAGAACATGTTTGTTGACCCCAATACTTGAGCATGGGTTCGCATAAGGGAAAAAAGAGAACAAAACAAGACAGCTTTTGTGAATAGTGAATCTATCATATATATATATATATAATTAGCATTTTGGATGAGGTTTTAGATCTCTCTCTCTAAAATTCTGAAGATTTTCTGGTAGATAGACAAAATAAAACGTAATTTGAATTCAGCTATTTTAAGACAGAGGACAGTATTCATATCATCTGTGACTGCCCAACTTGACATTCAAGATAGAAAAACAGAAGCTTCACATTTGCTTTGGATTATGCTTGTTCAGATCATGAACAATAATGGAAAGCAACAGAAGACAATGAAATTGAGATCCAAACAACTATTAGGAGGACCAAAACACTACAAAGAGATTAAGGCTCTATATTCCACTGTATGTGATTCTCACTTAGCTACAAAAAGTCTTATAGATCTGTTTTCCCAGGTGAAAAGCTCTTGGGTAGGATTTGAAACAATTCACTTTAGTGAGTAGATAGGCAAAATATATATTTACATACTTTCCCCATATTATCACCTATATACAAGAGTTTGGTAAAAGTTCAAAAGTGCTTTTAGTTTGACCAAAAGTTAACATTAAATAGATTAAGTAAGAAAACATATTATTAAAAACAAGGAAAAAATAATTTAAAAAATAATTTTTAAAAAATTGCACTTCAGACATAAAACTTTCTAATTGCAGAAAAATTATCCTTCAGAAATTGCCAATATTTAAAAGTAAAAATGGCAAAAAATAATAAAATTATCATCCTTCTTTTTCTAAAATAAGTGTTACATTCTAAATCAGGTCAGTGAAATAATGCAATCAACTTAAATAGAATTCCAGTGTGATGAGAGAATCAAGCATTTAGCTATACAGCTGTAACACCCAAGAAGGACCTGATTCTTGACATTAAAATGTATTCAGGACAGGCCTGTTGAACACATTCATTAAGAACAGATATAGCAAACATTTAAATTACTTTTCATCAAAAATAAATTGCAACATTAGGATATGACATGAAATGTTTATGAGTTATGGAAGACAACCAGCCAGAATCAGTTTGCATATTTATTGGACAATTAAAACTTCCAGTATAATTTAATCTCATGCTCAAAAATGTTTGCATGACACAACTGCATTAGATTTGGGCTTCACAACAGGGTAGGTTATTCCGTATGAGCCACCTTACAATGTTGCCCATACTACTTAAAGATTTCAGTAAAGCAAAGTTTGTAATAATTTAATCTATTTGTAAAATTACCTCAACAGTTCAAGCAGAGTTTAGCTCAGGATGAAGGATGTTTTTTCACTGAGGAGATATTTAAAGGTAGAAAGAGGTGAACAGAGCTGGACAGTCATATCCTCCTGGAGGCATCATGAAGAGAACTGGTCACAGTGGTTGTAGCCAAGACCGTAAATGCTACCACTATCTCTGCCCAGTTTTGCTCTCAGTTTTCAAACACAAAAAACCAAAAAGCTAAATATAATCCTGCTGGAATAGTATAATTTAACCACTTTGTTTATAATCTTAGAAATAAAGGGCAGGGAAGTGGGAACACAGTCCCCTCCCTGGGGCTCTCAAACTTCTTCCCTTTTAGGCCAAATAGAATTCAGGGAAAAGGTTAATGGCCAAGATATAAACCTTTCAACTACTACATTGATTCAAAAACTCCTCACACTGCTACCTAATGAAACACAGGTCAGTCTGCCAAGCATGTCACGTGATCTGTTAGGCAAGAGTATCCCACAGCCTCATCACCACACTCTCCCCTACCTTTTCCCCGTGGTCATAGCAACAACTGGGATAAACCAGTTTCTGCAAGCACCTACTCAGCCCTTCCCAGCTCTGCCAGAGAGCACTTCTGCTACATGCTCACTGACACATATTCCTGAGTACTCCACATTCCAGACATTTAAGCCAGTAGAACCTTTTTCTCATGTCTGAAAGTTTAAAGCATTTGCTTCAATTTTCTTCTTAAGCAATATGAAGCAATTGAAGTCATATTGTTAAGTAGTGCCAGCAAGTGTTGGAATTGGAAGAGTTGTCCAGTCAGAAGATCAGATATCAGAAACTTCAGTGTTTTCATAATTTACAAAGAGTTTGTCAAAACCCAGATTTTCCTTATTTTACATTAAACAGATTGGATTTTAAGACATGAATAAGACAAGTCTAAGACTACATTAGGAAGCTTCAATAGAAGAACCTGTACTGCCTACAGCAACAAAACAATTTATCCACTATAGATCATATCACTAGTGGCACATCTCTCTCTGCAATTTTATTATACATCTCTAATTGAGTTTATAACTTGGTCAAAAGCATTTCCTCTGAGCTGAAACTTGGTGTAAAAATCAAGAAGAATAATAAAAGCACTAGTTTATTTTTGTACATTTATTTCTAATAATCAGCTGAACCAAACTTGTAGTTTGGAGGATAGGATTTCTTAGGTGATGAAAAAGTTAAGAGATATGAAGCTCAAACTAGAACTGGAAAAGTTAAGAAGAAGTTGGGAGAATTTGAGATGGGGAGTTTTGTTAGAATTGACTTTTCCATCCCTAGACCATATAAATCCTGTTGATCAATGCTGAAAAGACAATCTGACAGCTTTGAGAACACATTAAAAACTCACCTTTCATTTGCCTACTCTGACTACGTCAATGAGCTATCACCTTACAGTGAAATTTATACATCCTAAAGACAGCTATTTTCTTTTTTTTATGGTAAGAAAATGGAAATGGATTTGAAGGTCTAAGCAGTTTTAAATGATAACTAGAATTATTTTTCAATTTAGCGTCTTATCACAGCTAAGGAAAGTATAAATAAATTTATTTTAAATTACTTCATAGAAGATTAAGAAGAAGTACTTCTATGAATTCGTTTGCTGTTCTGCATTGTCAGAACAAAAAAGGTAGTCCTAGCATTAACGACTTTGAGAGACATTACTTAGTAACTAACAGTAGCACTGAGTTTATTTGCAAATTTTAAAAACTTTAGGAGAAAATATTTGGGTTTACTCCAGTTGGGAAGTTCATGGTCTGCCTGCAGTTTGGTTTTATACACTAATTAAACAAATATAACAATTTAATTGGAAGGAAAAAACTGTTTATAATTTGTTTTCAACCAATATAGTCTAGAAATTCCATATGAAGGAACAGATTCTGCATAGTTATTATAGTAGCATTCTAAGAGGCTCGACTCTTAGATTGTCCAGGATAATTCAATGCATAAGAAGTCCTGGTATCAAAGGTTTTCTGAGAAGCATTTTGATGGACTGTGTCTCATGGGTCTCCTGGATCTGCATTTTTTCCTCCCTTGGACTCAAGGCAGTGGTCAGAGGAGTTCGCCTTTGTGCAAAAATAATTTCTCCTCCCTACTTACACCTCTTCTCCTAAAGCAATATTTCTGTGTCTGTCAACTTGTCAGACTCTTGCTGCATCAGGACAAAGCTAATGTTTCAACTTCAAGGTATCTCACCGTTCCTTTTAGTTTCCCTTCACAGTTTAGGAAGAGATATATCCTGAATGTAGCTGCCAGTATCAGCAACACCCACTAGATATTATATTTCATGTCACAAGAAATGATTGCAAAGGGTTTTGCTCTGCTTCACTTGCTCTGAATTCTGAATGACCTACATCCCTTTTTCCCAACCATCAGAAAAGAGGCAGTCTTAATGAGAAAAGGCCATTTTGAATCTTTTTTTCCTTGTTCTTGCAGAATACATTCCATAAATGTGATCTTCTAAACATCTACTGTGTGACCATGAATGCTTGATCTACATGCTTATGAGTCTAGTAGCTGCCAAATTTACCCGTGTGTATAGTCATGGGTGCTAGTTCTATCTGCGGTGTTTTTTATCAAAGGTCAAACAGGCAAATTAAAAGCCTCTGAGATGAAAGGCATGCCAAAGAATGCCATTGTAAATTGTATGCATATACCAGTTGTATCCATTTACCTTAACTTTCACAATACATTTTGGACACAGTATTAGATATCAAAAATTGTAAGTTACCCATAGGCAGAAGGTGAAGGATAATTCAACAGATTCAGAATGATATCTTTGGTTAGTTGAAGGTTTCTGGATAACTCAGTCTATCAAATACTGTAAGTAATGCTGGACAGTATATCAAAGCAAAATTCTATCTAGGTCCAGGATGCCTAAAAATTATAGACACATTAATTTTCAGATTTTCAGTTTCTAAGACGATTGTTATATTTACCACACAAAATATATAACTAGGGAATACAGTAGGTACTGTGTTGTGCTAGCTACTGTAGAAACAGAAATCAAATGTAGTCTTTGTTCCAAATAGATTGCAATCTAAGCACATTCACACACTATACATTTGTGAAATAATAAAAATATACAATATGTATGGTTACTAGCCCATAATTAGAGTTCATAGTCTCTAAAAATATAGCTTAAAATATTTATTTTTAGAAAACAAATACAAAATAAAACCTGGTATTTTGCATTTGCTGCAATCTTCTTTCCGTTTCTACTTTCATATTTGTTAAAATATACAGTGTATCAGTTTACAATTGAACTGTGTATTGCAATAATCTCGATAAGGAGAGGTTGAGAGTCTGGTTTTGACTGAAAACCGTCTTTACACTTTGCTTCAAAAAACTGGCAAAAGAGCACTTTGTTTAAGCATTGTCTCTGACACGTCTACATATATCATTTGCAATGTTTCTTGTCTAATATGGGACCTACATTTTCAACAGATTTTATGAAATAGCATAAAGCATATCACTGTAGTATAATTGTTACTGTTATGCATTTATGCATTTGAAGAACTAATAAAAGTCTGAAGTTTCATAGCAGCTTTTCCTCCTATTAGTCCCTCAGTTTTGTAGCCTTTACTTCAGGTTTTCCTCCTCGTATAAAGGTATCAGACATCTCACAGTTTGCATTTTATAGGCAAAGACTTGTTCCTACTAAAAGCTCGTGGTACATCAGCTGCTTAATTTAGACACAATATATCACAGGTCAAAAAATACGGCAAGTAGTGGTAAGGAAAGGATGCTGAAAATGACAGGCAGCTTTTTTTTTTACAGTTGCAGAAATAAACTGGTCATCTAGCCAGTGAAGGCACCCATCTTCCTGTCAGCCTGAGAATATCATAGGCCTTTGTTAGCAGATGTTTGCTGACTGAAACATAGATCCTCTAGAGTCTTATCAGGAAAGCAAATAATTCAATTTATTGCACTTAGTGTTAGCTTTTTAGTTTTCTAAGTCTAAAAACAAGCCTCTTGTAAATTGTAGAAGTATATTTCTGTATCAGCATCTACAAAATCTCACTGTAAAGAATTATTTTGCAATATCTGTTCATGATCTTACTTGTAACTGGTGTACCAGCACTCACTCCATGAAAATATTTCCTGTCAATATCTGCATTAGAAACAAAATTACAGTATTGTTAAATTAGTGTAATAAGCATGAAGCTATTTCAAATACAGAAATGCTCTTTGTTCTTATGGTAGAACTCAAATTACAGTTTGAAGTACAACTAAATTCTTACTTATTATGTGCTGTACAGTAATATAAATTTAGTGGTCATTAAGTCTCTTATTAGAGACCTGAAATACATTTGTACCATCTTCTAACTTATTGATGGATAATAGCAATGAAAAGGTTGCAATACAGCTTTGCTTCCAGTATTATGGTGGGAAGTGTATTAAAACACCTTATATTCCAATCTACTTGCATTTGCTCAACAACAACAAAAATAGTGGCTTCTTAGAATAAATCACTCTTATTCCATTGATTTTGATTCAGCTGTCAGTTTACATGCACTGAATTTAGGGTCCAGTTTATTAATAGTTCTGATGAAGTGAATTCTTCCTCTACTTAATTATGATCTGAAAAAAAAACCCATAACTTTTCCTTTTTGTTGAAGATTACTCTTTTTCTCTTCCTTTCAGACCATTTAGAACATGAAGACAAAATTAAAAAGAGTAACCTAAGCTTTCTTTTTATTAAGGATGTATGGCAAAATAAACTAATAATTAATGCAAGCCCAAAAAAATGTCTATAGCTGTGGAGGGATGCAGAAGCTGGCATTTGAATTTTTTTGTGGAAACCTGTGGCTTAAGACCTCAGCTTGAATACAAATTTTTATTTCTGAAAGTACAGAATTAACAAAACTTAGGCAATATAATTCACTTCAGAAAAATACATAGGGATTGTCAATAACTTTACTGTTTCTCTTTATCCATTCGTATTTGAAAATTAATGAGTTCATGCTGCTGTTTTCCTCTCTCTGTAGTTATTAAATATATAAAAATATAGTACTTCAAAGAGAACACAAATGGATCAAAATCTTTTCATCACAAAAGGAGAAAGATTTGAAAGATGTGTTTTCTGCCTGGGAAAAGCAGGAATACCAATGCAGAGGTGGATTTTCTGATCACTAAACCTTTATGTAGTTTTGTGGTACTAAGGGAAATATAGCACACCATGTTAATACATCAGGTGGAGGTAGGCTGTCACCTAGGAGATGCTTCTAGGAATTTTAGAACAAAATCCTGGCCTAAATTTACATCTGTGGAGCCAAATTCCTAAGTGATACATAAAGTTATTTCATATGACACCAGGCAGGGAGAAGAGAGACTGAAGAACTACAAGCCAATTCAATGTAGAAGTCACATAAGCAGAAGACAACTCATGAACCTCTGAAGGTTTGTGCTGTAATACTGGAAAGTCATCAAATGAAGTCATGTGAATGAACTACAAATACATCACTGAGAAAAGAGATGATACTTAACTAGTTTAGCTTCACTATTCACCTTTAGAGAATGCAAAAGTAGATATCACGCTTTTTGATGATCCTGTTTACTTGCTTTTGATAGAAATTCAGAATGCACTGTAATTGTACAAAGTGAAACAGTGCTAATTATAAGAACAAACTTAGTTGTTTGTGAATATAACACACTAAAATGAGGAGAGGTGTGAGTTTCTTTCTCTTAATGAAATTTATTTTATTGCTGTGTGAAATATAACAATCAAGGAGTAAGCCTGTGCTTGTACCTAAAGATGAGACTTTCGATTTTCAAGAGAATTTAGTAACCTCTAACTACTAAGATCTCATTCCAGTTTTGTACTCTTTGCTTCCTTATAAGGCCTTTCTCAGTTTGATTTAGTGAGTTCAAATGAGTGTATGAATTGTGTTAAGTAGAGGTAAGCCTGGTTTCTGCACAATCGTGGAACTACTGATAAATATAAATGTTACTTGTGTTCACATGTCCTTTCTTGCCAAAATCTCAGCATAAATTTCTATTTCACTGTGGTATCTATTCTTTTAAATAAATGTTAAGTTTGAAGAACATATGCTAAGTGATAGAGATATTTAATTTTTTAATAGAAGGAATGTGGCAGTGGGATTTTTTACAAAAAAAAATGAAAAGCATTGGATTTTCAAAAAATATACTTGTGGTTGGTAAGCATTAGCAGCTTACTTGAAACAGTATTTTTTGATGTTATGTTTTTGCATCTTACACAACACAGTGTGCAACTATCTATTTCATTTTTGTGAGAGACTGTGATCTTCTCCTATGGTTTCATTGGCATAATTTTGAGCACTGTGAGATGGTAAGTAGCAGTTAGCTCCTTGCACATCTTGCTTCTGAAAAGAAAGTTCACACCTCAGAAATGTTTCTTATATCAATATGTATTTCTAATACATGGAACTGTACACCAAGAACTAGATTTAAATTGTGAAATTCATGGTGATTAAGTGGATTTGAATAGCAGATCTACTAACAATAAAAGGAGACATTCAGCTCTACAAAGAAATGTCAGATAATATTAAGAGATTGTTCTATTTATTTGTCCAAGGAGTCAGCAAAACAATTGCTACTGCAACATGTGTGGCATCAGGGACTTCATCAAAATGATACTGCTTCTGCTGCTAATTTATGCTGAGCAAGGCAATGGAAAGTACTGAAGGTAGAAAAGTGCTGAAGCATCATAAGCATCTTTTGTAATGCAGATGATATTCAAATTCAGAAAAGGGAGAAAAATGAGGAAAGCCAGCATATTTAGTGCCTTTCAGTGCACTTCAATACTCGAAACTCTCAAGGTAATGAGGCCAAACTCAAAAACTGCCAAATACATGGCGCTGAACAAAACAAAAGAATTGAGTAAAGAAGAGGTTCGAGTGAGAAAATTTTGCTTACAACCCATTGCAAGCAAGAAGAAATAGAAAACATTCTCTAGTGTTCAACTTGAAACACGAGCTAACAGTATGCAGTTCTGCTCTTCAAACTGACACAGTAAAAGAAAAAAGAAATCCATAGATACAGTACATCATCATTCCTAAGAAGCAAAATGCATGTTGAGGGTTCATGGGGGCTAATATCTATATTGCTCTTTTCGATATGAGGAAAATTTTTAGCCATTGCACCTGCTCAGGTTCAACTTACCGAAAGAACAGAATACAGTTGCCATCAGTGCCACTGAACACAAATTACTTTTGATTCCATATCTACCATTCCTAACACAGAGTGACAGCCACATGTTTTGTACTTGCAAGTAAATCTGAACAAATATAAAAATGAACATCATTGTCTTATTGTACTGATACGGTTCTCTGTAGATCCCATCTGGATATAATGGCAACGCAAAATTGAATAACAGAACTTCTAACATTGTGGAGTATTTCTTATGCATTCAGAAAAGTAATTATCGTCAAAGAAAACCACGTGCAAGAGAAAGATGCTGAGAAATGAGTTGTCAATTAATGGAGAGAAGCTGACTTTAATCACGGGAGGTATTGTGGTGGTGCATGCCCAGCCCCTGTCTGGCCACACTATGATCCAAAAAATGCTCATTAGGCCTTGGCCTTGACAAACTGCATCTAAATTAAGCCCCTCTAGAACTTCTCAGAAATGCTGTCTGTTCCCAGGAACTAATATGTGTCTAATGAGCACCTGTTTTTTTAATGAACAGACTTGGAAACTTATTTTTCTTGCCTGAAAAAAACCCAAGTGGAATAATATTTTTGTTACTGAAGCTTCAAAGAAAGATACTGTCTTGAATTGTGGCCAGGATGGAAAATTACTATGACGAAAGCCCACTCCCTTACGACCCTCTAAACAACATTCCAAAATGAGACCCTTTTGAGCTCTTGATTATAAAAGACTAATGCATATTAAAGCCCACTAGCTAATGACCCTGTAAACGTTGGTCCAAAGGGATATCCTTTTGAGCTCCGAGTTCCCAGAAGGGGCTAATGTGTATGTCTCAAACCGGATGGCTGTGGAGCCAACCAAGGACTGCTAGTAATAACAAACAAGAATTGATGTAATAACCAAGGACTATTGGAGAAGAGGGGCAAGGAGGAGATAGGGCAGCACTTTAGCATGAGAAAGGACCAAAACACAGTGCAGCACAAGTGCAAGAATGAGTGGCAAAAGGTGGGCATGGACCATAGGGTGAGATTGAGACCACCAAAGATTCCTGAAACCCTCCCACCCATTTCCAGAAAGGCCTGAAAGAATAGACTGCACACGATAACTAATTTACATAGAAAGCAAGAAACCTGTCTTTGGGGCAGAGAAACTTGTCCATATAAAGGTACCCCCCACAAGCCTGGGTAACATCTCCAGGATCCTGGGCATCTCATTGGCTGGTCTGATATAGTTAGATTGACGCTTATCAGCTGGTGAAGCTGAAACCAGAACTAACATCCTCCTCCGCTGGACTGATGCTGGAACCAGAACTAGTGATCTCTTTTTCCTCTTTTTTCTCTTTTCCTCTTTCTTTTCCTTTTTTCCCCCTCTCTTTCTTTAATTCATTTATCTCTCTAATTTCTTTCTTCTTTTTACTCTATCCGTTTATCCAAAATCCACTGCTGTGTGCTTATATAGTAAGTCAGGGACTAACATACCAATTTCCATGCCAAGTGTGTAATTTACTAATAAAACTTTCTGATTGTTTGCAGACTCTCTGACTTTCATTGTTCCTTTCGACAAACAAGCATTTACAAATCTTAGGTGCTTCCTTCCCCTTAAGGGGGGGTTGTCACAGAGGTTAGGCTAACATGTTAATTATTCTCTGAAGCATAATTTCTCTACTCTTTTCTTTCAGGAGAAGCCCTGTCTTTGGTGTCTAATATTGTCTGCCTTATGGGTTCTAATATTGTCTGCTAAGTCTTCTTGCTCACACATCTGGATATAAAATGAATGAAAAGCTACTGGATCACTTTAAACTATTAAAAAAAAGTTAATATGTTGTTCTGCATCAAGTTATTTGTTACTTTGCTAAAAAAGCAACATGGAAGTCATAATTCCCACAACTAAGGGTGTTGAAGTACTTACTGGTCCCTCCTATTCTAGGGATTGTCATAAAAGTTACTCCATCTCAATTTCAATTTGATGAAACTATCTTAAGTGGTAGAAGTGTTTTGGCAGAATCAAGGGCAGAAAAGGTCGAATCAAGCCCAAGTGACCTGGAGTACTCAGAGAAATGCTATATTGTAGCTGGCCTTTCTCAGGTATTAGAAAGAAAAAGTATGGACCTACAATTTTTTCCTCAGCCAGAAGTGTATGTAAAATTGCTGATAGTGACATTTGTAGGATAAGTGCATTTGGCAGTGAATTTTGGAAGTAGTGTTTCATTAAAGTTTAATGAGCATTATGCAGCAAGACTGAGAATACTACTCTGTGCTAATGTGTCACTGTAAAAATTGTCATGTGCGAGACATCTCCAAGATAATGATGCTGAGAGATAATGTTTCTTTCTGTCTTTCCCTTTTTCCTAAAAATTTGGGGACTAGATAAAGCATTCCCAACTCTGTCCCCCCACCCCTCTTTCAGCAAAAGCTTTCATTATGACAGGCAAGGAAAACACATTCATATTCACATTTCTTAAATCTCGTTATCTTATTAAAAATCTCCAATTCTTGCATAACTGAATAAGCAGTCTCTCAATTCTGGGTATTAATGTAGCTGATGCTTGATGTAATTGTAATGCATTGCATTGTCACTGGAAAAGATTCATGCTACTGAAATACAAAAATGACATCTGCAGGTCTCTTGTGTTTGCTTTAAATTGAACTGGACAATTCTTGAAAATCAATAGAAAGCTATGTTGGGAGTTCTGTATATATTTTTGGCATTTGCTTTATAAGCTTTTGCTATTATTCAGTCAGAGACTTAGATTCAAAAGGTAACCTTCCAGCTGCTTTCTTATAACACTTTCAGAAAACAAAGTGTTGTCAATCTGTGAGATAATGGTTCATTGCAGCTATTTCAAAAGTAATATAGATTACCAGAAAGTGGAAGCAGCTGTCACGAGGCCTGACCAGATAAATGGTATTTATTTATGCTCCATACGCTGTCTCGTGAAACAACTCAAGAAAGAAATATGGATTCTCTGGTACCTTAAGGTCATATCTATGTTGTTCTCAACAGGCAGGATGTGAGTCTGGATGTAAATTTATATGAATTAAACAATAGGCAGCTTAAGACCAGCCTGACTTGTGTGCTGTAGCAGGTGCATGAACTCATTCAACACAGGATGTGTTGAATAAAAAAAATTATAGTTGGTGAAGTTCTGTTACACAAAGCCTGTGAATCGATGACTTAGGCATTTGGGGTTTAATAATGTTTTTAATAATTTAACCATGAATATTTAATAGTAATTAGGCTTTAACACTTCATATTTTTTAAAAATTAAACTTTGCAATTTTCAATATTTTCTTACCTCATATTAAGCATTAATATTTGATTTGTTTAAAAGGCTTTTCCAGTAAGATTTAAAAGCTTTAAACCACATTAACAAGGAGCTTACAGTTTATTCTGTAAAATGTGTATTTTAATAACTACCAGGTATAGATACTTTATTTCTGTAAGAGATATTAAAATGTCACATTTTCCTCCAGCAACAGGTACAAGGAAAAGTAGAAGCATTATGAATGAAATCCACTCTGTGAGTCACATAAGAAGTGCTAGTCTAGATCCTTATCCCACATGAGGAGTTTACTGCACTTTGCTGCTGCATGGCAAATCACCACCATGTTTGCATATTGTACTTTAGCAGGATACATATGAAACTCTACACCAAATGAACATATATTAAGGATGTGTACAAAGTATGCTCAAATTGATCACTACTACTCTTCTGACAGTATGATATATCTGAGGTTTTCAGTAAACATTGCTTGGCCTGACTGAAAAGACTGAAGCATGGATAAGACCACCATAGAAATGGTCTCACACAAGAAGGTTTCTGACAGTGTAAAGGAACTTAGACTTCATTACAGAACACTGTTTTCCCCATTCTGTTGTTTATGAACATCTTCATGAAACAAAGGTAAAACTCTTGAATAGATCAAAGTGGGAGTGCTTGGGTTTTATAAGGCTGTAACTGAGAAGATGTTTTTCAGTCTTTCAGGGACAGTGTTGGCAAAAGGAGGAGCTTTATTGTGTGCTGAAACTGGCTGGGGTTATTGAATGGCTAGTCTCTATGACGTTTTTCTGTTCTCCATGTTCTGATTTATTATGAACATGAAATCTGGCAGTCTGTTTCTGTCCTTCTAAAAATACCATTTCAATCAACAAAATTTTCCTTTCATACCAGTTTACTTAAAGGTTGCAAATAACTCAGTATACCTGTTTGAATAGCTTCCAAAGCCTAACCAGGATCACATGTTCTTTACATGTACTTACAAGACTGGAGGCAATGCTCTGCGCATTTCTGAGCAGCCCTATTCACTCTACAGGAAACACCGTTCCTGTTGAATTGCAAATCTTGCCTAAATAAGATTCACTTCCGTATTTTTTCAGATGCACAGGAAACAGACATATTTCAGGATTTTAGTCTCTTCTGAGACCGCAGTAGAATTCTCTAGGCTGTTTGAAGAGATATTTCTGGAAACTTTAAAGAAAATTTTTCATAGATTGCATAGTGATTTAGATCTTGTTTGTGTTATTTCATATCAGAGATAGAAACCAGGGGCCAAGCAAAATTATAAGACCTAGGAACACTTCTGGGGTATCATGAATATAGACACTGCAAAATCCTAGTTATATTTAAAGGACTGACCTACATGAGTACTATTTCCTTTATACTGGTATGCCTCTAAAGAAAACTTTATCACAAGAGCCACCTTAGAGAAACAGCATTGCCATAGCAAGGATCTTGATCAACATGACGATTAACAAGGTGATACCAAGATTATACTGTGGTGTGACCCCATGCATCAACTTCATTGCTTTTCAACTGATTTTTTAAAGACCCCTCCATACTTTCTAAGATTCAAAGACGCAATATACCTGTTTTCCTAATGGTAATCCTGTCCCTTGTTTCGATTCTATAAATTTTGAAATTTTTAAGTACCCAAATAGATTGATAATGGAATTACAAATCTGGTAGTGACTTGTCATGAACGTGAACATCTAACAGATGGGTTTAGAGTCCTTATAAATGAACCAGGCACAAAATCTTCTGTATTATATATATTTGATGAGAAGCATTTGTAATATTCTACCTAAAATGCAATATAAGGTTTTCTGATTTACTTGTCATGATCAGTCTACGTGAAAATTTAGTTGAGGAAGAATCACCTCAACTACCATCAGATACAATATAGGAAACCGTTCATAGAGGATCTTTAAATTTTTTAATTTTTCTTTATGGAGTATGCAAAACATTTTGAAAGTAAGATGAAAAACTATACGGAAGTTATAAGTAGAGTACGAGCTATCTGTTTTTCCAAAGGAACACCAATTATCTGACTAGTGTGCCCAGAATCTGACCAGAGTCCCAGGGTCATTGATAATTCTATTAGGATGAAAGGCAATATTTGGTGGGAATATGCTAACAAGGAACCAAATTTCTTGGTCACAGCTAGAATCAGTTTTTGAACCAATGAAAATGCTAGAAATGTCTTAGGCCAAAGAAAATTAACTTGTTAATAGTTCCTATGTGTATCAATATAGGATGTTTATTAAGCAAACATTGCAAGACAAGAATATGTATTCATACTACTTCAGTCACTTCAGACAGGGAAAGTGGAACTTCTATCAAAGAAAAGGCACTAGCTTTAATAAATATTTTTTTCAGCTTTACACTAGGTGTGGTTTACTTAAACTGAGAGCCTTTAAGTCCTTTAGAGACAGAAAAACATATGTCTGTCTATTAAATGAACAATCCCCATATATATTAGTATAAATCATTCATATATTTCCATGTTTCATTTCATCCAATATATTTGGAAATGCATACTTCAACATTCTGTGTAACAGGAATTCCCCGTGGATTTCTAGAATAAGTGCTTAATGTGACTGAGAGCAGAAAATAGAATCTCCTTTAGGCACTCTGGGTTAAAGGAAACAGCAATGTTTTCCATGGAGGATTTTTTAAATCCAAACTTGAGTGCTTTATTATTATAAAAGAAATGTAATTGACACTTTATTTTATAATCTTACAACATCTTGAGGACATCAAATGGCCAAAGCTGTGTCGTTACGCCTCTTCTACGTATAGTTAATGCTAGATTTGGAGGAACCAAAGGCCCTGATACAAGTGGCCACATGGTCAAGAAAGAGTTTTATTTACTTCATGTTGCCAAACTTGTGTGTACAGAAGGAAGTAATGCTTAAGGGACTGTCACTGCCCTTGACAGATCTGAGTATAGTAGATGACTTTGAAACCATATCTGTCCTTGTATTCAGCTGGAGCTGAGCTAGTAGAGCAGGAAAATAAAACCCCCTAAACGAGCAAGTAGAGGTGTTGGGTTTTGTTTTTTCTTTTTTTTCTTTTTATCAGAAATGAGGCAAAGGGGAGAGGGATTTTAAATTGTGGATGCTTAAGCAGCAGCTTTTTGATAAGGGACCAATTGCAGGATTATAACGTAGTGTAAAGAGATTTACACAAATCTAAAAATGGCTATAAGTGGGTAGATTTAGGAAAGAACTGAGTTCAAATTGCAGGATGCCTACTCTACCTTTATTCTTGACATTACTAAAGCTGAGAACTTGTTTAAAAGAAAAGGCTCATATTTTCTTTAATAAAGACATAAATACACTCTTCTAGATGACACCTGGTATGCTCTTGATCCTGTCAGAAGTCTTCTCACATTTATCATGTGTAGTGTCAGCAGGGTCTTGGACAGAATTTTTGGTGAGAAAGACTTATACCTGTGACCTTGATGCAGTGCTAGCTTTTCTGTTTGATTATTTTTCTTCTCTTTGTGACAGATTTTGAAAGTGTGGAGTAAAAATTTCTGATTAATTCAGTGATCTTTTCTTGCTGAGTTCTGAGCCTTTTTTGACAGGTGAGTGAGTCACTTTACAAAAATCCCAACACTACTTACATGAGTCCTAGTTAACTTTATTTCAGCCGTCTATTTCTACTCTACACTAGGTGACTCAGCTTCATTCATTCAGCTGAGATCACAATTAAATTGATTTCTTAATGCATTTGTATCAATAGAATGACTCTATTTAGCACATTGTGTCTGAGCCAACCCGAGTGTTACATAACTAATTTTGGCTTGTCTTATGGTCACTATCAAGAAAAAGGATTATTGTAACTCATGCTGACTGCAATAAAGAAAACCAGAAAACCTGAAAGATTCCTTGTCATCTTGATGTAGAGCCAGTGAGCTATTATGACACCGGAAAACTCAAAGGTTGATCTGAGGTAGAAGTGTAGAGTGCATTCATTCTAAAGACAAAATATTATCACTGGCCTTAAAATTGGAGTGGGGAAGATAAATAAGGGTGGCATGGAGGGATGGCTCAAGGAGAAAGACTTACTAAGCAGAACATTTTCTTGATGAGCAAATCAACAACGAACAATGGAGCAACTACAGAATTTCCAGTGAGCTTGTGTGACTGCATTGATATTATCTTATGGCCAAAAACCGGTATAGTGGTTGTGGGAATTCTGTCAGTGTAACTTAGTGTAACCATTTAGCTTGGATGCAGAACTGTTTCAAAATACGGTGCCGGACTTGGGAGAAAAATAAGGGTTACACTGTGGGTTTCTGTACCTTATTTTTTAAGAATGCAAAAGTATTGAATGACCACTGGAAGATATGTTGTCACAAATACTTGTAAAAATTCAAAAGCAAATTTCTACTTCACTAAGTGTTTTAAAAGAGTAGATTAGGGAATTAAAGATTTTGTTTGAGATTGCTATTAAAATTAGCTCACTACAGATTTCATCATATCGATGTACTGCTAAATAATTTGCTATTTTTATGGTCTGATTGACGGGCAATTCCAGAGTAAGAGATGATTGCAGTAGGATTGCAGGATTGCAGTAAAATAAACTAAAACTCCAGATCTGACTATCTGTGGTGTGGATATTTGTATCTGTGGTCTATAGCTTAGGATGTTTATCTTTTATGAATGTGACTTACTTGGAAATTAACTTTTCCTTTAGAGACCAATTTTTGCAAAAGGCTTAAGCAAATAGGGCCTTTATTAATAGTTTCTTTTCTCTGTAATATTCTGCTTTCAATTCAGTAAAATCCCTGTGTGCTTTCAGAATGCTGAAGATTAAGTAACTCTAGTCTTGAAAGCGAATTTTTTTCTGGAACCGTGTTGTATGTTCCAAGCACGCTGCTAATAAACTACACCTCCATATTGATTTCTTTAGCATAGATATATGTGGTAAGTTGGTGAATGGTCTTATTAATATGCATTAAATTCTTAATAGCTCTCTTTTTAATGTATCTCTTTAGGAAATGAATAATTCATGCACGTATAGGAAACTCAGTGCTGTCACTTACGGCATAGACCTTTGCTGATCTAAGAAGGTATTTGAACTGAAGGACACACTAAGATGTGCAAAGCAATTGAAACATTGAACACTGTTCAGTTTCCTACAACCAAGGACATTTTTTTATGCTGAAAATTTCACTGACTCATCACTCTTCTTAAAGCACACATTATCAAATATGCTTCAGTGAAACTGTACTTCATATAAACTCATACTTTAATATACACTCATACTTTACAGAAGCTAAAATAGTTACGATTTGTTCAATGTATAAAAGGCATGTGAGCCACTGTAAGACTTCTTACCTGCGTATGTGTTGGCAATTGTTGAGAAAGCTATTTTGGAGAGCGTGATATACATGCAAGTTTCTGTCACAGAGGCTTTGCATCATAGAAGACATTCATTTTAGTCCTGCCTCAGGCTTTGTACATCTCTTGCAGCAGGTCCTTATTTTTCAGTGTTTTGGAAACCCAAGTCTCATGTTTAGTTGCTACTCCTAGTGCACACAGAATATCTGTTTGCTATGTATTTGGGACTGCTATTCATATCTATAAATGTATTGTAAGACTTTTTTCAAATTTGTGTATCAGGATGGGACAAAATTAGTAGTCAGGTTCTGTCTGTATATGTAATATGACTGATGCTCATTTGAGTGATTCTGATTAATTATATGTAGAATTACATAGAACCATAAAATCATTTAATTTGGAAAACACCTCTAAGATCATAGAGTCCAACCAGTAACACAGAACTGCCATGCTCAGCACTAAACTATGTCCCTAAGCACCCACATCTACACATATTTTAAATATCTCCAACTTGGGGCCTTTTCCTCTTGTGCTATCACTTACACGTGGGAGAAGAGACTGACTCCCACCTCACCGCAACCTCCACTCCCGTAGTTGTAGAGAGCAATAAGATCTCCCTTGAGACTTCTTTTATCCAGGCTAAACAACTGCAGCTCACTCAGCCACTCTTCAAAAGGCTTGTGCTCCAGACCCTTCACCATCTTTGTTGCCCTTCTCTGGACACACTCCAGCACCTCAATGTCTTTCTTGTAGTGAGGACCCCAAAACTGAACATAGAACTCGAGGTGCGGCCTCACCACTGCCAAGTACAGGGGAATGGTCACTGCTGGCCACACTACCAGTGATACAAGCCAGGATGCCATTGCCCTTCTTGGCCACCTGGGAACACTGTTGGCTCCTGTTTAACTGGCTGTAAACCAGCATTCCTAGGTTCTTTTCTGCCAGACAGCTTTCCAGTCACTCTTCCCTAGATCGACAGATCAATACTCCTGCCCACCTTGGCGTCGAGTTTGAACTGACTAAGGATGCACTCAAGTTCCTTGTCCAGGTCATCAGTGAAGATACTAAACAGGATCTGCCCCAATACTAAGCTCTGGGGAACCACTGGTGACTCAGTTGCCCTGATGGCAGTTATGTAATAGTTTTACTGCTGTGCAATGGCTTCCAGTTCCTCCTGTTTGGTGCCCACGCTGTGTGTGTTGATATAGATGTTCTTCACTTCACCTATTGGTTCTTCCACCTTTTTAGAGTGAGAAGTCCTAATTCCTATATGACCATTCTGAGGTGTTTCCATGGTTTCTAACACATTGACAACCCTTGTGTCTTTGCTGCCACATGGAACTCCTTTCCCTACCTCCGCTAAGACAGTAGACCAAAGGACCTTGCTAGTATGCCGTCCCTCAAACATTGTCATGTTACTGATTTTATCTCTAGTCAGCCTGGTTACATCCTTTTTTCCCCTTCAAATCTAATTTAGAGCTCTTTCAATGAGCCCTGTTAACATTTCTGCTTTGAGACAGGTGTACCCCATCTGTCACCAGCAGGCCTGTTGTCACATAAGCCAAGCCATGATGTAGCGGGAGAATGTACTGAAACCAGTACCCTGTTGAAAGCGCAACAAAACAATATTTATTACAAAGTAATAACCAACACAACAAGAAGCTGAGAGACGGGAAAGAGAAGGGAAACAAACCCCCAAGAGAACCCCCCACTCACTCAGGTGTTATTCATGAGGTTGTCTTGCTGATCCCAGAATGCTTAGAATTCCCCATAGCAGAAGCTGCATCCTCGGGGTGTTGGCAGGTTCACAAGATAGCGGGTGTCCCCGCAGAGGTAACATTGTCCTCCATGTGAAGCTTGAGTCCGCTCCCAGCAAGAGCTATCTGCTTTTTATACAATTAACCTATGATGTCTACCTGGCCAGATGTGGCCAGAACCACCCAGCTAGAGGCCTTCGGTCCCTCCCCCCATTTTGTAAGTGGTACCCCTTCTGCGCATGCGTGAGTACGCTGGAGTTTCCCCACGCCTGCGTGTTACACTTCTAGGGTCTTTCCTAAATGAGTCTGGGGCTTACTTCATTATCCTCCTCTTTACTTTCTCCTTCAAATGTCCTTGGAGGGCTGTTGTCTGATAGCCAGACCCCAGTTAATTTCAGTTTATACAAGATGCTTCCTTCAAAGATGAAGTTCTCGTTTATCAGTGCTTGTTTACACGTAACTTGGCAGGAAAAGAACAAACTCTCACAGGTGGCTGGGCCAAACACAGACCAAAAGTAACAGCATCTCATCATCATCATGGTTAGGTTTCTCAAATGAAGATTTGGGAAGGGCTCTACCCACATTTGTTACAAGTGTGCTGGTGGCTAAAAAGGCCAATACAAGATAGACATGTCCAGTTGCAAAAGGCACAGCAGAAAGACTCAGGTGGTATATTCTACAAGACACGATTCTTTCTGTGTTGTCTTTTCTCCTCAAGAGTGATCCTGCGTGTTTTCTCAAAAGCAGCAGCATCATTAAAGATAGTGTTTCTCCAGACCTCCCAATTGGAGACCAGAGTAGACCAGTTACGTTGATCAAAACATGATCAAAAAGCCTCAAATGATATGGAGTTATGATTAATAACACAATATTTATGAATAATTGTTTGTAAAGCAAAGGTGCTAAAAACTGCTAATACTTCTGTGACAGAGTTAAAAGTTACTTAATATATTAGTATCTGACTTTATTTGGAATAAATTTTGCCTACTTCTTGAGGACTGCTTATAAGTTTTCTCTTTTCATGTTAAAAACAGTCTCAACAAGGCTTCAAATGCCAAAATGAAGAGTCCAATCTAAAATATACAGAAAACATAAATTTGCTGCTTTCTTTCTGTACTTGCAGTCAGCAAAGGTACAGTCTGAAAGGGCAATAAAAGGGCCATGTCAAGAACACGGAAAGGAACATAACAGCCCTTGTACACAAGGTTATATAGCATCTCAAAAAGCTCTGCAATGTTTTTTTTCTCAACAATGCTCTCATCCATGGTACACTTTCCTGTATTTTTTTGTTGAGGTGTTTCCAGGATATATGTCCCTTTCTGATTAGCTTGAACACAAGATTTTATTTAAAATGAAATATTCCCCTACTTTCCCTTAGAAGACTTAAAGGACAGATCATGGGCCAAAAGGTCCAGTTATTTGAACTATAATGAAAATCTGTGAGATTGAAGAAGAAAGCAATGTCCTGTGGTTTGAACGCATGAACATCTTGAACAAGAAAACTAGATCTTCATTACAAGACTTTGACTTTTTTTTTTAAGTACTGTTTGATATGATGAAAAATCAGAATTTCAAGAAATACTGAGACATAAAATGGAAAAAACACAAGATATACAACAATATATATTTCCAGTTTACACTGTTCAGGAAAGTGACCATGCATGTTTGATACATGGTTACTTTTTCTCTTTTTCTTTTTTTTTTTTTTTAAAGCAGTTCTTTTTATGATAGCTCATATAAAGAAACAATGTTTCACCTTCTCTTACCATACAGAATATTAGAAAATGTCTATGCCACATAGATGGATCTGTGCTGTTTCTTAAACATGGCTTGCTCACACATACAATCATAGTAGAAAAAGTTCTTCAACAGTTTTGCCTTTGAGAGTTCTGTGAAAAACTTCAACTTTGTCCTTTATGCTTAAGCTGAACAGAGCTTCTTTTTATGTTCAGTGTGCAAGACTTCTATCCTGATTTCTAATGTTTGTAGTATAGATATGTCTTAAAAAGAAATGAATTAAAAGAATAATGGTCATGTTTAAGTAAGTAAAAGAAGAGGAGCAAATTTATAATAGAATAAAACTCATTTCATGTATGCAGAACAAGAAAAAGAATATATTTCATTTCTTTATCTTTGAGGGGAAGGAGAGAAAGAAGGGGAGAAAGAAACACTCCAGAATACCTGCAGCATCCTTGTACTCATGGTTTCTACAAAAAGATTTATTAACCAGCTCTTTGCAGATCTATCCCTTCATTTGTCTGAAAACAATCTCCTGCTACTGTGCTATGCAAAGAAAAGCCTTTCATGTGACATTAATTGTGGACTTAGAATGCCTCCAGCAGTCCTTACACAGATTTCTGGCTATATGTAGATCTACTCTGTGTTATGGCCCAGTGAATTTTTTCTCACAGGTTTGTCCTGTTATTTGTTTCATTTCAGTCAGCTTCATAAGAATGAGACCAGATATGGAAATTCACATGGAACTTCCATGATGAGTCTCAGAAATTGAATTGAAAATCATAAAACTAAAGTTCTCATGTACAACTGAAGTGCAAGACGTCCAGGAGTACCCGTGTTTCCTAGATGAAGATAGAAAAAGAGAAAATGTTTTCTGAAACCACAAGAAGTTTGATAAAAAATAGTGTGACAGTTCTGTCATGTTGTACAAAGAAAACACATTGCAGTAGGCACTTACCCCTAAAAAAATTACATTAATTTGACTTTGGAATATCTGTAGAAAGTATTGCAATAATAATGCAATGTCAAATTATCCTGAGGGAATTTCTATTCCAACTCGACTGAAAACTTTTGTCAGATCATTAGAGGCTTTCAAAGAGAAATATGACCTCTGTGCCTTATAACACAGCGCTACAGAAAGCAAACTAGCTAGGCAAAACCGGAGAAGTACTGCAGAGGGAAACATCTTCTGGTATCCTCATCAGTAGTGCCTAATTGGTCATATGAGATAGAATCAAAGTGTTTGTTTCATTGTTGCTAATTGCCTCATTTCATAGACATTCTGAGTTTTGTCCTCTTTCTATTTTGATATAGTTACAGTGTGTTTGTGTGCAGAGATTCATAATAGCTGTGTAAAATAGAAATGCTTAGCTCTGCAGAGGTTATGGGAAAAAGACTGGACAGTCAGTACATTTAGCTATTATTTTTTTAGTTCTTGGTGTCTAATATTCACAGGACAAGGATCATTTCCACATGTGATGCTGGTCTGTTCTGTAAAATACTGTGGTACCGCATTATGACTAGTGCATGGTGGAGCTTAATGCATAATAATTTCTTGCTCCAGTTCAGCCTGACCAGTTAAAAAGACAAAAGAAAACAGATTGATTTGCAGTTTGTGTTTACTGTATGCATAGCTAGAAGGCAGAGAGGTTACTTTCAAAGAGCCCAAATGCGCTATGAGGCTGGTTTAGTTCTGACCCAGGGTCCCAACTATTGCTACTGAGGGCAGAACTGCTATTGCACTACGGACATGTAATCTTTTGGTTTCTTGTCTTTCATTGCAAACTAAAACAAGAGAAAGAGCATGCATTACCTTCAAAACAAGGAAGAGAGACATTCCTTCCTGACCTATTGCTAAAAAAGTAGTGTGCCTCATGCTTTCAGCTCACAGAGAGATGCCACAAAATTCAACAACTTCTCTGCCTCTTACGTCTTGTAGAAGCAATTTGCATTCTGTCATGTTCTCTCACACATGGTGTTCAAAACAATTAAAAGAAAATTGCACCCATTTTGCTCAGTGTAGCAGGCCGAAAATTTCAAAGATGAGAAGCATTTCTCAGCATGACTAAACTGTGAAGTGTTTTTGAAAATAAGGTTTTTAATGATAATTGACATTAAAACCTTTATTTTCTAATACATTTCGCAGTTTGTGCTTGTTGGGAAGTGCATGTTTACTTTGAAACTTTCTTCTTGCTACACTGAGCAGAAGTGATACATTTTCTTTAAAATGAAAACTAGTGATCTTTTTTTTGGTTTATGCACTGAAAAAAATTGTTATCCAAGGCTGAAAAGAAACTTTCCTTACTTTTCCCCCTTGCCTCATGTTAATATTCATCTGGGTAGCTGTAAAACACAGAGAACAAGAGTCTTATATAGACTACAGTGCATCTTCTTTCAAGTACCTGAGAGAGGAAAATGACTTCCTCAGTCCATAAATATAACTTAGATAGCATGTATAAAAATGCCATTCTTTCTCCTTTCTTCAGCCAACAGCCCTCCCTCTTGGCAGTTCTGTAATCATCAATGTACACTGACTACTAAGTAACTGTAAAATCAATGACAAATAAAGAAATCTTATGGGACAAGTTTTGTAAATGAGAGTACTGATTGGTTTGAGGGGAGGGTTAGACACTCTAAAGTGTCAGCTTGTGCAGATAAACTGAGCTTCATGGGTAGAGAATTGTTTTAGCAACAAGGCTTATGATAAATGCCTTCTGTGCCTAACCAGGCTTGATAGCACAAGACAGACATAAACTCCTATGGTCAACTAACATAAATAATTTTGCAACACTGAACTAAATGGAGGAGGGGTGGACAAATAATGTTTTAAGTAAAACATTCAATGATCTCAATTAATTAAGTAAATCCTTTGGGAATGAGAACGTGGAAACAGTCATTCCTATTCCTCAATGAGTTATCTTGAACAGGTGTTCATTTATGAGAAGGAAGACCTAAAAGAAAATTACTGGGTAAAATAAACTGTGTTACAAATAGATGTATAGATGTTGTGACAACAGAGGGGGCAAACATTTACTGAAGATTATGAAAACTTTAAAAATTACCTTTTCACAGTTGTGGAGCTCAACAGTTCTGCTGGTCCACAAGAGTGAAAATATCACTGAAAACATACATAACTAGTCAAAACTAGTTAACTGTCAAGTTAAATTTTACTTTTGCTAACCCTTCCCTTTCCATCCTCTTAGTACATATTAGCAAAAACTTAAAGTAAGAGAACACTTATTATATCTTTATTTTGTACTTTTCTGTAGGACTTCAGTTGTAAGTAAGGATTGAATCCTGATTTCTTCATGAAAGATAGATGGGTTTATATGAGTTTCTGATTTAACCCTGTCGTTTTCTAATAGGTAGATGTCCCACTTTTGTTATTCATCCAATGTATTATAGCTCTGAGCGCTGAGATTCTCAGAGGCTTTCCTTCCTTTATGTAAAACATTAAATATTTTATTTGTAGTATTCAAGCCTAATGACATCATAGCTGAGAATCACTGAATTCAAATAATGAAAATGGAAGCTTACAACACATGGTCAATAAGCAAATGTTTTCCCACAACACATAAGGAAAGTAATGATATTGCTCATCTGTTTTGGATAGGAGGGAGAAAAAAATCACTGGACCAGCTGAGGGCTCAGTGTCTGTTACGTACATTTTATTTTGTGCCTTAGCTTTTCTGATTTTTTGTTAAAGATGTCCTGTCAAAGAAGATCTCAATATTTGATTATTGGCTATTCCTTATTTTCACATTGTGATATATAGTTGTACATTGAATATAAAGGGAAGTCAGTTTGGTACTTCATAGCTGCTAGATATTTGATTTACTAATTATCTTTTAATATTGCTGAGGTTTAACCCCCTGCAGCTACTGAGCTCCACATAGCCACTTGCTCACTCTCCCCTGATGGAATGGGGGAGAGAATCAGAAGAGTAAAACTGAGAAAACTCACAGGTTGAGATAAAGATAGTTTAATAGGTAAAGCAAAAGTTGTACATACAAGAAAAACAACACAAGGAATTAATTTACCACTACCTATGGGTAGGCAGGTGTTCAGCCATCGCCAGGAGAGCCGGGGTCCATCACTGGATTTTTCAAACTGTTGAGTGAAAAGAGGAAGGGGCTGTCAAAAGGAAAAATATTAAAAGATAATTCAGTCTTCAGATTCTTACTCTTTGTTTTTTTCATTGTTTCCTTATAAATTACTTAGGTAGGAAATATGGGAGCATAACTATATACTTGATACCTGTCTTGACTCTTCGAGAGAAGAACTAGGGTCAGCTTCATATTTTAGTAATTATTGTCGATTTCCATATCCTTTGTCACTTTTTCAGTGTGCTCAAGTATTTCTAATTTTACTCTAGGCATGACTCCGATGACAAAGAGGTATGAATTCCAGAAAGACATCTGTGTAATAGGATGTAATGACTCTGAAAAATGTGACATTTCAAATGTTAATCTGTGAAAAGAGGGCATCCAAATGAGCAGGACTTTGAGTGTCTGCTTTGGCTAGGAAGCAGACTGCACTGTCACTGAGCAGCTGCCCATCAGTGTGAGAGGCGATCCCCTAGGGAGCTGAGGCAGCACTGAAGGGCCCAGGTGAAATGCAGCACATTCTCAGTAAAGGGTTGTGGGGCAACCACTCCAGAAAGTGCTTCGCTTTTCCACTCCAAGGGAAAGAAGGGAAGATAGGCAATGGCCTGTTAACCTAGTATTCTCAGTACTTCTATGGAAGAGGATGATGCATTCAGAATACTCATATGGACTTTCAGGAGAAAAGAAGAAAACAAAAAATGCTAGATGACACACGTTTATCTTCTTGCTAACAATATTAAAAGAAATCTGTAATATGAACTCTCAGCATTGTCTGTCAGATCCAAATATTCTTTGAATGCTAACAAAAGATTTTTATTAAAATGTAGGATTTGAATGACCTGTAAGAAGGGAAGAAAAGTACGTAATCAGAGTCATGTTTACTACACTCTCCCAGACATAATCATGTTCATTTAACATTATTGTAATATTGCTTAAACACTGAGCTCGAACTCAAATCAACTCTTATGTTCTGAAAACATAGCTAAGACTTTTTTCACATTTCTACATAAGGAAAAAACATGGAATTCACCTTCTGCACTTGTGAAAATATGAAAATTTGTGAAATTTTTGTGGTGAGATGTGTGAGGGGGAGTGCCGTGAGGGTGGAGAGGTTTGTGAGGGTGGAGCAGTGTGTGAGGGGGAGGGTTGTGTGAAAGAAGAGAGGTGTGTGAGGGGAGAGCAGTATGAGGGAAGAGTGGTGTGAGGTGAGAACAGAGTGAGGACAGAGCATTTGTGTAAATACTGTGAGCATATAGTGTAATAATATGCTGTTTACTCTTTTATATGGATCTGAATCATGGGTCATCTACCGCCACCACCTGCGTCTCCTAGAACGCTTCCATCAACGCTGTCTCCGTACAATCCTAAACATCCACTGGTCAGATTATGTGACCAATACATCTGTTCTTGAACAAGCAGCAGTCACAAGTATTGAGGCCATTTTACTAAGAACGCAGCTGCGTTGGGCAGGGCACGTCTCCAGGATGAAGGACCACCGCCTCCCTAAGATCATGCTCTATGGTGAACTTGCCACTGGCTGCCGCATGAGAGGAGCCCCGAAGAAGAGACACAAGGACTCCCTAAAACAACATCTCAGCCTTGGCCATATTGATCACCATAACTGGTCTACTCTGGCCTCAAATCAGGAGGCCTGGAGACACACCATCTATAACGCTGCTGATGCTTTTGAAAAAACACGCAGGATCTCCCTTGAGGAGAAAAGGCAACGCAGAAAGAATCGTGCCTTGCGGAATATACCATCTAAGGAGTCCTTCTGCTGTGCCTTCTGCAACCGGACATGCCTGTCTCGTATTGGCCTTTTTAGCCACCAACGTGCTTGCAACAAGCGTGGGTAGAGCCCTTCCCAAATCTTCGTTTGCGAAGCCCAGCCATGATAGTGTAATAATACATGTTTATAGGCCGCCAAAGAGATTCTGTAGGGGAACCTAAATGCTACAGAGAGTTTACAGTGATTTGGAAAGACTGCTTTCTACTTACTTTACTTTTTTAAACATTTTCCAATAGAAAAGATTTTTTCCTGGAATTTTCAAAAGAGTCTCAGTCTTGACTAAAATTGTAGAAAATAGTTTGAAGACAGAAATACCTTTCCTTCAGAAGAATATTAGCATTGTGTTTTCAATCATGGAGTATTCTATTGCATACTGAAGCAGTTTACCAGCAAAACGTTTAAGATCCTCAGGAGTCATCTTTTTCTGTTCAAACAGAAATAGAAAATGGTAGACATGTACCTGAAAACTGCTTAAATTTTTTAAGGGCAATCCAGATCTTAGGAACACAAAATACATTCAAAAATTGTATTTCTGCTGCTCATCCATGTGACCAAAGTTTTTTTTAAATACCTAGTATCTGAGTTTTTTTGTAAAAACAAAACCAAGCCCAAAACATGTTAACAACATTGGGTATGTTGTTTCCCTGGTGTTTTGGCTACTGCTAGAAATGTGACTTTCTGAAGAATTCTTCATCCTCTGAGGTCTGAAAGAATTCAGGTGTGATCAGAGGAGTATTTTCACAAATCAGTCTGTGGCCTTGATCTGTCTTAGATAAAAACGAGAAGGTAACATGGCAGCCATATTCAAAGTCCGTATGCAGAGTAAGAAGAAAATTTCTCATAGGAGATCATTAAAATAAAAAGTAAATATAAAATAATAAACAATCATATTTCTTGCTTAAAAGCAAAAATAAAAATTTACTGAAAACAAACGAAACAAAAAAGATTGTATGGTATACATAAGAGTTTATTGTATATGGACCGTTAAAACAATTTTGATAACATTTGAGATGCTATTAAATCCTGTTCTACTCTCTAGTGGCGTGTATGAACATTCATACACACATACAATGTGTATTCCTTCAGTATCCGGGCTTAGATACTTCCTCTGCCCAGAAGTTGATTAGAGATCCTCTCCAGCATATTTGTTCTGGGTGCTTTACATTCAGACTGTAAGCACACCGATGATTCCCATGGGACAGTCCTTGGAAGGTGATGGGGCTCTTCAAATATGTTCCTGGGGTTTCCCCACCTGCCACTGTACTTCTTGCATTTGTGGAGACAGGCCTTCTAACAGGCTGATTAAACTCCTGGGATGGCCATGAGAACAGCAGGGTCAGGCTATTATTTGTATTCCTCCCTGTCCTTCTTCCTCTGTGCTCCTGTGTGTGTGTTCACCCGAGTCTTTTTGCATGCAACTTAACAGAAGTCATTGCTCAAAGAGTAACTTTTGGAATTAAACTGAGTAATCTTTATGCACAAAAGTCATTACATCAAGTTTGTGCAGTTTTGGTTCTGGCATGCTCCAGTAATCCAAATGGATTTTATCTTGATTTATCCTTCTAAAAAAAGGAAAGTTAAAATTGTACCATATTTTTTTATATTGTTTACATTTATGAAAGAAAAATCTAGTCAGTCAGTGTATATTTACTTATAGATACTCTTACAGAAAAGGATTACATATGTGTGCCGTTTTTTGTTTTGTTGGAGTTTTTTACTGTCTTCTGTCTAAATCAGAAGCCAATTATGCTATTTACATAAGTTTTTGCAGGTTATGATATACAAAATTTGGAAGTAATTTAAAGAATTTCTAAATATGGACATTATTTTTATCCATTGTAAAGTGAAGTTTGTATTTAGCATTTATTAGTAAATGAGTTATAAAACCTGAAAAACAAGAAGCCATGGGAGATGGCATTATATAGCACAAAATTCAAGTAATTTTGTATTCACATTCAGCTATGTCTTTATAATTCTGCATAAACACCGAGGAGTTGAGCATTGATCAGTAGGAGTTGCCTAAACTAGCCATGCTCTAGCAACAGATAAAAATAAATAGATAAATGAGTTACTTTGAAACCCACAAAAGAAATTGGCTGGAGTACAATGCATGCTTTTTACTGACCTCTTCATGGTTCCTAAATGCGCACAGACATGAATCAAAACACTTACAAAGAAGTTTTTCTCTCTACCTATACACTGAGAACTCCCTTTACATCTCATTTTATTTTCCCTCAGTATAAAAAGATTGATTGCTCACAGCTTGCATGACTCCCTGTTGCCCTAGATCCATCCCTGCTCTTCACACTCCATACAGTTCTTGCATCATTGACTTTCTGCCAGCCATTTTGCTGCCAGTGCATGAGCTGACATTTAATGATCTTTAGATGCAGTAATGTCACATTTACCACTCTTTATCAGTTGTGACAGACCTAAATTCAAATGCAAACATGAAATGCATCTGAATCCAATCCAAACAGTGATATGTTTTTGAGTGACATCCATCAAGACACGCAGAGAAAGAAGTGAAAAATTACCTGTTTCTTATTATTTTATAACAACAAATAGCAGGGTTTTTTGTCCATTCTATAATGTTTTTTCCTTGAAGTTTTCAGGGAAATCCCTTTAGTTTCCAAAATGTCATGTCTATTTGGATATTTGAGTGTTACTGAATTTTCAATATTCCCAGATTTTACGTTTTCAATTTATTTGAATTCCAAGCTTTACATGAAAAACCCCAGGAACACATTGATTCCTATGACTACTCTACCTTCATCTGCTACGTAAGAAACTTTCTCCTTTCTGAATTTCAGCGTTGCAATCCTGACTCAGCTGCTTTTATTGCAAATGCCAAAGAATTAATCTACTTTTATCTTTCTTCCTCCCTAACTGAGGGGAGGGAGTTTCCAGAGGCAAATATTCTCCCAAGGGACCTTGATATTTCTTTATGTGCGGTCCTAATCAGAGCTTTTTCCTAACACACCTTTAGTCGCTGGGCACCATTTTCACGTTATTACCATGCTCTTCAAGGAATAGATGCAGACTTTAGAGCCACAAATATGACTATAAATATCTGTGTCCCCTGTTTAGCAATTAGAGGAGAAATACGAGAATTAAGCCACAGAAAAGAAATATATTTGCTTAATTAAATTTCTTCTCTCTTTTCTTTTGCCCCAAAGAAGGTCAGCCACTGAAAATATCTAAAGAAATTGTGATGGTTGACGGATCATGACTTATGTGGGAGGTACAGCCAGCAGTCCTGCTATATGTCTCAGCATTTTCTATGGCTTTGTGATATTATGCATCAGTATAACATTCTCTTATGCTGAGTTCGCTGACTGAACTCAGTCTTACCAAGACTTATGTGGACTTGTCCTTTGTCTCAGATTGCAAAATGGCATTAGTGGCAGTGAAATGACTGTTAGTTTTCAGGGTAGTCACAAGTTTTCAGAAACACTTGTTCACTATTCAGTGGGAGTGGGAATTTATGTTTTCCAGATGTATTTTGTGGATTTTCTGCAGAACCCTAGGAGGTTGCATTTGGTCTCCAGCATGTTGGTGGTATAACTAATGTGTTGTCTGTTAGAAAGAGTATTAATACTATGTTTCAGTCAGGATTTTCCTCAAGTTATACATATTTTACCAAAATATGACTGCATTTAAAAGATAATATCACAAAGTAAAATAAACGTGGATGATGGATTAGTAAGAAGATGATGCATTTGTGGCTGGGTCTAAGCTGAATCTTCTGAGAGAGGAAAACTGCTGGGCATTTGTTTGCTTCTTTACTCTCAAAATGTAAACACATCTTGATAGAATTTAGAGCGGTTTATTCATTTGCCCATTTTGCAGTGTACAACATTGAAGAAGCATTGGCTAAAATAGTTTTCATTTTAGTCTTTATATCAAAGACAACTGCATTTAAATTTATTTTTTGAATAGATGTCAGAGCTGATGCAGCCTGCACTTCAGAGAAATGGATACTGCCTGAGATCACTAGTTCTATTTATAGTATTTCAGCTAGAATGTATACAGAAGCTCTTCTCTTGCCAAAGGACAAGATGCTATCAATTAATTATAAACTGTATTTTGATACATTTTAAGGAACTTGTCTAATAAAAACGTATTTTAAAAAGACATGAAAATTGCAGTTCTTACCTGCAGAGAATAAAAGAATGTTTTAAGACTGAACTTTTATAGAAAAATCTCCCATAACTATTTCCCAAAGGTACTTTGGTGAAGAGGGGTAGAAAGCAATAGATATAGTGATAGTTAGCCAGCACAGAAAATGTAGTGTTCCCTAGCACCTATATACAGATGTTAGTAATTATCATAACATTATATATGATGGAAATCTGGATTTGTTGGTTTATTATTGCTTACTGCTACAGATCATCTTTACTAAATTGTTAATTAAACACATTCTGTGATGACTCAGTAAAAACACACTTTCTTTCAGTGAATGGAAATATGAAAAACAAATCTATAGAAATTCCCAATGTAATTCTATGGGCCAGGCATATGAACAGGTGTTTGGTGTAACAAATTCCTATGCATACAATGCGTGAGAAAAGCTCAGAGTTGAACCTGAACTTGAGATTCCCTGCAGACCTCGAATTTATCAAATATGAAAACATCTTTTTTAAGTGTCTCTTACTTGTGGAGGTTTGTTTCAAAAGTTTCCCCCTCACTGTATAATCTTATTCCGCTTGCCCCTTTACTTCCTTTTCCTACTGACTAGAACCTACTCACTGCTTTTCAGCTTCCACTCTTTCATCTTCACACATACCAAAATATATATTCCACCTAGTTTTATCCTTACTTTTTTGAGTTGAAAGTTTTCAAAGGGAGGAAAAGCCTCCTGTGCAGTGAAAATCTGCTGTTTTCCTCCCAGTTGTTACATAGATAGTGAGTGGGAGAAAACATGGCATGCTTTTCCACAGGCCAGTCTTACTAACCATAGTCACTGGCTCTAATCATTACCAATCCCTTAAAGTTCATAGTAAGTTTGAATAGTAAACAGTCTTCTGTTTTGGACTTTTGTATAGCTACTGAGGTTTTAACCCTTGCTTTTCAAACATTCTGGCAATTCCTATGGGTTTAT
Organism: Pipra filicauda; assembly: GCF_003945595.2. Taxonomy (NCBI): domain Eukaryota; kingdom Metazoa; phylum Chordata; class Aves; order Passeriformes; family Pipridae; genus Pipra; species Pipra filicauda. The sequence goes on along the minus strand of NW_024104676.1, from coordinate 1,978,132 downwards.
GCATTATACACCCCTATAATTTTAAAAAAAAAATTCTTCTTCCATGGTTGCAAAGAAAGTGCAAGTAGTTGATATTTATCAAGAAATAGCTGAGTCTGACACAAAGGGTCACCTCTTAAGACATCATTGCCCTCTGAAAAATGTGTTTGAGTTGTCTGTAGAATAGAAAAGTTATGAGTTTAACAACTAAACTATAATTGATTTCCCTTATTGTTTAAGGTTGGGGGTTTTTTTCCAAATCTCAGAATATTTTCATATATCTTGATCAGCAGTGGTTTACTGCAGTTCTTCATTTGGAAATAAGGGTGTTCGTATGATGGTGAATATCTGTATAACAGGTTTCAAGACCAGGAATTCACACAGGAGTTAGAGAAACCAAAGGAGATAGCTCTGCCATTTCTTGAAAACGTGCAATTTTCCACATATCGATTTTATTCTTTGACTATTTGTTCTTTTCTAACAACAAGAAAAATATTTTCATAAACCTGTTTGGGAGTGACAGGGCATATTTCTCTTGTGCCATCAGAACAAAGTCTCAGACAGTAAAAGGAGCTTGCTTTCCTCAACCTAGAAATGTCTTAGTTAGGTTAATGGTTGATGTGATTACAGAAACCTTTCTCAGTCCCCCAGTACAGGCACAACTGATGTTGCCCCCATCCTCTGATTTGGTAGAAAACTTTGCTTTCCATATCAACCAGTGCAAGTGTATTTCACAGTTTCTTAATTAAATTTTTCAATGCCTGCTGGTACTAATATTTGCTACTGTTCTTCATAAATAGTACAATCTTTTGTCCTGGAAGATTTTGAAGTCCCATTGCTTAGAACGACTTCAAAGATGGGCTTCTAATATTTTCATTAATCTTATCTTCCTGTAGTGATACTAGTGTGTTGTAAGATAACAGAAAAACAAGTGTCTTAATAATGTTACTGTAGAGCTCAGATTTAGCCATAAAGGTCAAGCTTACAGAAAAGTAACAGGGTCTCCTTTTCAGTATTTTTGAAGAAAATGTATCTGTAATGTAGAATCCATTTAAAAAATATATAGAGAGATCTTTATCAAAAGCAAGCAGAAGACAATTCTGACAGGCATTTCTGTAATCACTACTCTGACAGACCTGATGGATTTTGAATTTATCCATTCTCCTCTGTTTATAAAATAGAACTAGAGTGATACCTGATGCTGAGTTAAAGCTAACTATAGATGACAGCACTCATGATGATTATAGTGACTTTTTTCTCATAATGATTAAATCATTAAAAAATTCTTCTTTAAAATAGGAGGATTTTTTCCGTCTATTCTCTTTTTACATATTTCAGTATGAACCTTGGGAAAAGAAGTTGGTTTAAAAGGACGGCTTTGAGATTGGGCATGAACCTCTGAGATGTTCACTCTCTTCAGACTGGTTTCCTGTACCTTCTCTCCCTGCTACTCTCTGCTCTATCAGGCAAAAACCCCTACACACAAAAGCACGAAACAAACTAAAACAAAAACACAACACAGGCAAAATTTAACAGTCAAGCTTGAATATTTATTCTTCGCATAAAATATATGCTTGTTAATTTATCACTGAATTTTAAAGAATGTATGCTGAAAGTCACTAATGCCAAACCTTTGTTGGCCCCTGCAGGTTAGGTAACTGATGGACTGTGATTTGGAGGGCTAGACGACTGCTGTGAGAATGCGCTTAGCTCACGGTGATTTACACTGCTCTAGAGATCTCCATTCTTACTTTCCCCTTTCTCTCAGGGCATGACATCCTGTTATATAAAACCATTTCTGTTTTGGAAAAACAAATACATTGATCCACTGACCTAAAAACAAGAAGTCATATTTCATTGCCTAAGAGTGTTCTGAAAAGTGATTCTATATATTTCATGGTGGTGCAATGCTCTGTCTGAGGTATTTTGTGCTATTTAGTAAGATTTTAAGCAGATTTCTGTTGGTTTTCCAAGGACACCCAGTACATTGCTTTAAAACTGGATTAAGTCGTGTTGATATTAACTGAAGTGTGTAGAAAATTGATATACATGGAGAATACAAGTCACAAGATATTTTTCCTAAAAATATGAGTAAATAATTACTTAATTATATTATTTGTTTTAAGACAAATAATTCTTAATGCGCATTCTAATTAGGGTGACTTAAAATAATCTTAAGAGATGAAGTACAAAGATAGCAACCTGATCTATTATTTTGAGTGCATTTTGGAGGGATGTTTTCCCCCTCATTTGTTATCCCTTAGGCAATAACCCTTTACCATGCTTACATATACCAGATGTCTAAAGCCTCTCTACTGGATGTAAACATTTTCTGAAGACAAAAATCAACACCTCATTACCATACTGTGAACTTTAGTTAATAGTAAAATCTTAAAGTCAGTGTAAGGGTTACTATATTCTACTTCCTTCTGATGAATGAGTGTGCATAAATTCCCTCTTTCAGTTTCATTCAAGATCTTACATTTCAATTTTGAATACAGGAAGACCCTTAATTTTGCTGAAATGAACTCTTAAATGTAGTCTGAATTCATATTTTTAAATATATTCATGTTGAAATGTTGGGGAATTTATGTTTTAGTGATATGGAAAGGACAATTTCTTCCATTGGATTTACCCAATCTAGTGTGTAGTGGCGGGCTTTGTTTGTTTTGGTTTGTTTTGTTTTCCGAAAGAAAGACCACCTATCAATTGTGCATATAAGTGAAAGTGGTATTAATAACTATGTGTATAAATATTTATATATATACATACATATATGTGCACACACCTCTGCATCTGCATGCATGTATATACATATATTGACACATAAATATGCATAGTTATATTCACACGTGTATAGCCATATAAATCTGGAAGAGGTCGTCCAAAGAATTTGTAGATGCCCCATCCCTGGAAGTGTTCAAGACCAGGTTGGACAGGGTTCTGAGTAACCTGGTCTAGTGAAAGGTGTCCCTGCCCATGTCAAGGGGGGAGTGGAACTAGATGACCTTTAAGGTTCTTTCCAACCCAAGGCATTTTATGATTCTATGAAATAAATGACAAAAACTTTTAAACTATTATATTACTACATACCACAGCTACCTATGTAACCTATCTATCTATCTATCTACGTATGTACAGATACACGCATCGTCTTTAATCCTTTTTTCAGCTGGATAATGTGACAAAGATGTAAAAGAATACACATGATGTTGTAAACCCCTTAATGTCTTTGATCACAATACCAGAAGAGAGGGCAAAAATTCTATTCTTTATATCTCTATTTTATGCCACCAATTGTAACTTAAGATGGAACTCCAACGTGGTTCAGTGAAGTTTTGCCCATTGGTCACATTTATTCTTTTGATCATTTAAGCCTGTATTTTCAGGGGTGTTCATTAACTCTGGCTGCCAAAATGAAAGCCTGATTTGAAAACTGTTCAGCCCTCAGCATCCACATTCACTTTGAGCCAAATCCTGTCTTCACGGTCTCAGATTCAGTGTTTGCCAATCCAAATACCCATGTAGGACACACAGTAGAAAAGATGGATGTGCAGACACCGCCATGGGCCATCCAGCATTGCACTCGTAAAAAAAAAATCGATGCCTGCTTCAAAGACTGTATCTCAGTGTTCAAGGTTCTCATTTTGACAACTTATCACATTTTATGTTTGACATCACTAAATGCAACATAATAATAAAGATCTAACATTAAAATATGGAATCCTAACATCTGGTAAGGACTGGCCCTGTAAAGTTTCAGTGATAGGGCTCAGTAAATCTTCATTTTTGAAGATTTTTTTGTTTCCATTTCTTCTTTGTTTTTCTTAACTCTTTTATTATGTAAGAGCTAAGCTGTTTATTTAATAATAGTTCAAAGCTTACTTCATAATGTCAGTATCCCTCGTGTAAGTATTTTAAAAGAGAAGATTGACAATGTCTAGTTTGGGCACTGTTCATATCTCATCAATTCTGCAATGCTTTGATGCTTTCTTGGAATCACAGTGTGGAAGCTAAATGACTGAAGAGCTAGTGAGGAATGAACAAAATAAAGTTACATGGCTGGTACCTGACAAAATGCAAAAATTATCTGCAGGGTGGCTACTACTGAAAGGGAAACAAGATATTAATTGGACATATGGGAAAGAGTCTTGAGGAATGTGTTAGGCTTGTTGGCCTGTGGTTATATAGCTTACCTGAATGTTTTTTTCTTGAAGATGGGTTTCATGAGGATTCGGTTTTATCTCTCTCTGCTTGCACTTCTCTATTTTTATATTACTTGTACCAACTACTTCTGCAGTGGAAAACAATGATTAATCTGGTTGAAAAGGGAGTAGATCATCTAGTGCTCACGCCTATAATGACATAAAAAAAAAATTGATCTAATGGATTTACAGTGTTTCACTTATTGTTACTGTCGTTTAAAAGATTCAGGGGGAAAAAAACTCCGGGGCAATTTAAGGAGGAGGTAGGGTAAGGGAAGGTTTTAATGAAGCCTCTCAGGCTCTGGAAATACAAACCATGCACACAACTCCTGACCTAGGAGTTACAATTTTTATAATAATGTCCATTCAATCCCTGTTCGTCCACCCTCTGGCCTTTGCCCCGTTCCGCCCCCCGACCCGCTCCTCAGGAATTGAGTCTGGGGGCGTTTTGGGACCCTTCTTCCTCATCATCTTCTTCTTCGCAGCATGTAAAGTCCTTGGAGACTTTCCAAAGTCCTGAGTGATATCTTGCTGTCCAGGCCAGATTTCTTAAACAAAATGAAGGTCTACCTTGGAAAAGAGGCTAAACATGCTACTGGAATTTAGGGGGAATTGATATAGAATGGGGTAATAGAGTTGGATATGTGTGACTACTATGCTAAAGGGTAAGGGATATAATACAGCTACATTTAAAACCTACATTCACTACATAACTACTTCTAAAACCTATAAAAATTAAAGAAAAATTAAAAAAATCAAAACCTCCAAGGTAACATTACAAAGACATGAAAACAAGTTTAGCTTTTACGCTTGGATTTTGTTTAGTTTTCAATTGGTTCCTCACATATCTACTTTATTCTGACGATGCAGGAGCACAGAACTATTTATCAGGTGTAAGTCCAGAGATGGGAGGCCTTGCCATATGCTGCTACTAGGAAGTGTGTCCTATAGGAGAAAGACTTTCTGTTTGCAGGATCTCATTGTAATGTGCATCCTTATCTGAAGTACAGAGCAGCTGCTTTATTCCACTTTCCTAAACACCAAGCACAGGTGGGTACAGGTAACAGATCCAGTAGGTTGCCTCTTCAGGGAAGCCTGTGGACTTCTCCTACAGGAGAAAAGTCTTTGAAAACTTGAAGAAACATCGAGAGCAGGGAAACACTTGGAGTGAAGTACTTTTTTGAATCCCCTACTCAACAAGACTTGATAGTTCTGAAGCTATGCCCAGCAAGAATGGAAAGGAACAGTGAGTTGAACTGCAGTGCAGAGGGAAGGTTTGCTAAATACCCCTGCTGCTGGCAGGAGGATGTGAGAAGAAGAGGGGGTGAGAGGGACTAAAAGTCTCAGGAACCTGCTGGCCTTGTGGGAAGAAGGACTGGAGTTGCTGACTGTATGACACTAGAAAAGGTGATGGTAGAGGGCTTGCCAACCTGTGTAACTGTACCAACTCAGTAAACTGTTTCAGTCATGCATCTAAGGCATGAAAGCCAATCAATGTCTACACATTTAAGAGCAAAGAAAATGTAAATGGTCAAGGTAGTTTTCAACACACAGATTTATCTCAGGTCATTCCAGTTTTAGGTCCTGCTTGCTCCTTCTCTCAGAGTATGTGAGGAGGTATGAGTCTTTTCTTTTTTCTTTTTTTTTTTTCAGTTAGCTGTAAGAGTCATTTCTTTCTGTGACTATTCATAAGGCTATCCTTTCTGCAATGAAAGAAATCATTTGCATATTCAAACCTTTAAAATGTCATCTCTTCCTTACAGCACATCTAATCAATGTCACCTGCAGAGCAGGCTGCCCAAGGCTCCTGTAAGGACCAAACTCTGTTTGCCAGCTGGACAATCCAAGTAATGCCCTTTATGACAGTACTCACAAAGTTCAGAACACAGTAGCTTTGTTAATTACGAGACAACTTCAGTAAAGAAGCACAGACAGGTCACAGATTGCAGAGTGACAATGACAATTCAGCTGGAACAAAAGTAATCTCTAAGGTGCCTTAGTTTCTGCCACTCTCAATGAAGTTCTTTACTCAGAGTAGAATAAACCATAACCTATTCCTTTGAGTACAGGGCATTGTGTTTCCTGTCCTTGTGAAATGCAGGCAGTCACTTTTTTTCTCACATGGTTTTGTTGAGAATAAAAGAGGCAAACTGTATTTGTTCAGGCATCCTTGTCATTCATGGCTTGTAGCAAACATTATAAATAAAAGAAACAGAGAAGAGGAATCATTGTGAGACCAAAAGCATACCACAGAAAATGAAATGGCAGAGGCAACAGGAAAGAAAAATGTAGTAAGAGGATAGGATAGAGAGAGATAGATTATAGGATGAAGGAATATTATGAAGCAGAGAAGTTCAGGTGGCAAGAGATTTGTGAAGAGTAGCTCAGGAACATGGAAAAGAATGATTAAGAGTAAAAATATATTATAAACAAAAAATGATAGGTCTCTGAATTCAGGATTTCTTTACTTCTGAAATATTTAGAAAAAAATATTCCATGAGGCTTTCTGTTCATTTATGAGACATCTTTTAATGCTAGTCTGCCAAATCCTTATGTAGCACAAACCCACAAGACTTGGTCAAAGCACATGGAGAAATGGGACATATTTCTGGCAAAGATTTTTTATGACCATAAGGCTTTTAGCTAAATATCTTTATATGAATTAGTGATGCAATATTACTACACTGGCATTGACTTTAATTAGTTAGTTATACAGCCATTGGCTCCAGGAAAAGTTTCAAATGCCTTTTCAGAGGCGAGGTTTTCAGAGACAAGTCTCATCTGCTATTAATATTCCAAAGTTCCTCTGTGACACCAGAAAGTCACCTAACAACAGGTTTTTGAAATTTATCTATGAATGATGATACGACTAATCTTATTTTTTAAAGTGTCTACATATTTAATTTCCATTGATTTCTAATGACTGAAACATCTTTAAGAGTTACATGCTACATTGTACTTTTTCTAGATGAGGAGTGAAGCAGTTTTCTACCTCTTACAGGTATTGAGAGATTCCAAAAAGTTCAGGAAATATTTTGTCAAATGTTTTTATTAAGTTGAGTTTTTAAATGCCTTTGCAGTCTTTCCTTAGAAAAGTAAGCCATACAAACCATGGAGAGGTTTTGATTTGTTTATTTGTTTGAGAGCCATCCTAGCTACTATGTAGGCAGCTCTACTGCTTTTGGAGTTATGTCCTTAACTTCCTTTAGGTTTCAGTAGAAAGAACATTGGGAACACAAGCTGCTTCCTATTTAATTAACTATCAGTTTCTTGCTGTGACCAAACCAACCTTCTTCAGAGCACACATGAGGCTCAGACATTTTTTCCCCCTTCTCTTCTGTTTTTCCTCAGCACCACAATAATTTACTATCTATCCCTGCCACTCCCTCCTCTATCATTTCTTGGCTGGAATCCATTGAACTCTAAGATATTCATTCTGCCTCTCATCGACATCTTGCTGATAACCTTGTCAGTGAATATCGACAGGCTTGACCAGCATACATTAATTAGTAGTCACTAAATTAATCAAGTTTGTTGTTTGTTTGTTTTTTTTTTTTTACTGTTCAAAAAGCCTGTATTGTGATGGGGACAGCAAGACCACATTGCTTGTAATTGCTGGTGATGGTATTAACCCATTGTTTGCTACCTAAAGAAAAAGGACATTATTGTTCCCTGGCATCCATGCCATGTAACAGTTGAAGGCTACAGCACTGGATAGACACATTACTGTCTGCTAAAGCAACAGAAAAAGTAACACAGGGTATTCATAATCTTTCTGAATTACTTCATTATGGAGATGGCTTAAAGAAAATAAAATACATTATTTTGTCATGATGTCCAAATTCAAGTGTCCTTTCTCATGCTGACTTCTTAAATAGGAAGGTCGGTATATGTGTACTGACATTCAGACTAGGAGATAAAGCCCTTGGGTACCACCATTAACACTTGGTTCTCACCTAGAAAATGAAGCAGAATCAGACCTCTGCAGCACCAGCAGGAAAAAAATGGATAAAGTGACTGACAGCCAATCAATCTGTAAACTCAGGGAATGGGGGTGGACACAGTTAAGCTAAAATAAGGTCTGCTACATGTTTGTTGAACCTTAGTATCACTCCATGAAGTGGAGGTTTTGGGTAGATAGTAAAGAGATGGTGTAACTTTTCACAAGGGAATTTTGACCCTGGTGTTTTAATGCAATCACAATGCTAAGGTTGTGTTCTACTTACTTAGGATTTTACCCGTAGTTTGACTTCTACAGGAATTACTCTTCACCCTTCTTATACTACCAAGTAATTAGTACATTTGACTGGAATGAAAAATTCTGTTGCATATATGTAATTAATGTATACAAATAAATATTCTTATGCATTACATATATGACTGCTACAGAACACATGAAGATCCTTTTCTACTGAAATGTAAGCTCTTCTTCATCTTTACTTTCACAGCCAACAACTTTGAACATGGGAGTCACCCAAGAAAAAACAATTATAATCTGTCCAGCTTTATATTTTCCCATCAAAATTCTTTAAATACTTGTCAGGTTACAGGAAAGTGTCTCATTTTTTATTTTCTTTATTCGTACTGGGGAAACCGATTAGGGTAAAATAAGAATATTTTTTTAAGGTAAAAATACTGAGTCCAAAACAAATCAAACTCGCATAGTAAAACATGGATACACGGTACAATAAAATCTGTGAGTGAGACAATAATTTAACATCCCTCAAGGGTCATTCAGCATCAGAAGGCTTTAAAAGAATATTTTTTTTCTTCGTTCTGGGAGTAGATGAGTAAAATTAAAACAATCTTGGACCAACACCAGAATTCAAATTGCAATGTGTTTCATGCTTCCCCGTTCTTCTGCCTCCCTCCCTGCCAAAGCTTGGCAGTTCCATTATTATGGCAATCAAGCTGTCATGTTCTTACATCATATATCGTCACCAAGAAAACTAATTTCAGGCTCTCAGCATGTTTGCAACTCTTTAGAAATAGTGCTGGCTAGTGATGATGAATGGATTATAGAAACACAGAGACATCCTATAGTCTAGGAACACTTAGATCTAAAAGAAAGATAAAGTCTTGGTTAATATTCAGACTAGTTCCCTATGCTGCCGAGTGTTCCTGAAGGAGAAACAGTACTAGTTTTCCCCTTGTTGCTTCCCACTCCACTTAAATAAGGTGACATTTAACTGCAGATCATCTGTAGGTGTTATAAGGGTTCAACCAGACTTAAAGACAGTTAGAAAAAGGTAGAACAACTAAAAAAAAGAGTTTAAATAGGGGTTTGGGCTTTAAAAATGAAAAGAAGTCATGTCCCAAGCTTTTTTAAATGTTAAGCGTAAAAGGAACTCTAACCTTGTATATTGTACACCTCATCACCTTGTACAATCTTTACTTATGTATTGCAAATCGTGTCTTTGTTGAAAAGGGAAGATATTTCAAGGTATTTAGACAGAATGTGTCAATTTTCAATAAAGACCATGGAAACTAGGTGTTTAAGTGTGCTGAAATCACTGATTATCTTTTTTTTGCTGTGGGACAAGCATTTCTTCTTTGATGGAACTAATAGGTACGTGAGAATGACACAAGTACAACTGTATCAATGCAGGGTGTGTCTTCCACCCTATGAAAACTTTCACCTTTTTTATAAGAGATTGAAATTAGTATGCATACCTAAAAGATTGGTGTAGTAGAACACTCAGTTCTTGATCTTGCTTCCAAACAATGCTAATGTGCTTCCTGCCGCTACATTTTGTTTCTCCGCACTGCAACACAGTTGCACTGCTGTATAAGAAGAGATATATTACACGAACATATATAGGCAAAGTTTTTTTTCCTCCCAAAGAATTACAAAGCTAGAAGTTTCTTTGTCTTCTGCCTTGATCAGCATTTCAGTAATAAAAAAACATGGTAAAAGGCATGAAACTGTTATTTTCCTCAAAGTCTGTGGAAAAGAAAACCTCTCAAGACTCTTTTTTACATATATTTATTTGTTTGTTTATTCTAATTGTAAGTTTGCTCTCTGTGTGATATTTTTATTTCAGATTAGGAGCATTGTGCCATAGCTAGGGACAATAGAAGGGACCTAGCTACTAAGAAGTTTTTCCATGTTAAGCATTTAGGCTTTGAGTTAAACTTTCAGCTATCACTTTATTTAAATAGCCATATGGCAAGACAAAATTGTTTTCATGTGTTTCTGGGTTGGGCTAGATGAAAGAGGCGGAGGAAGTCTACATTGTATTTGAAGCCAGTATCTACAGTAGCTTAAAATAATTTATCATATAAATCCATCTTCATGAAAAAACCAGTTCCTGTTGTTCTTACCATTAAAAAGAAATTAATTCCTTGTCTTGAGTGAGTCCTTCAAAAAATAGTAAGAGAAAGATTAATTTGATGGTCATTCTTGGTTTTATTTCTCTGAAGAGGAAACAGAGAAGTGGAAAAGATAGCCTTAAACAGTTTTGTCTAATCTTGGGTCTGATGTTTAATTGGTATAAATCAGAAAACTGCCCTGCTCCTCTAATGGATACTGGTATTAACATTGAATGGTCAGGGAAATGCAAGAAGTCACCTTTTCTTCTCATTTTTCTTCTTGATTTGAACTGTATTGAAACAGTGTGTTTAAAGCCTACACATACATTCAGGGAGAGCCAAAAGGGTTCAGTATAAGGTACAAGAGGTCTGCCTGCAAAAAGCCATTTTCTGCATAAGAACATTGTATTGTAAGAAAAGTAAATACAGAATTCAATTCCTTGTTCTTTTCTTGCTATTTACATCAAACAGAGAAAGCCTCTGAAGATTTTATTATCGAAACAGGTGATTCTGTAAATGCTTGACTTCAAAGATTATCTTCATTCATGGAAGCAGCACCACAGAGGTAGTTACTAATCACACCTATAAAGTTATTATTGTAAATCATTTGTAGGATCAAGACCAGCACTAGGTAAGCAGGAAAGACAATTGCCTATTGAGTTTTTACTTTTTATTTCTGTACTCCTCTAGTAACAATTTATATGAGCTGGAATACACCAGAGTGAAGACTGAAGGGTAGTAACCACTGGCTGTAACTATACATTTATTATTGCAGAAAGGTGCTTGAACCTGATAGGCCTGGATGTCCTTTTCAGTATGTCCAGGCTCATTAACAGAGGTGAAATGGTAGCCATTCCATTAAAAAAAACCAACCGTATAGAACAGTGGAGACTTCAGATTTATTTTATTTTTATTTAATACACGTACAGCTTGTTTTAACATTGTTATTTGACAAAACGATTTCACCTCTGAGACCATTCAAAGCATTCACTTCATATGTATTCTCAAAAGTCTCTTCTATGCTGGAAGACATTAGTATTTGTGCTTACTGTAGAAATTACTAATCCCTTTCAGATATTGAGAATTATCACCATACCTCCTCTGTGAGTGTGTGTATATATATTTATATGTGTTTATATATCTATATATACATATGTATATCTATTTGTGCATCTCCTATATTTGCTTTCAGAGGATAACATACAAGCAAACACTATTTACGAAGGTTAGACTCCTTGCAATAATCTAACTGAAATCAAATTATCCATAACAGCAATCCCTTGGCTAATATCAGAATGCTCTCATTTTTACATTTGTTAATTAATTGGTTGTTACATTAACATTCCTCATAGCTGTGTATTTCATTAACTTTTCATTACTCACTGACATTTGGTCATCAGTAACTCCAAATATCTTTGATGGAAATGCTCCCATGTTGCATGTTTCAGTCATTGGCATGAGAAGACATGGCCCTAGGCCACTTGCCTTGTGTCCTGGGGGATAGTCAGGATACTGAAAAAAACTCCAACTAAAATTCTCAGTAGTCAGCAGGGCTTCAGAAAGCTGACTCAGAAGCCATGAGTAAGAGATAGGGCAGACTTTTTCTGTCACATTTGCTATTTACACAAGCAAATGTATCCCAGGACTACAGAAAACTATGCTGATGCTAAGGACTTCTTTCCATTCTTCCTGCTGCTTAATTATAAGCTGCTGGCGGTGGGCCAATATTTAAATAAGACATTTTGCACCTCTTTGACCTCACATTCAGCTTTTTCAGGTTCTTCAGTTGGTACATGAGGATGTTTTCAAGCATCACCTACTCAAAAAATACCAAAAAAATATCAAGTCCTGTGAGAATTAAATAAATTAAATTTGTTTTAGTTGTCTGCCATACCGTTCGAGAGACTGATGTAACCTTCATTTGCAAATTCCACCTGGTTTAAATCAAATGAAAATAAAATAACATTTTGCAGAAAACATTCATCTAAAAGCATTTTCAAGTAACATAAGGATGACAGCTCTATTAGGGGGGGAAAAAAAGACTATTTCTGAAAAGTAGCCTTTGGATTACAAGAAACACGTGGACACATCCAAAATGCAGACAATAAAACATTTAAATACCAGAGACGCTCTGATGGGGTATAAAAGAACCTAAATTATATTTGGTTTTAATGCTTGTTAAACATTTGTGAGAGACAAGTGATCACTGAAACTAAGGTTTGTTTATTTAGCTGTTGTCAATGAAGCCTGACTTCAGTCAAATAATCCAGTAGGTAGACATTGTGGAGCCAGTGATGCCTAATATTCCTTGTGCTAAGTGGATGTTCATCTGCAGTGATCTGCTTTGATCAGAGCAAACAGACCTTTTTGGAATTCCAGTCTTCTGTGAGACTTAAGCTATTATTCTGTCTTGTGACAATTTCTTCAAACTCATACAAAGATTTATAGTGCCTTCGGCACTTAAAATTTCTGCTATCAGCGTATACTGTCAAGAATGAAGCTTAAAGAACAGATTAATAATGGGGGGAGCAGCTGCATTGATTTTAATAGGGTTGCTGTAAACCATCATGAGCCTTAGCACAATTCTCAAGATACCTGTTACAACCTATGAGTGATCCTCTTCTGCCTCACACACAGTGAAAAACATCAGAACTGAAATAAGTTCTGAAAGCCAGGTCATTTAAAGAGGCACTGTTTATTTAAATACCTGACAGGTACTTCTGTGCTGCCAGAGAAACAGCCCAAAGAGCGTGAAAAGGGAGAGAGAAGTAGTTAATGTCTTAGTTGTAGTTGTCTTAGTTACATTTTGGAAAGAATGTGCCACATCATTCCATAAGATATAAAGACAGTTTCACTACTAGCCAGGACAGAAAAGGACCAATTAGGAGTTGTCATAACTGCACATTCTGCATTAGTCTAGTGCTGTGACCACAGCACTCTGCATAAATTCAGTACTTTTCACAGTAAATCTGCATTATCAGGATTGCTAGTTACGCAAACTCAGGCTTTAAATTGAAATCTTGTAGTGAAAAGAAAGTAACATTTTCAGTACTCTCTTTTTCCCTTGTATTCTCAGTGGAGTATATATATTGCTATTGATTTGGTCACTCTCAGTCTCAAAAAAGTAGATAAGTGGAGATTAGTTTATACAAGTGTATTTTTTAGGTTGCTAATTATTTTTGTTTCCTTACAAGTTATGAAACTTGGATCAAATTTTTTAAAACTTCTTCAGTTGTTATTACTGTTTATAATCAAATAGAAGAGAAACTATTTCTATGTATGTTGTTGAGTCCTAGAATAGTTTGAGTTGGAAGGGACCTTGTAAAGGTCATCTGGGCCACCCCCCCTGCCACAGGCAGGGACATCTTCAATTAGATCAGGTTGCTGACCTTGAATGTTCTCAAGGATGAGGCATTTACCACCTTTCTGGGAAACATGTTCCAGTGTTCTACCACCCTTATTGCAAAAAAGTTCTGTCTTACATCTAATCTAAATCAATCCTTTTTCAGCTTAAAACCATTGTCCCTTGTCACAAAGTTGTTGTGTCAGCAATCTTCTCAGAAAATATGAGGCAAATAGTAAAAATATGTGGTTCACTTGTGAAAATCATGGCCTCAAAAATCCTTAGTTTGAGCTAGCACAGAAAAATAAACAAAAAACAACCAAACAAACCAAACCCAACACAAAATAAAAAAGTTTAGAAAATCCTTTAAAAATCAAAGCAATACCAGGCAAAACAATCTCTCCACCAAGATTAGATAAAAGCTCACTTTTATGCTTTGGGACTTTTTTTGTTATTTCAACATATTCCACAGCTTCCACACAACTGCTTGCCATCCATCCACCCATCCATCCTCAATCTACAAGACTTCAAACTGAGGAAACAGTCCACTTGTGTTTTAGCCTGTCTTTTAATACAACACACAGGAGTACCACTTAATTTAATTGTTGATGTCTTGGTCACATAGTATATTTTCATACAATATTTCTTCTTTAAGAAAAAGTTAAGAAAGAAATTAAGGCAGATTCTTTTTACTAAAGAAGTTGTTGGGGCTTTTTTAAGAGTAGGAAAAAGAAAATAATTTCTTTTTGCTAATAGCACAGGGATAGTTATTTCTGAAATGACAACCTTCCAGGAACAGAGCCCAGCAGGTGTTAATCATTACATTGCCATTCTCCTCAGTCTACTGTAATTTATACCAGCTGAGGATTGGTCTCTGAGTTTCCCCATTATCTATTTAAGAACTGAAGAAAATTAAGTACTTAAAACATTTTTCAAAATTTCACACATGTTCTCATAGTCCAATCAATTTGTGCAATGGTGAGTATGAGGTTCAGCAGTCCATTTCTCTTTGAGTGTGAGAGAATATATTTTACATATTAACTAGATTTAGAATCTAGGTTGTAATGTAAATAATTCTCAATCATTTCTGACTGTTGAACCTGAAAATGAAATAGATTTGTAAATATAGAGAGGAAGAAAAAAAATCAGTGACAGTGTGATAAACCTGTAGATTTATGTTTCAATAGGTTTTTCAGATAATACATGAGTTTTAAGGTAAAAGAAGAGTATTTGCTTAAGATTGTATTAACTATTTCAATATTGTCTGAATGTCTTTTCATGACTCTCTTTAACCTCAGGGAAAGTGATCAGTCTAGTGAAAAATCACTTATAATTAATTTACAAGTTTGTGGATGAAATGAAAAGTCAATTTTTAAGACTCAAGTGGAGGTTACCTTTTAACTTTAGTGAACTGAAAGCTTCTGGGTCATCATTTAGATAGTCTCCAGATAGCTGAGGTGATAAGGTTCTAATCTCAGCATCAAGTCAAATCCTTTTGGATACTACACTTTCTGAAATAAATAAGTCAACTTAAAGACTCAAAGATACCTGAATATCTAATTCTACTCAATTTTGTTGAAAAAGAATCAGGTAAATACTTGGGAAAATTGAATTTCAGCATCTAATTGGCCACCCTTAGAAAGCAAGGGAAATATGTCTAGAAATCACCACTTCACACATGTTGGGGTTTTTTTTTTCTTTCTTGTAGGGAAATCCACAGGTGCAAAGGAGTAAACAGGAAGATGGAAAATCAAGCTTCTTCCAGTGAGTTATGCACTGTAGGAGTTATTCAATATTTACTCTATATTGAAAAAAATTATGTAGCTATAATAAACACTTTGAAATGGGTTTAGAGCAAACACACTGCTTTCCCACAGAGAGGGAAACAGCTCAAACTATGTAACGGGAACAAAGACTCCATCACCATTTACCTCAGAGAAGTTATTTCAGAACTGCTCAAAAGACCAGCTTTGTAGTTAATGTCTATCTTTTCTTTTATCAAGATGTCTTACCATGAAGATCAGGTTACCACGACTATTGTGATGTCTAGGTTACATGGAAAGTGTCTTTTTTAGAATCATTCTTACTATCAAAATAATTATTTTCTTGAGGAAGAGGGAGGGGGAAAAGGAAAATGTTTGGGATGACTGTACTTTTTCTGCTCCACGTACTCAGACTTTAGACCTGTTTGATCTAGTCAGCTGAAGTCACTTTGACTTTCATTTTGCTCTGACTGTGGGAAATATCTTATATTTTTCATGCAAACCATATGAGTGAATTTGGGATCTGGATTAAGATATGAGGAGCTGAAATTCTCCTGAAAATGTCTGTTTTCCTCCTGCTTCTGGATTAAGTACGTGTGTTTGTTTTCTAAACAAATGTTTCCCTTTTCTCTGTCTCAGTCTGAAAAGTTAATTAAAACATGACTAGAGATGGACTTACAACAATAGCTGACATCTAAACCAACTCAGACACTTTGTGAATTTACATCTACTTTTAATGAGTTTCACAACTGGTCTATATCTCTGTGAAGCTATTTAAACCATCAAATGCATTGTGAAAGAGGATTGGATGAGACTTACCTTAGACTTTAAGGTAATATAGACTCCAGGTGCTACAAAAATATTTCAGTGTGATTTTTGAGTATGATCAACACCACCAGATTGTGAAAAAAGTAGAAAGAAAGTTATGCATAAAGATTCACTGAAAGGTACCAGTTCTCCCCTGAACTTCAATACCTTGCATTTGTGCTGCTTGGAAGACAGGTTGAGTGGATTTTGTGACAGGTTTCTAATATAAGCTATAGTATAAGTATACTTATAAGCTGTAGTAAGTGTATTTGTCAAGGAAGTGACTAGAACTGCAAAAAAAGGCTGAAAAGATGTATTTTCTCCTCAGAGCAAGGAATAACATTGCAACTCCATTTTCTTCCTTCACAGGTATAAAATGAGTTTTCTCTAAGGTTTTTGGCAAAGGTATATTCCACTGAGATGATTTGATAGAACAGAAAAATAGCTAAGTAGCCCAGGTACCCTTCAACATGAAAATTTATGTACTAGAATATCTTGAAAAGTAAACATATTTATATGAATTTCAAAAGCTCATGGAAGGAAAGTTATTCTGGTTCAACTATTTCACTATCATAATCCTGCTGCCTATGATAATAATCTGACTACTGGTCATGAAATGTTCTGTCCCCTCTGTGATTTTCAATATACAGTTCTAGATGGCCTTAATATAAATCCTTTAAATCTGAAGTGCATACTCCCATTACTTTCATGTTCAAAGCAGATATTCTATGCTACTATAAAATCACTAAGGTTAAACATTTTCTTATGAATTACTTTCTTATAATTGACAAATTCTTAAACTCGTAAAAAAATAAGCATGGCAACTAAATTCGCACATATCGCCTTTGCACTACCCGTGACTAATGGTGTAATTTGTACTTCATTATAGCAGTTCAATTTGAAAAAGTTTAATAAATAATTAACACAGATTGTAATAAGCTTACTGTGGAGTGCAGCTCATGTGTTTTAATTACATATAAGTTCATCTGCAAAATGTGTTGCAACTGCTTATCAATCTGTTTTATAACCAAACTTTCTCCGGTCAGATGCTGTACCATGCAATTAATGAGCAGCAATAACAATTGTTGAAAACTGATAACCTACTTGAAAATGTGTCCTTAATATAAAGTGTATCCAAGAGAATCTTTGTACTGAAAAAGCTATTTTTAAGGAACAAAATACAAATACATAGTCTTCTCAAATAATATTAATATTTATATTAAAATCTAAGCACAAATAGAAGTTCAGATAAAATCAAATACACAGATTTATATATTTTTGCTATAATATGTGTGAAAACAGTATTTTTCCACCCTCATTTGTTACTAAAATGCTGAGATACAGAAGCAAAAATTTGCTGATCTCAAAGAAGGTTTTTCACTTGTTCAATACAGTTATTTTCACACAGAATCACAAAATGGGTCAGGTTGGAAGGCACCGCAGTGGGTCATCTGGTCCAGCCTCCCCGCTCAAGCATGGTCATCCTGGAGCACATGGCACAGGATTGTGTCCAGACAATTCTTTAACATCTCCAGTGAGTGAGACTTCACAATCTCTCTGGGCAATCTGTTCCAGTGCGTGGCCACTTTTGCAGACAAAGCAGATAACTTTAGCTGCTATAGTTTTGGAAATTTAGTCTTTCCCATATCTTCTGTCAGATCAGAGGTAGGTTTAACATTTTTACCAAAATTTAAGTTTTCCGTACTGATAAAATATGGATGCCATATCACTGGAGAGACATTTCCTTTGACCGACAGAGAGAAATGCGTCTGTGTCTTTCTGCCAAGTAGTAAAACAGACAAAGAGATAACACACAACTTATATAATATTTGTGGGATTTGCAGCATAGTTATGTGAGTTCTGAGAGCCAGAAGCGAAGATTTTGTACTTTAACATGGCATTTACTAATCCAACTTCACCCGTAAGAACAGAAATTATCATTTTGTAAAAATCTAAATGCTGTGCTAGGGCAATGCATTTTTAGGACATATGTGAGTAGTCTATCGGGTGAAATACAACTTGAGGAAATATAACCAGTTTTTATGTTACCCACTTTGCCCTCTCTTCGGAGCTATGTGTAATCATCCTCAAGAACGGTCATATTTTTCAGTATCAATATGCCAATTTGCACCACTTTTTCTTGCATTTCTCAGGTATGAGTATTTTGTCCTCACGTCTCAAGCCTTATTATGCAGAAAACTAAGAAGAATGCAAGTGGTGTTGTCTATTATATCAGAAGTTGCCATCTGTTAAAAAACTCATTTTTAAGCATGTTAAAAAAAATGGATGTACTTTCTACAAATGACATATCACATGTTCACCTCTAGATTGAATAATGATTGATGCTCAATATTTGACTTAGATGAGTATAGCCACTCTCAACCACTGATCATGACCATAGAAACAAATACCTATGGTACAAAAAGACAGAAATTATGCGTACTTTAAGTAACATTTTTGCATCATGGATGTAGTTAGCCAAATAATAGCTAGATAATGGTAATAACGTATGTCATCTTTGTATTACATCAAGGATAATGGTTTTAAATGCTTTAGTGTACATATTGCAAAACTAATGCACTGTGAAGATGGCCAGCATCAGAAAGTACTCCATGGAGGTCATCAATACTCTAGAATTACAGCATGTCACTGAATATAAAGACATGCAGCTTATTTTGATGTGATATAAATTTGTTCTTTTATCTCTCTTACAGCTTGATACAATTGAAAATTAGCTTTCTTACAGCACTGAAGGTTTCTACAAATACTGATGTTTGTTCAATGACTGTGGAGTGAATCATTGACTGTATTTGAACATGTAAAGTGTTTTCAAGTCAGAGAGTTGTGATGATAGATCAAAGATAACTAGAACCATTTTTCATACTGATCACTCTGCGAGTAAGTTTTGGATTTTCTACGTTGATTCTACCATGAACATCTATAACATCATTATGACTAAGTTCTTTTTAGTACTGTTTTGATATTTCTTATGCTTAAAATGAGAATTGTTTATTGAGATTTGAAGAATATAAGAATCATAGATTCATAGAATGCTTTGGGTAGGAAGGTACCTTAAAGATCATCTAGTTCCAATGCTGCTGGCATGGGCAAGGACACCTCCCACTGAACCAGGTTACTCCAAGCCCCATCCGACCTTGTCTTGGAGTCAGCATTAACTTAAAAGCATTCATCCTATACCTTTTAGAAAAGTGTGCATTTCAGGATACAGGGTCCCTGCCTACCTCTTAAAAACCTGAATTACACAGACATGTTCTGCTTAATATTTTGTGGCTGGGGGAGATTGTCAGGTCTTTTTTTTATATTTTAATTTAGATGAAATAAAATAAATAATATATTGCAATTTAAAAGTTTCTATTTTAAAATAAATCAATCAGACAACTTTCACCAGTAGCTGAGATAAAAGTAGATATTTTGACACTGAAATTAATCATGGCCTGGGACATCTAATTTCTCTCCAACTCTAAAAACAGTCTTAAATGAACTTGAATTCATGTATAGACTTTTCTATATACCCAGAAGAAACCTCACTTTTATATAGAGAGGGAACTTAAATCTGCAGCAACCTGGTAACTACTCTCATGGACGTGCCACTATAGTTGCTTCTGTTTGCAGAATGTATATTGTTTCTCAGTAAGCCAATAAATAAAATGTTTCATGATCTGAAGTCCTCTTAGATACCAGGGCGAAAAAATTTTTTTTCAACTTTCACATACTAAGACAATCTAGACAGCAGCATACTTCTGGAATAATAGTAAAAGACATAAAAATGTTCATAAAACGCAGGAGAGAAATGTGATGAGCCCTGTTTTGAAAACGTCTTGGTCAGTAATCTATGAGACAAGTCTTAAATGTGAGTAGCACAGTTGTCTAGATTTTATACCAACTCAATTAATTTTTTTTTTTTTCTCAGCCACTCTCATTTTTTCAAAGGTATTGGCAGCTCTAACACAAGTTTTGAATCTTGTAGAGGTCCAAGCCATGTGGTGTACATGAAAGCAAAGTACTCTCATGAATAGATCTTGAACAGAATAGAATAGATCTTTACGTTTTTTCTAAACCCTTGCAATTCCAGGCAGGAGCACTGACTACTCAGATAGTCTATTACAGTCTCTTTTCCCTTTTTCATGAAAGCCTTTGAAAATTTTATTGCATTTCAGTTTAAGAAGGGGGTGGAGGGGATCAAATCTGGAACTTTAAAGTCTTTCTTGAAATGCCTTTGTCCTCTTCTTACCCTAAAAGAGGATTGTTTTCATGTCAGTTTCTGATTTCCAGATGGAAGTAGTTGGAGAGCTGCTGTGGAGGAGATGTGTGGGGAATGGATAGAAGTGAACACTTTCCACCTCATACCCCTGTCATGGAATCTCACAGCTCAAGGACCTTCTCTGAAAGAAAGCAGCAGGAACCTGGTAGACTAATTTTACATTATTTGGAAAAATCTCCACGATATTTGGAAGCAAGACTTGAAAGGAGACATTTCATTGCATGTTCTATTATTTAATTTGAAGCCCAACATTTTTCTTACATTTTTACTTCTTTTTATGCACATTATAATACATTTCACTTATTCCAATGCACTGACTTCTAATACTTGTAATATGTCAAATCATAAGAACCATTACCTTCAAGAAAGTTATGCTTCTTAGAGAAAAGGGTGAGTTTTTCACAGAATTATAGAATCATTAAGGTTGGAAAAGATCTCCAAGATCATAAGTGTGAATTTCATCAAGTCCAACCTTTGACCGAACATCACCCTGTCAGCAAAATCATGGCATAAGTGTCACTCCCAGTCATTTCTTGAGCACTTCCAGGGGTGGTGACTCCACCACCTACCTGGGTAACCTGTTCCAATGCTTAACCACTGAAGAAATTCTTCCTAATGTCCAACCTGAACCTCCCCTGGTGCAGCTTGAGGCTATGTCCTCTCATCCTGTCGCTAATTGTCTGGGGGAAGAGATTGACCCCCATCTGGCTACAGCCTCCTTTAAAGTAGTTGTAGAAAGTGATAAGGTCTCCTCTGAGCCTTCTTTTCACCCCCTGGACTGTCTTTTTGGATCTACCCAACAACATAAGAATAAAAATAGCCTTTTTTTTTTCCTTCCTTTTCAGTCTTCTATGAGTTAAAAATAAGCAGTTGCAGTGGAAGTAATCCTAATCTATCAGACCATGCCCATCAATGCTTTGGCTTCACTGCCAAACCTATCACCAATTCAACTTATTGAGGAGGAATGTACTCAGTTGTGGTGGAATAAAAATTAGCAGTAGGCAATGGCAAGATGTTCTCAAGAATACACAACACAATTTTCAAATGAAATAGTTTTTTTCTTTTTTGCTTCTTATTCCTTATCCAAAAGATAAATGACCTTGCTGTCAGAGCAATGCAAAAAGAAAAATGAAATCAGTGGCATGCAGTACAGCTCTGTGTGCCCTGCTTCCTAATATACTCTGACGTAAGACTAGCAAACTTCTGAAAAATGACGAATTTGGGCTTTTTGTCTTCACTAACATTTTTAAATACAGCCTCACTTGAGAATAACAATAGCTAGTGGATAATAACTCATAAAATAAACACCTCTGATCTTCATCATGTACTCTACAAACAATTCAGTACCCATTCTATTGGAAAGCATGTGATAAATTTTTTACTTGCTATAATCAGGCTAAAAAACTAAAATAACTTGCAGCCAAATTTAGCTATTAAATGTGGAGGGTATTTTGTTTGGGGGGGGATAAGGTTTTAGAGGCCTTGTCATAAGCAGGACAGCTCTGAGGAAAAGATATTCTTCCTCAAACAGATATATTTGCAAAACCTGAATCCAAAAGACCTTAATAGTGTTGTGTCTTCTATATTGTGTTTTATGCAGCACTCTCATGGGAGTTTAAATAAAAATTCACTAGCTTGTATTGCAAGATTAGGCAGTAAGTCAAACTTTCAGTTAGAGATGGCTTCCAATTAAAAACTGAACAGCAATATTTCTATAAAACACAGGCTGTAAGGCCCACTGTCATCATAATTCTCTAATCATTTTTTTAAGTTTTCTTATTCCATAGGATGAGCATTGATTATTCCTTTATTTCTACAAAGCATATCTGATTTCAGGTGTTTTCGAGCACAGAAGAAAATTTCAAAGTTTTTATATTCCAAAGTTAAGCAAATATTTATTTAGACATATTTAAAGTCATGAACAAGGAAAAAATCCACAGTCTTTTAAAAATAAACAATTAATTTCTTCTGCAGGGAAGTAAAATGTCCAATTCTTCATCTCAGAAAAACTAAGTTAGTCAATAGAGCTTCAATTAAGTCTCATGATCCCTACCTTTCAGAACATCTATAAGTCCATATATTGAAGTATTCTTTAACCAGATAGACGAGATAAGTAACTGAAATAAGCATGAGCAGGAGAGTGTTTCTAAAGTTTTGGGTAAGTTTTGTGCCCCTAGAACCTAATAAAATGTTTTGCATGGAATTTAGTTCAATCTTTGTGCTGGAAACTCTGCACCTGCCTTCCCACTCCTTGCATATTTACAGAGGCTTATGCACTACTTTTAAAGAAAACCTGACAACGACTTTCCAGATAACCTGTCAAATCACCTGAAAACTCTCCTCATTTTATTTCTCCCCTCTGGAAAAGTCTCAGAGAACAAATGGGTCTTGCAGCATGCCTGAGAAATCAGCAAGATTCAGGCTCCAGTGAACAGAAGCAGGGAACAAATCCTGCAGTTAAGGACCCATCACTGATTATGCCCTGGCTTCAGCCCCTTGTGATTAAGTCAGGAGCCTGTTACCTTGAGCGTGTTAGATGATCTCAACTGTCATGGTGTCATTTTTAAACACCCCAATGCACACTTTCCCAGCACAGCTTGACAGGGACAGGTGTTATTGTTGAAACCATTTGCATGCAGAAGGCTGTGCACGTGGCACTGAGGCATTTGCAGCCTAATCCTCCAGGAATGGAAATAACAAACAATAAGCCTGTTGTTTTACATAAGAACAATCAGACTTTTGTGGATCAAACTATTTCTGATCCCTATGTTGATGTGCTGGTAATTTTTTATACTTTCTGCAAATCTGTGCTCGTATTATTACCTATTTATAGGCATTTGTATAGCAGTTAGAACCACAGGATTAAAGGGACACAGTTTCATAGAGAAGTTGAGTTGCATTGCACTGAAAACAGGTATCACTAAAAACTGTCTGAGGTTGAACAACTAGCCCACCTTGCAAATCCTCATTTGTGTCAGACTGGGAATAAGGATGATTAAAAGACTCCCATCCTGTATTATGCAGTGCTCTGTGACCTGTGAATACTGGGTCACTTCAATAGTGCAAGAATGGGTCTGAAATTTCGTATAGCTATAGAATCATTCAAATGTTAATACTTCTTTTAAAAAAATAGAGCATTTATCATTCAAAAGGAATTAGCTGGCTTGTGTGAAATTCCCACAGAAAACTTGTGTCTACTAAAGTTGCATAACACCTAAGGACATTACTTCTTAAAGAACTTAAAAGAAATATATATATATAAATGTATTTTGTATTTGTTTATATTTGAGAGCACTTCCTATGCCTGTAGTTTGCCATATGCATAATAGCCCACATATCTATGAATATAATTTAGAAGAAATATTCATATGTTGTCAATTTTCCAAAACATGATTGCTAGCTACTCTGCTAACCATACACTGATGGGACAAGTAGCTTAACAGTTTCACTCTTCCTTTCCATTGTAATATTACAGTCATCTCCAATTTTCCTTTAGTAGTCACAGAATAGGCTGAGTTAGAAAGGACCTACAAGGATCATCAAGTTCAACTCCTGACCCTACACAGGACACCCCAAGAGTCACACTATGTACCTGAGTATCATCCAGATGCTTTCTGAACTGTCAGGCTTGGTGCCTAACAGTGGTGCCCCACTTCCCTGGGGAGGCTTTTCCAGTGCCCAACAACCCTTTGGGCAAGAATCTTTTTCTAATATCCAACCTAAACTTCTCCTGACACAACGTCAGGCCATTCCCTTGGGTCCTGTCACTGGTCATCAAAGGGAAGAGATCAGTGCCTGCCCCTCCTCTTCCTCTCACAAGGAAGCTGTAGACTGCAATGAGGTCTCCCCTCAGTCTTCTCTTCTCCAGGCTGAACAGACCGAGTGACCTCAGCCACTCCTCACACAGCTTCCCCTCAAGGCCCTTCACCATCTTCATTGCCTTCCTTTGGACACTCTCTAACAGCTTAATATCTTTCTTATATTGTGGTGCCCAAAACTGCACACAATATTCAAGGTGAGGCCGTACCAGTGCAGAGCAGAGTGGGACAATCCCCTTTCTCGACTGGCTGGTGATGCTTTGCCTGATGCCCCCCAGGACAGAGTTGGCCCTCCTGGCTGCCAGGGCACTGCTGACTCATATTCAACTTGCCATTGACCAGGACTCCCAGGTCCCTTTCCATGGCACTGCTTTCCAGCATCTCATTCTCCAGTCTGTACAAACAACCCAGGTTTGCCCCATTTAAAAAGTAAAATAATTAGATTGTATTTTTGAGGAATTGAGTCAAGTTGTTCAGGCTCAGGAGTCAAATTTCTGCATGTAAGGTTTTGTATGAATAAAAATTAAAATGAACACTCAGAAGCTTATCTCATATTTTTCCAAATTTATAGTCTTATAGAGAGTAGGCATAGTCCAGTCCTGCCTATAATGGTCCAATTTTGAAATTAATTATGCCCCTCTTTATGTTATTAAGCAGATGTTTTTACTCGGTTAACTATAATCTAAAATGTATCTGTATTTAGACTGTGGAATTAGGTTACAATGAAGGAAATGCTTAGGTATGTTTGTTCTAATAAAGAAGACTCATCAAAACAGATGTCTTTAGATAGTATTAAAATGAATTAAAAAGCAAGCATATATGCTTATAAGTGAAAGAAACACCAGGAACCCCATATACCCATAAACAATAGTTTTAATGCTTCAGGAAAATATGAATATGTTTAATATTAGTTAAAATTAGGAATATTTTCTAAATAAAATAAGGCAGTGATTGTTATCATGGCTTAGATCAGTTCCTTTACTGTAGTAATATTTCCCTAATTACTTGTAATTGCACCTTACAATAGATATCTATATTTTTCCCTAAGAAAATTAGAAGATATGACTAAGCATCGTAAAATACAGTAAAGAGAAAAGCTGCTGTCTGATTTATATTTTTTTATTATGATAATGATTCACATTCATCACTTAGGGTGAATTAAATCCACCATAACAAGTGTTATAAACCTTCCTATAATTAAGATGAAAGAAAATATGTTAAAAACATGATTCTTCATTATTACTCTTGCTAATGAAAATGATACTACAGAATGTGATTCTTATGTTGTCTTAATACTGCTGCTGATGCAATTTGCAGAATCAGCAATACCAAATAAGACAATCGTAACATTTTTACTATCATCAAGAAAAGTTTTATTCTGGTCAGTGTGAGAAAAACTGCCAGCCTTAATCTAGTACTTCTGGTATTAATTCTCAGTTCCATCTGTCTGATAGGTAACACAATGACACCTATAAAAACACCCATCCGATTCAAGGGAAAGGAGAAAGGCTTATATTTTACATAAGAAGAAAATTCTTTTGTATTTGGAAAGAATAGCTAGAAAGAGATAGAAAAGAAAATGAACTTTTTAGTTGTGTGATGTTGACTAGACGATGATTTGTAACTTTAAGCTTTCAGGTGCTGCTTTTAGTTCTGGAAATTTTACTTGCCCTCTGTTGAGTTCTTCATCTGGAATTGCAAACAACCGGATTCAATGAGGTGCAAAAGAGAGACCAGTGTGACCCCGTGCTCCAAACCTCCTCACTTTCAGAATTAAGAACCATGTGGCCCAACGAAAGCAAATATGTTGTTTGTGTCAGAAATATTCACTGTGAAATATGGCCAGTTTTCACTAGAGATATAAAGTAACTGAAATGTCATGGCAAGTAGGTGGGTGGGGAGAATATTTCTGGGTATATGTATTGGAATACATACCCATAATGAAATTTAAGTGTTGTTTCTTAAGGAAAGACAATGCTTGATTAAAAAAATGAAATAGTTGAAGCAAATAACAGTCTCTGGGAAATAGTAAGGGTTGATGAAGAACTGTATGAAATAAAAACATAATAGTAAAGAGGAAATCACAGGAGAAATATTATAAAGTGTATCAAAAGGGTGAAGCTAAACAAGTTTATGCAGTGTTTGAAGGATGAAAAATTGAAGATAGAACAGAATAAAATACAAGAAACATAATAATATCTGTCTTTTCTGAAAGTTGTTTCAGAGTTCGTTCTACTTAATTACTGAAAGATAGGATCATTTATAAATTATTAATTTGAAAAAGTGATTAGATACTTCTAATACTTCTTTACCTATATCATTAGGTGATATGGTTTTTTTAAGGTTTTATCAAATCTTGCAAGATTTTACAAAAAGAAATAGATAAGGTAAACATGACAGGAAAATATCGCTGAATACAATGTCTTAAATGAAGACTGCAGCTATCAGGTGTTTTCCTGCAGAGTCGCTTCAACAGGGTACTTTAGTATGTTAGTGTCAATGCTTTTTTTCTTTGACTTTTCTCAAGCTGTAAAGCCATTATGATAAGTGTGCCTTGAGAAATGCTATCTAGCCTGATTACTGATCCTCAAGCAAAATGACATGCTCTGGAAGTAATTGAACTAGCTTTATGTCATGTCAGCGTCTGAAGACTAATAAGATGACACTCTACACATTTCACTAATGTATATTTTTTAAGATTATTTAACCTTAAAGTGTTTTACTAACATTTTTTTATTTTATTTTTATAAAATATCTATCAGCATAGACAATCGTAACATTTGGGCTATCAAATTTTAAAATTTATCTCCAAGGGTTTCAAGTATTCTGCACATAAGGTAAGTGGGTTTTAACACTCATGTGACTAGTGCCAACCTGATGTAAATAAATAAATAAATAAAAAATACTTCTTTCAAATTGTAGACAATAGTAAATTATGTTTTTTTCTGAAGCACATTCAGGTGGATACTTCTTGGCTCTACGGAAGTCCCTTGGTGTGTTTGCAGTCTTATCTGCTGTCATAATTGCTGAGAAATATTTTGTATTTCCTGAAAAATACGATTTGACAAAGAGTGGGTGAGAAGATTTTTCTGTTGTGAGCTCAATTAGTAGATGTAATTTGTACGTGATGTTCCTGAAGTAGCCAGCTATTCTTGTCAAAACAGCTTGACAAAAGCATTTGGTTTACATAGTTATATTGAAGAGATTGTCTGAAAACAACAGCTAAATGACAAAAAATAGCCTATACCTGATTAGCTGGTTGTAGCAGCAATAGTGTCTTCAAAGAAGAAGGCTAAATTAACAAAATAGAGAATAGAACTTTAATCCTGATAACATAACAAGGGGGAAGTGAATTTCAGTAATCACAAAGTTCAGTGGGGTTTTGCTCCAAAATAGTCACGGTTGAAATGAAATTGCTAAAATATGCTAACCAGTTCACCCAATTAGGTAAATTGAAAATTACTTTGGTCGATCTTGGAAAGATTGGAAAGAAATTTCACAGCTTTTAGCATTAACCTCAGGAAAGTATTTGTGTTGCATGGCTTAGCTCAATAGTAATAGGTATTACTTAGTTTGGATTGCCTCCATACTTGTGAAACCTACAATTAGGCATCTTTGTTCTTATGTGGCAAGTGTAGCACTACACACCAGTAGAATAAATTAACAGTGTGCAGAATAGTTCTGGAACATTTCTCATTTTCTGTATCTGTAAATCAAGAGCAACTAAGAATGATCCCACAATGCCAAACCAGATATGACTAAGAGGAAAATGGACTTAATGTGTCCAGTGAAATTGGTAACTGGACACATTGGTAATTGGTAACTGGACTTTCAGTGAGAGCTGGCCCATGTTCACCACATCAGCTTTGTGGATGCTCTTGAACATACTCTTCCCTGTGGAAAGACATATGGATTTGAGATCTAGGTTTTCTCCATAGCCTTTCAGTAAAAGGAACAGAAGTAGGGACCCGTTTGAAACTGCACTATGTATTGTTAATTTCCTGTCCATGGTTTAGTATTTCCCTGTTTTATCGTGTAAAGTTTTTTATCCTGTGCAATTCTGCCCCGGTAGTGTTCTGCAGAGGCTGCTCTCCCTCCTGAAGGTATTGGAGTTCATAGAATGACAAGATGGCTTAGGTTGGAAATGACCTTCAAGATCATCTAGTTCCTAGCCCCCCGCCGTGGGCAGGGAACACCTTCCACTAGAACAGGTTGCTCAAAGCCCCACCCAACTGGCCTTGATCACTTCCAGGGATGGGGCATCCACAATAGAAACTGGAGACTTTTCCCTTATCAGAAGATGAAAGGTGTAGTAACAATTATATTTAAAAAAGAATTTGAAACCTGTGAGACTTTTTGGAGAGCTGAGTAATACACATGAAAATGTTATTGTTTGTAGATTTACTCCTGGATATCAACACATATAACAACATCAGTTTCCTGAGGTAAATATATGTTTAACATCATATCATGCTGAGCTCAAATAAATTGCCTTTACATCTGACATGAAAAAATCAGGTCAACTTAAAACAAAACAAAAAAACAATCAACCCCAAACAAGCAAACAAATAAACCCCCAAAACCAAAAGAAACAAACAAACAAAAAAAAGAGAGACTGGAACTTTTTAGAAGTATTTAATTAGCTGAAATTTCAAGTATATTTTAAGAATATGAAAATTAATTAGCTAAAATAAAATTTGGCACTTTTTTACAGTTAAGAGGGTTAATATCTTGCCAATACTTTCAAGTTTTCATGAAACTATATCAAACACAGTTAGCTGGGGTATATGTAAATATGTATGTGTGTACCTCATCTAAGAGATAGCTTATGGAATAGCATACTAGACTTGGAAAAAATATGTTTTGCCTCTTGAAAATGTAAGATGTTGGCAATAGGTACTCTACGTTTAAAATAAACTTTTTCCAAAAAGCTACCTGGTAACAACGTTGACATTATGCCTCTTAATATTCATTCTACTGCTGTAAGTATAGCTTTCTTTTATGGACCTGAACACAAGGTCCAGTTGTACAGCAAGGAGTTGCAGCGCTGCAGATTGAGGAGGCACCCTGGGGTTATACCAGTGGAATCCAGCCAAGTGCCTGGAGTTTTTAAAGAAGAAAATTGCTTTGTCTTAAACACATATTTGAAATGAAACTAAGTTCTAACAACTCATAACTTTAATTTTTTCAAAAGAAATTATGTTTGATTAACAGTGAGAAACAAAGAAATTGTACAATATTGGCATTGTTTATGTTTAATAAAAAATAAATTAATTACAGTATTTCTACACATTTCTTTCCTTCTAAAACAGCATTTTTCTTTAAGTTTCTTTTAAAATTAACTGACCCAATAATTTGTATTCAGAACTAGCATAATTTAATTTTCTAGTTCTAGAGTGTTTTCTAATAAACATAGAACAGTACTCCACATGGGGAGATTATGAAATTGTGTCAATTCACTATTCAGCTTTTTTGCTTCACATGCACTCCACTACCCAACAGTTAAGGGATTGTTATTGACACTGGTCTGTACATTTGGTTCTATACAGGGAACACAGAAGTCTCTGAAAATACACTGCATTTGGTCTTTTGATAAACCCCTGAGAACTTGGATATGTTTCTTTCACTGAAGACCTCTTAGGGAAAGAGGATTAAACAAAGACAACAGTGAAAATTGGAACAAAACAAATGCTCACTTAAGAATACTGGAGTATTCCCTCTTGAGGTACAGCAGATGCAATCATTCATATTCACTAATTTGTATGTTGATGTAGAGTTGTTGATTGCCCAGTGGAAATGAGAAAATAATTAGTCGTCTAAAGATTTTATATGTATTTACAATACCAGTAAAGTGTGATCACAGTAATAATTTACATGCAGTGCTAATTAATGGAGTATTGTGTACTGCTATAAAAAGTAAGTGTATTTATTGTCTGAAAATTTGAGAAAAAAATCCAAACAAACAACCCTTCTCTTCATAGATTTCTTTTCATGGAGTAATTAATTCCTTAAATTAGATCCTACTTATTACTAAGATAATGATAACCAACACAAACTGAGAATGTCTAGGAACAGTAGCTAGAGTGGTTTGCTAAAGGAAAATTACATTTTTTTCTTAGTCTCAAATTAACTAGAATTTCATTTCTCTTGCTCTTAAATGTATTCAAGCATGAGGTAAACTAACCATGATACATATATCTCTGGGTTGGAAAAATAGTCATAGGAATAGATAGGTGATAGTTATTCATAATAATGGGGATAACTTTAAAAAGAAATAGGAGAGAAGCATCATGTGACTACCATAGAATGATAGAAATGGCAAGATATTAAACAAATGTATTGTCTTCCAGGTGCAAGGTTTACAGAAGAAAAGATTATTTCCCATCTCATTTCAGTTGTAATCAACTATTCCCAGTGAAAGATAAATTTTCACTAAATGGCACCATGGCATTTTCATGGCTTTGGCTTGGCTTAATACCATAAGGACCTGAAATATTCAATTCATTTTAGTACTGAGAGATGCACATGGAATACTGAAAACTTAGAATTTAAATTAGGTATAAGTCACAAAAATACTCATTTACTTTCAAAGGAAACAATCTCCAACCCCCAAAATTAAACAAAAAGTCACAAACTTGTTCCTGCCGCCTTTTAGATAACCTAAAATTTAACTCTTTCTTAATCTGTCTAATCATTATAAAAGTCATCTTTCATTTTCTACGGTTCACACATCAGATTGGAGAAGTCAGCACATGCCCTCCTAAGCTCACTTTTTACTGAACACCACAATTTCTTCTGTGATTTCATCCTATTATGGACTGTATATTACTGTAGCAAACCAAGATGCTAACATTTCACTTTCCGATATACTAGTCTGTTGCAAAATTAATAACCAGTAATTACTCTATTGGATTTCTTTTCTTTCCCAGAAATTATATCAGATACTTAAAATGTATCTCCTTATTTCAAGAAAAAGGTCTTTAGGGGATTATGATATATTTTGAACTGTAAATTGTGAACTGTGATTATGAATATAAAATTCCCAGCAGCAGCAGCAGAGAAGGATTTTTTGCTTCCCCTCAGTAAGTTAGGGTTCTAAGCAAACTTCATTTAGACTATATTTTCCATTGCTTTATAGCTTTTTTGCATTAAGCCCTAGAAAAATACCCTTTCTGTTCCAATGGCACCAAGCTCTTCCAATGGCCAGGATTTCCTGGGCCCCAGCTCACCCCAGTGGCTGGTTGGCCAGCCCTAGCACAACAAGACCGTGGCAGTGGAGCAGCACCGAGCCCTGGAGCTGCAGGGTTGAAGTCTGCAGGCCCTGGCAGTGCACTTGTGTCACGAATGAGTGGTTTTAGTCCCTTAAAGAATCACCGCCAAGTGCATCTGTCACAATGTGTCATCCTGCTCTGAGCCACTTCACCCGGTGATGGCAAGGAGGGGACTTTGCCAGATGCATAGATCCTACCCCAGCCTCCTGCTAAACATCTGCAGGCAAGGACCAGGTTTTGCTTGTAGTACTTGCTTTTCAACCTACAAATCAGGAACAGAAACACACTGTTTCTGAGTTTATCCCTTACTAAAAGTTCAATTTACAGGTGACACTTAATCCGCCTTAGTCCCGCATTTTGCTGAGTTGTGAAACTGTAAAATGAACTTTTACAACAGAAAGTTCAGCTAATAAAAACAGCAAGTGAACCTGTGAGTTGAGAAATATGTGAAATCACATTCCTATCTCAATATATTTTTCTTTCTGTTTAAGATTTTTTGTGATTCTGCTCGTAAACCTTTCTCTATATTTTAGCGGTAATCTCACAGCTGGGAGACAACTGTGGTCCTTTGTTATGCCACAGTTAGCAGTGAACACATAGTGGTTTAATTACTGAAGAGCCACAAAACTATTTTAATGCTTTTGCTCGCACTTCTTTTCAAACACTTCTCTCAAAGAGATTCTTTCAAAAAATCTCTGTTTGGCTCAACGCACAATATTTTTATTTGATTTCATCTTTCTGTAACAAAGGGGAAATGATGAAAATGAGGATCTGCACTTCATGTTTTTCATTAAGCCGTAGATCGTAGCAGTGGTCCTGTGCTTCCCAAGAGTTTAAACTCTCGGAGCACCAACCAATGCTTGTATGATATTATTAATTTCCTTCTCTTTGTCCAAGGAGGTTTAAATCCACACTATCTACTGCCTAGGAATATGCAAAGTTCATTATAATGAAGTGTGAATAGATTTTAGGTGCTCCAGCTGCTCTTTTCTGGTTTTTGCTGCTTTGTTTTTTTTTAGTACACTGACCAGTTTGCAGATATATATGTGTTATGCTTAGATTTTCCAACAAGTAGGCAGCAAAATAATTAGAACTATTTGTCCCTAGCAACATTTAAATCACAAATAACTGTGCAAAAGCTTTAAGTTTCCCAATTCTTTGGGTTTTGTGGGTTTTTTATAAGATGTCCAAAATTACTTAAAATGTTATGTTTCAGATCTGATGTCTTGCCTGAGTTAAAATGAAGGTTTTCTTCCTTGTTCGGTTTGAGCAAAACTTGACAATTTTGGCTTATATTTTGCCACCAGATAGAGGAATCAATTGCTGCAAAAATATGTGAGAGCATTCCAACTTATTTTACTTAGTGCACTGGGAGGCTGGGAGGAAGTAATTATATTCTTTCTAATTAAGACATGAATTCTTAATTTCTTAAGCTTTTAAACCTTAAATTTATATTTCATGTCAGTCCTTTCAGAGCATCCATTAATTCTGGATGTTAACGTTATTGCATAACCAGAAACTCAATACTTTCCAAAATCTTAATTATTTTCTTCATCTATGCACTAATAATAGATAAGAAAGCCTGAGACACAGTGCTTTGTAATATGAAGTGCTGAGTATTTTGCAATTATTGAATAGCAGTTGCTCTGAAATGTTCTGAACCTTGTCTTATTAAAAAAGAAGCTCCCTTGGAAGTCATAATATGATTAATTTCACAATATTTTAACGTACACCCCCACTTCTTTGATTATCTCTCTCACACAGTGGCAAATCAAATTGTGGCTTGCAGTTCTCTGGGATTTGACTGATTCCTTGGGTAATACTTGCTCCCTTGCTCCTCCTACAGTTTCTCAAAGCCAAACATGAGCTAGTAATGGTTCACTCTTTGTCCTTGGATCCAGATGTCAGTTATGATTTTAGTGTGTGATTTCAAAACAATCATCTCTCAGCTGGTTAATGAACCTGCAATGGTTTTGGTAGCAGGTTCTGCTAGCTAACTTCTCTAAGCAGGTGTTACAACCTGGCCCTGAAGGTGAGGGTAACTAAGGTTCTTGTTAATATACCCCTTGGGGCAGATTAGAGTCAAATGACACTGAATGACCAGTGTATACATACATATATACAATATGTCTGTTTTAGAACAATTTGGTTACAATAGAAAGGAGGTATGTAGCCATTATGGTTATTATCTATCGCAATATGACAATATGAATGTATGAAAATATAACTTAAGAAAATATATAAGGAAAAGAAAGAAGGGGAAGGAAAGGATAAGAGTAGATAGCGGAAAGAACCTGAAATGACACTTGATTGTTGCAATTTAGATGTCCATTGGTCAAAGTGATGGTTGCAGTCTTGATCCATTGGGGGTGGGGGAAGCCCATGAAACAAAGAGTTCAATGGGTTAATACATGTTCAAGTTCAGGTTCAGGTACCTCCCCTGGTGAGGATGGGAGAGTTTTAACATTGTGGATCATGAGGCTCAGAAGGGGGGTCATGAACTCAGAAACAAGGCACCGGAAATGAGTCTGGGGGTGCTCTGGTGGTTGTTGGTGATTGCAGATGCCGTCTGTCCCATAACTTGGGATGATATGTGTACGGGAAGTTGCTTCCTTTCCCAGTTTGCCACAGTGCTATTTTTGTCCAGATGTGCTAACTTGGATGTACTAACCAGATCTCACCTCCATCAGGTCTGGGACTAGTGCCTTCCTGTCACAAATACCTCCCTTCTGTGCTTATCTCAAGGTCCCGCTGTGGATGCTTATCTTATGGCAAATTCTTTCAGTGGCCTTGACAGTGTTTGAGACAGGCAACTGTGCTCTTTAAGTCCTTACAGAGGGATAATTTATTTATTTTCAAGAAGACACATTGTGTCTCAGAGTTTCTATTTAATGTATAGGTTGCCTTCTGCAGACCTACGTCTTTAACCACATCCCTGGTTATAACAATTGTAAGAATTAGAAGAAGTGGATTTAAATACTGAAAAGTGCAACACTTTTCCATGAAATTACAGTATAGCCCAGGTTTGCAGAGTTGACACATAAATTAACAACATGCTAAAGAAAAGGTAGCAATTTTCACAATGAAGGGCAGCTCCAAGTAAGTTTCCCTTATGATCTTCATAGGGTCTCTGACATGTAGCATATAGCTAATTATTGCAGAGAGTAGATTACAAGTGAGGGGACAGAGTTCATCGAAATTAGTGTATTTAGGCTTGTCACTAAATATTAACCTCTAAGGGGTGCAAAAATCTGCCATGATACTGAGTGATTAGGCAATAAAATGGCAGGTGGAACCTGAAGACAATTAATGCAAAGTAATGCTCACAGGAGAAAACATTTCAGCTCTCCATGGGAACACAGTGATGGGTTTCAAATTAGTTATCACCTCTCAGGAAAAGAATCTTCAAATCTTTGTGAATAAAGATGAAAATACACTTATCCTGGTCATACAGTCAGCTCTGGGCCCTTAAATAAAGGATAAGATAGAACTAGAAAATATACAGAGAAGGATACAGAATGGTCTGGGTAGCAACAAAACTGATAGATTAAAAGCACTATGTTTGGAAAAGAGTAAAGAGTACTAGATAATGAGTTTTCCATATTTGTCAAAGTGCAAGATGTAGACAATATTCATTAAAATAACAAGTCTATTTAGAATAAACTAGGATTAAAAAAAAAAATCACACCATTTTCTTCCTCATTCTGTGAAAATGATTTCCACATTCCTTTCTGGTGGATAAAGGGTCTCTGAAAGGCTTACTAGAGGTTCGTGAAGAAACCTATTCAAGCACAGACATTGAATATGGTAGTCTGCATGGAACAGCCAATTCATGAACTTCTAATTGGCAAAAGCTTTGAGGACAGTTCAAGGGAGAATCACTGTGTCCTTGCTTTGTTCATCAGCTCTGTCTCTGTGTGTTGACTACTGCAGGATCACCATCTAGATGGATACCTGAATCTGACCCAGCTTGGAAGGTCCTATGCTTCCAAGGATCAGGATAAAAAAAAAAAAAAAAAGAAAAAGAAAAAAAGAGAAGTCATCATCCACTATATTAAGCTTTACCCAATCCACAAGAGCTTAACCTTTATATACAAATGAAAAATGTTGCACCTATCTGTGAGAGCAAGATTTGAAAGCATAACACTGCTAAATATTCAGATGCACGTTACTGAATAGCAGGGATTTGCTTCCTGGAAAACTTTAATTTTGATCTTTCTCAACTCAAAGAAGGTCCCAGTGAGCAGCAGGCTGTTCTCTACCTTAAATTCAGAAAAGTTTCAAAAAGAGAGGGAAGATTGCCTGGAGCCCTGAAAGCTTTATTGCTCAGATTCAGACCATTTTGGCTTAAGGGCTTTTGAAAGCTACCACGGGCCATAGATGAATTGCAAAACAAGTAAAACAGAAAATTGATGTACAATTATGCATCTGCATTTATTGGATTTGAACTCAGCAGGGAACAAGTCCAGCTGAAGAGGCTGTAACAATCAGATGGCACGGGAAATTTGGTTAGCTCTGCTTGGCAGAAAGGGTGAGGAATTACCTGTATATCCAGATTGGAATGTCTTGGATTAATGCTGCTTCCAAAATTCCTCCCTGCCTATGTATTGCAGGAAAGTTTTAGAAATTATGCTCATGATTTACTGTAATGCTACCCTGTACGGATATTATTCACTTCTTGTGAATGTCCTTGAAAAAAAAATTTAATCATCATTCTGCATATGCTTTTTGGATTAAACATTTTGTACTAAGAACTGTGTACCAGTAAATTATTGGAGGGTTATTTCCTTGTTTGTTTGTTTGTTGTCATTACTGTTTGGTTTTTTTTACCATTCTAAATTCATAGTTTTCTCTTCTATACTGGTGAAATGTATTTCTACTCTGCTGCTTCCTTGGGAGATTTCATCATGCAGAATAAATTATGTAGGTCCCTCAAATTAGATTGGGTTTATGCCCTACGTTGGCAGCTAATTCATGAATTAGTCTGCTTAAAATGGACCTCATCAAATAAAATACCTTCAGGACAAAATAGGGCCGTAATCTTTAAGTATGCAAAACAAAATGTGCCTAGTGCATTCATCCAATAAACAGGCAACTAATCTGCAGCTAAGATTAGGAAGTTTATAAAATCTATTTCAAAAAGTTTTAATTAAAATGGGTTCAATGAGCTGTGGCTTGAAATGATACTTCTATTTTCTTTTTACAATATCATGGGATTATAGCACTGCATAAAAGCATAGAATGTGCTGTGCAGACTTCAGGGCACACAGGGCAGATGGACACACATTAGTTTTGAAACTAGAAAAAAATAAAAATAGGGGAATATGGATATGTTGCAGTGACAAATTCTTAACCAAATTATGCATCAGCTTGGTCTAGTTTTACACACCAAGGGCACACTGATACAAAATGTTAGTTTCTTTAAATAAAAGCAATAGGAAGTAAGGGCTCAAGTGGGTATGAGAACTATTACTTAGTGACTGAAGCTGATTCTGGATCTGTTACTGAATCTCTTTTGGAGTTTATGGGATTCATATCTCCTTCCGGAGTCTGCTTTGTCATCAGTGAAATCAAAATATTAGTAAGTAATTGCCTCGCAAGAATGTAGTAAGAGCTAACTTGCAACTGTTTATTCAGAGCTTTGAAGATTTTCTCTTTTCTCTCACTGTTTTCATGGTAACTTTAGGTGATGAATTATTATTTAGTAGAATCTAACCACTGGGGACATAATTTCTAAGTTTCTTCCTCCCTTCTACCCCAAAACAACAAAGCTGTAGCAGACAAAGTACATTCCTGTTGCTTATGTGGTGTCGTAGAGTAGCTGAGCAAGTAGATAGCAGGATAGCTGAAATTTACTGAACTACAGCTGGAATCTGTAAGGATAGTCCCACAGTATATAGAATCTTTATTAATAGTCTAGTTCCTCGTCTAAGAAATAATAAC
The DNA here is from genome assembly GCF_003945595.2 of Pipra filicauda. Taxonomy (NCBI): domain Eukaryota; kingdom Metazoa; phylum Chordata; class Aves; order Passeriformes; family Pipridae; genus Pipra; species Pipra filicauda. The sequence goes on along the minus strand of NW_024104676.1, from coordinate 1,940,409 downwards.
ATCTAAAATTTCTCAACAAAATTGAGATGATTTTTTACAATTTGAGAGAAATCATAGTACAACCCTGAGGACCCAGTCAGATATATATTTAATAACTTTGAAAAAGAGTAAATATTTTAAAATATTATAAATATTTGTTTATAATTTTTGGTACTCTGTCCATACTAAAAAACAGTGCATCACAGTTATAAATCTGCTTTGAATATATCTGCCACAACAAATGCACTTTATGCTAACTTTTCATGGCAGAATGCACATTTTCTCCTGCTTCATTGCTAAACAGCCTTTTAAATCTGCCTTTGGTAATAAAAAAATTTGGGTTTTTTTTCTAACAATCTCAGATCCTATTTTGAAATCACTGAAACAGCTTGTGTCTTCTGCCCTGCTGGCTTCATACCGTAGTCCAATTTCCTTTCAACCCCACCTACCCTAAAGGACTATGAAATATCAAATAAATCCTACAGGGAATGAAATTAAATATGTTCAAAGGAAGAGATCTCAAACTTGTAGGTAGCAAACTATAAATTCCTTGATGTATTCACTGCCTTTTGCTTTATAGATGCTACCTACATTTTTTTAAGGGGGGGGGGGGGAAAGAAGAAACGAAAAAAAGAAAAAGAGATCTAATTCTTTCTAATGAAAAGTCTTCCTTTTCACATTAAACTTTATTTCCTTTTAAAATATATTGATATTTACATGTGGAAACAATACAAAACTAATCCAGATAAGGGGGTACCTGACAATTGTCTCACTCATGCTTTTACTGGAACTAAATCAATTCTGGCAAATGCTACTAAACCAGTTCAAACAAGATTAGATGTAATTTCTCTCTTCATATTTGGAAAGTGGTAAGGATGAAGTATGTTCCTTCTTAACAAAATTTTCTAAACTGATGACTCAAAAAAATTATTGAAATGGTAATGCAGAGCAGTTCCAATTTGATCAGAAGAGAACTGTCAACAAGGTTCCCAGGTTGGATTGACCATAATAGCTTTAACTCAATTGATCTTCCAATGTAGAAATCCCACTCTTTCCTGTATTATGCTGTATGTTTTTCTTCCTGACCAAAAAGTGGAGAAGAGAGACTAATTTATAAGCCTCAGCCCTCTCTCCCCAGTGGGCAGCCCTGACTTCCATGAAAAACTTGTCCCTGTAACCAGGTTGTCATGCTAACTTTGGATGAACACCATGGGCTGAATTAATGACCCTGAACTCAAGCTGGGTGCTGGCAGAGGGGAGCTCTAGCCTGAGGTGTGTGCTGCTCCTGCTGGGAGCAACATTAATACATGTGAGCCAGAGAGGGTTTTTGACCTGACAGTGAAGATCCCTGCCCTACCCACCAGGATTGCTAGCAGTGGAGATCGACTCTTTGCTATGACTGATTGATGTATTAAAAATGTCAAAATATAGAAATCCTGCTCAGAAGGGGCTCCCTTTCCTACAGCACATGGTTCATCAGGAGACCACGTACAAACCTTGCTTTCAAAAGATCATTCTGGAGGTCATGTAAAATGTGGTAAGGTATTGTAGGAAACAAATGAGAAAGGATTCAGCATTTAGCATTAGTAACAGCAATTTTCTCATGTGTGCTCTGTTTGCAGGTTCTCCCCTTCAGGAAGACAAGGTCTTCATTAGTCAGTACTATCCTGTCATCATCTGGTGACAACGTTCCCCTCTCTTCCTTTAATACTCATAAATAACTTTAAAATATACTAGACATAGGGAGAAAAAGAATAGATTAACAGAACCTTCTTGGATTTCCTATATGATATATTATATACATTGAGAGAATGGATTAATCCATATACTCAAGTTTCTTCTGCAGAAGCAGCGGTGAAGTTTCATTTGAAGCTATTTTTTATTCCCCACCTGTTCCTTCCTGATTCTTATCTACATTTGGGCTATCAAGTTAAAGAAATATAAGATACTGCAAGAGAAAATATGAATCCGCTATAAAGAAGTCATTTTAAAATGTGTGTTATACACTACATTTGAATGTAATTATGAATTTACCTTCTTTTGACTTCTGTTATCTATATTCTTTGATATATCTCAGGAATAAAAGCTGTAGCAGTCAGCAAAACTACAAAGAGAAAAAAAATGACAGAAAGTTACAGTTATATGCACTGCTAGAAAGCAGACACTTTTGAAGCTGCCATGACTTCTGACAAGCCTTTCAGGTGTCAAAAAGTGTAAATTCTGTTGTGTGTGCCTGTTGTGTGTGTCTGTTGTGTGTGTGTGTGCATATGCACTGCATAACTTGCATCACATTGGAACTTTCAGAAAGAGATATCATTGCTTACTTAGCAAACTGTCTGTCCTTCAACAAATTAGAATGCAGCAGGGGGCTAATCACAAGGCTTGAGAGGGTGACTTTAGATCAGGCAGAAATGCCTTTTCCACTGCAAGGCACAGCTGCCATCATGGTTCAAATATTGGAACAGCGCAAATCTCTGAATAATTTTGACTTGCTCAAAATCTATTAGGAACAATATGACTCATTTCTATCTTTCAATATTTTGTAATAACTATTGGAGGACTATTCAGATTTTCCCTCCTCTTCCTCTCCCAGCCTCATCCAAGGAGTATCCACCCAGGACATGTCTAAAGTACACAAATTGCATCCAGTTACAAGTCTTAGGTATTTGATTCAATTGGTCCATACAGACTATTGTACATCTTTAACTTCTAAATTGCATCTTAAATAGACACTTTAAGGTGAATTTGTCCAGTTTCCTTGTGCGTTAAGGACAGGTGACATTAAAAAATGACATTGCCTGTTGTTTGTGTTATGTAGTCATAGAAACTTAGCATGTTTCTATCAATAGACTCCTTTTACTCCCGAAACTATTGTTGCAGTGCAAGAAAAATCAATACCAGTTCACTTTGGTGTCTTCTTTAGACACAACAGCTTAAGACAAAACTTCCATGAATGACCTTTTCAGAGATGGCCTCAGTCAGTGAATCAAAATATAGCAAGAGAAATCTTCAAACAGATGATCTTAAGTCTCCCAAACACTAAGTGTGTTGCTCACAGGTAGGAAAGTGTTGGAAAGAGGATTGGGTTCATCCTTGGTATTAGTTCCTTTCAATTTCACTGTGTAAAATATTATTGATGCTACAAAGAAAAAACTTTTGATAAATATACCCAAAAAAAGCCTAAATCAATACTTCTCCTGCAGAAAGATACCTGGAAAATAGAATACAGAGAATCAATTGTCCGATAGTGGTGTGAGATTTCTATTCTCCATCATTCAAAATATGAGAGAAGTACCAGCAGCAGCTGCTTCTGGCACTTTAAATGCCAGGTAAGACTTACTCATCTGAAACATTTCTATTGCAAATTTGTACGTGCTTCTGCTGGAAAGGGTGCATGTAGCCATGCCACTGATGGCTGGAAGAGAAAGGTGGCACAGAGTTCCAGCATACTCTGCACCGCACAACAAGGAGTGCATGTCATTCTGGTGAGCATGCCTGGAAGGACTATAGTCGTCTTCACCCATCCCCTGAGTCCTTCAGGTAAATCTGATTCTGGAGGAAAAAATCCAGTGTTGTTTTTTTCCTGATAGACAGCTACAGCTTAGGCAGAGCTCTGTGAAGTGCTGCTCTCTGCGCATGCCAACAAGCAACAACAATAAAAAAAGAAGAGTAACTTTTATTAATATATTTTTATAAATATCACTGGCAAAGCCATGAGAGCAGATAGCAACTCACGATTTTTGATGGCAAATACCCATCCAATAGTCATCTTTTTTTTATTTAGAGGGTGGGAATGTTAGGTTGAGGGAGTGAAGGATGTTGTTTGGGGTTTTTTGCCTTTTTTTTTTTAATATAAACATGATACAGACAAATTAAGAGGACCATAATGATGACCTTTTGTGTTGTTTCTCAATGTTTATCGGTGGTTTACAGTCAAGATTGTAATCTTCATGCAATTGTAGATATTTTCTATGTAATGTAAAATACAATAATAAATAAATATATTTTTTAAGCATATAGAAGACTGGAAGGACTTAAGTATAAGTATTCATAGGCAGAAAACAATGTGAATTTCATGTAAGAAGTTCATTATTTTGCAATGCTAATTAAACTTGTATATACAAAACCATAGAGAAATTTTTAAGGTATCTCTCAAACTTCATTCTAAAAAAAACCAAACAGAAAAACCCAGCTCCTTGGTTTTGAAGTATAAATTGGTCTTCACCTTTTGGTCAATGAATCCTTACACTAGGATCTTGGAGCATCTTGCTTGAGGATTTTGCTATTTGTATGTACTGACCATGCAAGAGAAAAGCCATCAGCTCTTTCAAGTTCAGAATCAAATAGGCATCAGTATTTTCTTTCTGATCTTGCCTAGAAAGCAAAGATCACTCTGTGTTTAAATGATTTGATTAAGATTGGTCCTTTGGTAATATGATGTGAAGAGATTATCTGGGATTTGCTTTGCGAGGGAAGATTGTCTAATGAGTAGGTTATTGAATGAATCACAGTAGCATTTAGTACTGATAATGGATTTAAACCTGAGTTACTCAGCTAAAGTGGGGAATCCTACTTCCATCTCAAGTAAATCTGTATATGACTTTATTATTCTGATGTTTCTTGACAGACTATATTTTGATTTCTTTCAGTGCAAAAAAAAAGTTGCTAATAGCAATTAAAATTCTTAATATTTCAGTGTTATAATTTTTTTTATGAGATAGCTGTTTTGACAAAAAATATTATATTTTCCCATTCAAACTCCACGAATATATAGTAACTTAGAGCAAGATATTTTGGGAGGTATAAAAGATGTTACACTTAATTTTAAATTACTTCTGAATTAATTTCTTTCATTGTCTTTAAAAAAATAAGCTTAAGCACTACAAGCACACAATCTGACTGCCTTTAGTGGCAAGTGCTGTTCTGATGGAAACACAAACTGAAGGACACATTGAATATTCTGCACTGAAGCTTTCTGTAAGCCACTCAAAGAAGTAGTTTGAAGGTCACAAGTATCCCGCATGAAGAATTAACCCATATTCATAGGTATAAGTGACAGTTGTTCCTGACCTGCCTTGAGTATAAGCACAGGTGGCGTATAACAGAAACAGAAGGAAAAAGCCTTTTTATTTTAGACTTCTTCTCTTGCAATGTTTACACACATTTGAGTCAGTGTTTATGTCTTACTCTTTAATTTTCTGTATGTCTGTGTTGAAAACACACAAACTAATTCTATGCTTGTGATATTTAAGAGAGCACAAAATCTATGTTGATGGTATACATTAACATAATAAATATATATATACTGAAATAACTGGCCTTATATATACTTACTTATAACATTGGTTTGTTCTATTCTTTTATGATAGGTAGTTAATTAACTAAGGCCCGATGCCAGACCACATAGAAAACCAGCAGTTACTATTTTCAAGCTTATTAAAAAAAAGCAAATTAAAATATGAGGTCTGGGATTTTGTTTTCTCTTATTTCTGTCAACAATATTCCCTCATTAAAAAATACAACAAAAGCAATTTTCCAGTAATTTCTTCACTGCTAGTTCATTTATTTGGTTTAAAGATAGATATAAAACATTTTTCTGTAAATTTATTTGCCAGTTATTCTGGAGTATGGCAAAAGATAAAATGAGCCTGAGCTTCAGTGACAGACACCATTATCTAGTTATACCAATAACAGAAACATACTTCATCTCCGTAAAATTTCCTTCCACAGCAACACTTCCTTCCTATGTATTCTCTCAGTGTCCTACAGGTAAACATATTTAATCTGTTTAGGACTGAAGAAACAGAGGGAAGACTGTCTTTTGAGAGAGAATTCAGGTAGTCATCAGAAATTGCCCAGTAAGAGCAACAGGGTTGAGAACGCATCGTCACAGGGACTCTCTGAGACCACTTTCCTAGAACACCTTTTTCCTTTTAGCTGCTGGAATTAATGGAGGCATTTCAGCAGTCATTTCCCAATGATCCTATTTAACACAGAGAATCATGCTGCACCTTTTGTAAATTTGCTGGTGTTGTTTTGTTTGTTTGTTTTGGGGGGTTCGTGGGGGTTTTTTAGTTTGGTATTTTTTGGGGGTTTTTGCTTGGGTGTTTTTTTACCTGGAGTAGATGAAAGTTGGAGATGCAAAAGCCTAGGGCTTATTTTAAAATCTGGATCATTCAGTGCTGTCCCAGCTCTACTATCACGAAGGTTTAACCCTCACATGAGTGGAAGTGCAGATACTGCAGATACTCTTTTAACAGTATTACTCATTACATTAGTTTGTAATGAGACAATATTCTTCTTTCTAATAAAGATTTTGAAAAATCTTAAAAACTGAGGACATTTAGCTATCTGAAAGACTTCTAACCACGTCAAGTTTTATATGCTTTAACAAGTAATCTTGCACTCATGAAAATGTTGAAACTTGTTATAACCCACCTAAAGGATTCTTCTGTCTTCCTAACTCATAGAATTTAACAAGGGCTAAAAGAAGGATAGTTTTAATATATTTCTACAGAATTACTCCTCAAATAATGTATGGGATTGACTAGGCGATAATTTTCTTTCCATAGTTCCTAAACCCGAACTTGGAAATTTCTGTTATATTCTGCACGAAGATACTTTCTTAGTATGTTTCCTAGTATGTTTCAAAGATAGTATAAACAAAATAGCGGCAATATCACTTTCTATTAAATTCTAGACTACTTTCTTATAAAACTAAAAATACGATAAACAAATTATTTTCAAAAAATAAGATTTCTGAAGGATTCCTAATGTTAACCAAAGCCCTGAGGATAAAATGCATCAAGCCATAAAGAATAAAAGTAGTCTCGCATTAAGAAGGCTGCTCTGGAGAAAACATGAATTAATCTGATTCACTTTGAATTAGTCATATTTTGGTGTTTGTTGAATTGGGGAAAATGCAGTAGATTGAATACTTGGGCATGTGGTATTTCCACCATATGAGAATGGCAAAGTACACATTCATGATTTTATGAAGAACAGAATTGGCCTCTGCAACCTAGGAAGACACAGAAAAGAAAGAGTTGCCAATTTTTTATTTTTTTTTACCACCAGAAAAGAGCTGCCTGTGATGAGACTGTTCTTAATTTTTAGTCCCCCTCCTGTACATTACATGCATAAGAGAGATATATCTAAAGTGCTGCTATGGGAAGGTTAACATTTACTTTTTTAATATGTGTGCTAAGAAGTGCAAGTTAATCGGTCCCTGGAGAAAGGATTAAAGTTCACAAAAGTAGTAGTTCATGGGGGAGAAGCCTCCAAGAGGTTCCCCTTTGTTGGAGGCATGTAAAGCAACTTAGTGCCTGGATGGATTTGTCTCAGTTTGGAATGATCTTAACATATGACGTTTCTGGTTTAGCAGATGTGAAATGAATAAAACAAAACAAACAGTAAGGAGAAAAAATCCGAGGATAAAATTTTATCAGAAAGATTTAGATTTGATATTAGAAAATAATCTTCTAAGCACTGAAATAACCTACCTGAGAAAAATTAAAATTATTCTTCGATCATTATATGTTGAGATTGATTAGACAGCACAACTCTCATGGGCAGTCTGGGAGAGGAAACAAGTAAGATCACTTCTCAGCATGTTCCACAGGCCAGCTTTTCATAATCCTGAGTCATAGACCAGGAGCCTGACCTCTCTTCTGTAAGTGCTTAACTTTTACCAGCCACAGATCTTTAAGAGGCTTTCTGGAGAATAAGTCTTTTATAGGGCAATACATTCTTTAAAGTATCATCGGAGCCAAAGATCTTCATTTAACACCAAATTACCTGATTGAGAAGAATCAAATTAAAACTCTCTAGAAAGGAAGAGAATGCAGATATGTAATACAGAAAAGATGAGGCACGAATAAGGAAAGTAGAAAAACATCAGTGCTATATTGTCTTTTTAAACAGTGCTATTTAACACACTCTGGTGGCAGAGATTGTTTCCTAATGTGTGGGGCTTAATTTCTTCATTGTAACTTTTGTTCTGATTGGCAAAAATGCATCCATATATTTTGTTACTGGTTTAACATTTTAAAAGTTTCCCTTTTTACTCACCAGTGCATCTCATGTGTGATTATGTTCTTAGAAGAGTGCCTGTTTTCTCTAGTTTGGACTAGAAACTATTTTCCTGGATCAGACATATTTCTCCCATCCCCCTGTCAAATATCAACTGTTGTCAAAATAAGAGAACTACTTACAAGTACATTTATTTCCAACTTCATATTCCTTAATGCTTCACTGTTTTACCTTTTGAGTCCTGTCTCTGGAGTCCTCTTCCTTTGTAAATAATGGAAATGAAAATTGTTACATGATTTTGAACACTGAAACATTTCTATCTTTAGTTTCTTCCTCCAATTTGCTGCAAAGTGAAGTGATGTTTCCATTAATTTCTTCTGTTCCTAAGTGCCTTGAAGCGACAGATTATGGGAAGGATAGTCAACAAACCGCAAAAATACTTGTGCCTTTGCCAAAAATAAATAATTGTAACTGAGCACAAAGATGTAAAGAAGAGGTATGAGGTATAGAATAGAGGAAAATTGATGCCAGGGCTGTTGTAACAGCATATTTATTAAAGTATTAATGGACACCCAGTCAAGATATTCTTTAATAGCAGCATTTACTATCATTCCAGAAAACAGTAAAACCTTCACTTTTCAACCTTCTTTTAACTCTCTTTCTTTGTTGATGTTTTTCGTGTTCTGGTTCACACAAGTAGCACCAGAACCATTCAAAGTAATAAAGATTCCTTATTTTCTCACTGAAAGGCTTCGTTTGTGTTTGTGTGAAAACACATACCAGTGAACAGATATGCCTACTCGCTCTCCTTAGCCTAATAAATGTATTCCTGTGCTAATTGTTCTCCTTCTCTTTAGAACTTTTTTTTTAATAGATAGTAAGGTTGCTGGTGCAGTCTACTATCATTCTCCAAAAGAGAATCATAGAATAATTTGAGTTGGAAGGGACCTAAGGTTATCTAGTTCAACTCCCCCCTCCAACAATCAGGGACATCTTCAACTTGACCAGATGGCTCAGAGAATAAGCCATCTGACTTTATTTTGGTGACATAAAATGCAGCCAGAGCAGGAGACTTTGACAACTTCTTAGAAAAACTTTTCTAAATCACCACCAACACAAAGTGTAGTTTCTCAGCCTTTGCTTTAGATAATTGAAGTTTTCAAATTCATGTGTTAAAGGAGACATCAAAACACCAAGAAACTCCTCCTCAGTGCAGCAGGAGGCAAAATATTTAGGACTGAGCAACACAGTTTCTAGCAAACTTTTCAGATTGACCATCACAGAAAGTCTTATGATGCATCACAGAATAAATGTTTCAAATATAACATCTGTACAGGCATTTTTGTCATCCATTATTGATATTCTCCCAGGTTAAAAAGGCAGCACAGCTTGTCCATTCAATCTTTCTCTTACACACTAATACTTCCAGCCTGGGTAAAAATTCACACTGACAATGAAGATGGTCTTGATGCTGTTTGAGACATTGTCAAGAAGAAATAGACTGAGATGACAGGCTATTTATATAGCATCTTGATTAGATATCTGGTACCCATCCTCTCTAAATGATTACTTTATGTCCTTTGTAGGCTAGAACCACTTGAGACAACTCCTGAGACACAAAACTTGCTTTTGTAATAGTTTGCATTTCATGTAGCTACTCACACATAAATATAAGAGTAAAGAAAATGTAAAATACTGCCTGGGTTGGTAGCACTTTACACATTCTCTACCTTATTTATGTCTTGTTTCTTTCCTTCCTTGTTTTGAAATATTTTGCACTCATTTTTCATTCATGTAATGGAAGAGAATAGGTGCTTTGGATGACCCCAATTTTACTTGACAAGAAAGGAAAATTTCTTTCATTTTCAAACACCTTGAGAGAAAACAACAAAACAACAAGATGAGACTTGGATTAAACTTCCCAGTTAGGATCAATCCAGTTTATCCAGTCATTTAATTTAGCCAATAATTGCATGTCTGCAACACTCATGCAGAATAAGGAAGATAGACACTTGGTTCCTTGCTATTTTCAGACGCCTGAATCTCCATTTTTTTTTTTCCAATAAAGCTAACTTTAAGGCTTTAAGAAATATTGCTGTTGGGTACTTTGTCTTCTCTGACAAATCACTTTTAGTCTATCCATGTTGGACAACTGAATATAGCCAGTGACTAAAAGTCTAAGCATTTACCTAGTATGTACGATATTTATATCCTTCTTCCCAATCCAGTAAGTAATTTCAGAATTCCGTTTAGAAATAGGAGCAGAAGAGAATGAAAATAAGCTTTCTGAGTACCCTAGAGCATCTTAAAAGCGCATTACATGGCTTCAAATATTAGTGCTACATTGCCAAGGAAAGAAAGTGGCAAGTAACACCATTTTTTAGGTCTGTGGACTTAGCTTATTCCCTGTTTTTTTCAGAGTGCTGTTGCATCCAATCAATTTTTCAAGCAGTTTCAGCTTCTTAAATAAAAACATTTTTGAACCAACACACTGTCCATCACTTTTGTGCCTTCATTCACCTGTTGTGATAAGTGCTATCAAATCTGGGAGAAAAATCACCACCAAAAAAACGACAACAACACCCAAAAAATGACACCACCATGACAACAATATAACCCACAGTTTTACCTAGGAAAAAGAAGTGTTCCTTATTGAGTTGTTACTCTGTACCTTGCAGATGAAGTCTGCCTCCCCAGGTGACCAAAATATGAGAGGAAAAATGGTGCTGGATGCTGTGCTTTGAATAGGTCACAATGAAATGCCAAATGAGTGAGGCAGACCAAGGAGAAAATTTGGGGTCAAGAAAGAAGATAATAATGTGTTTGGTGTGTATACATGGATTAAAAAAATGTAGTCATATGGAAAATTGAGTTGCAATAATAAGATTGTTACTAGGTGGTGAACAGCACTGTATGTGTTTTACTCCATAGTAGGAAGACATGAGGTCATTGTTCTCCCTATCCATTCTTTCCTTTCCAAACACCCTTATCCCCAGGGCAGTGCTTGGCAAGGCAAGATGAAGGGTGTGTATCAAACAAAAGCATAACACAGTTTAACCACTTTACCAAGTGGATGGATTTCAGGAGATGTTTCAGTTGATGTCTATGTTATGCTTGGATGCCATATTAGATTCTTTGTGAATATAGAAGTTAAAAGACAGTTAATTCTTCCCCTCCTCCTTGTTTTTATAAAAAACAATACCCGAGTGAAGCAAAGAGAAGAATGATCTGTATCAGAGAGGTCCTTTTTATAGTCATCCACATCACTCATATTTTTCAGTTGAAAGATACATGCCAGTTCATGGAGTCAAGTTTTTGTGATTTTAAACATCTGGTCCTCACAAATTTAGTGATAGTTTTCAAAATTTATAGTAAAGATAATAATTCTTCATCTTTTTAGCCATTATCCTGTATGACAACCATTAACATCATGTCGTAAACTTATTTCATAGCCACCTTTGTTGCCCTACTTCCTCTTCAAGCATAATAAACCAAGCGTTATAAATGCTGCCTCTAAATCCAAGGGCATATTAGCTACTATCTTCTCTTACCTGGTGTATCTGATGACTGATATTGTTACACTCAAATCCTGTTATAGACAAGAGGGAACTATCACACACAGAACTAAGAATTTACTGTAAATCTAAAAATCTCTACAATCTAATCAAAACACAACAGTTATTATTAGTCCAGTTATGACAGTAGTATTACTTAGAGCCCAGATTAATGCAGAAAATACCCTAAAATCAGCAATACCCTAAAATGCATTATGAAAGAACATTTACCAGTCTCTTTCTCTTGTGTCACGCTCACCCTTCTATTTTCCATCTCCATCCCAAGACGGATGTTTCAGTCTTTCTATGGAAGAAGAAGGGGGAGGGGCTGGATGGGTTTGGTGAAAGGATTGTTGGTGTTTACAACAAATTATTGTCATCCTGAGACCCTTACGGGAAGGAGCTTCATTTTCCTTAGTCTTGTGTCACTTTTAAACCTTCTTTTAACACAACCCACTGTCTTCCTTGTAGGAAGACAGCTGCTTCAGCACTTCTCCAGCTGAGTCAGAAGCATACAGAAGTAGTTGGGATTTGTATGGTTGTTGAATATTATGTTGCAGCTCCTCCTGTAAAGCTGACTGAAAATGTAGGTTAGCACTTTTGCTGTTGCTGACTTTTTTGGTCCTTGGGATTTTTTTGGTAGCACAATTTTTTCGTCTGCATTATGTCTGATAAGATAGAACAAGCGACGTCTTAAGACAGGGGTCACGGTCTTCCGAGTTGCAACAGTTAATGTGAACTGTCAGCCCGCAGCTGTTACATTAACACTGCTTTTGGCAGAACAAATCTTCAGTTAATGCACAGAGTATAAGGGTTTGAGAGGTTTAGAGGACAGTCAGTAGAGAATTTAAACTTATTTTATTTTCTACTAAGATTTTTTACTTAAGTGTCAGATTAGTAAAGTTTTACAAGGAATCGCATATAAGGTGAACATTGCGTAGCTGTTATTCTTCCTTTGAAAATGAAAATTCTGACTCCAATAATTATTTGGAAAGTAATTTAAAGTTCCTTAGTGAATAGTTAATAAGAATTTATTTAATTCTTTATGTCTGGTTTTGTCTTTTTCTTCTTCCCCCTTTTAAAAATATTTAGAGAGGTTTCCCAATGGCAACTGCGGTAGATAAATTCTTTTTTTATTTGTAAAATACTGATTTTTTCCTTTTTATAAAGTTACCAGGTAGTATATATTTCTTACTTTTTACCTGAAATGTTTCTGCACATTTGGACAATAGAACCAAGAGTTCAGACAAGCTTCTTGAAATCGTTAAGTAAAAGTGATTCATTACTGAAAGTCAGCAACCGTCAATGAATATATGAGAACCAGAGTGACACCTGAAGGCAGCTGGGATTGCAGACTCCCAGCTCAGATATTCCACCTGATTAACTGACTTCCTTAGAAAGGGTAAACAAGAGAGATTAATGCCTATCTGCTCCTGATTCCAGCTTCAGAATAGGAAAATAAGTAACCTTTATCCCCCTGTAAAGGGTCAAGCTCTTTAGTGCACAGTTATTGAAAATCTCAGACTGGTAGTTTCTGGACTAGAAAACAACACTCCTTTACTTCTCTAACTCTCTCCTCTATAAATGAAACACTCTCCCCAAATGGTGAGGTTTTTTTCCTCTGTAGTAAACACTTTAGTTTTATTTTGAGAATTGCAACAAAGTGTCATTAAAGACACTTTATCTTTTTCACAGAAATGAGCATCATGTTCACTATTTGTGAATTACTTTTTAAACTTGGGCTACTATATCTAGAAGGCAAGTGAAAAGTCATAAAATCATGACTAAGTGTATTATAAAAATTGGGTTTAAGTATTTCTGCTGATGGGTCTTTTAGGATATTTAATGTAGCTGTTAGGCTATGTAAGTACAACTTCTTTTTCAATACATTGTTAGGCTATATTTTTATAAGTTGCAGAAAGAGAGGTAGTGATACAAAGTGTTTTGTGTCCAACTACAGTCTACACAGATCAAAGCTAGAAGTCATGTCAACATCTTAAATAAATAGGAGAGAAGAATTACTTGAAAGCAGAAGCAAAGGAGAAGCGTTGTACCATAAAACAAGATATAAGCGTGAACAGCTAATTACTGCAGATTCTAGAAAGTTAAAAATGATTCAGAGGAAGATGAACATAAGAGACTCAGAACTGCACAGGAGCCTACCAATAGCAGTGACATAAAAGGAATCAGATGCAGAAATTAGGTGGATGTTTATAAATAGAGAAAATTAGTTCTAACACATAGTAGTGAGTCTTTCATTGTGATTCTTACCCTTAATGCTTACTTTATTCCTTCTGGGGTTTAAAGAAAATGTATGAAACTCATTATCTGCATTTTTATACCCTAAGTTTTCGATCTGTTTTTCTTTTCCCCGTAAGCTTTTTGAAATAGATTACTGAAAAAAATCCATATAGACTTTTTAATCTTTCATTTGTTTTTTTTTCTTCTCAAGTAGACATAATTTTTTGCATTTTTGTATTACTACCTTTGGCCCCATTTTTCCTCTCACAGGAAACTAGTTTTCCTCTCAGAGGGTAACTTATTTTTTGTTCAGGGCACTAAATTCTGAGTTACTGGCTTGAGGAGAACTCTGTAAACATTACAGAAGTATTGCATATGCAAGGAACTGTTTCCTTATGAACTGAAAAACTGACAATTATGTGATTTTTACTTATTTATATACATCTAAAAGTACTTAATTTTTTGTCCGAATCTGTGGCCCTAGCATTTTCTTTAAATATGAAACAACATTATTCAGTATCAGCTGCAGTTTTTTTCCTCCAAAAGTAGCATTTTCTCCCCAGAACAAATGGGAAAACTTTTAAAAGCATGTTCTCCAACATATCACCAATAACAGAAGCAAGTTTCAAGCATCAATCTTTTCATAATATTAAATGTTTCTTAGAGCAAGTAATTTAAGAACACGAAGGCCAGTGGTACTCCTACTTTCAATTGCAAAATAATCCAGAATATAAAACAATGGTAAAAGAAAGTTATCCAAGCTATCTTCACTCTGTTTGGTAACGAAAGGAGAAAACAAGTGGGCAACACAACATGATGATCCAGACAGAAAGGATATTAATTTCTTTGTATTGCATTGTAACTTTCTTTAATAGTTTGTTCAGAATTTTGACTTGACTAGAATTACTGTGTAAACTGCATAAAGCCTGCACCTGCCAAAGGCTGGATCAGTAATTTCATTTAAAAATTGAAGTAGTGTCACTTTAGTTATATTTCATTGCAGTCACACAACCTGATATTTTACTACTGAGAAATAAATAAGGAGTAGTTCTTTCTCAATAACACTAGTCTCTCTGAAAATCATAATAATCTGAAAAAATTGGAGAGGAAATAAACTAATAGTTATCTAATCCACCTACTACCAGTTCAGAACTACTCATTGTAATGTTTTTAGTCTTTTGTTCATTTTTTTTTAAAGCTCCATATAACATCGTTTCTACTATTTCCATGGGGAGGCCATTCAATTTAGAAAAGAAATAATGACAACTCTTAAGTGGGTTCCCCCCGCCCCCAGCCTTAATTTAGGCTCACTGAATGATCTGCTTCCTTTGGGCATATTTGCTCAAGGTGACATTAGAGAACATTGGGAAGTGAGCACACAGCTTCAAAATATTCAGGCTAAAAATTCCACCCAAACCCACAGAAATTTAAAGCAACCACTGCCCTGCATGGAGTTAGTCTTGGGTTGTGTCTTTTAAAGTACATCCCCATTGTAAAGGATCCTGGCATTCACACGTGTAAGACTTTCAGCATGTAAACTAATAAAAGTAAAAAAAACAAAAACAAAGCAATATTATTAATATCTTTAATGACTCTCACAGAAGCTTAAGGTTGCAAACTGCAATAGTATGCATGTTGTGTTTTACTGGTCTTGAATAATAGTATGTTAGACATAATGTTTCATCCTCTTCTTTTGTATCTTCAAACTTGATTATGCATAGTTGTTTTCCATTACTTTATTTCTGATGGCATCTCAGAGTTGTTACTCTCTGATCTGTCCTGGTTGTCCTGCATTTCCCAGCCAGTCACTCCTGCACATAAAAATTCTGTCATCCCCATAAAACTGACACAAAAGATGTCTTAGACTATGCCTGTTCCACTACCTCAGCAGCACCAGCAAATGTTTCAGTCATTCATAACGTTAAATTTACAGAGCAGTCCCTGACTACTTGTGAAGACCCTTCTCTTCTCTTACAATACCCATTGTCTGCTGCTAAAGTTTTGACTTCTATTTCTTATCAGTGCTGACTGCCTTTATTGCCTTCTCAAGGTGCACTATAAAAAATGCTTCTGTATGTTTCCTCAGGCAGCCACTCACACTTGCGAATCTCACTGTGAGCTTCAGTAGAGCCACTTCTCTGTTGTCTTCTGAATTTCTTAAATTTCTTTTCTGTGACATAGCCAGAGGAATAAAACAAAATAACAAAATAAAATAAGATAAAACAAATAGCAGTTAGACAGGTTTTTTGTTCAGATCATTGTGCATCACACTCATCCCTGGTACTTTATATTTCCTTTTTCTTCCCTTCTGAGAGATCCATTTAATTTATTCTTTTTGCTCTGATGGGTCATGGACCTCCATTTCAGATAAAGGCTTTGCCTTATAAATAATAATCCAAACTGATATGACCACAGATGACATGAGGGACTGTCACGATGTTCTTAAACAAATGTTACCTTTATTTTATTTAGTTATTCTGCTAGAGGTACACAAGGAAATAGAACAATGGAATATTTCTGGGACGGTATTTACACATCCATGTTTTGGTGCTCAGTCATCTGAGGAATTAGGATTTAAATTTATATTTACATATACACGGGTCTGTCATTAATAACAAAATACATGACAGTTACCTAGAGATTCAGATATTCGATTCAAATAGTTTTATTTTCATTACAAAGCATTATGTTTCAAGAACTCTATTTATTTGTTGTATCATAGCAATTATCAAGTTTCAACATTTTTAGGAATGCCAAGATATCCTAAACTGGCATTATTAAAATGAAAAAGACCTTACTTGTCAATTATAAATGAGTAAAAAATAATTTTGATGAAAACAAACATACACAAAACAAAAAAAAATGCTTGCAAAATATCTTATTTGATCTGATTTTTCTTTATTATTTAAATTTTTTTTCAAAATATTAATCTTTTGCTAACCAAAAATATCTGAGATAGGAAGTTTCTTATGTAAATCACATGGGAAGGAAAAGCAAAGAAAGCAAATTCTAAAGGAACCTAATACTAATTTTATCAAGAAGAGCCTTATAGTACCTTTTCAAATTATTGAATGTTTCTTTACATATTTATTTTTCATTAGACAGGGATTTCTTATTTTGCTATTAAATTATATTCTTAAATAGCTGTATGTGTTGTTTAGTTACTGTATATATATAGAATCATAGAATCATAGAATCGATTGGGTTGGAAAAGACCTCCGAGATCATCGAGTCCAACCCTTGGTCCAAATCCAGTCCATTTACTAGATCATGGCAAAGAAATGGTGAATCCAACCATCTCATTCCAAAAGGAACCTAATACTAATTTGGCTAGAACTTCCCTTCAAGACGGTGATGAGGTCACCTCTGATCCAGGCTAAACAACCCCAGCTCCCTCAGCCTCTCCCCAAGGACTTATGCTCCAGTCCCTTCACCAGCCTTGTTGCTCTTCTCTGGACCCGCTTCAATACTGAACTACTGAACACAATACTCAAGGTGTGGCCTCACCAACGCAGAGTACAGGGGAAGGATCATGGCCACGCTAGATACAGGACAAGATCCCATTGGCCTTCTTGGCCACCTGGGCACATCATGTTGAGCTTCCTGTCAATTAGTACCCCCAGGTCCCTTTCTGCCTGGCTGCTTTCCAGCCACTCTGTGCCCAGCCTGTAGCGCTGCAGGGGGTTGTTGTGGCCAAAGTGCAGGATGCACTTGGCTTTATTGAACTTCATCCCATTGGAATCAGCCCATCTCTCAAGTCTATCCAGATCCCTCTGCAGAGCCCTCCTGCCTTCCAGTAGGTCGACACTCCCTCCCAGATATATATGTATATGTATATATAGGGGAAGACCCTGTAGGAGCAAATGGACAAAAGCAGATGAAACAGAAATCTTCAAATTCACTCTGCAATTCTTGAGAAATAAATGTATAGAAAGAATGTAAATTAGTTCCCATTAGCTAATCAGCAGACAGGGATTTCCACAAATGAGTAAAAAAATTTTATAGTATTCTTAAATCTCCACGCGTTATCTGTGTTCTGTGATTGGCTGAGACGAATCAATTTCAGTAGAATAATTAAAACCTACATGGCCTAAAGGGAACGTTCAGACATTTAAGAAGATAGTAAATGTTCCTTATCATAATAAGTCAGAAAAATACATTCAATTAGTATAATAAAATATTATTCATTGCCACAATATGTTTTAATCAGTTGACAAGGTGAAATGTGTCTCCATCACATTTCAGTATTTTACCCAGATACAGTTGTTTACAAAGTAATAAATTTTCAATAAAGGAAGAATAGAAAATTAAGCCTTCACTGTATTTTGCAAAGCAACTTTTGAGATATTCTTCCTTTCATCCCTCCTTTTTTTCCTGGGAAAGGACACCCAGAGCACCTCTTTGTCAAGCATCAAAGTGTTGTTGGACTGAATGCTATTTCTAAAGCCTTTAAGACCAAATTGAACCAAATAATCCAGCTCAGGAATCATTTAACAATAAAGCAAACATTCAGTGGATAATTCCTTTTTAAGAGGTAATGATCATTACACAGTGTCATTCTGAATCTGTTTTCCTTTTGATGCCCATGTCTATGTCTGCATGCATGAAGGCCACTGTGGAAATTATTGTGTTCCTGCTCATTACAGGTGTTGGGGTTTAGGGATGGTATTCTCCAATTTAGTGTTCCCACTGAAACCGCTCCAAATCACGTGCCTCTCTCTCACTCCTCCTCCCCTTCTCCTGAAGTGGAATGGAATTTACGAGAAAAAGCAATGAAGTAAGAAAACAAATATGACAGTAACAATATTAATAACAAAAGTGTAGAAGGGAGATGAGTGATTCCCACGTGAATGTCCACCCCTACACCATGTGGAGCCAAACAATACCTGACCACCACCACACTACCCCGAACTAGAAGGGACTCTATCCCCCATTCCCAGAAAATGATGTGAGGTAGTATAGAATAACCTCCATGTCCTAGACATGCCCCTTCCCAGCTACTGCAAAAATTAACCCTGTCCTGGCTGGAACCAGGACGACAGGGTCTTTTAAATGCCAATTAGATGATATTAAAAGTTTATTGATTTGGGAATAGCAATATTAATTGTTATCTAGTGAAGAGAAGGACACCAGTCTAGAAGCTACTTCATCAAACATGTGACTTTCAGTTGTCGTGTGGTTTGTAGTTACATTACAGATATGCAATATGACTGTGCCATAACTAGGTTGATCAAAGAGCATGTGGAGAACTGTTAGTTTTCTAGTTTCTTTTGTTCTGTCCCTCTTCCCTTCCATACCACAGTATAATTTATAAATATACACATTATAAATATTGAGGTCTTTTATAAATAGGCTGATCCTGTATGTATGACTATACAGAATGAAAGACTTGGCAGCAATGAATGCTGCTAAAAAGTTTAAACAAGAATTTGACCTGCTCTCAAATTTAGATTTTTATTACCTGTAAAATGTATTCCAAGTCTCTATATCAACTATTATTGTTATTTGAAAAAAAAAAAACAAAAAACTAAACAGAAACAAAATCTAAAAACCAAACCTTTCTCTAAGCTCTGAAAGTGTATGCACAATGTCATATGTGCATAAAGAATTGTAATCAGGAATGTATTTACACTAATTTAAAATTAAATTGCCATTTTCAGCTAAATAGAAATCAATCTATAGTAGTGTTGCTATTGTGAGTGTCTGTCATATCCTCCAATGTCAGATAAATTTGTACTGAAGGCTAGAAATGACCATGTGTACGTGATTTATGCATATGCACTCTAATTGTAAGTAATTTCTACTTCAAACAAAGATGGATGGGTTTCATTCAAAAATAAAAATATATGAAATATAACTCTGATCAACCTGGACTGTGAAAAGTGCCCCTGTCCATGGTAGGGATTGAAACTATATGATATATATATGATATCACCTTCCAACCAGGTGATTCTATGACATAGAAAAACAATATAAATTATAAGTAGTCTTGTGTGATTTGCACTGTGCTAAGAAGCCTTTTATTTCCAAAAGAAGTCGATTATGTTGTGGGTTTCTAGATTTCTTTTTGAAGTCCTCATCCTGTTTCGGAGATGTAAGAGCTCTAAGTTTGTTAGTAGGTATACATAAGGAAAAACAAGGTTAATAGAGAGTCAAATTTTGTACTGATGGGAACAGCAACAGTTCCATGGATTTTCATGAGGCTGAAAACAAAAACACCAGCTGGGAATTCATCTCAGATATTTAATGACATTCTTGTTTAAGATTCATTTAAAAAACCTTAAAGTATGAACTGAAAAAGAAATATTAACATATTTTCAATTGCATAAGTATACTACTATAATTGTTCTAAGACTGTAGTGCATTGACTTTGACTGGCTGTCAGATGCCCACCCAGCTGCTCCCTCACTCCCCCTTCACAACAGGACAGGGGAAAAAATAAGATCAAAAAGCTCATGGGTTGAGATAAAGATAGGGAGATTCTGTGCCAATTACTGTCAAGGGTAAAACAGACTGGACTTGAGGAAGATTAACTTAATTTATTGCCAATTAAAACTAGAGTAAGACAATGAGAAACAGAGACAAAACTAGCCCCCCACACCCTTGCTTCATGCCAGGCCCAACTTTACTCTTTTATTCATGATTCCTTTACCTCCTTTTCCCACTCAAGCAGAGCAACAGTGAGTTGCTATGTGGTCAGTCCAAAGCAGTTCCTCATGTTTTTTTCCTGCTCCAGTGTGGGCCCATCCCACTGGCTGCAGTCCTTCACAGACTGCTCCAGCATAGTTCCTCTCCACCAGGTACACTCCTTCAGGAATAGACTGCTCCAGCGTGAGTCCCATGCAGGAAACAGCTCCTGTCAGAAAGCCTGCTCCTGTCTGGGCTCTTCTGTCTATGGGTCCACACCTCCTGCCAGGAGCCTGCTCCTGAGGGTGCTCTGCATAGGCTGCAGTTTCCTTCAGGGCATGTTCACTTTCTGTGGTCCAGGGTCTTCCACACACTGCAGGTGGATATCTGCTCCAGTGTGGTCCTCTGTGGCCTCCAGGGAGACAACCTGGGTCACCATGGTCTTCTCTGTGGGCTGCAGGGGAATCTCTGCTCTGGCTCCTGGAGTGCCTCCTCCCTCTCCTTCACTGACTCTGCTGTCTGCAGAGCTGTTGCTCTCACACCTATTCTCATTCATTTAGCTCACAGCTGATGTGCAATGTTTTTGCCCTTTCTTAACTATGTTTTCCCAGAGGTGCCACCATCTTGGCTGAGGGGCTCCGCTGTGCCCTGTTATGACTCTGTTGGAGCTGACTGGAACTGTCTGGACTGGACACAGAGCAACCTCTAGTCTATTCTCACAGAGGCAACCCTGCTGTTCCACCCAACTGCCACCGTCTGGGCATGTGCAACTTATAAAAAAGACTCCTGCTTTTCCTGCAGTATCTACTGTAAAATAACAACAATAACAGCAATAATAATGATAATAATAATGAAGATGATTATGTAGTTGAGCAATTATATTCAGCTGTAATTATTTTTCTGAAGTTGAAAATATAAATTATGCATATTTGCAACTCAGTGGGCTTGTACATACCTGCCCTTTTTGCTGGTGCAGGCTTCATAACCCAGGGAGCTGGTCACCATGAAGCTTTTTGTATTTTGCTTTACCTAATAAAGCAAAGACATTTCTATAATTTCCTGAAATATAGTTAAACCAGTAATCACATCTCTCATTTACAGTTTTTCTACTGGAAAGTGGCATCAGGAAAAAATCTGTAGGAAGAAGCAACAGATAGTAAGTAAGGTAACCTGATTTCACAGAGATGGTGAGAATCTGTTTTATGTGATGCTCTCAAAAGTATGTACTTTGCAACTTGGTTCCAAAAAGTAGTATCTTGCAGGTACTTTGCATGGAGTGATGACTCATGACCTTTAAATATTGTTTGAAATTGAGTTTTTTGCCTTTATGTATCAAATGTAGGAGACTGACTTCCTCTTCCTAATCAGAAACTGAATGTGTTGCAGTTTAAAATATTAAAAATTAAAATCATTTTGATTGATGTTGCTTTTAATTTAGTTAGAACCATAAATCATCCTATGACTTTCTGTAAAGGATGTTGTATAAATGTTTTGTATTCATGATTGGGTCATGAAGTGCTCCCCTGCCTTGGTCTCTTGACTGCCATTTTTTCTTACACCAAACATGGTGTAATGAAATTGGTTTCGGAGTGTATGTACAGTGAATAAAGATGTCTTGTGCCTGACTGTCATCTTATTACATTAAACCCAATATCCAGCATTACTCTTGATGTTCAGACGTTACTGTGTTGCTGTAGAGTAAGTGGTACCAAAATCAGGTCCACAGTTACAATAGCATGCAATTTGAACTTAAATAACTAAATCCTATGAGTAAAGAAAATATGTGTGAAGATTGGCCTAGAAAGGTGTACTTCTTCTTCACAATGAAGTTGCATGCAAATCCAAGTCAGGACAGCCAAATTGTTCCTACATTGGAAAACCAAAACAACGTAACAGAAGTCCCAGGAAAGAAAATTGAGAGAAGGTAAATTCCAGATAATCAGTATCAAGCACTTCTTAATAACGTCAAGCACTTTCATTAGTAATGGTAAATATTCCATGATGAACTTTGTCAATCAAGTTTTAGTTTAAAGCCTAGCAAAAATAAATATTTGGTAGCATTTGTTAAAAAAACCCACACACTACACGCATTTCTCTTCTTGCAGTTTTGTTTTCACTTACCTTCTATTATGGTGCTTTAATTTGTCCTTGAGTCAAAACTAAAAACTCTGCTGACCTGCATGGTTCTTCACAATGTGGTTAACAGTTTGTAAGGAACTATTTTTTGAAACTATTAGTCTCCTCTTTTATAACCTCAGACACAGTTAATGTTAGGCAGAAGCTGCATCATTGTCTTTAGTCAGAAATGTAGGGTTAACCACATTAGATGAGATAACTAGCAGATCTAGTCCGGTGTCTTTTCTCAAATAACAGTCAAAAGAAAAAAAGAGAAAGTAAAAAGAAAATAATAATGTAATTTTCTGAACAATCTCAAATGACCTGACCTTATAGTGTAGGAAATTCCTCTTAATGGCAGGAAATTTAGACAGTAGTATGCCTTACAGGATAGGAAACACTCTCTAATAAGAGGAAGAAAAAAAGCTTTTGCAATACAAAATGAATGGTCATGTCATCTTTGTAAACTTTTTAGTTCATCCTATTTTTAATCTGAAGTATCTGGAGGTATTAAATTCTACATAATCACTACATTGTATAAATCACATTAAAATAATTTCTTGCCTTTTAGCTCCAGTAAATGCCCTCCAGCTCCTTTTGATTTCCATTTTGAATACTCAGAAAAGGTAAGTGCATGCTCTGAATTGGCCTGTTCATCTTCATTGATTTCATTTACCACAAGGTCATCCCAAGCCTAAACTGTCCCAGTTATAGTCTGTTCCTTTTTCATCAATGAGATTTCTAGTAGAAAAGAAGCTGAAGTGGTAGCTGTGTGAAAGACTTTGTTGCTGATGTACCCCTGTCTGGGGTATGGTGAATGGTGAATTTGAATGTTCTCTGTGTGTCTGCTATAGACTTTACTACCCTGTGAGTGTGTCAAGAAGCTACCGACTAAGGCTTTTTTTAAAAAGCACTCATTTTTTATTATTCCTATAGAGAAGTGTAGGGAACAGAACAAAGGTCTCTATGTAACCTTTGTTGATCTCACCAAGGCTTTCAATATTGTGAGCAGAAAAGGTCTATGGCAGATTCTGGAATGTTTAGGATGTCCCCCCAAGTTCCTTAAAATGATCATCTCATTTCATGAGGATCACTGTGACCAAGTCAGATAAGGCGATGCACTTTCTGAGCCCTTTCTAAATACCAGGGGTGTGAAACAAGGCTGTGTTCCTGCACCAACTCTATTCATAATCTTTTTCAGCATGATGCTCCAAAGGGCCACAGCAGACCTCAATGATCAGGATGGTATCTACATTCGATACCGTACTGATGGAAGCCTATTCAACCTAAGGCGTCTGAAGGCCCACACCAAGACCTTAAACCATCTTGTCCGGGAGCTGCTTTATGCTGATGACACCGCCCTTGTTGCCCACACAGAAGCAGCTCTGCAGTGTTTAACATCCTGCTTTGCAGATGCTGCTGAGCTCTTTGGGCTGGAAGTCAGCTTAAAGAAGACAGAAGTTCTCTATCAACCTGCACCTCAGGAAGCCTTCCATCATCCCCATATCACCACTGGCCAATCAGAACTCAAATCAGTCCAGCAGTTTAATTACCTAGGCAGCCTCATCTCCTCGGATGGTATGATTGACGGAGAGATAGACAACAGGTTAGCAAAGGCATATAGTGCTTTTGGAAAACTCCATGAAAGAGTTTGGCGAAATAAACACTTGAAGAAAAGTACAAAGATCAGTGTTTACAAAGCCATTGTGCTGTCTACTCTTTTATATGGTTCTGAATCATGGGTCATCTACCGCCACCACCTGCGTCTCCTAAAACGCTTCCATCAACGCTGTCTCCGTACAATCCTAAACATCCACTGGTCAGATTATGTGACCAATACATCTGTTCTAGAACAGACAGCAGTCACAAGTATTGAGGCCATGTTACTGAGAACACAGCTGTGCTGGGCAGGACACGTCTCCAGGATGAAGGACCACCGCCTCCCTAAGATCCTGCTTTATGGTGAACTTGCCACTGGCTGCCGCAACAGAGGAGCCCCAAAGAAAAGACACAAAGACTCCCTGAAACAACATCTCAGCCTTGGCCATATTGATCACCATAACTGGTCTACTCTGGCCTCCAACCGGGAGGCCTGGAGACACACCATCTATAACGCTGCTGCTTCCTTTGAGAACACATGCAGGATCACTCTTGAGGAGAAAAGACAACTCAGAAAGAATTGTGTCTTGCAGAATATACCACCTAAGGAGTCTTTCTGCTGTGCCTTTTGCAATCGGACATGCCTGTCTCATATTGGCCTTTTTAGCCACCAGTGCGCTTGTAACAAATGTGGATAGAGCCCTTCCCAAATCTTCGTTCATGAAGCCTAGCCATGATGATGAAATTAAGTTGAATGGAGTAATGAAAACCTAATTAATTAACACAAAACAAAGATGAATTTAAGAAGTCAGTTGAGAAGAAATATTCTGTCATCCTTTTGTGGATGCAAATTACTTGCTTTCCCATTCATTGCTTTCTTCCAAACACCGGGATGTTACAATAGGTTCTTGTCACCTAAGCGTGGCTGCAGCAGGCAGCCAGTCAGATTACATCCTGCCTCCACTTCTATAAAAAGAAAAAAAGAAAAAAGAATCACCCTAAGGGTGGTCAAACACAGGGACAAACCTTGCTCACTAAGGTTGTAGATTCTGTCTTTGAAGATACAGCTTGACTGAACAAGGCCCTGAGCAACCTGACCTAACTGGACCTGCTTTGAGCAGGATGTTGGACTAGCTGACTTCCAGGGGTCCATTTTAGGCCATCCTGCCTAAAATATTATATGAATCAGTGATTTTATACCTGGCCTCATGGCTCCATTCCCATTCTACTTGAAAGCATGCAGACTTGGGTCTTCTGTATATTATTTATCAGAAGCTGGAGGTTGTATTTCTCAGCTCTATTTACTATTTTATCCATAGAGAGGAGTATAATTTCATAAAATTTTGAACTATATCAATTTCTACCTTTGAAAGGCTTTGACTAATGAGTATTAATGACTAAACTAGCCGGTGGCATGATGAGTCAATACACATTTGAAGTTCTTGCCAAATCAGGAGAAAATACTGACCACCATATTGCAAAGCTTTTCCTGAGTAACCAAAGATTAGGGAGAGAACACATTCAGATTACCAGAAAATTAACAACCAGAAATGTATATTTGAATCAAATTATTCCATGGGGTTTTTTCACTTCAGTGTTCTCTTGCTAGGCTCCCTTACTATGTTCCCTTACTACACCTTCCAGATAATTTTATGGAAAAAAACTGGTTGAAATCAATGTCTCTTCCAGGAGAACAGTTCTTATGTCATTGCCATTCTGCTCCCTAATATTATTACGGCAATGTTATATAACAAGATGTAACACTCTGGCCCTGGAGTTGCAACCTCACGTGCTCAGCCAGGAGGTTTACTTTAAAATATATATATATGGTTCTTTAATACTCGAGATAGCATTACAACAATAAGACACGGACTTGTTCCCAAGAGGTATTTTTATTAATTTAGGGGAGAAAATAAGGGAACTTGGCAAAAGTTCAAAAAGGCACCACACAAGTTAGACAAAATGTTCCACCACAATAATGACCCAGTATATACTAATCCATAACACTTAAGGCAAAATACAATCCCTCCAGCTCTGAGCCACCCAAAGCATCAAGAAAGGAGCAAAGAAAGAGAAGAAGAGGGAGGAAGGAGGGAGAAGAAGGAAGAAGGAGAGACAGATCATATAGCTACCACTTGAACCTTCTGAAAGACCAGCTCTCACACGTCCAATGGCAGGGCCATGATACATGGCAAACATATGCCTTTGGTTTTATCTGCTCTGGTCCCTATGGCCAATCCTTCCAGGTGGGGCCTCTAGAACCCAGGTGGGGTTCCAGGCCAGGATGAGGGGCAGTCCTCACTGTCCCTGCCAATTTGAGGCTGGGCTCAAGGAGGTGTAATATGTTACAGTTTTCCCAGGCTGTTTGTGAATAACAGCTACCCCAGGACTTTCCCATGTGGGTTCCAGGGACCTGCCATGAGGGATATGATGCCACTCCACTTCTGTGAGGTTTGACCCATCTCTTCCTCCTACACGCACCCCCCCCCACCCCACAAGTTGGTTCAGACCCAAAAATTACTAATCTGATGTCTAACACAACAGTAGTTAGGAATGTCCAGCATCTTTTAAAATAAGGTCATATTTACTCAAGAACTAATGGCAGATTGATCTTAGTCTTTTCCAAAGTGCATTTTTTTATATGTTTTTATTCTTTTCTTAAATGCAAAGTAACCCTGACTGAGAAATACGAGGGATACCACCTACCAACTCCTCTTTTTAGAACAAAAAAAGAGTTTGAATGAAAGAAGTCCTATTTTTCCTCTTCACATCTTAGTTATAATATCCACATTTTATATTTCATTAGGTAAGGTTGCCATATTAGGGTAGCTAATTTGTTTTTACAACTTCTAAAATTAACTGTCACTGTACTTGTTCTTTTATTCATGTTAACCTAATCATTGTGTCTAATCTTCTGTATATTTATTCTGAGTCAACATTCTTTGTTCTTTGAGTCTCTGTACTCTCGTAGTTGTTTTAATATTTTTTCGAAATTAAAGGGAAGATGTGATAAAAGTATCTACAAAGCTCAAATGAATAAGGCAATCTGTTTAGCCTGATAATCCTTCCTGGTCCTCCTAGCCCTCCCATCTGAGATTTCTTTGTCTAACTGTAGTAGATAGGAGGGGGTTAGCTATGTTTTAGAATAAGTATATGATGCTCTCTGCGAATCTTGTGATTGTTTCAAGATTCTCATACAATAGCTGAAAAAGCTCCTATTTAAAAAGGTTCTGCTCATTGGAAAGATATTACCTTTCAAACTAGAATAAAATTTTTAGGTATGTCCATTGCATCTGTATTCTGTACGAAGTATTCTGTACAAAGCTTCCAAGACCATTTTCTACTTCCACTAAATCAGGGATCTTTTTGCACTCCATAAAAGATATACTTGCAGCTGTCCTCTTCAGAACCTGACTTACAGTCTCCAGATGACCTGTGACTGATAAATTACTTATGAATCCTCCTAGCTGTCATGACTTGTTAGCGTCCAAAGGCCCTTTTAGTCTTTTACCAAACACTTTCATGAAGACCTCATTGCAGAACACTAAAAATAAGCTATTGGAAGCGCAGCTCTTGAGTTCCTTGCATTTCATTTCTTAATTGAATTGTCTTTGAATTTCTGTAACGCCCATATATTTACATGTTGCATATGTTACAGTCTTAATTTAGAGTGCCTTGAACAGTGGATGGGAAAAAGCAAGCTTTTTAGGAATTTCCTAAAATGTAGCTGGAGTCTGAACAGCCGATAGGAGATGAAGCAAGACCCACAGAAAAGTGTAGAAACAGTAAAGCAAAGTATAGATACACATACTCTGCTAAGTGAAACAGAGCAAGAGTTAACTCGGAATGCACACTCTGAGTAGAGAAATAAAGAACTAAAACTCAAGGACTAATGGAGATAATAATTCACAAAAGAATGCTGAAACTGACACAGAGAGAACATAAAGTAAGTACACAGAGAAATAGAAAGCACCAAAAATGCAAAAACACACACATAAATAGACATATGGAAGGAAAACAGGAAGATAAGGGGAAAGAGAAGGGCCAGAGTCCAAAACTCCTGCCAAGTATTAGAAACTCCTGCCAAATACATGTTGGAGTCAGCCAAAGTAAGGAAAGTTCAAAAGTTCACCTGAGGCAGAAAAGCAGACAACGACCACCTGAGGCCAAAGTAACAGGATGTACCCCCGAAATTCTCCCCAAAATGACAACCACACCCCTGACTCCACCTTAACTCCACCTGCTATGAATATTATAACTAGATGTTGCAATAATATTAATATACATGAGATGATGATGTAACCTGTCACAAAAATTGTAAAATAGTCCAGCTGTTCACTAATTGCTTCGGAGGTCTTTTGTCCAGCGCAAGCTGAGAGCTCCCCAACGTTGCCTAAAATAAATACCTCACTGCTTAAAGACTGAAAGATTGTCTCTGAGCAGTTCCTTGCGCCTTTTGGGGCACAAAATTGGCATCAAAGTGCTGTGGGTTTCTCAAGAGTCCTGCTTCATCCCATATGTATTGATTCAGAAAAATACATGGAGGAGATGTGTGTTCTTTTTTTTCCCCTCCATAGATGAATAGTCAGCATATTCAGAAGTTGATAAAAGAAAGATGCGAGAAACTCAGTCCTTTACTCTGCCTGGGAAGTTAGGAAACCTGTGTTGAAGACAAACAATTCCATTTATCATGTAGTGAGGTGCTTTCCATCTCTGCCCATATCATGTTGAATATTAAATGTGAGCTGGCCATTAAAAGTCTGGAAGAAAGAGCAAAGGTCTCTAAAATTGTGATAGAGTGTTGTTACAACCCATCCCTGAGGTAGGGTAACTGAGGTTCTTGTAAATAGACCCCTTGGGGTGGATTAGAGTGAAACAACACTGAATGACCTGTGTTTATATAAATATATACATACATATATATATATATATATATATATATATAAAGGCAGGTTAATTTTAGAACATTTTGCCTGCGATGGAAAGGTGGTATGTAGCCATTTTGGTTATTATCTATAGAAGTATAATGATATAAACGTATAAAGATATCACCCAAGAAAACATGTAAGGAAAAGAAAGTAAGAGAAAGGAAGAACAACAGTAGATAGTGAAGAGGAAAGATATCACCAGCCGTAGATCCAGCGATGAGACTTAGTTGTTGCAATTTAGATGTCCGTTGGTCGAAGTGATGGTCACAGTCTTGATTTGTTGGGCACGGGGGAAGCCCACGAAACAAAGAGTTCCCTGGTGGGGAGGTGTTTACACTTTCTGATGCAACACTGTGGATCATGCACAGTCCTCTCCTGGAAGGGCCCAGAAATGAGTCTAGAGGTGCTTCAGGGGTCTTTGATAGTTTATGATTCCTTCTGCTGTTTGACCCTGCTTCTCACTCCTGCATAGTTGAGCCAGCTGAGCCTTATTAGAGGGAATTAACATGATAAAAGCCATCATCCCACCTCTGCAAGATCTGTTTCTTATTGGTTTTTTCCCTTATCCAGCCAGAAAACATCTTGTTTAAGGTATCAATCACAGGTTATCAGGAATACAATAGGTCTCAGGGCTCAACCAGTTTATCTAAAGAAAAATCAGTTTCTTGTGGTCATTCTCCAGTGGTGGGTGCACACCTCCCTGTCTTATGCAGATCAGAGGTTTCTCTACCACACAACCAAAAACTGTCCTCTTCCTCTTTGGCTGGGGGTTGCAAATCTGCCTCAGCAAAGCACCCTGTTGCTTTTGCAAATGGCTGCTTGTTTGAGTCATTGACCTTTAACATTTCAGTCTCCCACAAATGTCCAACTGGACATGACAAGACATGACGCTGCACTAACATTACCCATGTTTAGGCAGTGCACTGTACACATAATCTAAGATATCAGACATCCATACAGGACCGGCCAATAGGACCTGGATTTACAGAAACCCCATGCCTTTTTTGAGTCATAATGAGATGCCAGGCTGAAATACTGTAAGGTATTTAGTGTGATTCTACTCTCTTAAACAAGTTCAACACTAGTAGTTTCTTCTTTAAGTAATATTATCATAAAATAAGTAAAGTTCAGATAGCTTCAGAAAGCCCCATCAGAAGGTGTATACAACCTATTTCTTTCATAATCAAATTATTGTTTTAATATGTTGAATGCTATGATACTAAGAGGTCTTCACAACAACTGAAGAACAACAACATAATCCAGCTCCAGGTGAAAGACTACAGTTTGGATGGTCCTCCACTAATCAACAATTCTTGACAATACCCACTCCAAGTCCTCCAAAGGCCACATACTCTTCTATCCTGAAATGTATTGGAGAGCAGGTAGGTCTGTTGAAGCTTCCTTAGCCCAAGGATAAGGACTAGAAAGTGTAGGTGGGATCAACCTTTTTATAAAGATTTGAGTGTATTTATGAGACCTTTAAGGCTTGTCTTTGAAAAGTACGAGTCACAGTGGAAAACTTAATCTGAGGACTTGGGTGTCGTGGTCCGAAGAGGGGATGGGACACGAGGAAGGATACAAGCAGAGTTTTTTCTTCAGGCGTGCCCACTCTCTTTTTATCCGCTCAGGAGCGGAACGGGCCAGAACATAGGGCGGAGCATGAGACCAACAAGCAGAGGGACAAACCAGCATAGGGACACCAACAAAAGGTGAAGGATTGGGGGCAAACTCATGGCAATCCTGGGCTTGTCCAGGCTGTGCACTGTGTAGTGTGAATACAATGAAACCACATAATAACAGCAAAGTCCACACGACAAAGTCCTGCCAATCACTGCACGCTTCTCTCCATGCCCGGAACTGTTCCATCCTGAATCGTGTTCCCTCACATCTCACTCTTTCTTATTCGCTTGAAGCACAGCTAGAAAATATCTCTTTTGATAGTCCTCTTACAGCCCACTGTGACACAAGAAATAGTTAATACAAACAGAGAAAGCAAAATTTCAAAGCAAGTTAGAAAGGGTTTGTTTAAATGGACTTGGAGGAGGACAGATCTGCATCTTCCCAATCAGTTTGGACAACTGCATTTGCTGAGTGACTCCCCCCCTAAAAATTGTTTCTAGCCCAAGATGCTACTGCTCCATGGTGTCTCTATGGACTACAAGATCCTGGAAAATAAACAGAACATGTTAGAAGAGAGAATTTAAGATTGGAATCACATGGTAAGGGCATAACTTGCATAATCAGTTCATCTGATTTAAGCTGAACTGCAGGGAATGGTAGGTTTAACATGATTCATTCTAATTGCTGTGGTTTCCTGGCACTTGCTGAAGGGATGGGCTACGCAGGATGGAACGCGGTTGAGGGGGTGTTGCCTTGTTTCTTGACAGTTCACAGGTGCACTGTTTAAGATCTGGCATTGAATTAAAAGTCACTTTTCTCCTCAAGTCTGGTGACTTTTTCAGGGGTAGCAGTTCTCCATAAATGTTAGTGAGGGAGCGGCAATCTTTAGTCCAGTGTCTGCCTTTTCCACACCGTTTGCACGGGGTCTTCAGAAGCTCCATCTTTGTAATTAATTGTGGACAGTTCTTTTTTATATGTCCTGTCTCACCACAGTGAAAACAGGTTTGTGGTCCAGCCAAAGCTTCAGCTATTAGTCTTGCTTTATGAGAATTAGACCCCACATTACGACATGCCTTGACCACGTCCATAGGAGTAGGATCCCTAAGAGTTCTTAGTATTTGCTGGCAATCATCATTAGATTGCTCTATAGTCAACCTTAAAAATAGTGCATCCTGAGCTTCTGGGTGTTTAACTTGTTTTGCAATGGCTTTCTTTAGCCTTTCTGCAAAGTCTATGAATGGTTCTGTTGGTTTTTGTTATACTTGTGTGTATGAGGGTGTAGGTTCAGCAGCCTCAGCAATGGTTTGAATAGCTTGGAAGGCTAGATTTTTTGAAATGTCTAGGAATCTTGGTTTGGGCCTCATTGGAAATATATGGGCCCACTCCGAAAAGTCTATTAAAGGACTCCAGGACTGGGGTTCCTGTGATTGCTGAGGTTTGCTGGGCGTGCTGGCGAATGCAAGTTTGCCATTCATCTAGGAAAAGTGTTGCTTGCATATTAGTGAAGAAAGCACTTATTAAATCCTTTATGTCATTTGGAGTGAATGTGTAAGCAGCAAAGAGTGAACTAAGTACCCTTATTACATAAGGTGAATTTAACCCATAGACACTTGGGTAACAGTCTTGAAATGTCCTCAGAAGAAGCACAGTCTGCTGAGGTATCTCTGTGCTTACCCCAGAAATTACGCTGCAGTAAGCTGCTCAGATCTTCTTGTGATGATAAATCTGATAATTTTATCCTATGCTGGAACTTTAATTTGCAAAGGCTACAGAAAAAACCCCACTGCAATCAACCAACAGGATTTCTATACTCTGCTGGAGTACCAGGGAAAATAAAAATTAAAACATTTAACAATTCTTGTTACATTCTTATTTACTGCCAGGATATTATATGCAGAAACAGCTGAACCCAAAGGTAATCATTACCTCCATGATGTTAACTCAGAAGCATTGCTGAGAGTGGTGTCACTCACTATCAATCCCGTTCAAGCTAGAGAAAATATCTGAAAAATATCCTCATTAAGAGCAATACTTAAATATATTCAGTTATTTAAAACCATTTACAGTCAGAAAAATGCTATGAAAGGACTGAACTCAGGCAAGTTCAAGATGCACAAACAGTGAAACAGTCAGCTTTGAATATTCTTAAGGCAGGAGATTCTATGTGTAGAAGCATATATTCTGCTAAGCGCTGTGGGTTTCTCAAGGGTACTGCTTCATCCCATATGAACTTTAAATAGCATTTTCAGTATCAAGAAAATCATCAAAGCAAATATGTGAACTGAAATCTTCCTAGATGTGATCTGTTTTAATTATGCATTCCAAGTCACACCAATGCTGGTCTTCCTTAATAAATGAAACATATATTTTTTGTATTTATGTTCATTCAAAAAAAAAAGTCAAGTTCAAAATATTTGCTTAGAAGATTTGTCTAGGAAGATTAAATGACATAAAACTGATAAAATGATAATGAGTTGTAATTATGAAATCACTGAACTACCTGAAATGTTACCATGGCTCCATCTCTCTGGTATTATTGCTCAAGCACTATATTAATAAATGTCAAAATAAGCCAAAGTTCCTTAATCATATTTCCTCAGTAGCTGATACAAAAACAAAAACTTCCCAAAACTTCTCTTCACCAGGGTTGTCACTTATAATTTGATGAAAAACTCATGCCACAAAAAAAATAAACACACTATTCCTGCTTACTCTAGAGAAGAAGAAACTGAAGGGAGACCTCACTTGGTCTACGACTTCCTCACATGGTGAGGTGGAAGGGCAGGCACTGATCTCTTCTCTCTGGTCACACATGTCAGGACCTGAGGGAACGGCATGAAGCTCTGTCAGGGGAGGTTTAGTTTAGATATTATGAAAAAGTTATTCACTCAGAGGGTGGTTAGGCGGTGGAACAGGCTCCCCAGGGAAGTGGTCACAGGACCAAGCCTGACAGAGTTCAAGAAGGGTTTGGATGATACTCTCAGGCACGTGATGTGACTCTTGAGGATGGTCCTGTGCAGGGCTAAGGGTTGGACTTGATGATCCTTGTGGGTTCCTTCCAACTCAGAGTATTCTATGTTTCTACAATTCATCTCAAGAAACCAAAAGCAAAAGCTAACAGGCACTTTTTTTTTGATGTGTGGATCAGTAATCAATTAAAAGTGATGTGAGTAGAGTTGTGTAAATAACAGATTTTTTAATGCAGGTGGAGCAAAGTGTTTCCAGTTAAAATGATGAGGCTTTCAGTTGTCTTTTTAGACATTAAATTCTTTTAACTAATGTTGCTAAGATTTATCTCAAAATAATCCTCAGGAATGAAAATATGTATAAATCTGAAATATTTATGCTCTGCTTTATATAATTTTTGAATTATTGTCTCAATTTTACTTGACATTTATTTATTTAGGAAACTAAAACTGTCAGAAATATTTAAGGCTCATAGTGAGATTGGGAGATTTTTTCAACAGTTTACTGAAAACAAGAAATGGTACCTATCAGATCATGAATTGAATGCTTCTTGTGTGATTTCTACAGTAACACTAATGCCATTTTCCATTTCACCTAAAAGAAGATGTAGATGACTTACATTAAAGGTTAGATCAATTAAAATGCGTGTCTTAGTTTTTGCTTTTTGTTTTGGTTTGTTTGTTTGTTTTAAGGAATATGTGTAAAAAGCAGATGGGAAGTTCAGTCCTTTCTCTAAGCAATAACATTATGTCAAACGTTCTTTTCTTTTTTTATTTTTTTTTATTCTTCATTAGTAATAGCTTCCATCAAAATATATCTGGTTTACATTTTTCTCAACCCCCAGATCGAACCCCAGCTAACACTCAGAGAGACATATCTGCCCTCCTAAAGCTAGTTAGGTTTTGTATTAAAACTGAGGAATGTGACTACAATCATTAAAGGTTAATAGGACAGAAAAGTCTTTTAACATTTCATTAACTGAATGTTGTAGAGATAAAGAACTCAATACAATGCTCATAGTCACAGCTATCTGAGATTTTTTGCAGTCCTCAGAAACAAATGGAACTCATATCTATAAAATGTTTATAATGGTTATTAATACTTAATCTAATTATAAATGACAATTTTATTAAAAAAAACCTAAAAGGCAAAACTTGAAGTTATGAAAGTAGAGAGGGAGATACTCCAATGTGTTTGAAGTATTTTGTTCAAATATATACTTCCTTGAGGCTGCTAAAATTGCATCTACATCTAGCCAATGCATTCTCTTAGTCTTCCTTACCTTATAAATTCAATGAAGATTGTAAACAAACAAATAACTTCAGTAAATAGTCATGGCATATTCCTTTTCTTATCCTTCTGCCTAAATGCCATAAATAATACCATAATGTATACTAAAATTATAATTATGCGCTAATTAAAAATAGATGGTCCTGGGGGGAACAAATGGTAAGTTGTATTACATTAAAACTAACATAGGGAAAATGGTTAGAAATAAAATTCAACACAACTTGGCTTTTACACTTATCAATAATACATTATAAAATGTTGTCTTCCTGTCAATACAAGGATCTCTGAATTAGTTACTAAAGGCATTCATCCAATAAACTCTGTCCTTTGATAACTTCCTAGGGATTTCCCCTTGCTAATTACTGCAAAGCATTTTGTTAAATTACAAATTAGGGTAATTTGTTCCACGACAAAGCACTCATCTTTTGTGAATCAGTATGGGCCCAAAGGTCTGTTTGTGTGTTCCTTTAGCAGGAATTTACTGGAAAATATCAGACTCTGAATAACATTTAGAAGAAAAAAAAACAACTCTGTTTCTAAATTTTTCTCTAACACGAATTTTCAGAACACAAATTGAAAATGCAGATTTAATGATAGTGGTTTTCAAGTTAAAATGTCTAGTCTTTTCAGACAGAGTTCCCACTGTAAGACTATTTCTATATTTCCTAATAAGTTTTAATTCTATTTTAGTCTAATCACAAAATTGGTACTGGAAGAAGTGAATACTTTCCTTCCTTCAAAGTACATAGAAAGAACATTGTCACTCTGTTGACGGATTCTTCACTGCTTTAATTATATCACATGGGATAATTGAATCAGTCAGGAGAAATATGTGCAATACTCTGCCCAGGACAGACCCAATAGGGTTTTTTGGTTGAGTGTTTGGGGTTTTTTTTAACTTTTCCACCAAATTGAAGAATCAGTTATTGGCACAGCATTAATCCCCACCATCATCTCCATCTCATAATGTTGGATTTACACTAGGCCCGTATTAGGTTTTATTTCACAAAAGATGGATTAGAACAGACATCTTTCTAAGGATTAGGCTTGGCTTTCACAACAATTTCATAGAGAAATGTATTCCACCTGGCCTACAAATTGTTTGTGCTACAGATAATTAAGCGGTCTTCTTTATCCACATCACATGGTTGACTTAAATCTTTAAGAACAATGTCCACCTTTCATTCAGGAAAAATATGTCCAGTAATTAAAATCCTGTGTATGTGTGCCATAGCTTAAACAACAATAGATTCAGTTTCTGTGATATACTTTAAACCCCAAAATAGAGGCATGTGCCAGCAAATAGGATCCTTATTTTCCCCTAGACTTTGTTTCTGAAGAAAGTATAGCTGTGATTGTAACAAAGGAAAAGAGAAACAGGAAAAAATAACAGCTATATCACAACCTTGAGGAAAAGCTCAGAGAAAGAAAACTTTTGCAAAATAAATACTGGCTAGTAGATCATAGCTCATGTTGTTTGATTGACCTGTTTTCAAGGAAAAAGCTCTTTGTATAGGCTTTCACAATA
Organism: Pipra filicauda; assembly: GCF_003945595.2. NCBI lineage: Eukaryota > Metazoa > Chordata > Aves > Passeriformes > Pipridae > Pipra > Pipra filicauda. Next base: position 1,903,930 of record NW_024104676.1, on the reverse strand, counting down.
CATGGTTTTTATTAAGTATCTTGGATGCAGTAATTTTATCTTCAAAAAAAGATGTAAAGCTAACAGTTATATCTACTTAACTTAAAAAGTGCACACATGTATTTCTCATCCTCTGCCACCTAGATTATTTTCTGCAGTGTAAAAAAGATAAATTTTCTCTTTTCAAAGAAAAAAAAGCTCACTATGAACTGATAAAAGAAATCTAAATTTAAAATTTATTTTTTTTTCCAATTTCACATTTTAATTAAAGGACATATTCTGCTCAAATTAAAATAAATTATGTATAAACTCAATTTTAATGGATATTCTTCATTCAGCTTTCTGAAATGCCAGATATCCAACAACAAACTTCAAGTAATGGGGTCATGTAGCTATGGAGCATTTCAAGGTCAAAGATGGGATAATTTTTAATAATAGGTTGGTTTTAATTTCACTTCTGTCTTAAACATAATGCCAGATGGCATGGTAAATAACAAGAAGAAAAATAAGCCTTTTGCATACGCTGACTGCCAAAAACTATGTATTCCTGTAGGTTATAGCAGGGACTATTCTTAGCAGAAATAGAGTCAAAGAATTAATGGGAAGTGGAAAGGAATTAATTTCTTTTGTAGATATAGTAGTGTTGTTTAGTGCTATCTAACCTCAGAAGGAAGGTTTTCAATGGCACAATCTGTCAGTCAGAAGCACAAATTCCTTTCTTTGGAAGTCAGTAGCTGTTAGGCACCAAGCTGGTATCGATGCCTTTGAAAACCCTCCCCAGGTGCCAGATTCTGTAAGATACTGAGCACCAATCAACAGGAAATGGGGCTGCTCAGTACTTCAAGGGATCAAGCACACAATGTCTATTATGGCATTTAACTCACATCTAAAGGAACTCAGTTACTGCTTAATTGGTATTGTTACTATTGTTGCTTTAAGACAATGTTTTATTTTGGGAACATTGTATTTTGTCTTTATACATGTTATGTGTTATATCCTCACTTGGAGATTTAGTCCCTGCACTTGCTGTGGCTTTGACATGTCTTAACGTGATGATAGGAGTTTATTTTCTTAGTTTAAGTGGCTATATCTTCTGTTTCTTTCAGCTTTTTGTTATACGTATACATGAAAAATAAACCACAGAAGATTAAAAAATAAAACTATCCTGGCAGTCTTCTATTCAGAAACTACTTCAGCATTATGTCAATAATGGAGCTAATGTACAATTTCAAGAGCTGTCACTCTCAAAGGCAGAGTGTGCCTAATGTAGACAGCAGGGAACAACGACACTTCTCCAAAACTAGTAAACAAAAAAAAACATTCATTATGTAAACTCACTGATAAATATAAATTTGACTGGATAAGAGAAGTAGTTTAAAAAATGTAATCTTGCATCTTGCATGGCATCCAGCTAGTATCTTAGGTCTTGTTTCAATAGAAAAGAGATTTTTGTGCTGAGCTTTGAACTTTTACTCAGTCCAGTCTTATTCGGCAAACCATATTCTTAAAAGTGAGTAGATTTGCAAGTATAAAGGGGCAAATCTGTACCAATCTGTAATTTCAGAGAAGTAATACACATGATTATTTTACAAAAGCCATATTAGAAGATATAGTTCTCTAAGCTAATCTGAGTGTTTCTAGGCATGTGAATTTTACCCAGATTCTAGCTCATGGACTTTCAGTATTTTGGGATGATGCCCTTCATCCTGATTTTTAGTGCCTTTTTACAACCCTTTAATGTCTGAAAGCAACAATTCCAGCCTTCCTTGTCCTTTCTGCTATGAATTGTTCAGTCCTATGAAGCCAACACAATATTGCATTTTCATTTTTAGACCAGGTGGACATATTTACAGAGTTCCCTTCTTGCCCCACCACCCCTGCTAAAAGCATTGCACTATAAGTTTGCTTTCATCACTTTTCGGGGTCATGAACTTGTAGCAGGCTGGTGGGTGCTATCAGTAAATGTAAACCTAACCTGTACAGTCAGGTACCTGCGTAATCTGTATCAAGTATTCCCTCATTTTTTTATATAGAGTAGGACAGGATTTGACTCTCAGTTGCTTTTGGAAATTTCATATGTTCTTCGCTTCCCCAATTTCTTCTTGAGGAGGAAAGAAACTCCTAGGTTTAGAAAGCACAGAGAATTTATTGCATTTGTTCTCAAAAAATGCTCTCTTGTCGAAGTGCACCTTTATTTACAATATCCCACTCAGATCTCATTTGTTATTTTTGTTGCATATTTTGAAGATCCACTTGCAAATATTTCTGGATGCACAGATAACTGCCTCATACACATGTCAAATACAACTCTGAACAACACCATCAACCTAAATATGCTTAAATCACAAATGTGCGATTATCACTCCAGGGGATCTAATTTTGTGTCCATTGCTGTTGCCACCCTGGAGACTGATTCTTTCAAAATTCATGAAATATTACAATTCACACAGAAAATTAGTGACAGGAACAGCAGGGGAAAAAAAAAAAAAGGAAAAGATACTAAAAAAGTCACAGTCTTTTACTGTGCAATAGTTAAAAATTCCCCACACTTCCTATTTAACAATAAGGCTTGTAAGTAATTATAGACTTTTGTAGCACTTTTTGTGCTGTGCAATAGTGAACAGTAGCACACAGAACCACAGAAATCAGAAATTTGCATTGATGTAAGATTTCCCTGTCTCCTCCCTGGTCATTTAAGAGTTCTATTTCCATTTCGCCAACGAAAAAGATGGTACAAATCACTTGATTAGGATTTGAATTTATCAGCACCATTCCATGGTTTCATACCCAAAGATAGCACACACTTTCATGATTCCAACCATGTATCCTCCCTTACACTTTGCTGAAAAAGACATTTCTGTCATGACAGTAACATTCACTTACTATTTCTGATGCTGTAAGTACTACTGTAAAGATAGAGCTGTACTAAAGTGATAGAAAGCCATAAAATGAAGCACTTTACAAAATTTGCGATCTCTAAGTACGTTAAATCTTCCTAAGCTGAGTGCATTGTGAGAACTCTGAAATGTTTTCTATTAAAAAAAATCTCTGATTGAACACTTATAAAGGGCATACCTGCAAAAGTAATCTTTCACTTTAATTCCTGGCATAAAACCATGAAAGCTTTGTATTCTCTATGCAAGTTCAAAATGAAGAGGGGAAAAAATCCAAAACATCAGAACTAAATGAAAAGAAGTTAGTAACATAATATCCATAAAAATGCTTTTACTTGGAGTAGAAAACCACAAGTTGTCTATTTGTAGAGCCAAAACTCTATAAAGGAAGGGTTACACCAACATATGTAAAGGAATAGCTGATACTGATGATATGTGAGAAAGTAGCATAGCTGTTGTATTCATTTATTCTAAAATTTTTAGTATGTGGACTAATGGAAACCCTGTTGCTATAGAATAGCTATTCGAAGTCAATTTACCTCACCCATTAATAGTGTACATATGTAAATATCAAGAGTTTCAGGATACATGAACAAAAAAAAAATCCTATTTAAGAATTTTTTTCAACTAACTTACTGATTGAAAATTCTCCAAAGGGTAGAATTTATTTTTTGCATGCAAAATTTAGTAAACATATGTTTAAAATATTTAAAAATTTTAAATAAAATTTCCTAATGGAAAAACTAGTTTAAGTGAAACAAAAATATTTCATTGGTTGAGGTTGACTTCAGTGTCAACAATGCATCTAAAAAATAATTGAAATGAAAGTGTCTGGTATTTCATTTTGCTTTCAATTAAAATCTGTTGTTCCTGTTTTGCCAGCTAAATGCTTCATATAACTTTTGTGATATAATATCTCATAGTTAACATCATATATTTGATTATGATTCATCTTATCAAAGTGACACAAAATTAGACAAAATTAATGGGTTCAGTATTTCTAAATTCCTGTTCAATGGAAAATGTGGATGTTTTCTTTCAATTTTAACTAAAAGGAAATTTTTAATGGAATGGAAATTCTGTCTAATTTCTGTAAACACATTTATTTATCAGAACTATTGCCACTTGGAATATTTTAGATGTTATCAGTGTTTGTCCAGTTCTGTTCCCCCATGCAACATTCTGTGTCATTCCTCTTTCCCAGTAAATAATACAGTGTAGTTCCAGAAATGTCCAGGACATGTAGTTCATCTAGATCTGCCCCCATCCAGCTCTTCTAGGGACAGTCCATGAAGACCATACACTGCCTATAAACAGCCTGAGCAAATGCCTGCAGTCTGTTGCCCTCAGAAGCCAGATGTACTGATGGGTAGAAGCACAGACTTTGGAGCTGCATGTACACGTTAGCTATCTATCCTGATTCTCTTCAGAAAAAACATAAAAACACACCTCTTGGTGCTTTGTGGACAGCATTTATTGTTTGTGTTTCTTTTTTAACCAAAAAAAAAGGAAAAAGCAGGCAAGAAAGAAGAGGTGGGAGGGGAGGTGAGAGGAGAGTTGATTATCTTCACTTATATCCAGCTTGTGTTACTGTGTTAACCTAGTACTCAAATTTTTGCCAACAACTTTGAGAGCATTATTGTATTTCCTTCTCCCCCATTCTTTATATATTCATAACAAAATTCCTCCCTGAGCATCCAGACTGTAAGCGGACTGGTAAAGACCTCTTTCCTCATTATTTTCTCAATAAAACAACCTCAATAACACATGCTTTCTCTGGACTTCTTTAGCATTGAACTAGTGGACTTGTTAATTTATGACTGTCTTGACTGACTACTTTCCACAAATATCTGCTCTTTCTTCTTTCCTTCAAAAGTGGTAGTCCCTTCAAGTGACATTTCCGCCTTTCCATTTATTTAAAATATTCATAACAAAGTAATTTGTTAAAACATACCTTTGCCTTGCTGCTCACAAAAAGCTTGATAGTAACTAGACAGCTGTGCCCACTGTTTATCACCACTGCTGCTTGTAATTTTCTAATTATTACCTTATGTTCCTCTCATCTGCTATTGCCTAACCTCTGACAGCACTAGCAGGACGTCTTTTTTGCAACAAAGCAATTTATTTAGATACACAGACACACATGCACATTACTGTACTATGAATAGTTAGTGCTGAGGAACTAAGGCATGGTGAAAAAAAAATAAAGACAGAAACTTGTTGAGTATTTTCTTCATTTCTTTAGGATTTTGCTAACCGTGATGTAACAGACCCAGCTGAGGTATGGTAGCAGTGAACTTTGCTAAATCAAGATGTATAGGAAACTCCCCAGATTCCTAGAGAAGTTTGCAGTACTGTTATGTGGTATCAGTGCTAAGGATACTCTCTTCTGGCTGAAAGTATAAATTGAATAAGCCTCCTATTTTTCCACAGCAGAGTATGGGAAGCCTAACAGGTCAAATGAAGTAGACCTCCTCATAGAGTCAATCTCCTATCAAGTCCTAAGGTTACTGACTGTCTGTAGTGGTTTAACCCCAGCTCGCAACTAAGCACCACACAGCCCTTCACTCACTACACGTGTGTCAGGACGGAGGAGAGAATCGGAATAGTAAAAGTGAGGAAACTCAGGTGTTGAGATAAAGACAGTTTAACGGGAAAGCAAAAGCCATGCACACAAGCACAGCAAAACAAGGAATTCATTCATCACTTCCCATCATCAGGCAGTTCTTCAGCCATCTCCAGGAAAGCTGGGCTCCATCACGTATAATGGTCATTTGGGAAGACAAACACCATCATTCCAAATATCTTCTCCTTTTCTTTTTCTTCTACTTCTTCCCACAGCTCTACATGCCGAGCATGATACCATTTTATATGGAATGCCCCCTGGGTTAGTTGGAATCAGCTGTCCCAGCTATGTCCCCCCTCAACTCTTTGTGCACCCCTAGCTACCTTGCTGATGGGGTGAGGTGAGAGGCAGAAAAGGTTTTGGTTCTGTGTAAGCACTGCTCAGTGATATCAAAAGCATCCCCGTGTTATCAACCCTGATTTCAACACAAATCGAAAATATGCCCTCGTACTAGTTACTATGGGAAAAAAAAGAACAACATCCCAGTCAAAATCAGCACAATGTGCAAACCAAGAATTCTTTTTTAAAAATCCGGCACTGAATTCCTATTTAGTACTTGCATCCTCTATACACATAAATCATAAAGAAACTCTCTACCAAGTTCACCAAATAAATGTATTCTGAGGAGTCTGGTTTGAAAGATTTGAATCGCTGACTTTCATTGTTGTCCGGGATATTTTCTTTTTTCTTACAAGATACAAATGATTGGCAGCTCACTCAAAGCTTGTTTATGGCAAAAAATAATGTGTCAAATAGTTAAAAAGTTTCTGTAGCTTTTGGTCAAACAAGCTGTTCTATTCTACCACTAAAATGAATGCTGTCAAATAGTGAAGAGTGTTTTGACAACAGTGTAATTTTCCTTCATCATCTCAGATCATTTTGATGCCCAGATATATTTTGTTAAGGCTTTTTCTGTCTGTTTGTAGAATTCATACTGCAATCTTCAGAAAGTATTGTCTAACTCAAAATTATTTTGAGAAATATTTTCCATTGAGTCAAATAAATCCAGTCAGATATCTTAGAAGTACAGACAGCAAAACAATACTAAGAGAAAAACATTTACAATGTTTAATTGTAATTTTTATTAGTTTGTTTTTATTTCTCATCACCAGAAACAAAACAAAATTAAATAAACTTTACAGAACTGATGAATTTTTATCAATGGGAAGTCAGCAGAATACTTGGTAAAGAGCTTTGAAAACTAAGATATTCTGATAAATAGAGAGAAATATAAAAAGTTTCATTACTTGCATTGTATTCAAACAGTTTGAACACAATTTACCATAAAGAGTTTTTATTCAATTAAAGTAAAATCCTAAACTGAATTGGTATCTCATAATCTTATTTTAGGTTCTCATTTTGTTTTGTTTCTGATTCTTTCTGCATGGAAATCAATAATTGATCTAAGACTATGAACAATAGTTTATGTAAACCAACGATTTCCAAATTATGATGATATACTTGCAACTTTTAGCAAATCATGATCTGCTTAAAAAAAAATCCTTTTATTATACAATTTTTTTTTTGTAAACCTTGAAACAGACATAAAATTATTCTTAATCTCATAGTGGGAAGTGATCATATGAGAAACTTTTATCATAAGATATCCTTTATCTGTCATGTAATCTCTAAAGATTTTATATCAGAGATGCAAATATTATTTTTTGTGTTTTATTCCGCTAAAAAAAAATTCTAAAATCAAAGCACATTTGAAAGAACTGTCTTTAAGCTGAAAATATTTCTGTCAACCTTAATATTTTGCTCTTGGTGTTTTATGAAAACTACTGACATTGACCTCAAAAGGAAAGAAAAATGTTCTTTTTTTTTCCTAGTTTCTGTCTCACACAGAACTCTTTATTTACTGTTGTAGTTTAACCCCAGCCAGCAACCAAGCCCCACGCAGCTGCTCACTCGCTCCCCCACCAGCAAGATTAGGGAGAGAATCGGAAGGGTAAAAGCTAGAAAACTTGTGGGTTGAGATAAAGACAGCTTAATATGGAAAGCAAAAGCCACACACAAATGATGTAAAACAAGGAATGAATCTACTACTTGCCATGGGCAGGCAGATGTTCAGCCACCCCCAGGACAGTAGGGCCCCATCACGTGTAATGTTGACTTGGGAAGACAAACACCATCACTCCGAACATCCTCCCCTTCCTCCTTCTTCCCCCCACTTTATATACCGAGCATGATGGCATACGGTACGGAATGTCCCTTTGGTCAGTTTGGGTCACCTCTCCTGGCTGCATCTTCTCCCAGCCTCCCATGCACTCACAACTTCCTTGCCAGCCTGGCAGTACAAAAAGCAGAAAAGGCCTTGGCTCTGTGTAAGCCCTGCTCAGCAATAACAAAACCACCTCTATATTATGAACCCTGTGATCACCACAAATCCAAAACATAGCCCCATACTAGCCACTGTGAAGAAAATTAACTCTACACCAGCCAAAACCAGCACATTTATTTATCTATTTTATCCCAAAGGAAGCTGCCAATTTCAATCTAAATTAACAAATAATTTTGGTTGAACAAAACTGCTTGACAAATGAATCATTCAGAAAATGAAAAAGACTGTTTACCTCTGTTCATCTGTTATCTTTTCCACATGTGCATCATGTACCTTTCTTTCAGAACCTGCATATGTCAAAAGCATTTTGATGACCAAATTACCCAAAGCCTCACCAGCTCTATAAAATGCATATCATCCTGAGTCACCCCTTCTGTCTCTCACATTTTGAGTGAGAAGCATACACGCGCGTACCCAGACACAAAGTGAGACTAGTCTTCCATCATTTGAGAAATTGTCACCAAATTGACTTTATCAAGGTACTTGATAATAGCTTTCAAGCTATGATATATGACACAGTGTGTTGGAACTGCAGCAGGAATGCTGACAACCATCTATCTCCCTTTGATTTCCAGAAGCTCTGTCAGAAAAGAAACTATTATAGAAGATAAACAAACAAATTCAAATCTCTTTCACCATTCCTGTGTTGAAAGTTGAAACAAAATATTTTTTACCTCAAGACCAGGTATTTAGAAGTGTTGTTTGCCTCTGTCCTCGCTGTCTCCATGCAGAGGTAAAGTGACCAAGTTACTGAGCCAGCTTCAGCCTGTTGAGAAAATTCCAAACCAACACTGAAATAGACCAAACACCTCTGCAGCATCATGTCAAAAATAAAAGAACATACTTGCAAAGCACTAGGACTTTATAGGATGTGTTCCTGTGCTTCTAATATCCAGCTGTTGCTTAAACCTCAGGGTTTCTACATTGCATTTCTGTCTCAGACCAATTAATGTATGTTTTTGGTTGAGATGTTCAGATTGCTGCACTGTGCAAGGTTTCAGAGTAATAAACACACTAATTTTCTCTTTTTCAGCTCTTCTTTAGCACAGGTTTGATCCCCTTCTCCCTTATCCAATCCCCAAACAACATCTGAGAGCTTCAGACATGGAGATTGTTCCTCTTTATACTTTCCATCCTTTGTTATCAGCAGAGCTGAAGACCTACAGCACTCTGAAAACTTATGACGTAAACTTTACATCATACATTATTCACTACTTAACTACTTGTCAGGCAGCTAGTAGTCACCCATTCACACCACTTTTTTTCAGCCATCCAGGTTTTACATTCCTCCCCTTAGTACTGCTGCAGTCTGCTCTGGCACTAATCACATTAGGGTTAATTGTAATTGTGAATTAAAAACGCTTGCAACAAAAATAAATTCAGGCAGGAGCAAAAGCTGTGTTAGTTTTTCATGAAAGTAAGAATGCAATGGGGATAAGAAAGACAATTTTTTGAAGGTTTCCTTGGGGAGGATTGCCAATACTTCACAGGAAAATTGTGTATTTTAAAATTTAGGTGGAATTAAATATTATTTTCTAAAAGCATGCTTATGGAGTGGCACAAAGTTCCATAATAAATTAGCTAGTTATACTGAATTTCACTTAATCAAGTTTTTTTTAATTTTTGCTGAAGGGACTGACTTTACTGTAGTCTACACACGATGCCTCATTGTGCAACTGTGATAGGACGTACAGAACCTTCTCTGTACATCCCCCTGTCTGAGGTAGTTCTTAACCACGACTCTAAAGGACATGGCATGGTGATTGAACTGCAATCTGAGAAATTGTCCAAAGAAACTGTGGAAAGAAACAAAATGAGAGAGAATTACAAGTGGGGAAAAAAGAGATTATAAGTAACAGGATCTCATGCCCCCATTTATAAGAGAGACTAGGGCTAAGAAGAAAAGTATGTTCCAAAGTAGTTTTAGGATTTAGATTTCAATCCCTCCAATGTTTAACTTCTTTCTCTTCTACAGACCTTCTACCCAACTTTAAGTCACAACATTTGTGCTCAAATCTGCAAGTGTCTAGACATCAGTGACCAGAAGAGAACAGTCAAACTAAGTCAGACCAAAGTTCTTTCCATTCAGAATCCTGTCTCTAATTGCAGCCATTAGCAGATATTAAAGAAGTAGTAAAGGAGACAGACAAGCACATATTTATATTTACTTGGTATCTTTCAATATTCTCCAGGAACTTCATTATATTCTCTCAATGCAAATCTCTTTCTAGAGACTATTTTCTTATTACTCTTTATGAACCTGTCAAACTCTTAAATCCACAAAACTATGTAGCTAAGACATCTGCAGCCCACTTATGCATTGCATGAAGATCTACAATTTTTTTTTTTCTGTTTTCTTTTGGTGGGTTGGTTGGGGTTTTTTAAGTGTGATGAACCTTCTTCCCTTCTGCTTCAATAAATGCCCACTCATTCCTGTATTAACAGTGACAGTGACCAAGGAAGACTTATTTTCCCTCTCCAGGTCACTGTTCATTTTCCAAATACACTTTAGTATGTAAAAGCATCCATAGTAATGTACATGTCTAAATGCTTGTTTGGAAACACAGCTGTAAACTTTATATATAAAATAAATGTATGTACAAATAGGATTACAGCATCAGTGGCCATTTCTGAAAATGTGGCCCTCATAGCCAAAGAGAAAGAGCAGATTGCAAATAGTTTGCTAACAATTCTAAATGCTAACATTAAACTAGCATAATACATTAGTGTTAATTTCAAATCACAAAGAAGCAAGAGCTCAACATATGTTGTTGCAACAGTGGCAATAAATATCAAGTCCCCAGAGATGAATTTGTTGCATTTACAGGTGTGTTTTAGAAATATACAAAATTTTACTTGGCTTATTTTGAAGGAATTGAAGACAGGCCATATGCAGTGCTATAATTCCCTGGATGATGTCTTTGTGCAAATTGATTCAGTTTGATTGATGCAAATCAATTTCTTTTCCTTGGTTTTTTAGAAAATTAGCTTCATAAAACTGATGCTCTCTGCTCAGTCCGAGAACACACCCCCTATTGGGAAGAATTGGTTTCTTATTTCCCAAGGGAAAACACCTGCAGTCAAAATGATCTCAAAGCTATTTGAAGAAAATAACAGCATGCAGGTCAAGCAGCACACCACTTCCTTTTCCCCAGAACTTCATGTGTTCAAGAACTCAGGGACTCACTGACAGAAATCATCAGTGAACAATGCAATACCATACAACAAATACCAAGGAAAACATCGGGTCAAAAGTGATAAAAATGAAAGATAAAAAGCATAGTTTTTCCTTATTTCATACCAAGAAGGATGTTTTGGGAACGAAGCTGACTGTATAGGAACATGTTTTGTAATATGTCACATCAAAACCAGCAAAATGTCATACAGTACGAAGAACTGCCAGAAAGCAGGAAAGTCCTATGTGCCAACTCCTGCTCCTAGAATTGACAGTCTTTTTCAAGTGATACACCAGATTAAAGAGAATAGAATGAATCTTGGAAACAGATGTTAGAACCTAAATCTCTTGCTGTCAGCTGAGCACCATCGTTGTTATCTTATCCTGTCAGACTCTTGCTTCTATTAAGTCTTCTGTCCAATTTGAATTTTGCATTATTTCTGGTGGAGCAGTAAAGAGCACTTCTTTCATCCATCTCTTTTTTACTTCCTCTTCCTTGAACCCCTCTCCACAAGCTCACATTCAGACGTGTTCCAAATACAGTCTACTAGGCAGCCTGCTCACAAATCAAGGTATGTTCTTGAACTTTGTCCAGTTGATCACAGTATTAAACCTCAGTATCCAGGTTTCTGATCAGGTGTTCTAAATACAAAGTTATAATAGCAAAGCATAAATAAACTACCTATTACCTCCTCATCTTGTTACATTCGTAAGAAAGTCAACCTTTTCTTTGTTTTATGCATGCTCTGAGCATGGTTCTAATATAAGGGCCTCTTAAGAGCACTTAAGAGTACATTTTTCTCTGTTCTGTTGAGGAGTTTTAGTACTTCAGCAACATGGTCACATGCAGACTGAGACATTCTGGGCATGCAAAGTTCAAACAAACAGGTCCTGAAAATGTTTCTGTTGAAAGTGACCAGACAGGGTGAAGAAGTTCAAGAGATGGGTAAATGCAAGAATTGTGTAAAATGAGGTTTCTGAGAAGGTTTCTGATTTACATCTTCGGGCTTGGGATCATAATGCTTACTGAAGTTCTAGTTTAGTTTTACTAGGGAACAAGTAAAGAGACTTCAGATTCCTGTTATTCTTCTGCACAAGGTGGAATCTAGGCTTAGAAGGCAATCATCCCTTCTGTGCAATGATACTGAGCATCTATGATGTGTGCAAACTTACCTGTCTGAGACTTCAGACAGAAAAAAAATCAGAATTTGAATACATAGTTATGAGACATTCGTCAAGTTGAAAGTTCTTCAAATGAAATTCCTCAAGTTATATGTTAAAAAATGTTTATGCCATTTCTGCTAGTATACATGACATTGTGTATTAAATTGTTTTGGCGTGAGGCAGCAGTATCCTTCAAGAACCAGAAGGTATTTGTTTGCCTGTCTGCCTACTATAATGTAGAATACGAATTATTTTTCATTGTTTTTCCCCCTATTGCTTCATATAGGCTATGCGTATGATTTCAGAACCAATCTCATGAGACTTCCTAATATAGAGTATAAAAAAATATGTAAAAACACATCTGGACCAAGTGCCAAGAGGCAGGACTCTCTTCGTGTCTTCTGGAGAACTTATTGAATGGCACTTCTCCTGCCTCACTTCACTTATCTGAAAAATTAAGGCACAAGGACAGAGTTGCATCCTTTGCAAGGTAGAGCAAAGGGATTCGCACACTCAGAGCTATCCAAATGGAGGTGCTAAGCAGGCACCAAGTTTGTCAAGTCCATTCTTGTTCTAGCTGACAATGAAGGGAAATGGTTGCAGATGTGCAGGGCTGAAGTCAGCAGGAGACAGCCACAGTGCAACAGTGTACAAGAAGGAACATGCCACTAAAATGTCTTGTTCTGACAAAGTCACTACAAAAGACCTAATGGGTAATATATTTAGAGATATTACTTAGAGTGCTCAAATTACAACCACAAACCTTCTCTGGTTTTCAGGATGTTCAGATGCTGTTATAATCTTCCCCATCCTTAAAAGTACATTTCAATGTGAAGCTCTGAATGTTAATATGCTTCTGTTATAATGGTGCCTGTGTTTTTGGTGTTTCTATTATGGTCAGTTGCAGTAACTCAAAAGAAAGGATTAGCTCACTAGATAATAAAAATTATTACTTTTAATTATCAAATATTTTGCTGAACTGTGATTCATACTCGGTAAAACTGAACTCCAGTGTACAGTTAATAACAATCTGTTGAGATAAATATGAAACTTTCATCCTCCCAATGCCTTTTAACTATCTATCTATTGAATGAATATATAGAAATGTATTTTAATTTAGCTAACCTTTAAAAACCGTTCTCAAAACCATTTCCAGACTGGAAGGAATCTGCTAGTATGGTGTAGTAATTTTTGCAAAACTGCCATACCAAATCTAATAATGCATGTCTGTGCTGATATTGAAGATTGAGAGCTACAATACCTTTACCGTCTGTTTTTAAGTAATTAAGCATGTATTCATCCAAGAAAACCTACGTATGTGTTCTTTGCAACACATATTTCCAAAGATGCTGTGGAAAACTAGAGATGTTAAGTCTCACAAGTCCAAACAGTTTTTTCATCCAAAAAATAACTGAGCCATAAACAAAAAGGCAAAAAAATCAAGGCATGCTTTTAGTAAGCAGACAATTGAACACAGTATTTTGGCTTTCCAAAACAACATTCTACTTTTTAGGCTATGTGCCTGACTATCACATTTTAAGTGAAGGGACCTGCTGTTAAAAGCTACAGGCTTGCATTTTAAAATGCCCTGGCAAATGCTTGTTGGTTCCCCCTTGGACAGAGTCACTGACCATCTTCAAATTCTGAATTCCTTCAGAGTTGGATTTTTTTTTTTTGAGAACAATGACAAATGTTTACTAAATTGGTGGTTTTCTTAACATCTAGGTAATATGCAAACTCTCCAGAAGAAATTGTTTTTAACAAGTGTGCTACAAGAGTATTATTGAAAGAGATATCTTTCTAGCATGCCTATATGATATCCTGTTTTCTCAACAGAAACATTTGTAGCAGGATAGCTGTGGATTAGAGACCGGCTGGAATTAAATGGATGTACACATAATCCTTTCATTATGGAAACTTGTGTAAGTGACTGAATTTTGCAGCTCTTCAAAAACCAGAAATTAAGTGTGTCACAGTCGCATTTAGCTGACATTTTTTAAGGGCTATTACAAAAACGGTTATAAATGCTAGTGTGGATAGACCGTTCAACGCCAGCAGACCAGGGCTATGAACCCTGAAATCATTGACAACAGCAATTCTCCTCAGACAGTGAGAAGTGGACCTATAAAGCTGTAGATAATTGTGAGGGGTTTGTCTCTCTATTAATATGCATTGTGGTTCTGCTTCATAAGTAAGGATGATAACAGAATTATTATAATAGAAAGTAGTAAAAAGGAGGAATAAAGAAACAGGAATACCTATCAGAGTGACAAACTTAATAAAGCATTTGTCTAAACAACTTCTGCTGCTGCCCCAAAATAAAGATCAGGGAATCACAGAATTACAGAATATGCCAAGTTGGAAGAGACCCACAAGGTTCATTGAGTCCAATCCTTATCACTGCACAGGATCATTCCCAAGAGTCACACCATGTGCCTGAGAGTATCATCCAAACACTTGAACTCTATCAGTCTTGGTGCTGTGACCACTTCCCTGGGGAGACTGTTACTGACCTGTCAAAGTTCAGCCAGAAGCATCAACCCCTAAAATAAACCAGCACATTTGGAAAGAGGTAAGTTAGGGTATAGAACACACAAAAACTGAAAAATAAAACAACCTTGAAACAGATGAGTTCTAGCCAAGATGTTTCAAATGTAGTAAATAAAGTATTCTGAATTACCTGAAAACTCTAAATTTTCCAGACTTCTTAAAAAAGACACAAAACACGAAATTGTTTAAGACTTTATTGAATTTAATAATGTCTTTCATAGAGCAGGAAAACAGAAAAGAAAAGGCAAGCCCAGAGTCCGAGCAACCGTGTGTCTTTACTGCTTTTCAGTTTTCACTGAAAACCAGTAAGATTTCCCATTCACGTGTTTATGCAACAGTTACTCCAGGCATGATTTTGACCCTGTTCACCTTTGCTAAAATTCAAAATAGCTGAAGTCCTTTTTTAGTTCAGATTTATCCTCTTTTTTAACATGTAGGAAATACTGCAGTAGCACAAGAATTTCTTCCTTTTGACCATTCCAGACATGGATGGGATAAAGAATAAATATATATCTGTTACCAGACACTCTCTGGCTCCTAATCTCAACTATGAGCTTTTGAGACATATCCTTTGCTAAATTCTACTCAGAATAAAGAGTTGTTTTCCACACGTTTTACCACTGGGTAGCTGCAGAGATCAATGCACTTGATTACAGTTCGTACATTCATATCACGGAACCCATTTTACGTTGTTAATAAGAACAGCCTGACATTAGCTCAAAGAGAAAAGCAATCACTTAAGCTCTTCCCATTTACTTAGTTTTTAAGTGCCAAATGTTATCTCCTGCATAGATATTCATAGGGAATGAGCCAAAGGGGACATGAAATTCTGTGAGCTTCTCTTTGCAAAATTTTCTTCCACCTTTTCTCTGAAAAGTGAAATCTTGTGGGCTGTAGATTGATCAAATGACTGTTTCCTGATTTTCTGTTTTGCTGTCATTGCTGTACATCTTTGAAAGGGGTGCAGAAAAGCTTCAGTTAAGCCCCACCAACTATCGGTGACTCAGTCACATGTGTGTTTGTATACATGTAGTTGTATACGAAATACACTTGTGTGAAATTATACACAGTGATGAAACAACCAAGGTGCTGATAAAGATTAAAGTATTTTAAACCAGGCAAACTAAGAAGGTTTTAGCAAATTTCACAGGGATAGATACTGACACAAAGGGACTGGCATTATTTTTGTAGTGATCACTGAAACACAGGCCAGAGGACAGTAGAGTGTACCACCAAATGCTCCTTACTGTGTGCTCCATGCATTCATATAACTGACCCTGGGGTGGCTGTAACACAGCGACCTACACACCCCACAGGGTCTTCCTGTACTTGATGTCAGACCCCTCTGGGAAGGACCATGGACAGATTTATCTGTCCTGTGTCATCCACGTCACACTGTCAGAAAGTGTTATGGGATACATGGCAAAGCATTCACATAGGCAGGAAAGGACATTCCTCACTACCCAAAAAAGTAAAAGGAGAATGTCTGGGCCTTCAAAAATGCATCAGCTGGTACTCATGTGCAAAAATCAGCTTAGTCGTGGAAGCCAGGACTTGTCTCAGTGCACAGGCTGTGATAAATGAGCTCAAAGAACTGAAGAAAGTCTTCAGTTAAAGACTAAAGATTAGATAAGTGAAATATGCTTGCTTCTTGATTTCTACCTTTGCTCTTTAGGTACCCTGCACTGGGGGCAAAATAATACACAAAATTTTAATCTGAAAAAGCTTTGAAGGTGTAGCAATAACACTGCCAGGATACTTAATCCAGCTTTTAGTGAGGTAGATGTTAAGAAAGACTACCCACACATGGGTGGAACTTGGAGAAACTGAACACAAAGGGTCAGTATTTTTGCCCTACACTGTTAAGATGGATTCTTACCTAAGCTAGAAATGTCCTCTCTATTGAAGTCTAATTGCAGGTCCACATAAGTCATTTTAGCCAGTTTATTGTGCAAAGATCCCTCAAACTGCTGCTGCCAAACACAGAGAAACTACTGTGTTACAACTTTGTTATATGGGGAAGCTGAGCTTTAGAGATGAGAATGAAGATAGGGAAGACTATCTGATTCTATTCAAAAAGAGCATAGAAAGCAAATTTCCATCTATATGCAGTATATATATATTGAATAGATATCAACTGTCCCACAAGAATAGCAACAAGATTATGTATTTTGAATTAAACACATTTATGCTTCTGTACATGCAGGGCAAACATCTATACTTTAACATTCAGCATTTAGTTTTGTAGCATTTTCATTTTTTTCAAGATTAAATATGGGGTAGAAGAGTTACATTATTTCTAGGAAAATACATGTGAAGTTTAATTTGAAAACTATCATGATAAAGTATGGACCTAGAGAATATTTTTCTCCTTTTTGTGCCATTTATCTTCAATGAAAATGCAGGCCTTTGCCTAAAACATAATTTATTGTACTTATTCCTCTTACCCTTAACATGAATATAGTTTTCTGGTGTGTTGCTGATGCTGACTTTTTTATTTTTTTTTGCCTTTGCTCCCTCCTTCCCATCTGTACTGAAGCACTTCCCAGGACAATTCAGCCAGGAGGGCTGGAGAGCAGCTGTCTCCATAGTGCAAGCCAGCGGTTTGCCAGCAGGACATGCTTCTGCAGGGTTCATTGGTCTTCCTCCCCCTCGCTTTTAGGTGTGATCTCATCTTTTTTAAAATGCTAAATATAATTTAAACCAGGTCCAGCAGACATCAGCTTTCCTCTGAGCAGCAAAACAGTGTTTTGTCTTTCTAACACTGATAGTCTCTATGAAGGTATTATATGGAAGCTCACTTTCAAGCAACTAAAATGACAACATAAATTCAGTGCTGTGGTAGTCATTTATCACTTTATGATAATGCCAGAATATACAACTGATAAGAGTGAAAGGCTTAGGGAGAAACCTGAGGGGGTTTTATCATTTATTTATGTACTTATGTAATACGAAGGAGTAAATGATGAAGGAGGAATACAAAGACATTTCATCTAGCATGTTGATTTAGTACTTCACCTTCCTTGATCAATGACCTCCCTTATGTTTAGAAGAGATGGAAAACTCCAGAGAGAAATGTGTATGTGTCTTCTTTATTAAAACTAGTCAGAAAAATAGGTGGGCTTAGTTATGCTGCTACAATAACTCTGTGAATAAGGTATAATCATTAATTCTTCAGCTAATGCATATTTTGCCATAGATGGTACTAAGTTTAGAAGGAATATCTCTTGCAGAGCAATGCAGCTGTAAAGAAATATATCACTAAGAAGGAGAGACTCAGGAGTACAAGGATGTGTAGGATCATGATCCAGGTGCAAACTGATCCATGATGAAAGGAAATTTAAAATGTTAACAATACTAAATGTTGAAGTATTAATCTCTTGATATGCATTGTAAAAGATTTTTTTTTAATTCTTTAATATTACGTTAAAATAAACCATTCGTTTTGTTTACTCCTTTGTGCAGTTTTAAACTATACATTCAAAACTAGGTAGAAACATGGCATATTCCCCTTTCCACCAGCCTAATCTCTAAACTCTTTCTATTTATAACAGACTGACAATAATTAAATCACTGTGAGCTTCAGGTTGCCCTTGTTGCTTTTCAGAGGAGTAAAAGAAAACTCTACTTAAGGTAATGTAAAACACAAGTGCTATATACAACATCATATTTGTCTTTGTAGGATGCTAGTTGCACATCTTGCAACTCTATAGTTTATGGTGATGATAGCTTGTAGTGTACAAGACATATGTCATACATAAAGCCTTGTGAACATACATACATTTAGCCTTTTACACATGTAGCCTTTTAAAACAGTCAATATCCAGAAAAGTGACAGCTGATGTCTTAGATAACACCGCTCAGGCTGAACAAAGTGCCCTACTTAACTGAATATATGACTGTCTTTAGTTTGGTAAGAAGTTAGCTGAGGAAAGCAGAGATTATAGCACATCCTTATGACAAAACCAGCCTCACAGTGTTTCAAACCCAAAGCAACACCCACCTGTGTGTTTGCTGCCATTTTAGTTGATAAGTGGAGTTGACATTGAGGCAGATACATCAGGAGAAGAAAATATTAGTCCTTTTGAATTGCAACAAATTCCATTGCCTATGTTACAGTGGCCTTGTACACTCTTCAGTAAAGGAGTGATAAACAACTCAAACTGATTCCAGTCCTCTTAAGTGCAAGTGGTAACTTGCAAATGCCAAATTGTAGTCCTAGCCTGCTATTTTTACATGCTAGTTTTCAAACTGACTCTGAAAATATAGAATTTGTGTGAATAAACTGCTGATATTTCTTCCTTCATTTTCTGAGCAAATACAGGGAGGATAACAGAACTTTGAACTATGTGGGATTGCTGGTGCTAAGGCAACTTAACAGAGGTGTAGATAAGGTGGGACCTTGGACTGGATCAGTGACCATTGGGATTGTATTGGGTGGACGTGTCCAGGTGTTGGCCGCAGGGGCCTGCAGAGGAGGCCTCGAGGGGAGGAGACTGGGACTGCCCTGTGATAAAAACAGCCAGTTCCAGGAACTCCAACAGACCCACTGCAGGATGACACAGCTGAGCCCCTCAGAAAAAATGGTGGCACCTCTGGGAAAGCATATTTAAGAAAAGGCAAAATGCTGTGCAGGTGTTGTGAGAGAGGAGTAAGAAAAGTGTGATAGAAACAGCTCTGCAGACACCAAAGTGAGAGGATAGGGAGCAGGCGCTACAGGTGTCGGAGCAGAGATTCTCCTGCAGCCTGTGGTGAAGACCACGGATACACAGGTTGTCCCCCTGCAGCCCATTGAGATTCCCATTGGAGTATGTAACCACACTTCAGCCCATAGAGGACCCTGTGCCACAGCAAGTGGACATATCCTGAAGGAAGCTACAGGCTGTGGAGACCCCACACTGGTGCAGGCTCTTAGCAGAGGCTGCAGCCCATGGAGAGGAGCCCACACAGGAGCAGTTTTCCTGACAGGAGCTGTAGCCTGTGGAAGATCCATTATAGAGCAGTACAGTCCTGAAGGACTGTATCCCATGGAGAGGACCCATACTGGAGAAGTTCCTGAAGACCGCAATCAGTGAGAAGGCCCCTTTTTGGAACAGTTCACGATCAAATAAATCCAGAGGGAGGACCCTCAATATAGTGCAGTCTGTCCCTGAAGGACTGTACTCAGTGAAAAGGGCCCACTCTGAAGCACTTTGTGAAGGACTGCAGCCCATGGGAAGGACCCGTGGTGAAGCAAGGTGAAAGTGAGAGGAGGAAGGAGGAACTGTTATAGACTGCTCACAACTCCCCATTTCCCTGCACGGCTCAGAAGTGAGGAGGTAGAGGGAGTCAGAAAGGAAGGAGTGAAGTGGATTCTGGGAGGAAGGGAGGATGGTGGGAAGGTGAGTTTATAGTTTTGACTTTGTTGCTAGCTATTCTACTCTACTTTTAATTGGCAATAATTTAAATTAATCTCCCCCAAGTTGAGATGATGGTAATTGGCAGTCAATATCCCTGTCTTTATCTTGATTCACAAGCTTTTCATCTCATTTTCTCTCCTTGTACTGTTGAGGAAGTGCTAGAGCAGCTTGGTGGACATCTGGCAGCCAGCCAAATTCAATCCACTGGAGCGATATTACTGGAGTATTTGTATTAACTGCATTGTTTATTTCTAAATTTTCTTGTGGAAGATGGAATTATTGTTACTAGTGCTGTCATGGCTTCTACTATCTCATAGGACCCAAGTATTGTCAGACCTGCTCCTGAAATATGAAGACAGGGTATTTCAAAACAGATGTTATAGGAAGAAAAGCTGCAAGTATCTGGGACTTTTTTTATGTCTCCAAAAGAAATCTACCATTTTGCAAAAAGAGGAAATATTTTTTCTAGAAACAGCAGAATATCTCAGCTGTAAAGTTGCAATGCAGAGCATGAGAAACAGTATGTACACCTTGGCAGCATTTTCTTGTCTATAAAGACTGCTTCAACTCCAATTGAGATAAAAAGATTTGTTTACTCTTTATTATGGCACAGGAAGAGATTAAGAGGCTATATGTTTTATATACTTTTCATTAGTCTTCTTAGTGAATCCTAGTTTGCGTTCAGAGAAAATATTTCAGACTATGAATATATTATAGACCTCAAGAGTACATTCAATTTCCTGGCTCCAGATATACACCCTGGCTCCACCCCAAATCTATACCAATAAAAGGTCTACAAATGCAACAGCACATCCTGATCTCGTCCCATTCTCATTTGCGCAGAAAGAAAGCACAAGCCCACAGGGCAGATGATGTCAGGAATATGTGCTCAGTCTCAGAATTTAAGGGACCTGGAACCTGAGGTTCCCTGAACATAACTGTAGCAAGAAAATGTACACAGTCCTAGGGACTCTGAGGGCAGTAAAATAGTTAGAAAAATTTTAGGTTGCTGGTCCCAAGAGTGGAATCAAGTTCTGTATTCTTGACACTGAGGCTCTCAGTACTGGGTATGAGAAAAGTAGGTTGCTTTACATAGGATGAAAATGGTACAATGCTCAAAGGTGATGGTACTGAACTTAATATGAAACTGTTGGCAGAAGCAAGATGTCACTCAGCACTTGGGCAGGGCTCTTGGGCATTTGGAGAACCACTTCCACTCATTTGGGACCCACAACTTCACACTTCCTCCTGCAAGTAGGTGATTATGTTGTTATATTTTCAATGTATAGAGTTAATTTCTATCTTCAGAAGTATGGGAGAAAGAAGTGGATGTTGTGCTGTTCCATATTACAGCTTAACAATTTAAATACTCACTCAGGAAATGAGAATAGAAATATGTGATGTCTAAGTACAGACACAGCTGCATGTGTTTGTTACCTATAGTTTATCAACAGCTCAAGACAGATGGGAGCAGCTGGTGAGCCTAAACCCTCAGATCCAGGAAGAAAGGAGCTTTCTGTGGCCTCTAAACTCCCCAACCTGAGGTATCCCCAACATGTGATGACAAACTCAGCTCCTGCCATCTACTGCCTCTGACAGCTCCCACAAGGCCATGTTTCCAAAACCTGTGACATACCTGACAGCCAGGTGAAGGTTTAATATCTTTGGCTGGTGAGTTCAGTAACACTGGCCATGATGATCTGTGATGGCATAAGCAGATGCCATCTTAAGATGGCATTTCTCTCTTAAGAAAACATGGGTATCCAAGGCTTCTGTCTTTGCTGAGAAAGTGCTAATCCAAGACTGTAGACTTATGGGGAGCCACAGTGCCTGGGAAAATATCAAAAGTACAAGTGGCCATCTTAGAAACTGATACACTGCTTTGTTATGAGTAAAAGTTTTCGGTATCCGGAAACTGGTTGGCATGACCTGAGTCGCCAGTCCCACAAAATGAGTAAACAAAAATTAAGTGAAATTAATTATCTACAGCATTTGTCTATGCATGTCTTCAGCTCCTAGAAACGTATAGAACTCTTTTTGCACAATTTCTAATACCATCCTCAGAATCAGGCTTCATTCAGTACATTATTCCTTACCAGTATTTTCCCTAGATATAATGACAAGCATTCTTAAATTCATTTATATTCAAGTAGATTATTTTTAATGTTTAAATATATAAATAATAATGTATGCATATAGTTTTAAAAATGTATTTTCTGTTACATCATAAGAAGCTACATAAAAATATATGGAAAACGGTGTGTTAATAACACTATTTCTTCCCCAGGAGATGTTTTTGAAAAAACAGTAAAATTCTTTATAGACCAGGCAAAAGAATCTGTTTGTTTCAATCTCTAGCACTTTTTAGTATAAATAGGGAATTTTGCCATATTTGTCAATTCAGTGCATATAATAATAGCTTTGTAGGGTCGATGTCAGAAAAGAAGATAGCATTGTGATATTTAATTTTTGCAAAACCAGATTCTCCCATTGCATACAAAATATATCTTAGAGTTTATGCATGTAATGTGGGCAATCTTAATAAAAAGCTTTCGTTAAATCCATTTCACTTAAATGGAAATAAAGCAATTATTGCTATATTCTCATAGCATTGTCTTACCGAGTGAAATCATCAGGGCAGCAGGCACTGCTGATGCTTATTTATTCTATCCTAGTGTATCTGCAGAGATGCAGGAAAGCTCACACTTGGAAGAAACTACTCTCTCAACACCGGCTGTATGAGGAAATGGTAATTTGGCTGTGTAATCAAATTGCAATGCGTTCAGTTAGCAGATGTGAGAAAATAAAGAGAAAACCAAATTTAGATTTTGTGCCAATTGCTCTTTTATATGCTTGCTTGTTTTTGAGGACTCCCTATGATTTTTTTCTAATTCACTTGGTGGTGGTAACAGCTTCAGGTGGTTTTGCACAGCTTCTGGCTGCAGAACTGCACTTTACCAACAGATGGCACGATGCATTTCCATTATCCTGTGTCTCTCCAACAAGATGACTGTCTGTCTGCTCATCTCTGAAATAGATCCAAAACACCACCCTAGGCCTCAGCTCTGCAAAGATTTAAACATGTGTTTGAATTTGCATACAGTACCACTAAATCTCATCTTTCCTGTTGCGTTAAAGGCTTTATTTTTCCCACTGTGGGAAGAAAGCAGCTACATGTGGCTAGGTCATGTCAAATTATTTAGGTATGTCTTCAGAGTGGAGGAGAATATTCTTGGTCTATTATTATTGAAACTATTTGCTGTGGTGCTGTCCAAAAAGCTAGTCAAATATATTACATTTGATGTGAATATGGTCCTGGACAAATAAGTCAAAGTATTATCTAGCAATGCCCTGTAAATATTCAATGTAGTATGTTTCTTGTATTTCTTTCTTTACTTCTAGCCTGCACAGCTGAAGAAAAGCAAAACCAGCTGCATGAGAAAGATGTTACATGAACTTATAGCATGAAATAGGATGAAGAATTGTGTGAAATACTGAATATGCAGTGAATACCGGCCCTGGACATGAGCAACTTCTTAGTTATGTAGCCCAAGGCTGAGCATCGAAGTACATGGAAGTACAGCAGATCCCTCCGTGCTTTGAAATTAGCAATTAAAGCTATGAAAGGAATTATTCTTGAGCAGGGACTTTTTTCAGGACTTTTTTTCTGATTGCACAGAAGAAGCTATGACATTACCTACATGCCCAGAGTAGCAGTAGGGGGAATGGATATCATGTTAGGAGTCAATTTTGTATCTCAGTAAGATTTGAAGGTTAATCTTCAGTTTCAGTGTGTAGAATAGTGTGAAGTAGGGTATGTGCAATTAAATGTTTTAATGAACTGTGGAAATGTGTATAACATGCTAAAAAGGACAAGTCCAGACCATATGCTGGAGGGTCAGTAGGCCAATGCCATTGAATTTGCATTTAAGAAAAAAAGTCTTATGAACATTTTCCCAGTTTCTTCTATGATTCTTATTAATCCTATCAATAGAAATGGGGATACATGAAGCTGCTTACAAAGATATCCATCTGTTACTATGTCCAGTCCAAAGGTTCAACTGTTAAACTCTTGTCATCACTTCCCAGGAAAGGGAATTTGCTGTTGGCATGTAATTGTTACTCTTGAGGACTTTATGTCTTACCATAATTAAAGACATACTGTTTGTTTTGCTGTTTTGCTACCTTGTTTGGAGACTTCATCATATCAGGGTTAAGACCATTTAAAGTATTCCAGTTTGGTTTTGAAATGTCCTGTTTCTTTATCTAATGTCTTGCAGAAATGTTAGAGTATTACATCAATAGAAATACCTCTACCAACAAAATCCATAATCTCATAACAAATATTAAGTTAGGTCAACAAAATTTGTTTTGTGTAAACCCACACCGACTGTTAATAATTATATTGCCTTATTTCACTTTTTCAAGTCCATTTCAAACATAGCGTTATTTTCTTTGGGATCAATACTGAGGTTGGCTCGGGTCACTAAGCAGAAAAGTACAAAGGAAAACAGGTCAAGGCCTAATCATTCTTCACACCCTCTTCTCCACCAATTACTTGAAGTGGAAAATATCTAGAGATCTTGAATCACTTTCCAGGTCAGTCTGATTTGAAGTCTGGATAGGTCTTTGGAGAATGAATGAAATTTTGTGGTATTTTCATGTTCACTGCTCA
The DNA here is from genome assembly GCF_003945595.2 of Pipra filicauda. Classification (NCBI taxonomy): domain Eukaryota; kingdom Metazoa; phylum Chordata; class Aves; order Passeriformes; family Pipridae; genus Pipra; species Pipra filicauda. Next base: position 1,879,124 of record NW_024104676.1, on the reverse strand, counting down.
GATTTCAGTCCCTTCACTTTTAAGTGTGGTGTTTCTCCGAGGAAGAATACATTAAATCTTGGAGAGACAAGAAGATAGGGGTGTTTTCATTGTTTGGAACACAGTATAATGACCATTCATAGCTGGAAAAGGCTTTGTTCCTGAGGGAGGATGTTCACTGGAAAGGGCAGGGGATATCATTCACCAGACATTAACACTTAACAATGATTTCCCTCTTCCTTTTCCATAGGCGTAAAAGAAATTATGCTTGTTTGAGGAAAGGGCAAGGAAAGAAATAATACAGGACCCTGCTCAACAAGATGGAGTCTATTAGAAGCAGAGAGACACTGACAAATACTTTAAAGATTTCAGGAAGACAGATGGTCACTTCTGTGCTCTCACTGACAAAGACTTTGTTGAGATGACATTCTGATTCAATAACTTTGCTTCTTTGTCTACAACTGCACTTAAAAGCCAGTTTATTTTAGAAAAGCTACCTTGTTTAGCTGTGACTTACAGTTTAGTTGCTACTATGTCCCTGTACAAGAGGAGCTCTTTATTCAGTGTAGATTTAGTTCTGTTATATTTGCATTAAGCAAATTTTTCCTCAGCATTGGAGACCAAGAAGCCGGAGACTAAACACAGAAAAATCTTTAAATATTTACACAAAATAATAAGTAAAAACAAATAAACAAACAAAACCAAACAGAAGCATTTGCACAAATTTGTGATTAAGCTTGATTTGGAGTGGCAGAGCAGAAGAAGCAAATATTTTTCCTTTCTTAGTAAGATTTGGATACTATCAAAGCTTGTTTTTTTCCAAACTCTGAATAATGTGCCAAACAGCATATTAGTGGAAGGCAGGAGACTACAGGTTTCTAAACAGATATAAGTTCACAAGCCTTCACTTAGCAAACTTGTTGAGCTTTGTGTGAATATACCAAGCTGGATGTCTTCACATCTTGGATCAGAAGACTTCTAAATGTTTCTCAAACAGGACCTTTAGGGTCAGCAAGAAAAGTTGTCAGTAGAAACATGTTACTTTAAGAGAAAGATCTCTGGATTCCAGTCAAACCACTAAACAGTCAGATGATATGGACTGATTTTTGGGCTGTAAGATTGCAGTGTAACTTGATGCAATATCTACTTCAGACTGAATAAGACATAGGGCAATCCTGGAAAAGGGCTATATACTGTAAAAGTCTATCTTCTCTGTTTAGTCAGATGAGACCAGACAATTTTCAAGTCAACTTACAAAGCCCTTTACAGATTTCATGGATGAGACAAGGACCCAAATAATGTTATTTAGGAGACTTTATTTAATGTTATATATTCTGATCTACCATAAAAACTGGTAGCTTTTATAATTATCATGTGTATTTTTGTAACAGCTTCTGTTAGCTCTTTATGATTATACCTATGGTACTTTGCTTACTTTTTTTTTACTTTAAGGAACCTGAATATTAAATGTTTGCTTAGAATGAAGCTTCTTGTTAAAGCTTCTTGAACTACTTATTATTCATGCCTCAGTTTCTTGCCTGTGAACCTCCACAGATTCAGAGACAGCATGGTCCCTCCTAGATGATGTTAATCATGCTGAGCAAGACAGCAGGCTGTCTTATTTCTCTGACAAAGAAGTTCCTATCAATACACAGTACACTTGTATTTCTGCAGAGCACTAGTCACCATTTCTCTTTTTTGTTTATTCCTAATCTCTGTCTTCCCCTCTGATGTTTTGAAGTATTTATACATCTCTACATCCACCAAAGCTTGAAAGCTGAGCAACTGACACATTTGCAGACAAATCGCTCAAAGGAAGCACATACGCATTTATTTTCTGAAGCGCCTCCAGGTGATTAAGCTTAAGGCCAAATTCTGCTCCTGTGAGCAGAACTCAAGAAGTATTTTGCCTACAGGAACTGTGGGAATCTCTCCTTTCTCTCTCTGTCAGAAGGTCCTGAGGTACCAAGGCCACAGCTGCTGTCACAATGCTAAGCTTGAGGCAGTATAGTTACATAAATTACAGCTTTTATGCCTTATGCATTGCTCAAGCAACAAATGCCTTTTTTAAAAAAGCCACTGAATCCATCTTTTCCAGACCTTTGTGTATTTGAATGCATAAGTCATGGCACACTAAGTTGTCCTGGAAGGCTGCTGCCCCCCCAAATCTATGTGACCCAGTAGTCCTATTGAAGTTTTTGAGTCCTAAGTGGGTGTAATTCTCCCCCGCACAAACTGAGCAGCTACTTTAATGTAGGGTGTGGCCTTGAGTCTCAGCAAATGCTACTGACCTCAAAGGAAGACACAACTCCGTTTTGCACAACTGCCATCCAGGTATGATAACTATGTGTGAAATGTGCATTTACTTCCAGGCTTCTACAAAAACTAAGAATATCTGTCGTGTGGGTACAGATGTCTCAAATTTTCTTTATCCTATGTAAACTCTCTGCACTACAGTCAAGCTTCTTTTTGATCACTCCTCTCACAACTCTAAGGACTTGCTTTTCTGGAGTTATCCCTGCTCAGGACTGGTATACAGCACTCTCACTTCAGATTCACCACAATGTCATTGCTCTCATGCTTTCTTGAGATAAATTCCATCTAATCTGTGTCAAGATCATCTAGGCATTGTAAATTATAAAGAATGTGTTCACTTGTATTTGAAATTTTTTATTAATTAATTGACCATTAGCCTCTTGCAAATTTGGAACTACTTTAAGCCCAACACAGAGGATGGTCATCATCACCAGTATTTAAATTAAACTACTATGTGATTTTAAGTCACTGTCTTCCCAAACCTCATGCCAGGGCCCTGAACACATTCTCCACCAGTGAAGTTCAATTGGCTGCCAAGACCTGGCTTGCTGATGGCCATCAAGGGAGCTGAAGAGAGGCCTCATTTTACAGCCATGCAGTGAGTGTTGCACCCATGTACATGCTTGGCTACCTACTCAGTCAATCCAGAACCCTGGCCTGCAGATTTGACTTCTTCACTTCACCAGACTGCCCTAGCTGATCCCTCACATCTGAGTTGCAGACATACTTTTAGCAGAAGATAGTTGTTTTTCTTTCCATAGAACATTTCTTAGATTTTCTTAGGGTTATATTCTTTAAGTATTTAGCAACTTCTTCATAAAGTAGAGAGGTGTCTAAAGACTGTTGATGTCTAATGTGATAACCAGTCTTGAAAGCTGATTGAATTGTTGTTACACATTTCCAGGGGTTTTGTTCCCAGTTCAGTGGAGTTCTGATGGACATTTTCCTATTCAAAGCTTTTATTTGCCCCTTTGCTATCAGCCCTTCTGCTGCTCTTATATGCACAGGAATATTTAACAAAGTTTGTTGGCACTGACATATTCACCATATTGCAGTTGGTGTTGATCTCACAAATAATTCTGTTGTGCTTGCAGGGAATGGGTAATGGAATGGGCAAAAAACATATTCTCATAGAGACAGAAAGCTCAGCATAAAAATGCAGTTAGGGAGCACAGAAAACAGCAGAGTCGCTTTTAGCACAGAGATCACAAAAGAACTAATTTGCCAGAATGCCATTCCAAACCCATGACCACAGCATTAGTAATGCTGCAAGAGTATGGAGAGCACCTGAGCCCTGTGCTTATTAACCTTTTGGGTTAATGTGCAGCTCACAAACATAAAGGGTCTGTGTGTGTGCTGTAGGAGAATGGAGGGGGGAAAACAAATATGAGGGAAGGAAAGGAGGCGGAATAACTCAAGGGAAAGACAGAGTCCTTTTGATTCTTCAAATGAACTGAACATTGTTTTTCGTCCATGCAGAACTGTACAAAAATGAATGAAGAAAAGCATTCCAAAACAGAAATGAATTCACATATAATGTATATTTAAATTATCTATCAACCAGATAATTCTTTTATAAGGAGAAATACTGCCAAACAGTAGAAATATTTGCTCTCAGATTTGTCCAGATTTCAGGCCTGATCGTCTTTATTTTCTCCTCAATGGCCTAGGTAAAGCGACCAGATGTCTCAGATTGCACAAGTACCAGTTTTTCATAGACTGGCAAAGTGTTCAGTGATATTTTTTTTTTTTGTTAAGATGCAGATCCTATTGTTATTCTGCCACTGATCCGCCCTTGGTACAAAAATGGCTGATTCACAGACTCTGCTCCTCCTCCCCTGTATGTTATATCTACAGTAGATGATCAAATTATCATTAACACGGAGGAGAGTACAGCCTGGCACCTGCAATGTGTTTTCAAATATGACTGCTTAATGTCTCTTGGCAATGCTGATTTGTAACAGGAAGCCAAATAGTGTGGTGCAGCCAAGGATCCATTTCATAAGATTTCTATCTCCAGGCAATTTAACTTGGACACAACAGACTTGGAATGCAGCTTCACTTTTCTCTGCTGCCCTGTGCTTGCTCCCATTTCATCCTCTTCAGCACCCCTTTTTTAACCTCACCTCTCACTTGCATCTTCCAGATGGAGAGACTGGGTCCTTCGCAAAGCTATTCTTATGGATTGAAAGAATAAGGTGACTGTTTCTGCTGGTTTTACATTTAAAGGACATAAAGCTGTTCCTGAAATTCATGCTGTTCAGGTAGGCGTGATCAATGACCAAGATTTTATCTCTTGGTTGAAGCTGAATCAGGCACAGCAATTAGAGGTAGCAGGCTTCTGATAAGCACCTAGAGAGACCTTAATTGTTTATGGCCATTTTTATTAAGCTAAGACATACAGTAGTGTTAGCTGTCTAAATTGCTATTTAATATATCCTACTACTTATAATATTTCATCTATAGAGGCTTTGGAGGTTTTTTGGCAGTTTCAATAGTCTCTAGTGCTTTCACTTCCTGTTCTAGTCAATGAGTTGAAGATGCTATTTGATCACTTTCCATTCAAGAAATGGCAGCGTTCAAAGAAAGCGAGTGCTGCACTGTACTGTCAGTGCAGCTTTTATACCATACAAGTTAATCTTGTGAAGCATATTGGAGGTTTTGATCAGTCTAAAATACACCATATTTGCTTGAAATAGGACTTTGAAATTCTATCTCTAAGTTCTAAATGAGATAGTAATAAAAGCTTCTCCAGATCTTTAATAATGAATACAGTTATGCCATTTTATCTGCATAGGAATACAGTAAATGAAATCAAAGCAGCATAGTCATAACTCTTACATTTTCAAAACTGCTAAGACAGTGTACACTTGAATCTTTCTTCCTATAGATACTTACTGCAGAAATGTAGTTTGCTATATTACTGTTTTCAAACTGAGTGCTTGCTGCTGCATTTACTGAACTCATACCTTATTAATGCTCCTGTTCACTTTAGGATCAGAAAGGTCAATCCTGCAGCATTTGACAACTTCAGCAATGATTCATGTCTTTGATCTTATATTTTGTCATGTAATTAGTGCCAATGAAGGCCCCATGGGTCCTTCCAGTTGCATACAAATGGAATAGGCACCTTGAATTTTATTTATTATAACCTAGGCTTGCCAAGTCTCAGCATCCCAGTTCTAAGTCTATCAATGTTTAGATTCCAGCTTTGTCTCAAGGTTTGTCAGTAGGTTCTAAGTCTATGAATGTTTAGACTCCAGCTTTGTCTTAAGATTTGTCAATTAAGAGACTATTTCTCTTAATTCACATATCTCCTTACTGTAGTCTAGCATCTGGAAATATAAATGACCTTTTAGAGACTGAAGTTTTGTTGCAGTTCATTGCTGGCATTTCGTTCCTAGATGGATATATAAACACAGAGTGATTTTTTTCTTTGTATCTAACTAATTAAAAAGAAAAATATTAATCTGTCCAAAGCAAGTTAGTATAAGTTACAGGTCAACAATATTTTTCTCTGCCCCTTGTAAGAATGATGATAGAAGGGATAATGTAATATCAGACACTGCCTGAACAGCATAGTGTTGTTAGCAACACCAATACTTATATTTCATATCCCTTGCTGCTCTCTTCTTTTTGAAGGATTGAACTCTTTCCTCTAAATGTATGTAAATACTAATAAATAGCAGACTGGATTTCTGCTCTGTGGACTTTTCTTTGATCTGTGCTAGTCCCTGGTCTGAGGAGGCTGTCTCTAGTTTTTACTGCATCTTGTTCCCCAGCACAGCAACAAGCAAAATTGGTGTTTCACAGCCTGCACCCACTAAGCAGGCACTGCAGTGCTGGGCACCCAGCAGGCAGGCTGGGAGAAGGCAGTGCGTCAGGCAGACATGAGTCTGCCTCTGAACCACAGAACACGTTTCATCCCTAATAATAGTTCATGCCTCAGCTACATGAAAGCTTTATTTTTAGAAAGCTGCTAGTTTTAGAGTCAGAAGTTTTTTGCTCTGATTAGTTCATATAAAAGATATTTATATGTTTATATTCCTTGTGGAAAGTGCTGCTGAAAAAACATTCAGGTGAAATATCAGCCCTTGGCAGATACTTGTTTAAATAGGTCTGGTTTTCGGTGCTTGTTTTTTTAACAAATCAGTACAATTTTCAAGGAATGTAAACTTTCATGTGACAATTGCCATTTTGCTGAGAGCCTGGTTTTCAAGAAAAAAATAATAAAAATGTTTCTTTATGCCTAACTTCAAAATGGACTCTGTAATGTTCAAAAATACCACAATTTTATTATGAAAATTTGTGAGTTCCCTTTTTTAGAATGTAAATTTCTGAAAAAAAAAATCTTTCTATGAGAATCTTGGGTTTCAGGGAGAGGGAGGGGAATAGACCTACATAATGTCAATCAATTTCTTGAAAATTCTTAAAAGAGTCCAAAACCATGGGGTTTTTTTTAAATAAAATAGGTCATTTTATTAAACCTATCCTCATGGTAAGAACTTGTTCATATTTTTTGAATGTTTAGTGTTGACTTTGTTGTGAAGCTGTATGTGTACATGTGGCATGGCTAAGTTGTATTAATTCACTAAGACTGGATAATAAGATTGTAAAGTATTTTAATATTAACAAAAAAAAATAGTAGCTTTTCCTCTGCTTTAGAAAGACAAGCAAATAAAGTAGCTTTAAATGAAACGTGTGGGGAGTATAGGTATTCATGATGGTTTTGTAAGTCAACCAAAATCTTGATGTGGCCTTTTCATTCCCTCTGTTACTGTTGTTGCATTCAAAAAGAATCTGTCTACAATAAATTGCCATTATTGCTGCTTTGCTCTTACATAAATCTTTTCCTCCAAGGTGCTCTTGATACCTTACTAGCTTACATGAATCAAACCTTTTGTGATCCTCATGAGGTAAAAAGCTACCCAAACCCTTAAAACTATCTGAAGAAAATATCGAAGATACTGCAATGGCAGAAGCTTTTCCCAGCGTTTCTGATCTTATCACACAGGATTTCTGAGAAAGCTGCCATGCTTAAATTTAAAAGCTGAAAAACATATTAATTCATTGCAAGCAAATATAAGTGAACTAAAACTGTGTGTATCACATTCTTCCAAGCAATTCAATGAAACATATATATATTAATAATCTAACTATAATATTTTCAAGTAAATATGCTCCATGCTCATCTTCTCTGATACACATCAGAGAAAATAATTCTTCCTATTTAATATTAATAATTCACCAACAACTGGTCTAAAGTATCAGATTAATCAACAGACATCAGACAATAACTACTACATGTATTGCTAGTTTCTGTCCCTGTTTAGCCAAGTACTTAGGCACATATAAATTACATCTCATTCCAGAGCTAAGTACATGATTAAATACTTTGCTGAATGGAGATGGACTGCTGAAACAAGACACTGGGCAGTATTTCAGCTCATGACATCAGTCAGTACCTTATCCTCCAAAGATCCAAATAAAGATATCTATTAACTTTATTGCTTTTCAAATCAGGCTTATAATATACAAAGCTTTATAGTATTTTAAAATATTTTAGTCAGTTGAGAAAAAGACTTCATATTATTTGAAGTTTCTGCTACTATATTAAAAAATTAGTGGGTTTTTCTTCTGGGTTGCCGCACTATTTAGTTGCTAATCTCTTTGTTTTCTGGAGTCCATAGCAACCAGATGCTTTATGCTGCAGCCAATCTTATCTTACCCAGTAAACTAATTGTCACTACTTACCACAACAAAGAGAATGAAGTAAATGAAAGCTGTTACTGGAAAAAGAAAAAAAGAAAAACAAACACAAAAACCCCACATTCTCTTCCCTTCATGCAGTTTTTTTAAAATGAAAATGCGCTGATCAAAGACATCCATTCCATAAACTTCACCTACATGTAACATTAAGTTATGACATCAACCCTTAGGCAAAAAATTCTCTACCTGCTACATACCTTAAAGCTGTTAATGATATTAACTCTTATGAAGTAAAAGTTAAAGCTATTTTCATTGCCCTGTGCTAGAGGAATGTTTAAACTGTCAACTCACATAGCTAAGCGGGAAAGGCAAGAACTCACTCATGTATCAATGAACAACAAACTTGCTAGCAGATTATGCTTTTATTTGTATCACAGAAAATTCAATCTCATTCTTTAACAACAACAAAAAAAAAAAGAGAGGAAAGGGGGAAATATCAGTATGGGCATAACCTTGATTTTCCTTGAAATTCAATTTTGTTAAACACAAATCCTCAGATTACCTTTGCAGCTTTGAAAATGTTACCAATCCTGTTTGTTCAATATAGCACTCTTCATTCTTTTGCTTCTTTATAAAACAATAGATTACTCAGCCACCATCTCTAAACTATTAAATCAATCTAGTCATGTATTAAACATCTTGCAGATTCCTCAAAATGCTGTTTTCCTGACATATTTCTTTAGCAGTACAAAACCCAAATGTGACAAGGAATAAAGCTCTTTGATGTAAAGAGCTGGTCCTATACGCAGATCCCCACTGGGCAGATGGTTATTTTTAATAGTCTGACCTAATTTCTAAGTAGTGAACCAGGGATAACAGAAAGCCCTATGGAGCAACTAGTCTATTGTGTTGAAGTAACAGGAGAGAACACTAGATATTCATAACAGTAACATTTGCTGGTCTGAGTTCGGTCTTAACAAAGCCCACAAACATTTACTGTCACAACAGTTAAGGCTTCTGAAGATGAAAAGACTTATTATGACTGACCTATCATATGATATCAAGCCAAACTAACCATCTTTAGGACCTGAGGTATGCCTTCAGAAAGTGTTTTTTGTATGACTACTGAGTTACTCCTGATATCCTTTGCAGCATTTTCTTGCTTTTTTTCCTCTTTTCTCATAAACGTCACCAAACCTGAAGGTGAGGAAGTTGCATTATCTTTTTCTACCCTTCCCGTCTTTCTCCCATTCTCATTATCTTGGTTCCTCTTCCATGTTTCATTTGACCTTTTCAGAACTACTAAGATCAGAGGCTGGTAATCAGTCTTAGTGAAAGCAAGAAATACACTCTACAGATTTCAAGGACATAAAATCTACTTACGTTCTCATTGTGTTCATGATGTTCACTTTAGTTTGAAACAAAGTTGAGAGAAGAATCTAGACCACAACAAACAGATGATTGGAAGCTGCTATTTCAGAACAAACCATCAGCCATTCCTGAAAAAAAAGAAACATCAAATCACAAAATAACCAAACCAACAAACCAAATAGACAAGAAATTTTATATAGTACTAGCTACATTTAGTCCAATTGCAATTCTTGCATTCATCAGCTCTGCACAGTAGTAGAGGGGAAATGCATTTGAAACAAAAACTAGTAAAACTTCTTATCCAGAAATTCATTTAAAAAGTTGTCAAAGACAAAATTAATGATCTACAGTCAGTTGTGTGTTAGCAAAAACAAAAGTTTATAGTTCCTCTACTCAAAGACAAACAAGCTGCGTCCATGTCTTGGATGGAGCTAAGTGAAGTACTCTTCTACCACACCATGACGGTCTAGTTCCCCCAAATGGACCTATTTGTACAAACATTCCTGATAGAAGAAAATGTAATGTATAATTTTCAGTTCACCTCAGACACCTTGCTTTGAAAGCTAGTTTTTTCCAACCTTATTTAACAATATTTTCCTAAACTGTTCAGAGAAAATAATATTCTAATCTCAGGAACTGGGTTTAGTTACTATGACTGATCTTGCCAATATTCATCCTCAGTGCACCAATCACCCAAACCGAAATGCTGGCTAAGGCTCCTGCATACTCTCTCGTCTTGATACTCCATTGCTTTACAACAATATGAAAACAAGCAATGAGAAAATATAATCAATGAGTTTCCTTCTCTTTATTGAAAACTCCAACTGAAGATGTCAATAATGTTCATGCATAAATTTTAACAATAGCAGAAAATGCTTTGTCTCCTCCCAAATGCCAGTTGTCCATCTTCCATAGGAAGACATCGAAAGACAGCTCTTTTCAATGCACAGTGTCCAAGACCTTGCACATTTCAGCGAGAATAAGCAGCAAGTGAAATTTTTTCCATGTAAAATAATTTCTAAGGCATTTTATGTTAACAAGTACACTATGACTGAAGATAGTAGATAACTCATTTTTAGTGTAAGAATTTTATCTGAAGAGACATCCTAAGAGTCTAGAAATCTTTAAGTGGACAACATAAAATATATATATATTTCACATAAAAATATATATATTAGGTTAGGGATGGGAAAAGTCTCCCTAATCAACAAAGCACCTACCCTTGAACAAGCACTTCAGTTTTTATATGTGTCTCTTTCTGCTTTCATCTCTGTTTGTTTCTTCTATCCAGATTTTACAGTTTTATGGCCAGAAATTTTCCTCAATATATTTTTAAGTAGTGGGTCTGAAAACTTAAGTGTCAGTGTCAAAGGGCTAATTTAACATATAAAATAAAACACCAGACTCGTATTTCAGTGTAATATATTGGCAATTTATTGTATTTTTAATGTTAAAGTGACTCTTGAGGACCTCTTAGGCAAGAAATCTTGTAATATGACTAGTGGAAGCCCAGTTAACAAACCTGTAGACAAAGTAAAAGAAATGGTCACCATGACTTGGTCTGCATGTAGAAGAACGCATGCTTGTGGCAGCTGTTTCAGTGTCTCTTGGACAATCTTTCATCCAGCCAGTTCTACCTTTTCCTGGCTCTACTCCCAGACAAGAGTCCTTTATAAAATTGCACATAGATGTTGTATGTGCAGTGTAAAGCAAATATTTAATCTTTCCTTGGAGTAAATGTTTTTTTTTAAGTATTTAAGCAATATATGCCCAGATATACTTCTGTGCTTGCAGTAAAGCATATGCTCAAGGTCCCTGATAAAGTAACATTGGTCGTTCTAAAAAGACAGAAGAAATAGTAGGTAAAACACTGTCAGAGAAAAGAAAACATTCAACCAGGACATGCCATACTGAATACAATTACATATATTGTTTTCCTCTACTCAACTTTTTTAAGTATTTCCTCTCAAAAATTAATGTGAATTATCACAATTGAAGTATGGATTCCACGGACACTTGAATCTTTCCGTTATGTTGAATAGATGAAAGTTGCTTGCATGATATATTTTCTGTTAATATTATAACTCATTCTTTAACCATGGGAGGTCTTTCCAATATCTTAGTGTAATTTGTTTTTAACAGCTTGAGACTTTTTTCTCCTTTGTGATTTTTCTTTATACATATTATTATTATTTGATTTATATAGCAATGCTCCCTGTGTGCTCATGGTGCTTCAAGAAACTCAACAGTCAAACTAAAAGGCAAGAAACTTCAATTATTTGTAAAAGAGAAACCTCTTAATGCAGGCTCTAGAAAGGGAAATGAATAGCAGCAGGATTCCCTTGGGTGTAGATTTTTCAGGCTAAGGTCACAAATGTTTTTATCTGCAAAACTGTGGATCATCAAATCTCTCTGAGGACAATGTGAGCTGCAAGTGTAAGGCACAGTACAAATCTGCATCATGTATATGCCAATAATAAAAATGAGAGAAGATGAAAAACTCTATCAAAATATAGATGGTATAAAAAAACCCCAATGGAGAACAATGGAGAAACAACCAATGTACTGAAAATCAAAGGTTCTGAGACCTGAAGGGGTGAATGCTTTGATTTGAATGCATATCATACAATAATATCTTCTGAGGAATAACAAGAAAAAAAAATAATTCTAGTCTCTTGTTAGTCCAAGAGATAAACAACATTAATTTTGGTCTAAACCAAAAGGAGAATTTTGGACTTCCTCACAGAAATATTTTCCTCATCCTTAAGTTCTATGTTGTGTTTTCCATTATAAAATGGAACATTTAAAATAGCATATTTCCAAATTAATTTGGAAATGAAAACAAGAACTCTTTTAACTCCTTACTTAAAAAAGACTGAGATTGCTATACAGTACTGATTTGTCAATAGGTTCCCTTAACTTAAAATGTATTTTTCAAAAATTTCATGCTGTAGTCTTCAGTTCAAAAGTAATCTAAAATTAAGTATCACTAGTGAAAATACAGCCTTTAAGCAGATAAAATTTCATTTTTACTGTGATTCATAAAAGCTGTGTCATCTGGCCTGATAAACCATGTCCTCATCACTTTTGACAACACACCAATTAGTTAACCAATTTAAGTATTTGTTTTGCGTGAACCCTGGCCTTTCTTTTGCCTTATTACTGCCTTTAGCATATGTTTGTTTGTCCTATTCCATTTCAATAGTAAATTGTATATGTTTCCTCTTTTCAAATACTGGTTTTAGTGGAATCTGGGTCAGAGTGGCTTTTATGCCACCAGTATAAAGATTAAAAAAAATCATTAATTATAACTTTAATGAAGACCTTTATTTGATATGAAGACATTTATTTGATATGCAAAGCTTGGCAAGATGCTATACTGTGAAGTATTTTTAATTCTCTGTTATATATTTTGATCTCTACTAAGCCTATATCCTTTATCTACATAAATGGTACTCCTGGAGCAGCAATTTAAATGCCTTGCTTTCTAAGACAAGGTTAGGAAATTTTGCATTCCTATAATGTATGCTTTTCTTTTCTTTTTGTATAAAAAAGAAGAGCTGAACCATGAAGCCCTGACTGTGATAAATGTTCCATGGTAATCAACACAACAAAACAAAAAAACCCCTCTTAGTAACAGAGACAGGGAGACACAAAACAAGTAATGACCGTTTGTCTTGACAGCAGGATAGCAGAACATAAAACACATATTTGATATGTAAAACAGCAACTCCTAAAGACATGTTTTTGGATGGCCTGAAGCATTCTCTGCTTCAGAGAATCAGAAAAAATATTTTAAATACACATTAAATCCTAACTTGAAGTACTTTTTAGTGACATGGAATTTCTTGATATAAATTTTCTATTTCAGCCAGGGTTCTGATGAACCCAGTCTATTCCCTCACATGCAAACTGGTAGTTTTTTATTATGCAGTAGACACTGAACATGAATACTTGGTGAATGTGTCTGACCAACTTCTCAGAAATGTAACGCGCTCTGATAATCTTTTAAGAGTGTTTCCGAGAAATACTAATTTTCTTGATTGTCTAAATTTTTTTATCTTTTTCTTTTCTATTTCTCTGGGAGAGAAGATGAGGTTCCCCTTTTTGCAATTCTAAAACAGCTAGGAGGTTAGTTTTAAATAAATACTACTGTGCTGTGCTGGTTTTGGCTGGGATAGAGTTAATTTTCTTCACAGTGGCTAGTATGGGGCTATATTTTGGATTTGTGCTGAACACAGGATTGATAGTACAGAGATGTTTTTGTTATTGCTGAGCAGATCTTACAGTGAGCCAAGGCCTTTTCTACTTTTCGTACTGCCATGCTGGCAAGGAAGTTGAAAGGAGACACAGCCAGGACAGGTGATTCCAACTGACCAAAGGTATATTCCGCACCATATGGCATCACTCTTAGTATATAAAGTGGGGGAAAGAAGGAGGAAGGGGAAGATGTTCAGAGTGATGGTGTTTGTCTTCCCAAGTAACCATTACATGAGGCGGGGCCCTCCTGTCCCGGGGATGGCTGAATACCTGCCAGCCCATGGGAAGCAGGGAAGTATTTCTTTGCTTTTGTGCGTGGCTTTTACTTTCCCTATTAACCTGTCTTTATCTCAACCCATGAGTTTTCTAGCTTTTTCCCTTCTGATTCTCTCCCCAATCCTGCTGGTTTGGGAGCGAGCAAGTGGCTGCACGGGGCTTGGTTGCTGGCTGGGGTTAAGCCCTGGCACATGTTTAACTAGGTATTGGGAGTGGACAGCAGAGCAGGCAGATCACAAAAACCTGTTCTCTCTTCCTATTTGGCTTGTTTTCCTTTGAATGTCAAAGAAGCAGAGAGACTCCCTTTGATGATTCGAAATTTTCTGGCTCACATTATTTTCTCTCTGAATGGTTGAAATGCACACAGCTTTAGTAAGCTTTAATTTAAGTGGCTATCTACTTTAAATACTTTGGTGGTGAAATTACTGGCTGGATTTGAATTTATTTGTCAGTAGTAACATTTCCATGATGGGACAGCTACAGAAATGATGAGCATAGACTGTTTTTTACCAGAGCCTACGTAGGGCTTCATAATGATCAAGGTGCAGAGCTGAGTCACTCCCAAATTCTTCCACTGATGCATGTTTTTGTTGTGTAGCAAAATCCTCAACTACAACCTTACCAGCTCTGGCTCTCTGAACTGACACCGTAACCTACCTTTTCCCTTTTGGATGCAGCTGTTATATTCAGCAATTCTCCAGCTATGGCAGGCATTTGGGCAGTAAGCTTATGAAAAGATCCCCTTCTCGAATTCCAGTCAGACATAATGGAGACAATAAAAAGGAACAAAAAAATTGTGAAAAGTTTTACTATAAATTTTTTATGGTCTTCATTTGTTGAAAATAAGTACATTGGGAAGGATTTGGTGTTTATGCAGCAAGGTTTTGGTAGTACTGTAAAACTGGATGCGAGGATAAAAAGCATTCAGAAGGGAGTCCTTTTGCATGAAAGATGCCTGCAAATTTGCAATGCAATCCTTATCATCAGGAATCAGCTATGCCACAAGGGAAGATAAATGTTGACCAGGGAACCATAGACACAGATGTTTGGTGACCTCAAGGAAAGTGAGGAGCCTTTACTGAGTGGGAGAGAAAGCAACACCTGTCAGGAGAAACAGGCATGGGTTGTTTTAATCCAAGATAAATTTGTGCCCCAAAGACTTTCTTAAAGTAATCCAACAATCCTAACTTAAGTGCTATCTACTTGTATGTGGCTCTCAGCTCCACTAAGCTCAGGCCAACCTGGATCTAATTCCCATTAATTGCTAATTTATCTGTAATTTTAGCACTTTCATTCACTTTAGATACAAGCCTCACTGAGAAGCATTGTATTAAAATCACCTTGTTTTTTAACAATTTGAAAATCTTTCAGTAATAACCAAATTATCCCAACTTTTTCCTGTAAATTATTTTCTTCTATGAGTGAAGTTATCAATAGTTCCTGCTGCTACACATAAGATAAATCAAAAATATGAAAAAAAGGTCTCTGTTGGATGTAAAACTGCACTGACAACCAGTTGTGTCTACGTACATTGAGTACAGCAAGTTCAGAATGCCTGTTGCTAACAGCAGTTAAGCTGAGTTTGAGCTTTCCCCCTCCCATGTCATGTGTGTCCCCCACTTTTCAATTGCATTTAATAGCATATTTTTTGACCATAACTACTACTGCTACAGGTAATTAAATTTCTTCTATGTGGCATAACTATCACTGGAGGAAACAAGAGGAGAAAGGAACCATTCTAATTTTCTATGACTTCGTCTTCCAGAACATATACCTTCCCACCCCGTAAGCACGATGCTGTACATTGTATTTTTTGCCACCGCAATGGTCACAGGACAAAATAAGGCACATTTTTAAAACTTCTCCCTTCTGTAAGCATGGTATATAAGTCACAGCAGAGTTGCTAACAGCGTGTGACTGACAGTCTTGCTTGATAGACAATCTGTGATCCTTTCAGCCTTTTACTAATAAGCTCATTAGGACAGAAGGGCTAAAAATACTTTCTAGGATATAGCAATGAACCTCAGCAAATTCAGTGCATGTCTGACCACTCAAACTTTAGAG
Source organism: Pipra filicauda (assembly GCF_003945595.2). Taxonomy (NCBI): domain Eukaryota; kingdom Metazoa; phylum Chordata; class Aves; order Passeriformes; family Pipridae; genus Pipra; species Pipra filicauda. The sequence goes on along the minus strand of NW_024104676.1, from coordinate 1,863,149 downwards.
AATCAATCTCTTTTCAATCAAAACTTTGTCAGGTTCCGTGGAATGTCTTCTGAAGGTTACTCTGGCTTTTTTTTTTATTTTATTTTCTTCTTCTCTCACTCTCTCTGGGTTTGGGTTTTTCATGGGATTTTTTGGTAATACGGGTTTCTTCACAAACCCAAGAATCCTTCCAAAGTAATGTAGGTCAAGGTGAAATGGTTCTGAACACATTTTTTTTTTCTTTTCCAAGTTGGAAAACCTTTTAAAAGATTTTTGCTGCCTTTTAAGGTATGACCTTGCTTTGGATGAACTTTCAAAAAGCATTAATTTTAAGAAAATCCTTAAAATATCTGCAACCTAGTGACATTGGCATTTAGACTGAGGTTTCCATAATGCAAATGGAAAACTACTTAAACAGTGACTGAATAAGCTACTTCATAACTCCGCTTCATATTCTGAGTGTGGTCTGACAATTATAAAAATCCCATTTGACACACAAGTACATTTTAAGGCCTTAAAATTAATTCGAAAAAAAAATTACTCTAAAAATAACACTGAGCTGATCACAGAATCAGAGAATGTGCTGAGTTGGAAGGGATCCACAAGGATCATCGAGTCCAACTCCTGGCCCTGCACAGGACCAGCCCAAAAGTCACATCATGTGACCAAGAGTATCATCAAAATGCATCTTGAATTCTGTCAGGCTTGGTCCTGTGACCACTTCTCTGGGGAGCCTGTTCCAGTACCAAACACCCTGTGGACAAAGAAACTCTTTCTAATATCCAACCTAAACCTCCCCTTACACAACTTCAGGCCATTCCCTTGGGTCCTGCCACTGGTCACCACAGAGAAGAGATCAGTGTCTGCCCCTCCCCTTCCCCTCATGAGGAAGCTGTAGACTACACTGAAGTGTCCCCTCAGTCTCCTCCAGGCTAAACAGACCAAGCGACCTCAGCCACTCCTCACACAGCTTCCCCTCAAGGCCCTTCACCATCTTCATTGCCCTCCTTTGGACACTCTCCAATAGCTTAATATCTTTCTTACATTGTGGTGCCCAAAACTGCACACAATATTCATGGTGAGGCTGCACCTTCCTCAACTGGCTGGTGATGCTTTGCCTGATGCCCCCCAGAACACAGTTGGCCCTCCTTGCTGCCAGGGCACTGCTGAATTATATTCAACTTGCCACCAATCAGGACCCCCAAGTTCCTTTCTGTGGCACTGCTTTCCATCATCTCATTCCCCAGTCTCTACAAACAGCCAGGGTTTCCGCATCTCAGGTGCAGAATCCGGCACTTCCCCTTGTCGAACTTCATATGGCTGGTAATTGCCCAGTCCTCTAATTTGTTGAGGTCTCTCTGTGGGGCCTGCCTGCCTCCAAGGGAGTCAACAGTTCCTCCCAACTTTCTATCATCTGCAAACTTGCTTACTATCCCTTCCAGTCCCGTTTCCAAGTTAGCTAAAAAACGATCAATAGGTATGGACTTCCTGCCCAAAAAATCCAGATTAGTATAAAGGAATTGCAAAAATCTATGCTTTTCTTCACTTTATCTTAGATCTATTATTCTTTAATTCATCTTTGCCTGGTGCTCCTATTTCATTGTCGTATTTTTTCTTATCTTTGACATACTCCTTTTTCCTGCACTTTTAATTTTATTTTTTTCCTTTCTGTGTGTTCCCATAAAATTGAAGTTTTCTCCTCATGGGAAAGGAGAATGTCTCCTTCTGGGCTTTTCCTTTTATTCTACTGCTGATGTTCTGTACCCTGAGCTTTCCTCTTTTTTCAGACCCTTTCACTTCCTGTAGCCACTTCAGGCTCCACTTGCATTAAACATCCCTTCGCTCTTCTAACCCTCTTCTATCTAATCTCTGAATTTTTTCCTCTTTCAACCACAATGGGAGATGCAGCTGAATATGATTATGAGGAAAGAGAGAGAAGCTTCAGTTTTTAGTACCAAAACTGCAAAGTCTTAGCAGGTTGATGTAAAGGGACAATAGCATCAAGCAGTCAATGAGGAGCACTAACAAATCAATGCAGATAGTTAAAGCAAAGAATTAGACAACTGCTTGCCTCAGGCAATACTTACAGATGCCAGGATTAGACTAAAACAGCTTGACTGATGACTGGAATGTCTATGTCATTCCTTTTTCTTTTTTCCCTGCCAGACTCTCCTTACTTCAGAGGAAGAATCTGTTAAAGGTCAGTATCACAGAAAGTTGTTTATTTCAACTATGTCACCAGAAAGCCATTCATTTCATTCCTTGTGATAAAAGCAAAAGATAAAGCTGACCTAATATGGCATCAAATTTGAGATAGGTAGAGGCTGGGCACAGAAGTCCAAGGCATCAATGCAGAACTCCTTTGCTGTTATGGTTACCTAAACCCTGACAGCAAGATTGTCCATACATATCACTTTAAGCAGCTACATATGTTGTGATCTCAGTAATACTTCGGAGACATGACCTCTGCATCTTCTAGTCTCTATTTCTGCCTGCAAGACCTTTAATTCTTCTTGGCACAATGGTCCAGCTGCGATGTGGTCACCACATAAGTCAGACACATTATTCCATAGTCAGGCAGCTAGGGGGCAATAGGGTGGATCTTGCTCCTGGAACATGATTAACTACTGCCTGCACAAGAATGAATGGTGTCCTCTCTTTCCTTTCTTTTTACTTTCACAGCTCCTTATGTCAAGGGAGGAGCTGCTCAAAAATACCCGCCTCCTCACATCACTCAATCACTCTCAGCTGTGCAGCCCAAGGCAACCTTGTTGCAAAAGGGTAAGATTCAGAGTATCCACTTTGGTATGTGAAATGCAGAAGTCAGGGAATAGGTCAAGATTTTTGAGCTCTGTGCAGAGAGAGGAGCTTCTTCTTAGGAAAATTCTCAAGGAAACATGAAGTTCTGGAAAGACTGGAGGCAGTCACTAAGTATCGCCAGCTCAAATGCGGTGCTTCAGACAAAAAAGAAGTGTGTACAGAGCCAGAGCCTTAGCCGTTAGCATTAGGGTTTTGCTAGCTGTGTCTTACTCACTATTCAGACTGTAAGAATTATGTTTTCTTTCAGACCAACATAACCTCCCCTATCTCCCTCCCACACAGGACTCCCCACAGCATCTCTGAATTGATGAATTACTTAATTCTTTACTTCCACACTCCTTGACACCTAAATTGGAGCAGTCTGCCTAAGCTATCAAAGTGTTACACTAAATGATCATTGGATCCTTTTATTTTAAGGTAAGGATAAAGGGATTCTCATTGACATGTCAGTAAAATTTTACATGTTTTGTGAAGTTTACAGGTTTTGTGACACCCTCTTTGCCTGATTGTTGCAGTGGATGAGTAAATTATTTGTTGGAGCTATATAACCATTTTATAAAATGACTCCTGGTAATCGAATAACAAGGGCAGCTGCTAAAAAAGAAGGTAACCTGTTTCCAACCCAGTAATGCTTTTACCTACAATAAATTATTGTTCTTGTTAGGTGCATGATATTGTTTAGTAGTGTGCCTCATTTTCAACCCTATTTTGAAGCCTGCAAGTGAGGCACATTTAATTTTTGTTAATTACTAATAACAATATTCCCTTGGCATGAAGATATTATACTGTGTCCTGTTTTGCCAAAATGTAAATTGAACTTAATTTTAAAATCTCTAATTAATCATGTAGTTTTAGAATGCAGTTGTACATTTCCTTTTAACTTGTAATCTTCTCATTAGTATATAATGCTAATTATAGTTACCTAAAATCCAGATATTGTAATTGGATGCACAAAGTGCAAACAAGCTGCTGATAAAATATCTTACAGGTCACACAAAACCAATCTTATGCCAATTAATTAAAGCTCAGAAATTGTAGAGAGAGGAAATAACTCAATTTGAGTTATAAAATAGGAACAAAGACAAGAAGCACAAATAAACATAAGCAACAGGATCTATTACTGAATTGTATCTCGGAGAGACAGACTGAGGCACAGACTAACGCACAGTTAAAATAGTCAGTTCTCTTCCAAATGTTAATATATATCAAACAGAAGGTACCATACCATTGCTGACAGCAGTTAAGAAGCCCCTAATCTGACTGACAACTAGTGAGATTCGTTGCAGTCTGAAATGAATGAATGACCCAGCAATTAAAGAAGAGATGATCCTACTCCCATCCAATTTCCTGGCAGGAGTGTTTAGCCTGAGGAAGTTATGAAGGAAAGCAAGAAGTCATTAAGGAAAGCTTTTATTCCTGTAAGTCACAGCACACATGGATCTGGACATGAAAGAAGCTAGTTGAAACTGTATGGATCAAAATTAGCAGGCACAGCAACATGGTGATGTTGTGATGTGCTTCTTCTACAAACTGCCTGATGCAGAAGAAGTAGATGAGGCCTTCTACAAACTACAGGAGTGAGCCTCTCATTCACAGTCACAGTGATCATAGGAGATATTTACTATCCCAGCAATACAGTACAACCAATCCAGGAGCTTTCTGGATTGTACTGGGAGCAACTTCCTCACATCAGTGACCAAGGAACCAGGAAGGGGCGGTGCTCAGTTGAATCAGATTCTCACAAACAAATTAGAACTCATCGGAGATGTGAATATCAGAGGCAAGCTTGCAGCAGTGACCTGAGATGATGCTGTTCAGGATTCTGAGAGGAGGAACAAACTAAAAATCAGAATACACCCCTGGACTTCAGCACAGCAGACTGTCCTCTTCAGGAATCTACTCAGAAGAGTTCTATGGGGTAGAACTCTGGTAAGGATTCCAGGAGGGAAGAGGTATGCAGGATACTTGGCTGATTTTCAAGGTTCACCTCCTCCAAGTTGACAAATGGTCTATCCCAACAAGCAGAAAATCAAGCAAAGGCAGCAAGAAGCTTGCAGGCATGGACAAAGATCTCCCATCTAAACACATACATAAAAAGGAAGTGTACAAAGCACAGGTGACCTGTGAGGAATATAGAAAAACCACAAGCAAGTAGGGATGGTGTCAGGACAGCCAAAAGCCTTCTGGCATCAAATCTGATGAGGGACACGAAAAGCAGCAAGAAGGATGTCTGCATATACATCAACAGCAATGGGAAGACTTAAGCCCACTACTGAATGGAGCTGGGACCTTGTTACAAAAGACATGGAAAAGATTAAGGTGCTTAACAACTTCTTTGACCCAATCTTTATTGTTAACACTGGACTTCAGTAATCCCATGTGCTGGTAAAGTCCGGAGCAAAGAGAACTTGAAGGAATATCTGGATAGAAAAGATTTAAATGAACTGGACAGGTACAAGTCCATGGGACCTGACAGGATACCCCCACAAGTGCTTAGAAAACTGACAGATGTCACTGTGAGGCAACTCTTGATTGTCTTTGAAAGGTTGTGGTGACCTGGGGAGGTTCCTGAGGTCTTGAAGAGATCAAATGTCACTTATGTTTTCAAAAAAAGCAAAAAGGTAGAGCCAGGTAACTACAGGGAGGTCAACCTTACCTTGACCAGAAGGGAATGAAGCACCAGTCCTGGAAACCCATAAAGGCAAGAAGTGATGAGAAGCAGTCAGTATGGATTTATGAAGACGAAACTATGCTTAATCACCTTGATAGTCTTCTACAGTAAGATGACTTGCTCAGTGGATGATGAGAAAGCAACAGATGTTGTTTTTAATAAGGCTTTTCATACTGTATCCAGTAACAAAGGGCATCATAGGCAAACTGATGAAGTATGGAATGTGTAAAGGGGAAGGGAGGCAGACTGCAAATTGGCAGAGATGGGTTGTGATCAACAGCATGAAGTTTAGTTGGATGGAGTCGCTAGAAGTGTACCCCATGGCTTGATGCTGGGGTTAATGCCCTTTATCATTTTCGTTAATGACCTGAAAGATGGGATGGAGAGCATCCTCAGAAGTTTGCATATGATACAAAACTGAAAGGAGCGTTTAATATGCCAAATGGTACTGCTGTCCTTCAAAGGTATCATAACAGGAAAAACAAGTTCTGCATTAGGGAAGAAAAAAACCAATGGCATTCTGGACTGCACCTGCCTAGCTGGAAAACAGCTTGGCAGGAAAATAATCTGGTGTCCTTGTGAACTGCAATTAACTGTGAGCCAGAAGTGTGTCTTGCAGCAAAGATGGCCAACAGTATACTGAACTGCACTGGTACCAGCAAATTGAAGGAAGTAATCTACTGAGACCTGGTGAGACCCATCTGGAGTGTTGGGTCCAGTTTTTGTCTCCCCAGTACAAGAGAGAGAGACATGAACATACTGGAGCAAATCCAAAAAAATTGGCCAAAAAGCCTTTGGAGCATCAGTCATATGAGCGGCTGAGACAGCCAGGACTGTTCAGCCTAGAGAAGAGAAAGCTCAGGGGAATTTTATCAATGTGTATAAATAACTGATGGGAGGAAATTAATAAGGATTCAGACTCTTGAGGGGTGCCCATTGAAAAGACAAATGGTAAAGGGTACAATTTGCAATTAAAAAAAATAACTTAAATGTAAGAAACAACTGTTTTACTTTGGGAGTGGTCAAGCTCTAGAACAGGTTGCCATTTGAGGTTGTGGAGTCTCCATCCATGGATATTCAAAACTCCACTGGACATAGTAATAGGCAAACTGGTTTAGCTGACCCTGCTTGAGCAGAGACACTGGGCTAATCAGAGGTGACTTCAAGCCTCAACATTTCTATGGCTGTGATTCTAAGATAAGAACTCAACCAGGAGACCATTGTGTCATCTAGATTATGACTTAGTTTCATACTGAACATGCAGTAAAAGCCAAGAACAGATATTTGCTTTGATTGACAAAGCTACTTTTTCATTTCAGAGAAAAGTTTGCAAAATGAAACTAATTTGTATTCTTGCAGTGAGGGAACTGATCATATTAATGATGGTCTCAATACTGAAACTAGTACCATCAGTGCAAACTGACTACTAAAAATTAGACAAAAATGGGTAACTGTTGCCTGTAGGAATATGGACCAGGTTTACACATTCACAACACACAATGAAACCACCCAAATTCATGTAAACAACACATTCCTAGTTAGGCCATCTGGTCTGTATCTGCTGCCTCCGTGTTTGCTGACATGGGGTACCAGCACATGGAAGACTGACTGATATTTATAAAATATTTTTATCAAGTACAATCCTGCTATAATTAGAGTAACACGTACATAGAGATAAATCAGAATCAACTCTGGCATTCCCTAATATTCATATCCTAACTACTGGAAATTTCATTATTTTTGAATAGACAGGCATGGATATTTTTCACATTTCACGCAGATTAATTTTACATTGTATTCTTGAGATTAATATATATCTGAGCATTTTATTCTTTATAGATCTTTTTATAATAATATAATGGGGAGTGTTTCAGAAAAATTATGAGAAATTTGTATCAGTAAAACTGGGATTAATTTCAACACCTATAAATAGGTATTTTCAAAAGTTAGATATAAGTTCTCAAAATGCAAAGTCATCTATAGAATAAAAACACTTCTGAGAAAAAGGAAGCAGAAACATAGCCATTACGAAGAATTGCTGACAGTATAATGAGCACCTTGTGGAAATGATAAAGGCATATGCAATTCCATCACACAAGAAAAAGATCAGAGTTCTCTCCAACTCTAGTAATTCACACCACAAAAACTGATGTATGACTGATGCCACAACCTGGTAAGTTAATACATTTGGATTTTTTAGTAATAGGTGGGATTTTTTTACCCCAGTAACAACTAAAGTATCTGAGATGAGTATATCTGGTAAGAACTGATTGGTCCGGTAATTCTTGGCTCCAAAATACATCAATCTATAAATATTTTTAAAATAAAAATAACCTGAGGTGGAGGGAAAACATCTATTAAGATATGAAGCAGGGTGCTTGATTCTGAATGAATGAATTCTTAGAGAAGAACTTTTCAAAAGAGAAATAGAAATTAAGCACTGTCAAATGTAGGCACCAACAAAGTGATAAGACTATTATTTTTATAAGAGGCCAAACACTTTTATCTTCCTTTACATCTGTCTGTGACACCATTTTTAACAATGGTTAGAAGAAAAAAATTTGGGCTGGTTGACCTCAAAAAAATGTCAAGATATGGCAGATTTAGCAACACACTTGAAAGGGTCAATGTTTTTAGGATTGTAAGTCTGAAGACTGAATCAAATGTTCCAATTTGATCTGCTTTAAGTCACTCTTTATTTAGCACAGTGGAATGGCACCCATGTCCCTATTATTAAAGTGCCCAAAAGCTAACTCTAAATACTCTCTTATGTATTTAAAAGATGTTTTAGGGAGAAAACTGTCAGGATCATTGGAGTTGATTTTATCTTATTAATTTTTTTTTGTTTTGTAAATACTCTATACAACACACTGAAGAAATAAGAGAAAAGCACAAAGTCTGTATATGTAACAACAATACTGAGCTAATTTCCTGCTGGTTTAAGTCTAATGGAGTCATCTGAAGTATCCCGTCAGGGAAATAGACTCATCTCTTTACAATCAGCAATCCATGGCCATGGGATTTGCATTTCTAAAATAACCTCATTGAAATAAAAGACTGCAAGAAATGTTTTGAATTGTGCACAAACAAAAGAAACCCAAAGTTAATGCCGCATCACTGGTACTCTTGTTTTTAATGGAATCCCTTGTGCCCAGGTGTTGTTGCAGCCCTAGTAATTCTTGCAGCATCACCAGTTTTCTGAGATCATGAAAAGTGAAAACACAAGGGGATGAGTTAGGAACACAGGGACAGCCCCGCTCTGAATTGTGCTTTAGCTGCCTTAAATGACAGCCATAACAATATACAAGCAATTTAGCACTGCCAGTGTGGGATTTGGGCAGCATGTTTAGTTTACTGTTGACAAATATAGTACTTGAGTCTTAACCATTTATCCTGAGATAGAACACAGTATAAAAGGTTGTTGACTAGAAACTGAATAATTCATTGCCTATGCTCTCTTTCCAGTAAGCTAGTATGTTCCATTTTAGATCAAACTTCCTAGTATGGCAGGATATTGTCATCTAGGATGATTGGAAACTTTTTTGCTATTCTCTTAGTTTGAACTGAGCTCTAAAGAGGACTTCAAAGGGGCAGAGTTGACAGGGATATTCTCTCATAATAATCCTAGCAGTGCGAAATTCACATAGATGGCCAAAGGAGAAATAAACCTTATTTTATATTAAAGAGACTAGAAATGCTCTGTGGTTTATCTGTGTTCATTGCAGGCGTCACCAGAAAGAATTCACGCTGTGTGAGTGGGACAGAGCTCAGACGCTGTAGGAGAGTCTCCATCCTAGAGTGGTTGCACTTCTTTTTACCCAACCCATATGTTCCAATGTGGATCTATTACAGGCATACCCGAAAGTGTGACAACCTGATAATTTTTGAAATACAAAGACATTTGTTAGTTATGGCCAAGTCAGTTATGGCAATGGACTTTCTGAGCCCTTTCTAATGGTGTGAAACAAAGATACGTTCTTGCACCAACTCTATTCACAATCTTTTTCATCATGATGCTCCAAAGGGCCATGGCAGACCTCGACGATCAGAACGGTATCTACATTCAATACCGTACTGATGGAAGCCTATTCAACCTAAGGCGACTGAAGGCCCACACTAAGACCTTAAACCATCTTGTCTGGGAGCTGCTTTATGCTGATGATGATGCCCTTGTCGCCCACACAGAAGCAGCTCTGCAGCGTTTAACATCCTGCTTTGCAGATGCTGCTGAGCTCTTTGGGCTGGAAGTTAGTTTAAAGAAAACAGAAGTTCTCTATCAACCTGCACCTCAGGAAGTCTTCCATCATCCCCATATCACTGTTGGCGAATCAGAGATCAAATCAGTCCAGCAGTTTAATTACCTCGGTAGCCTCATCTCCTCAGATGGTAAGATTGACGGAGAGATAGACAACAGGTTAGCAAAGGCATATAGTGCCTTCGGAAAGCTTCATAAAAGAGTATGGCAAAATAAACACTTGAAGAAAAGTACAAAGATCAGTGTTTACAGAGCCATAGTGCTGTCTACTCTCTTATATGGATCTGAATTATGGGTCATCTACCGTCACCACCTGCGACTCCTAGAATGCTTCCATCAACGCTGCCTCCGTACAATCCTAAACGTTCACTGGTCAGATTATGTGACCAATACATCTGTTCTAGAACAAGCAGCAATCACAAGTATTGAGGTCATGTTGCTGAGAACACAGTTGCATTGGGCAGGGCACGTCTCAAGGATGAAGGACCACCGCCTCCCTAAGATCTTGCTTTATGGTGAACTTGCCACTGGCTGCCACATGAGAGGAGCCCTAAAGAGGAGATACAAGGACTCCCTGAAACAACATCTCAGCCTTGGCCATATTGATCACCATAACTGGTCTACTCTGGCCTCCAACCGGGAGGTCTGGAGACACACCACCTATAACGCTGCTGTTTCCTTTGAGAAAGCACGCAGGATCACTCTCAAGGAGAAAAGACAACACAGAAAGAATTGTGTCTTGCAGAATATACCACCTAAGGAGTCTTTCTGCTGTGCCTATTGCAATTGGACATGCCTGTCTCATATTGGCCTTTTTAGCCACCAGCACGGTTGTGACAAACGTGGGTAGAGACCTTTCCCAAATCTTTGTTGGCGAAGTCCAGCCATGATGATGATGAAAAACGTGATTATTCTTAATTCTTTCTAACTGACAAAACAGGCTAACATAACATCTGACATAAAAGTAGTATAAAACTGTTGGGTTTACGTTTCATAATCAGATAATTTTCTGACCTTTTCACAGGAAGTTACTATGACAAATATTTATTTTCTGAGCATGCTATTTGCAGGGTGGACTTTTAGATTTGCCAAAATCAAGTATCTACCTCTTTGCAACAGTTATTTTACAATAGCTGCTTCTCCCTAGAGTACCTCTTGTTTTAGCCAGAAAGAATTTTTAAGTTTATGCATGAATTTCTCACAATCTTTTTTAATTTTATTAATTTTGGTGAAACAAAATCTACAGTTATATATGCTAATGTCTCAGCATTTCGGTGTGTTTATTAGCTATAACTGAATAGTTAACAATATTTAGAGATACTTTTCTTTGAGATTCTTTTTCCGTTGAGAGGCTTATATCAATATACAGGCTTGACTAAAAGAAATCGTTAGGCTTTAATATCTGTATAGGGACAATAGCTGATGTGAAATATAGTTGCCTAAGATGCTGCATGATTCTGATACTTACACAGTAAAGTTGTGCATCTGTTTAAGTAAAACAACTGTATGGAAGAATGTTGTAACCTAAAATTATGTCTGGGTTTGTTTGGGTTTTTTTAGTGTATTGCATTCAAAATAATATTGTGAAGGGGATCCAGGACAGACGTTGCTGAGAACATTCTCTAAAAGTGACACTGCATATAATTCTTACAGGAAATTTAGAAGGCCTATCTTCTGAAAAGTAGGAAAGCTTTAATTTACTTTCTAAAAATATCAGTAGTTAATTCTTCTTAAGATTCAACCCAACATTTCAATTACTCTAGAAGCTTAAGAACCTTAGCCAAATAACATACCACTAATTCACAGGGAAAGGCAGAAGTTCATGATTAAATCCCCTCTATAAGCCATTTTTAACATACTAGAGGTAAAATGAAATTATTGAAAGTCTAGTCCTTACAAAAAAAGTGACAAATTATCTTTCTTAGTGTAATAAATACAAACTGAAGTAACTAGAACTTTCTTTTGTAAAAATAAGAAAAAAAGATATAGGTATAAACTCAGAAAGAGGATACATTTGATAGCTGCCTGCTAGCTTTGAGAACAAATCCATCTGACCACAAGAGAATTATCAGACTGTGCAGAAGGAAGAGGGCAGTTATTCTTCATATGGTAGACTTCCCAGCCTTTACCACACCTTCTAGACATGACAAGTGTGTGAGATTCCTGTGCGAGTGTTGGGAGAAGCAGAATGCAATTAGCAGACATCCATAAAACACTCCAATGAAAGCCCCATCCTGCCGTTTCACACCTGTTGGACACCATTGCACTAAAACTCATCTGCCACCAGAGTGCTGATCCAGTGCACTGACAGAGCTTGGAAAATGTGTTTCAGTTATCTCCACAGAAGTGGTGAAACCAAACAAATGGAAGGAAAGTATCTGTGAATTATTCAGAATCTGCTGCCTTCCAGAAGAACAACCGTTTGTTTTAAATTTTTGATAGACTTACTTTTTACCTGCATAATATCGTATGAAGGTTTAACCACGTACGAAAATATTTACCAGAGCACTGTGAATCTCTGAAGGAAAAATAGAGCTATTTCTATAAGCCACAGTTTAGCAAGTAAATAAATACAAGTTATGGCTTTCAAAACCACTCAGGTACTACAGCATTTCAGAGTTTCCATCCTAAAGATGGTATGTGGCCCCTATTCTACATATATTTTCATATAGTCACTGAATTCAACAACAAAGTCACACAGTAAAAGTCTACTACCAGCTAGGTCAGAATTAAAAGTGCTTCTGCAAGATGCCTAACCCTTCAGGAGTTTCTGGTGGCCAGAAAGCTCTGCAAAGTATGACAAGACTAAACCTGTCCCTCCTAGGCAAAATATTCAGTTGAAGATGAGTGACTGAAGGGGAAAGAAGAATTGCTGTCATTTATTCTTAAAACACCTCTGCGTACGTCCCTTATTTTTGACCTTGAATGCTTGTATTTATGTTTGCTTTCTATATCTTTCCATATTCTGTGTACTTAACTCATGTTTTTATATGACATCTTGCACACAAAACATCTTCAGTGAAGCTTATAAGAAAATACTGAAGCTAACGTTATATTCTTCAAGTTGAAAAATGTATATTTTTAAACTTGCTTGTCATGTCATATACGACATATTTGTCATTTTGCAGCAACCACCATTTTAGCCAGCATTTGGAAGCAAAAATATGACCTTGCCTGTTTCAAGCTAGAGATCCAGTTCCTATAGGTGGGAGTTGCAATGAACTAATATTTTCTGTGTGTTGGGCACAGAGAGGCGCACTAGACTTTTAGCCATGAAAGCAAATCATAGTCAGAATGGAAAGCAGTAACAAAGAAAATGACTACTAATGCTCAGAAGACAGGTGATGAAACTTTTCTAGGGAAACTGGATGAAACCTTTCCTTTGTTAGTATCAATGGGAAAACTCCCCTTTGCCATAATACACTTCAGATTTAATCTGTTGCCTCCTGCCCAAAACAGCTCTTTCTGTGATCTCTGATTGTGCTCTCAGGAGGTCCTAAAGTTATTTGCATTATCTACATCCTCAAATACTCTGAGAAAAGCATTTGGTTCATAATGAGCAGAATTTCAAAATTTTAGCTGATCATGTATTTAAAACTTCACCTGAAGTGAACATCTGGGATTCTTAGCAACATTGTTTTAAAGATGTAGTAAAAGCCCCAAAGCCCAGCATTTCAAGTTCCTCACTTCCCTTCCTCCACCCCCAGAAAAGCTCACTTGTTTATAGCATGGCAATTTTTAAGCTAGATTTTCTTTCTTTCTTACCAACTATCAAATAAAAAGGCATTGTAAATTTTATTGTAGTGCTCCTAAACCTGACAGTGCAATATGTAAGGCACCCTCATAGTTCTCCACTTTATATATTATTTTTATGATGAGAATTAAGGGTTTTATGAGGCTGTAATTTCTGACATTACCATCTTTTCCTAGGAACTCAGTGTTATCCCCAATACACAGAAGAGAAGCTGCAACTTTTCAAGGTCAACTGAACATCTCAAATTAGGAAAGAGAAATGTGAAACAATGCCTATGTCCTCTACCCTAGCTGAAAATATTTTCACCATAAAATTACAAATACTGGCAAAGTTGTCGTATATTTGTGTGCTGTAATCCTAAAAGAGCAGGGGTGCTACTATGACTGAATAGATCCTCTCTGAAGCAACGGGTCAACAAAGTTAATCTGCTTTGAAGGTGGATGACAAAGATGGCTTTGAGGAAGAGAAGGTCACCCAAAGCACATTACCCCTGTGTATATGGACTAGGTGGTGTTCAATAGACTAGAAATCTCCACCTATTCCCCTGGTGTTTAGATTCAGTGCTTTAGCTCACAAAGCAATCTGTGCCTGAAATGTCATCTTCTTCTCACTTTTCCCTATACTGCAGGATCCCCTATGAAGACAGATTCTCAATACAGAAATAAACTTCATGCTAGAGAAATTGTTATTGTCAGGTAGTATGACATAATGACAATGGCTTTACCATCAATTCTGAAGTCTCCTAAAGGCACATAACAAATTCCTTTTAATTCAAAGAACTTACTTCACCTACTGTTTTGTATGTACTGATTAGTCAGACTAGTTAGATTGCAATACCTCTTTCAGTCAACACAACTTGTTCTACATGTAGCAGGATCCAACAGAAACTCTTTCTTTGAATGAATGCTTTATTATAAGTCAAACACCCAACCCCCAGGCTCAGATCACCTATTAATTCCATTAAAGAAACATAATTTGCACAACAAGGAATTTGCACAGCTAACCAGATTCCTTCAGTTTCTCCAAACTACAATATCTTTAGCAAAACACACAAAAATAGTTGCAATAGTGAGTCTGTGTATACCTGTATGTATAAATAGAACAGAAGTTGTAATCAGCACAATTTTCTCTCTTAATCTTGTGTTGAGAAAAAAATATGTATTAAAATTAAAAAGGTGATTTTTCAATCAGCAGACACTGATTCTGCTCACTTGAATTTGGCAGCACTCACTAAGGAAGTGAATCCTCACTAATAAGGACTAATGCTGGCTTTGCTAAAGCAGTAATTTTCATTTGAGGAACACAAAAGGCTTAATACAACATCCACTAAAATAAAATTCTTCAAAATTGTTGAAATCATGTTTGCTGGCTTCCAATATGTTTCTGTGCTCTTTTTATTTGATTTTGAAAGCATGCAAGCATCTTTGTGGTAAAAAACTTATAATTATTTTTCATAAAACTTGTATCAAAATCATTATTTCTAATATCTCAGAAGATTAGTGTTATTAATTTCTCAAATTTGCCCTAGAATTCTGTCTGTAATTTGTGATTTGCTTTTGTTCAAATAGCCATAAAAACTGAAGCAAAGGAAGACAAGGACATGCTGAAAACGTAACTAGTGTACTTCACCTTTGAGTTTTGACATGTATTAAAACATGGACTGCTTGCTCTTTTAGTGACAGCTTTAATCTTTTTGGGCAAGGTCTCACACCTACATTCTCCACAGAAGCCTGGTTATGCTATTCCTTTAGTGGAAATGAACTCTGAGACAAACTTATATGCTGCATATAATGAAAAATGTAACACAGAAACTACCCAAACCATACTTCTGCTTAGCATATAGGCTTGCAAAAAGGAAACAGGTTATTTCTGACCCTGATCTTGCATCCATGGAGGAACTGTGTGAGCTGCCTTACATAGCCTGCCTGTGTACCAGAGAACCATAGCTAAACAGGTACACTGTAAAGTGGTTCAGCGCAGCAGGACAGAGGCAAACCTTTTCTAACAGTGTTATTCCATAAGGCAAGTTATAAAGTGCCTTTCTTTTAAGAGATATTATCAAACAAAGCAATTGTTATATAAAATCTCTCCCAACAAAGGTACTTTTACCTGTAAAGGAAGCATGACCAAGGTAAAACTTAAACTAGGAGGTAAACATGGCTTTTCAATGGCAAAAGCTTTTTGAAAACCTTATATGTACCACTAAGAGCAAGACTTATTACTGAAAATCCTAGGTGTAAAGTCCCAGGACTAACACCTCACTTTTTTTGCATCCCCATGGTTACCAACCTAGAAATGAAAGCATCTGGTTGGTTGTCCTTCCAAAAGGTGTAGCTATTTTTGCATGCAACATGTATTTTCTTCATCCTTCATGATATATTAAAAATCAGGTTTTGTGGACTTTAATACTGCAGGGAACTACTGTACTGACAGTCCTGGAGACCATGGTCCTATATTAATCTGATTTACATATTATGTAGTAGTACCATGGGGTTTTATGAAATACTTCAGAGAAGAGAAATTATGGGATATTCATCTCAGTGAATATTGAGTTTTTGATTCAGTCTTTTAACCTGCAACCTCAGTCATCTATGACTGCAACAGACCATCTACAACATGAAATCAGTTATTGCTGCAGTAAATTTGACTTGGAGTTTTAATTATTTTAGTCAATATGTGTTATTTTATTTTTACTGTGATAAATCTGTGTACAGTTTACCAAGGTCAGCAAACTGAAGTGTTTAACCCGTGTTGTTCATTATTATTAAAACTTTTCTATTCAGCTGTCATTAACATAGACTAATAAATTCCTCTCTAGCACTAAATACACAGGTAAGTGGAGAGATTTAATGTGGGTTTTTTAATTACCTTTTTTTGTTTTTCATTATAACTTTTTCAAACTACTAGTACAACTATGACTACTACTACAACAACTACTGCTACTGCTACTACTACTACTACTAAATCTTAAAATAACATTTTTGAAAGAAGGAATTTTAATTGATTTTAAATCTTTTTGGTTATTTCAAATTTCCTGCTATATTGAAAATTAAGGTATTTGCAAATTATCTGAATTTTTCTAGCTGTCATAACTTATAAATGATCCCACCTGCTCCAATGAACACAAAACAGAAAGAAAAATATTATCAAATAAAAAAACATTGTAATAAACTTTTTCTCTAATGCAAACTGAAATGCAGAGACGTTTTACTCTTGCCTGAACTCATAAAATCCTTCATGTTATTAAGATATCTTTGGTATCATTTATATCTTTATTATGCTCCAAAGTATAGCTTTTTCTTAATTTACAGGATAATTATAAACATTGGATATATCAGTCTTAAGTTTGAAATATAAACCTGTAGATTTAATTGGAGCACACATCTTTATGACAAGTCTTAGAGCAACTCTGAATTCTTTGTGAGAAAACCCAGGATTTCTCACAGAGGCCTCAGCTGTACCTGGACAGCACAGTGAACAGTAAGAAATTTGGAACTATGCCGTGCAAAATTGAGTGTTCTGACTTTTGGTTTACTCTTGGCATATCTGTCAACATAAAGCAATCTTAACAACAAAGCTTTGTCAATCTAAAGCTTCATCCTCTTTACAGTCATCTCACATGATTCATGAAAGTTAAGTAGAGCAGTGCCCATCTCCTGCAGAGATCGGCAGATCTGGCACGGTAAAAGGAGGTCAGTCCTTATGGTTTGGAGAAGGTGGTCATCCAGTTATGGACCCTTCTCAGACTTTATGCTGAGAAAGAGCTTTCTCATACTCTACTGGCCATCCCATAATCACTGAGACTTTCATTCTCACTTATCTCTTACACAGTCCAAATGATCCTTGAATCAATTTGATTTTTTTTTTGACTCAGTATGTATTTCCATATTTGTTCCAGTATGTGTAATTTAGTCAATTTAAAATTTAGTTCATAATCTTCTTTCCCTTTCCAAAAAGGAATTTCTATCTTTCCCTAGTACTTAATAATCAATAACACTCACAGAAATATAGAATCAGTTAAAGAAAACAATGAAAAAAACTTCAGAAAGTGCTGTAGTTTCATTTAAACATTTTCTTATTCTTGAATGTTCTTAATTTTAGGTTCATTTTGCCCACATTCCCTCTAAAAATTTTAGAAATAAGAAAAGTCCATTTTGAATGGAATAAAATATTTTAGTCTTTCAAAGCAAAATAGTGGGAGAGGTTTTGTCCCAATACTTAGGGGTCCAGGCCAGCATGATTTATTTTTCAGTTAGCTCACTAATAGGAAGTCAGCCACTGCAGCATCTATATATGATTTTCATGAAAAAACATCTCATCTGCCAGGCAAAAAGGTTTTGTGAAACTCAGATTTTATTTTTTATGTTGCTTTTTATAATTTATGTTCACATAAAAAGTTATATTAATAAACTTAAACAAATACATGCTTGGAGAGGATTAATCAAAGCCTACATTATAAGAAAATAAATTAATAAATGGTAGGCACTCAGAAAACAGTGAACTGGTTGAGTCAGGTTAAATATATGGATTTCATCCTGCTTCAGGTTACTGCTTGCCTGAATTTGAAACTGTTTCTTTTTTAGTACAGGCTAAATTCAAAATCTCTTATAGCATAACAATGTCTATTTATTTTTGTACTGCATGACATAAAACAATAAGAGATGGGAGGTGGTGAAGGTTTGGACACAAATCAACCAGTCTCTGTGTCCTTGAGGTTAAATGCAGAACTCCTCTCTGTTCTTAATGGTTCATGGAGATGCCATATAGGAAAGATGTAGTAGTTTCTCTCTTATTATATGACTGCAGTCTTCCTTGTGCTAAGTGCCATAGTTAAAGGCTAACATTTATAACCAAGCAGTTTATTCTGGAGCTGGAGAAGTAAATCCAGCCAAAAGTAAAAAAAAAAATGGATTTGTGCTGAAAGTGCTTAGCCAAGCCCCACACTTCAGTTGGAGAGGTCCTTAAATGAGAATCTGCTCAGGTGCACACAAATATTTGCCTACAGCAGCTGCTCTTCACTCTCGGGGGTGTAACGTATAACTTATGCTTCCTCACATGTAGTACATGTCACTTTTTCAAGTGTGTTTATAGTATCCTAGAGGAAAGCCTTAAAAATCTGCAAGCCTCAGAACCCAGGAGTGCAGAAGCTTTAAAGGTTAAAACAATGCTTATATTTGTGAAGCCAAGGCAAAGGAAAATAAGCTTGTTTCCTGTTACGTGGGTGAGTAGTCAGAGAGTGATTGCTGTGATGTGGAAGCAGATATTAGTGTGAAATTTTATGGGCATTATAACAGAAGTAGATGTTATATAATAAGCTTCTCATATTTAGAAAATTCTGTCTAGTTTTGCTCTTTCACAGAAACACAAAAGTTTAAAATATACTGGTTCAAACAGGTCCTCAGTTCTCTCCCACTGAAATACTCTTCATGCTTCTCATTCAAGACAGAATTCTTTATGTTAATTGGATTGGTCATTCTATATATAAAATTTTCCATTCTGTGTGTTTCTGAAAAAAGAAGTACTTTCGGTCATCTAAAATAAATGTTTGATCTTTGTCTGACTGCAGTTAGGATGTTGTTACTAATTTCTTTGTTTTGGTATTTTTTTTACAATTTCAAACTTTGAGAATATTTTTAATTTGAAAAAAAGGAGGGTTTTTTTGATACTGATAGGAAGGCATCACAAAATTCAAAAGTACCGCTTGCTTATAAAGAAATAGTAAACATGAACATGTATGAAAATCAATCTCAAAACACAGATAAGCTTGTAGAACTTTCAGTTTTTTCGGGGCTAGAAAGAGAAACACCCTGAGACCTATTTTAGGTAATTTGTTAAATGTTGTCACTTGTTCCAGCCATCCATAAAATACCCACCCATATGTGAATTCTTACATATTAATTGGATTGAATTATGCAGCCAGCTGTTACAACAGCCAGAAAAAACACCTGTCCTTTTAATGACTACTATCAATAATCTTCCTTGCAGACTTTCAAGTAAAGTGAGAAAAGTAGTTTTTGTATAATATTTTCAATCTAGGTGAACCATTAAGAACAAGAAATCTTTGCAGAAACTTGTTCTTCTGGGTCTTTTAGTTGAGATGCTTCTACTAAACAGGCTCTGATAAGTTCCAAGCAATGAAGCTCCAAACCTTTTGAGAATCATTCCTTGCTAATTATCATTCAGTATGTTAAAACCTCTTCAGCTCACTCACCTTCACTAAATTAAAATCAGAGGCAAGACCTGTAAGAATTGATTGAACAGAAGCTTTTTCAGCCCTCAGCAGTTTTGGAGCTCTCTGTTCCCTGCCGTGATCATACAGGAGCAAGAGAAAGGTGTAGCTGTTATGAAGTTGTACTGATATTTTGTTTGTTATTTTTCTTTAGACTCTGTTCACTCCTGGAATATTCCTGCAAAGGATTACCACTTCCACTCAACTGTTCCTTTTTGGTAGCACTTTGTCTTTTAATGTTTCTCCAAGCCTGTTAATTTTCAACCTATTTGGACAGCCTGTTGGCTCCACTAAGTGAACACTTGAGTGTGATTTGACAGCAGTGAAATCTCTACCTTTTTTAAGACCTGAAGATCATACCCAATATTTCATTCATGTGACCAAGAAGGTACGTAAATATCAAGTGTCCTCTAAATTTTTTCTCTAGCAAAGAGGAAGAGGATAATAGCGACTGCAAACTTAATCACCCCAGATAATTTTCCACAATGATTTTTTTCCCTTTTATAGAATAAACTCCATTAAAAGATATATACTCCCTCTTCAAAAGGAACTCTAAGACTTTCCAGCTATGGATTTCTCCTTTCTTAAGGGCCACTGCTCTCCTATTTCTTTTCTGCCACTAAACACATTTTTGCACCCGTATTGAGTCTGGCTGAGATGGAATTCGTTTTCCCCATAGCAGCCCCCACAGTGCTTTGGTTTGTTCTGGTAGCTAGAAAACTGTTGATAACGCATGAATGTTTTGGCTACTACTAAGCAGTGCTAAAACAGCATCGGTGCTGACGCTCCAGTATTACATATACACACACCAGTGGGTTGGAGTGGGCAAGATCTTAGACGGGAACAGGGCCAGGACAGCTGACTCAAATTCATCAAAGGGACATTCCATACCATATGGCATCTCCTCAAAAATGAAAGCTAAGAGAAATGAGGAGGAAGTAGGGTTGGCATGGATTATTTAGGATGTTTGTCTCCAGGAGCAACCACTATATGTATTGAAACCCAGCATCCCAGGAAGTGGCTGGACATCACCTGTTGATAAGAAGTAGAAAATAAAAACTTTTGTTTTCATTTGCTTTCATGCTTTTAATTCATTAAACTGCCTTTATCTTGACCCACAAGTTTTTTTCCATCTTATTTTCTCCCCACCCCATCCTGCTGAGGAGGGGAGTGATAGAAAAGCTCTGTGGTCATCTGACATCCAACCACAAGGTCAACCCACCACACACGTGATTTTCCTATCTGTTTGATTCATATTACCATATTGCTTGCTCTTCCATGTTGCATCTACATGGTCAGTCTAACCAATTCTCCTAGCAGATGCTGACCTGTTGTTGGGTCAGGAAACTTGCTCCAAAAGCAGATCATTCAAGTATATTCTCCTGGAAGCAGGAATTCCTGTACAAGAAAGAGAATGTTTTAGGTAGCTATCATAACCTGTTGCATGTCCCTTTTTTCAGGACTCTTTCCTGCCTCCTGAAATAAACACATACCACTTTTCAATCCCACAAAATCGTTCTGTAAGCATTAAGAATTTTAGTTTTTTTTCAGACATCCAGTTCTCTTGAAAGTGTTACAGCCTATTAATTAGGCATGGTACTTTTTTTTTATCATTAAGTTATCAACTTTTACTGTCATTAACTATCAGCTCAGTACTGCTGTTTCTGAGAATGTTTGGTTAATTTGCATATATTCTGAATAAATGTTTTTGCACACCAGAGAAATACATACTCAATTCTCTTTTGCCTTGGGCAGACATAATCTCAGAAATGAAACAATTAAAAATGAGCATATTTTCTAAGACTTTATTACACTACAGAAGGGCTTGCACTAAGGTATCTTTACTATTTTTGTGCCAGTATTGCTGAATTGTGCTCACACACCACATGCTTAGAAAACTAAGTGAATAATCCACATTAGCATAGAAGACGTAGAGAATAGGACAAAGGTCAATGTATATTTCAGAACTCAAAAATGTGTATTTTACAACCCCCAGAGGAAACACATTTTTCTTCACTGGCTATTAACATCAATATTTATCTCAAAACTTCATCAAAAGTGAATAACTAAACACTATAACATTTGTTAAGGAGTATGTTGGCATGGGTCTTCCAACATGGAAATGTTAGTTCCTGGAGGAGAAGATAAAACTAGGAGGATACGGACCAAGTAGTTTTCTATAGTATAAAATGTTCAGTGTTTTGTTGAATGACCATTTGTTCAAAGGTTGTGGTGTAGAGCAATTCAATGGAAATCTGAGCTTGTTTTTCACATCTATACGCACAGAAATTTCCCCCCTTTCCTGTTCTTTTTTCCTCACCAAATACCATTTCTGTACCTGTCTTACCTTAACAGATGTTCTTAAGGTCATTGATTATGCTAAACAATTTGTCTTCTATAACTTTTCTGCAGAGTTAGCAGAGATAATTCTACTGCAACTTACAGTATCAGTAATACATTACTAAAAACAATGTCTAAGAAGGTTATTCATTCAATGCTACTTTTTACAGGGAATCTGTAGAAGGGAATTAAAAAAAAAATTGCTTATGTTTCTCTTAATTTCTACAAGGGTAGCCTAAATATTCACCTCTTTCTCACAGAATTATAGGATCATAGAATGGCTTGGGTGGGAAGGGACCTTGAAGGTCATCTAGTTCCAACTCCCCTGTCATGGACAGGGACACCTTCCACTAGACCAGGTTACTCAGAGGCCCATCCAACCTGGTCTTACACGCTTCCAGGGATGGGGCATCCACAACTTCTCTGGTCAACCTCTTCCAGTGATTCACCACTCTCACAGTAAAGAATTTCTTTCTAACCTCTAATCTAAACCTACCCTCTTTCACTTTGAAGCCATTCTCCTTTGTCCTGTCACTACATGTTCTTGTAAATGGTCCCTCTTTGGAGAGAAAAAAAGACTGGAACATGTGTTTCTCACTTTTTAGGAATTAAATTAAACATTTTTCTATTATTAATGTTTTTTCTTAGTATTTTTACAAAATGAACACGTGCTAACAAATGTAGGGAAATAATATATGAGGGTTATGAGACTGTATTAAAACAAACCAACACCAGAGTTTATAAACTTACAGCAAAACAACATCTTACTTTCAAAGTGGAATCTCACAAGCTGTAAAATTTTACTAAGAAAAGTTTCAGGTTTTTTATATTACTTTCCAACCAGATTCAAGCCACAATTTTACGACCTCCTTTGCAGCCAGCGAGGCTAAGAACACAGGGCATGCAGTTTTGCCACAGAAGATGATCCTTGGAGTAAGACCTGCTGATGTTGAAGTAGTGTGTAAATACATGAAAGAGAAATATTATTTAATCAGTCCTAGCCCACCATTCTGTAATACACCCAGTGTGAAGTACTACAATATCGGGGAAGTCTTTTTAAATCAGCTGGCAATCTGATGTCACAAAAATAAATGAAGATTTATATAATTTGATTTTTTATTTTCTTTATAATTATTCAGTGGAACTGAAAATGCTATTGTAATTCACACAGATTTCAAGTGTCTGCTTCAACCTTCTTATTTTAAAGCTATATTCTTATTCTTATATATTAGAAATAGTGTTTTTGAGAGTGGGGAAAGAGAAACAGGAAGGAAAAATAGAAAAAGAGAGTAAAATGTATTTGTTTCATTATATAAAAAGATAAAATATGACATATATTCATTAGAAAAGTACTCTGCTATGTTTTTACTACTGTATGAAAACTAGGTTGTTACTGCTTGACTCCAAGGAAAAATTATTATGCGCACTTTTCTCTGTTCTCTCTAAATATTTCACCTGTCAATAAATTCCATCTAAGCCTCTTTTACAAGGAGCATTATCAGTATTAGATCTTCTTTAAAATATTATACTTTTAAAATAAATTGTGATTAAAATTAGAACCTTTTTGAAGTGACAGGAATATTTTTAATTATGATTAGCCGATCGATATTTCTGGGAAGACTGGATGTTTCCAGTGAGAGAAAATGTGCTCCTATTTGTTTGCTCTAAGATTTTCCTTTTTACTGAGTGCATACAAGTTGTTAAGCAAAATAATAAGAGTAAGTTAAAATTGGGACCATACTGGGGGAGGGAGAACTCGTCTGGGTTGTTTTTAACCAAGACCGCACATGAAAATGTGATGTCTGAAATTTACTATTATGTTCTTCTGACATTTTGTTGTGACAAGAGTTAGGCCAGCTCTTTTGTTCTGTTTTCAATTCATTATCCACTTATGTAACTGTTTTGGGAACCAAAAACCATCTATTGTATTTCAGGACACTTATATTTTCTGAATTGTCATTGCATTAGTCTTTAATAAAAGTGCTGAAGAGTCAACCACTCACTCAAGAAATAGTATAAGTTACACCATCTACCCATCCTGCTGATCCTGAATGGGTATCTCACTGCAAGAGCAAGATGCCTGTGTCAGTGTCTTTGCAAATGCCTTTTAATTCATGCTTTCACTTCAGGAAGTGCTGAGAGCAGATTTTTTTTCTTTTTTTTTTGGTTCAACAATTCTAAAAGGGCAGAAAATAATTTGTTCATCCTGAAAGAATCGGTTTAAAGAGAAGAGGATCTGGTGATGTTTTTGTTGCTTTTCCAAGCTTATGAAACTTTGGAAAATAGAATTTGAGGTCGTGAAACAGAAATCTTTCAAATAATAAAGTAATAATTATGTATTTGGCTAGGTATTTGGGGTTTCTCACCTCTGATAGAGAGCATGCTAAGACAAAAGGTGTTATCTGGTGCCACTCTACATTAAGATGGGAAAAAAAGTCAGTAAAAATAATAGACCATGAATCTACTTCAGGAACACTATCATGATGAATAATTCAGCTGAGAAACCTGTGGTCTCCATATAGTCCTGTAAAAAGTGATCTGACAAGCTGCTTTGCTTGCTCCTCAAAAATTGATATGAAAACAGGTGATATTGGGGCTTTGGAAAGAAATAGAAATCATGAGGAGTTGTTCCATCTTTTAATTTGAAGGGCAGTGTTCAGAAGCATCATTTCTGACGTAGGCTGCTTTCAATCACTTTGAGACAGCTAGCCTTTCTTCAAATATCATGCTTTATAAAAATCCAACTCAGTTGCTGCCATCTCAGATCTCCTGTTCTTCTCTCAGTAAGTTATGTGTGAGGGACAGGAGAGGGGAAGACTGTGTTGCAGACATTGCTTTTCTTTTGTTGAAACTGCACAGCAAAGGTTACTTTTTTTTCTTAGTGAAAAAAAGGGGAAAGGAAACAGTATCTCCACCAAGGCAAAAAGTAGATAGATGATACTGAAGTGATATTTATATTTGAATTAATATAAAAGCATAAAATTTTCTAGTTGCAGAGGTTTACCCATCAGGACTATTAGCCCATCAGGGCTCATCCATGTTAAGTATTCCATTTCTGTAGAACAGCATCTAATTGTTTCTTGAATGATCCGTTTGTTTTGCCTCAGCAATAGTGCCTGATAGGCCATTCCATATGTTTATTATGTGCTAAATGAAAAAAGTGTTGCTAACATCTGTCAGAAGTTAGCTTCTCTCTCATTTCAATTAACATCTCTTGGAATTCATACGGGGTGGGAAATAGTTTTTCAAGCTGACATTTTGCACTCTCACTGGATTTCAACCTTCTTCAGCAGAGACCCTCTATCCTTCATTCTATCTCAGGTAATATTTATCATTGATCTACATACTTTTTTTCTAATACACTTACTATTAAGGTGCTAATACATAGATTTTTGTCAACACAAGCATTACGGAAATAAATTTCAGGTAAACACTATTTTGATTATGCTGACGCAAATCAATATAATTTTATTGAAATTAATGGAGCATGATGTTTTGAATTAAATGAAATTTAGCCTCAAAACCAAAATATTTCAAATCCATACAAGTCTGAAAGTTCAGAGTCTGAGATAACACATCATCTCAAAAAGTTTAAGAACAGAAAAAAATCATACAGGAATCTATGGGACAGTATGAATTAGGTCTGCAAGACCAAAAAAAAATATTAGCTGAACTGAATCAGAGTGTGTGGAAGAAAACTTCCTAACACAAGTGATAACTGAGCTTAGCAGAGGAGATGTCCTGCTAGACTTGTTGTTTGTGAACAAAGAAAAACTAATAGGTGGTGTGGTGGTCAGTGGCCGTCTTGGGTGTAGTAACCACAAATTGTTAGCATTTTCTATACTGGGCAAAATAAGGAGGGGCGCCAGAAGAACTTCCACCTTGGACTTCGGGAGGACAGACTTTGGCCTGTTTAGGACATTGATTGACAGTCACTTGGGAGTCAGTCCTGAGGGGCGAAGCAGTTCAGGAAGGCTGGATGTGTTTTAAAAATTAATTGTTAAATATTCAGGAGAAGGTTGTCCCCATGTGTAGAAAGACAAGTCGTTAGGGAGACAGACCAGCCTGGTTAAACAGAGAACTTAGGCTGGAACTTAGGGAAAAAAAGAGAATCTATTGACTGTAGAAAGAGGACCTGGTAACCTGGTAGGACTATAATGATGTCATAAGGTCATGTAGGGAGAAGATTAGAAGGGTCAAAGCCCAACTAGAACTTGATTTGGCCATTATAGTTAAAGACAACAGAAAAAGTTTCTATAAATACATTGGCAGCAAAAGGAGGATCAAACAGTGTCTCCATCAGTTGTTGACTACAGAGGGTAATGTGACAGTGGACGAGGAAAAGGCAGAGGTACTTAATGACTCCTTTTCCTCAGTCTTCAATATCAAAATCAGTTGTCCTCAGGATACCCAGCTCCTGGGAGCTGGAAGTTGGTGATGAGGAGATGAGTGAGGCCCCCATAATCCAGGAGGAGATGGTTAGTGATCTGCTATGACAATTAGACACTCACAAGTTTATGGGCCCTGATGAGATCCACCCCAGAGTAATAAGGGAACTGGCTAAAGAACTTGCCAAACCACTCTCAATCATCTACCAGCAGTCCTGGTTAACTGGAGAAGTTCCAGCTGATTGGAAATTATCAAATGTAATGCCCATCTACAAAAAGAGTCTGAAGGATGATCCAGGAAACTACAGACCTTTCAACCTAACCTCAGTTCTGTGCAAGGTTATGGAAGAAATCATCCTCAGTGCCATTACATGGCACTTGCAGAACAACCAGGGTATCAAGCCCAAACATGGATTTAAGAAAGACAGGTCCTGCTTGGTCAACCTGATCTCCTTTTATGACAAAGTGACTCACTTAGTAAATGAGGGAAAGTCTGTGGATGTAGTCTATCTAGACTTCAGTAAAGCATTTGACACGGTCTCCCACAGTATCTTCCTAGAAAAACTGGCTGCTCGTGGCTTGGACAGGTAGACTCTTTGATGGGTAAAAAACTGGCTGGATGGCCAGACCCAGAAAGTTGAGGTGAATGGAGCTAAATCCATTTGGCAGCCAGTCTTGAGCAGTGTTCCCCAGGGCTCAGTTTTGGGGCTGGTCCTGTTTAACATCTTTATTGGTGATCTGGACATGGGGGTTGAGTGCACCCTCAGTAAATTTGCAGATGATATTAAGTTGGGTGGAAGTGTTGATCTGCTCGAGGGTAGGAAGGGTCTACAGAGAGACCTGGACATACTCAATCAGTGGGCTAAGGACAATTGCATGAGGTTCAATAACGCAAAATACCAGGTCCTGCACTTGGGCTGCAGTAACCCTATGCAGCACTACAGTTTTGGGGACTGGCTCAAGAACTGTTTGGCAAAAAGGGACTTGGAGCTTCCGGTTGACAGCTGACTCAATATGAGCAGTGTGCCCAGGTGGCCAAGAAGGCCAATGGTATTTTGGCCTTTATCAAGAGTAGTGTAACCAACAGGACGAGGGAAGTCTTCATCCTTCTGTACTCAGCACTGGTGAGGCCATACCTTGAGTATTGTGTTTGGTTCTGGGCCCTTCACTTTAAAAATGACATTGAGGTGCTGGAGCATGTCCAGGGAAGGACAACAAGGCTTATAAAAGGTCTACACAACTTGTCTTAAGAGGAAGGGCTGAGGGAGCTGGTTTTGTTTAGAGGAGGCTCAGGGGGTACCTCATCACTCTCTACAACTACCTGAAAGGAGGTTGTAGTGCAGTGGGGGTTGGTCTTTTCTACCATGTCTGCAGTGAGAGGATCAAAGGAAATAGCCTTAAGCTGAGACAGGGGAGATTCAGATTAGATATTATAAAAAAATGTCACTGTTAGGGTAGTCAGGTATTGTAATAGGTTGCCAGTGGAGGTGGTGGAGTCACTGTCCCCTGAGGTATTTAAGAGGCATCTGGATCTGGCACTAGGTGATATGGTTTAGTGGTTTAGGGATTACAGTGATACTGCTGGGTTGATGGTTGGACTTGATGATCTTAAAGGTCTCTTCCAACCTTGATTATTCTATGACTTAACTGGAATAAAAGAAACGGATTTAATTTTGCCTTGATTTGCTCTGTCTGAAAGCCAACTTTTAAAACAAATAAATGCAGCTTTTAAATCCTCTACAGAGCTGCATGATGATGCTGTTAATTCCCGGTGAATGTTCAAATGATGTTTTCTCTTAGCAGCCTCAGAAGTTATTGGGGTAGTAAGTGTCTGACAGGGCTTACACTGCAAGACCCAGAGTCCCATTTTCTCCAGTTACCAGAGCAGCTTTATTAAGAAAATTTCTTTCTGATGTGAATCTGAATTGGGTTTTCTTTCTGTGCAGAAGTCCTTTAAACTAAAGGATTTAAATCTGTGTAGTAATACCAGAATTATTTCCAAAAGTACTTTTGCTGTCCAAAGACCAGCTTTCCACTGCCCAGCATTCTGCAACACCCTCACAGGAAAGAATTTCCTCTCAAGGTCTAATCAACTTATGCACGATGTTTCTTGGGGAAGATCCTACAGCTGCTTCCTCTTCAATAAAATGGCAGAAATACTCACCATACAGAAGATCCCACCCTATCCAACAATGAACAGTTATTCCTAGATAAGCACTGTGAAAGGAATACACGACTACTTCCAAATACAAGGAAGTGCTTACGAAACTAAAGTGAAATTTTGCAATTGCTCTGTAGAGCAGGTAAACTTCAGTGCATAGTTTCCAATCACTCAGACTTGTTACTATAAATATACATAAAATATTATTCATTTCAAAATGCAATTGAAGATGGAAGACTTACTAATGAAAATGTTTCATTTAATTGCAAAGGTATTCCACTAGTTACCCTTTCTCTATTTGCATGGTGTTTAAGGATTCTGCCCTTTAAGAGACTCTATTATCATTTTGTTCAATTGTATAACACAATATGATATACATTCCATATTTCTAGCTGCCTGCTATCAATAAAAGTTGATGATTCTTGTCTTCAGCTAGTAAAAAGTTTATTTTTCTAAAGTTGCCACCTTAGCTGAAATAACACAAAAAATATAAAAACATCTCTGGGATGTGCTGTCCTGTTGCAATTCAAGCACACATAGACTCCAGTAAGGGTCAGGACAATTCTTCCTTTAATTATAGAAACAGACATTTTTCTTTTGTTACCTCAGTCATGAGATTGCACCATTCAAAGATCTCTTTGAATAAGATCTATTTTTTCTCTCCGTTGAATAATACTGTGTATTAATTGGTCATAACATGAATGTGCAAGTTTTATGAAACACAGCGTTAAACTCTGTATATCATGTATGGTCATCTGTATGCTGTGCATGTTCTCTTACTATGTAATTAACTTTTTGGGAGAAGTCAGTGCATTGTCATACCATGATATCTTTTTTGCAGTTATTACTGTCAAAGGAAGAGCACGATACTGTCAAATTTAAGTGATTGTCTAGACTTCCAAGCCTCAACTTGTTCCATGTCAGAGCAAATTTACTGTTCAACCTCATTTCTAACACTTGTTTACCTGTTTTCTAGATGCTCAGGCTGTCATTCAAACATCACTTAGGTAAGAGACATAGTTCCACATTTAGTAAAGTACAACCATTTTCCTATAAATATTATGCTCAAGCAAGAGAGAGAAGGAATTCAGTGATTCATTCACTCCAAAGCTCATTCTGAAAACTCTTTATATTTAGCATTGTAACCCTGTGGATCTTTTATTTTTGTGTTGAAAGGCCAAAATAACAAAAAAGGAAAATATTTAGATTGAGCAAAGCTGTTGCGTAGACCAGCATCAGATGACAAATCATACTTAGAATGTCTTCCTTCCTCTTCTCAAATACATCGCAGAAAAGGTGACACCGGTCAGGATGCCCACAGGCACATTCTCTGTTTTAGTTATTGTTCATTAAATTTGAGCATGCCAGGGGACACTCAGCTGTGATGTGAAGGAAGGACATCTTATAGCTTCCTAGTTTAGGAGGCAATATGATGAATCTTATTGAGGCAGTTCTTTCCTGGCTTTTTTTTGCCCCCAGGAGAAAAGAATGGGTTAACTGGGTTAACTCTACAATCCACATGCAATAAAAGAAAAAGAGAGCTCTTTCGCCTTGATGATCAGCTGAACTGAAGGATTTCTGCTGTTTGTAGCATAGATGAATAACCAAGTCATTTATTACACAGTCTTTACTAATAGGAGGACTATACCTGTGATTTTTTTTTTTAGATTCCAGAAAGATTGTATTCCTCAAAAAATGTCAGAAAGTAAAATCAGAAATAAGATTCTTCAGTTACACAGTAAAAATGAAACAGGTATTTAGATCAGAAGCACATATTGTTGCTTATAAGGTGAATATTTTTATATTGCAATAATATGAAGAAAATCTAATAAAAAATGATAACAGTTTGTGATAGTTTTATAAGATAAAAAGTGGCTTAAAGGGTTGTGGTCTGGTTCTATTAAATACCCGAAATTATTTCACGAAAGGAAAATATATATTTTTTCAATTTTAATTAATGTTACTTGACCATTTAGACTTATAATTTATATTTATTCTATAAACATGATGTACGAAAGACCCTGACATGCTTCTTTAAAAGGTCTTTTCCAGATCACTTAGCATTTTTTGCTGTAGTAGGTATAAATTCATTTTACATCTGCTAACCAATAAGAAAATGTACTTGAAGAAGAAAGACTTGGTAACAAGTCCTGGCCTCAAAAAGTCCCAACCTCTGTGATTTCTGAACAGTGTCAGAATAAATAAGGCAAGGAAATGGCTCTGAGTGGAAGTTTAAAAGAAATATAGAGGATTATTAGATAAGATTTAATCAAGGCACCACTCTGAATTACTGGTTAAATGACAGCAAGACGACAGAGAGAAGGCAGTATTATTTCTGATGTTATCTCGTTTGGACATACTTGGTGCTTTTAATAGTTTTCTGCTAGTAAGGGTAAGCTAACCACAGCACAGTACTGTCCAAGGGAAAAAATATTTAGTGAATAAAAGAGCAAGGAGGAATGGAGAAATCTTTGGAAAAAGTAAGACTGACAATAACTTTATTTCTACACAGACCTGGCACTCAGGATATTGTTTCTACTGATGTCCCATTGCTGTTATACATTAGCAAAAGAAAGCAAAGATGTTAAATATCCATTTTATTTATTTATTTATTTATTTATTTTTACATTTTATTTTTTACATACCAAAGGAGATTAGACTGAACAAAATAATGTGGCTCTTCATGATCCACAGGCTGAGAACTACTGGTATAAAGCATATGTCTGTAATGTAGGACTAGATAATTTGAATTAGAAATGGTTTGCTACAGACCTTTCTTTGCAAGGTTAATCATTTTTGAAGCATTTTAAAGATAATTTCCAAATCTTATTTAATTCTTTTCTCTGATTTACAAAATGGATGGTATTTGTTGCCACGTCTACAGCTTGATTTAATGCCTTCTGTACAAAGAGTTTCATTATAAATGACCATGTCAAAATTAACCTCTAATACAATGAACTTCTTTTCCTGTTTGCCATCCACCCTCTCAATCAAAATCCCATTTATGTTTGTGCAGCATCTCTGTGGCAACTACAAGAAAAGCTTCTTGGAAAGTACCATGGCAGTTTATCCTTTATTTTCTTGCTGTCTTTTTAATGAAGAGCCCAACTCTTTTAGAAGTAACTAGAAGAGAAGCAGCCAACAAATGATTTATCTGGTCATCCTGAGATAGCCAATACCTGTATTTCAGGGATAGAACTTGAGGGAAAAATCAAACAAATAACTACCAGAAAAACTAAAACCAGAAAATAATCTTCATCAAGAGTACAGGAACTGCAAATCTCCCCATTACCATGTTTCAGCCATTATCATTAATAACTACACTATAAACTTAGAAATAAGGCTAGTAACAGCAGTTTCTTGGGTTCTATTCAGAACATGTAAATTTCTGTAATGTATAATATTTTAATGATTTCCCTTTTTTAAGTACCTTCACTTCTGGACAAAATGGTATATAACTTAACATTTCCAGTGTCCTGCTGGAAGAATCAGTTATTTTTACACTTCTTCTCCATGTGAAAAGTCATTACTTTTGCAGAGAACAGTTGGCATTTTCACAGCAGTGACTATTTTTCACTTGAGGAAAGTGGAAAAAAATCACTATATATTTTCTTCGTCTGGAAAGCATAAAAAATATGAAGTAGATCCCGTGCTTTCATTTTTCATAGAAGTTGCAATAATATGACTTTCACTGGTCTTCTCAAAAATTTCTTTGACCAAACTTACTGTAAAATATCTGTAATACATTTTTAGTTTTTATATCTACACTGTGGTAAAATAGTTAAACTATATTTTTAAAGAGCCTTTTGAAACATAATTGTTTCAAAACAGAGATGTTTTTATTAACATGTTTCTCACATACATAGATATTTAAAATATGTAAAATATCAAATGAGAAGCATCCAAAAGGTATGTTGCTATCAAAATGTAGTCACATATACAAACATGCAAGAAAATAAATACATCTCCCCCAGTTTAAATATAAGTAGTGCCTGTAAATATCAGCTTTGTCCAGTGAAAGTTGTATCAAGATTCTTTATCTGGAAACATCAATGTTAGGAGGAGATATGACTTCAGTAGTGCAGTATTAGACCTCAAGTGCTTTCTGGGCTCACTGTGAATTCATGAGTAGGTTGCATTTGTCCTTGCAAATTATATTCCTAATATTCATTACAAAATGAATATCAATCTGTGGCAACTGATCTTCAGTGATTTCCTTTCTGCTCAGGTTAGGTGAAAATAAGCTATATTCCTATATTTCTCTCTCTCTCCATATATATATATATTTCTATAGCTCCCTTAGTGAAAAGAGTTGATAGGGAAAACATTCTTCTTTTGAAATATTGAAATTGAAAACAGAAATAATATAAATAATCACTATCCTTATCTCTCAAATATTTATTTTACTTGATACCATTTTACCATCATTTATACTGTACCTTACCATATGGAGTGTATTGAACTCAAAGAGTGAAACATGAAACAAAAATTAAGATTTCTGGCCTAAATTTAAGAAATTTAACAGAGACAAATGTCAGATTTTGCACTTGGGATGAGGCAACCTTGGTGTTCATACAGACCGAGGAACAAGATGCTGGAAAGCAGTGCCACAGAAAGGGACCTGGGGGTCCTGGTCAGTGGCAAGTTGAATATGAGTCAGCAGTGCCCTGGCAGCCAGGAGGGCCAACTGTGTCCTGGGGGACATCAGGCAAAGCATCACCAGCCAGTCAAGGGAGGTGATTGTCCCTCTCTACTCTGCACTGGTGCAGCCTCACCTTGAATATTGTGTGCAGTTTTGGGCACCACAATGTAAGAAAGATATTAAGCTATTGGAGAGTGTCCAAAGGAGGGCAACAAAGATGGTGAAGGGCCTTGAGGGGAAGCCGTCTGAGGAGTGGCTGAGGTCACTTGGTCTGTTCAGCCTGGAGAAGAGGAGACTGAGGGGAGACCTCATTGCAGTCTACAACTTCCTCATGAGGGGAAGAGGAGGGGCAGGCACTGATCTCTTCTTTGTGGTGACCAGTGAAAGAACCCAAAGGAATGGCCTGTAGTTGAGTCAGGAGAGGTTTAGGTTGGATATTAGAAAAAGGTTCTTTGTCCAGAGTGTGATTGGGTACTGGAACAAACTCCCCAGAGAAGTGGTCACAGCACCAAGCCTGACAGAGTTCAATAAGCATTTGGACAACTCTCTCAGGCACATGATGTGACTCTTGGGGTGTCCTGTGCAGGGCCAGGAGTTGGACTTTGATGACATTAGTTGGTCCCTTGTAACTCAGGATATTCTATGATTCTATATTCCAGGATGTGGACATCAGAAAGTGGTTGGATCAAACTACTTGCTAATATAGTACCTGATCTTGCAAATCTTTTTCCATTGTGGAAAAAATAAATTGCTACAGTAGTAACTGACTGAAGGATGGAAAGGGAGAGAAGCTGCGTTAAGCCACTTTACTTACTGGTCTTGCAAAACATGAGCCAAACTAAAGAAACTTGTGCCACAGAATGGTTAAAGCTGAGGAATTCAGGTGTTACTGAGGCTAGATAACATTACTGTTAGAACAAATTGAGATTTTTACCTTTTTACCAAGACATCTTAGAAAGTAGAGTTTTTGCAAACAGTAATACACTTGAGAATGTGACTTAGTCTTACGCGTTACTGTGTGTGTATATATTATGATACACTTTTAACTGAATGAATGATCAATTAACATGTAGGACATAATCATCCTTAGTGCACAAGAAAAAAATGTACCAGAGGCAAGGCAGTGGCATGTGCAATTCTCAATCCAGGCCTTTTTTCCTTTATATCTTTAAATTTCCAAGCTAAATAATTTGATCATAAGTTTTTTGTGGTTAAAAAAATTAAATAAAAATCTGAATAGCTACTCACTTCATGCTTAGTTTTAACAAACATATTTTTCAAATACTTAAAAAGAAAATGTACAGGTAGATAATAGTTTTCTCCTTGATCAGTCTAGTCCAGTATTTCAAAAACTGTTTCTAATGAGTAGCATTTATCTGGTAGTCTATTTAATTGTTTCTATTTCATACATCAGTAAAACTCTGCTCAACTAAAAAGGTCATAACTTGAAAATGCAGTTGAAGAATATATATTTATATTCTTGCTTGCCTCTGTAACATCTTTCCCAATTGCTTTTAATTTCAGATAAAAAAATTTTGTAAATTTTAACAGAAATAGAAAGCTCTTTGGCTCGTTTTCTTTGGTAACCATGAAGCTGATACAACTAGCAGAACTTTCAAAGCCTTTTCCGTCATCATCATGGCTAGGCTTCACGAACGAAGATTTAAGAAGGGCTCTACCCACATTTATTACAAGTGCACTGTTGGCTAAAAAGGCCAATGCGAGATAAACAAGTCCGGTTGCAAAAGGCGCAGCAGAAAGACTCCTTAGGTGGTATCAACTAGACACAGTTACTTCTGCATTATCTTTTCTCCTCGAGAGTGATCCTGCATGTGTTCTCATAAGAAGTAACAGCGTTATAGATGGTGTGTCTCCAGACCTCCCGACTGGAGGCCAGAGTAGACCAGTTACGTTGATCAATATGGCCAAGGCTGAGATGTTGTTTCAGGGAGTCCTTGTATCTCCTCTTTGGGGCTCCTCTCATGAGGCAACCGGTGGCAAGTTCACCATAGAGCAAGATCTTAGGGAGGCGGTGGTCCTTCATCCTTGAGACGTGCCCTGCCCAACACAGCTGTGTTCTCAGTAACATGGCCTCAATGCTTGTGACTGCTGCCTGTTCTAGAACAGATGTATTGGTCACATAATCTGACCAGTGGATGTTTAGGATTGTACGGAGGCAACGCTGATGGATGGAAGCGTTCTAAGAGTCGCAGGTGGTGGGGATAAATGACCCATGATTTGGTGGCAGAATTATTTTTGAATGCAGGGGATGTTGCATGGTCTTCAGTGTGTGATTATTGATCTAAGCAGGTGGGCTTTTGTGCATGTGGTGAACCTAGATGATGTCTTTAGAATGTTATTGTTTTCGTCAAAACCTTCATCAAAAAGCTTTAGGTTTATTTTCTGAATTGTATGGTTGGTTACAGTTGTCTGTTTGTTTCACAGCAATGTGTTGGCATTCTAGATATGTGTCCTGCTCAACTCACATGCTTGTGTCTCTTAAAGCCCTACATTATTTCAATGGTAGAATAATTGTGGCTTATTAACCCTGCTTACTTCAGGCAATTCATTTCACTGAAATGAATATCATCCTTGTGGGCTGGGCTGTTCTATAAAAAGATTTTTCAAACATCGTTTTCTGAAACCAGAAACATAGTCAGCAGAACAAGTGTTATGCCTCTATTAAGTATGTAGTAGCATGAGCAGACCCAAAACAAAGCCATGGATATGATTATTCCCCACTCTTCATCTCTCTTATGCTCTAAAAAAAACAGTAAAAAGCATTCTTTATAAAGCATCTGGTATTTAGGCTCCATCCCTGGAGATTTTTAAGATGAGACTGGATGTGGCACTTAGTGCCATGGTCTAGTAACCACAGTGGTAGTGGATCAAGGGTTGGACTTATGATCTCAGAGGTCCTTTCCAACCTTGCTGATTCTATGATTCTGTGATTCTATGATAAATCTGGTGCTACCACAGGCAGGGAAAGGTAAGGTAATTTTCCTCCCTCTGTTGACCTAATGCTACACTAATCTTAAAGCTTTAGTGAAGAAGGTGTAGAATTAGATCCAGATTTAAGAAGAAAACACTTTGTATTGCAGAAATATTCTGGGTTTAAAAGAATAATCTTCTAAGATCAAAACTGAAACCACTTGCAACCTGATAAAGGAGAGAAAAATTCAAATTATAATAAATCAAAGACTTTATTTTTATTCCAGATTGTATTTAATTTGGCTAGAATAATTAGATTAAATTTCCAAAGAGGATTCTTACTTGTTCTTCAAAGCCAGAATCATTCATATACAAAATGTGAAAAGATTTCGGAAGTTCTAAGGCCTTTAACCTTCCTTGCCAAAAAAAAAAAAAAAAAAAGAAAAATTCCTTCTTCTTGTCAAGTGTTTCCTTTTTGAAGATAAAAAATTCTTTCTTGAAAAATCCCTAATCATTTCTACTTCGGTTTTCACATCTTTCCACCTGTGAAAATAGAAAAATAATATGAATATAGCAGGTATTACATATAATCTAGTGGTCCCTGCTGAAATAAAGAGAAACTTTCTGGCTCGTGACATATGAAAAAATCCAGTGGTGACGATCCAAGTTTTGTTGATTCTATTGAGATTGATTTCATGCTGGTGAACCATGGTATACTACAGGTTTAGGAACAATGATGAACTATAGCAACTTTTATTGCTATTCAAATCTACCTTTCCTACAGCCTTATGGGAAAGTAAATTATGTCCTTATTGCTGATGGTGGATGCTCATCTGAATAATGA
The DNA here is from genome assembly GCF_003945595.2 of Pipra filicauda. Lineage (NCBI taxonomy): Eukaryota > Metazoa > Chordata > Aves > Passeriformes > Pipridae > Pipra > Pipra filicauda. The sequence continues at coordinate 1,826,135 of NW_024104676.1, read as the reverse complement.
CCCACTGATCTAAGCACAACCTAGCCAAGTTCACAAGATACTATAAAACAATACAACAATTTCAAAGCAAGACTCAAACAAAAGAAATAACAAGACATTTCACCTATTTCCTCTGCTTGCTCCATACTTAGATAAAAATGGTATATTAAAGCTTTATCAGGAAATCTCAGTTTGACTGGGATTGGTCCAGCTATTCAGGGTAGACTGTCATCAATAGTAGGAATGCCAAGAGAAAAATCCAGGAAATCAATAGCCATAACAATGAGATAGTCATTGTCCTCAGTGAAGTACCCTAGGGAAGAGGCTCATACAAGTAAATGGACTTGAAAATATTCCCATATTTAGCCTACCTAATTTTCTTCTTCATTTAAACTAATTGTGTATAAATAAAGTAGCTGTTAAGACTAATTTTACTAAATCTACCCTAAATAGTCATCATTGATTTGCATTATATTATAGGTCGATGAGGAAAGGACAAATAGAAAGCATGGGCAGTGCCTAAAAAGCACCCAGACTTTCTGGCATTCCTTCATAAAACTGTGCTAAAATAAACACTCTCAGCAAGCACTTTGTATTTTAAATGCCACCTATATTGTATAGCAAGTTTAGATAAAGATCGAGTTTATTACAAGGCTCAAGAATCTTCAAAAAAACTTCTAGTTTATTTATGCAATACAAGAGTCACTTGAAAAGATGGCATTGTATCGAGAAAATACTTGTGGGTGTATATATAAAATTCAGAATTTCAGTTCTATAGGAAAGAAATGCTACCCAAACACAAAAAAATATATATTTTCTTTAGAAATCCATTAGAAATAGCAAAGAGAAAAAACCAGAAATTTCATGCTTAAGAAATAGCGTGAGAAGATGAGAGTTCCAGCTTTTATACTCATAAGGTAAGGTAACTAAGATGAAGAAATAAACACGAAGTATACACGTTACTGCAAATATATTTGTATATCATATATACAAACATAGATGTATATTTGTATACACACCAGAATAGCTGGCAACTTTTCTGCGGTTAGAAGTTTATGAATACTTCATTAGCTCTGCCGAGTGTAAGCAATTCAGTACAAAAATGTTGCCTGCTCATTTCTGTCTTTGTCCTGTACTCTGAAATTGCTATCTTCCATGGATAAGGGATATAAAAATTCAATTTACTATATTGGGAAATGACTGTTGGGAGTTATCAAAGATGCTATCTGTTTTGGGAGAAACCTTAATTGGCAAGAAAAGCACAGATATTGTAAAAGGTTTTCATTTAACTAACTGTGCAGGGACATCTTGCATAGTAAAGAGAAGCACCAGTAAATCCCATTGTCCCCTTCTGCACCACAAATGCACAGACCAGGTACTCAGCTCATGCAAATTAGTGAAGCTTCATTGATTTTGTAGAGATCATGCATGGGTAATGGCATTGTACTGCAATCTGAGAAAAAGTGGAGCTATAGCCCTCCTGCTTTCTGGGGCCCATAATCTTCACTGATTTAAAACTAGATTTCCCCATGGTTGATTAGTTTAGGGTACTGAAACCAAACTCCTTTACACAGGAACAGAAACCTATGCCTTCTGCTGAATTTTAATGTCTTTCACAGCCTTCCCCCACATGAAGATCTTACCCACTCAATCCCTGTGCTAGTCCATGCTCTGAAGATCCAGATCGCTCCTGACTACCAGAGCCCAAATAATTAATACAGTCAGGACATCCCTTTAGATGACTCACAAGCACTGTGTTTTGGAGAGTTATAGTCATTGGATTTAAAAAAAAAAAAAAAAAAAAAAGAATTATTTTACTCTTCTGTTTAGTGCCTTTTCTAAAAATGTTTGTCCTTTCACTGACACCTCTCACTTTAAATCTCTCATGCAATACATAACAGCCATTTATTACAGTGGAGGACGAGCTCATGGTGGTCTCATCCAATTTGGGCAAACTTAAAATACCGTTTCAGTCTCTCTGCTTCCTTCTACTCCCTCTTTTACCATTACTTTTGATAGTAGTGACTAAAAATGCTTTCACACATTGTGGGAGAGTTATAATATTTTTAAGGTTTACAGAATAGGAAATCTCCCTACACTGTTGTGTTTTGCTTGGAACCTCAATAGATGCATTTTTCTTCTCATTCTAATAGGAACAGTCTGCATGCTTTCCTTATACCCCTTCTCAAAAATACAGGGTTTCATGATGGGATTCTTATATTCTTACTGCCTAAAAGTGCCCCTTTAGCTACCAAATCAGATGAATGTCTAAAATCCTGTTCCATTTTCAAGAGATAAAAGAGTTAATTAATCCTTGGCATCATACATTAAATCTCAAACAGGATCTGAACTTTGAGAGGAAAGATGTAATTTCCTTCATATCCTGCAGACTAGGACTGTCAAATATTTACTAAACACCAATGCTACAAAGACCAAAGGTTCTCTTAACAAAATTTCCCATAGAGAAAACATGCTATAGTCACCTTTATGTTTGATTATGAACTTACATATATGTAATAAATTAAGGTGTAACCTACCATTTTAAACTTGTGGCAAGTGTTCTTTTTGTCCTTTACCTACCAGTGCCAGAAGTTTTGAAGATTAGTGAAATACCATACACTTCAGGCAGATAAACTGGCAGATGTGTCTGCAATCTTGGGCTTTGCATGTAGCTATTAGACTTTGCAGGATGCCATAAATTTTCTTTGGTTATCTCTAAAAAGAGATTTTCACCATTTCCCTCTACAGCTGTTCATCTAAAAGACCCCAGAAGTACTATTTAGAAAGGCAAGTGGGGCAATACTTATTTCACCATTTTTGACTGGAGCTAAAGAAATATTAAGTGGATTAGTTAACAAATTTTATTTCCTTTATATTAAGTTTTGAGTTCACCAAAAGCAGCAAAATCAACACTCCAGAATGAACTTTTGCTTACGAAAAGCTCCTGCCCCATGCACAAGTTGCATAACATACTTTAGGATACAGAAACTGCAGGGGAAAAAAAAGACCAGTAGAGATGATCAAAAACATCAAGAGCTGCAGGCAGCAGATCAGAGACTGAAAAAAGCGAGTAAAGATGGGTTTGCAAGGTGAAAACACACTTGACATTGATCTTCTGCCAAAACGTTGACGTGGCATGGGATCAGCAGGGAACAAGGTCACGAAGCAACTTGAAGTTTATTGACATGAATCTTAACCAGACAAGGACAACAGGTCTCTTTCATATGAATCATAAATGACTTTGAAAAATGCATGAATAAATAGCTCATGAGCATAATAAAGGAACATTTAACCTTTTAATTGCTGATTAAGGTCTACATCAGAGTTCAAATGCTATTATCATCAGAAATCTCTAGGAAGTCCTTTGTGATTGATTTGGGTGATCTTAGTCCAGACCTACTGAATACATTTTCATATTGTGAAAGTTAGTTACCAAATTATCAAACCAGCCAACATTTACTTTGAGTGTTTATTCATTCCCAAAGAATTTCTACAGAGATTCATACTGTGTCTTTCATTGTTTGTTCTGCATACTAATAATCCTGGTGATTGTTTGGATAAGACATAGCTGCATGTGGAAACTGATGATACTGTAAACTACTGCCATGAAACAGCAGGCCTGTGAGTCCCCTCTGGGACTTGGGGGGGAAAAAAAAGCCTTAAGCACATCTTTTTCTTTAAAGTCTATTCTGCAATTGCAAGTAACAAATGCATAATTGTAAAGATCACATTCCAGCCTCATAGATATCTTCCCTCAAGCAGCATCCTTTGACTTCTGTAGGTAAGTTTACATTAGCGGGACAAAAAGTTTACAATGCAGCATTTGTGTTACTAAAGAGATTTCAATTAATGGGCATAAGAATTTCAAAAAGGCTTAAGTAACACAAAATATAAATACCTTTGAAAGTCATTCAGACATAAGAGCACCAATAACTTAGACAATCCAATCATTCAGCACTAAATTAGAATAAAATCATAATTAAACCAACATAAATGAAAATTTTTGTTTCCAGATATTTATTAAATCTTCTTCATCAATCAAAGACTCTTGACAAGCTTCAAAAAGGCCTGTTTTCAAATGTTAATTCCATAGTTATGCCATTGATGAAGGGAAGGCAGATGATCAGTCTTCTAATTACATTTGTTTTTACAATGTAGAGTTCTGTGTTATGTGGAATTTGAAAGCATTCAAGGAATTACCATGGTAAAAAAAAAAATAGATGTTTTTGAGTCAATTATATTTCTCCATGCAAGAGAATTTAGTCTCAACAGCTCATTTTACAGAATTGAGAGATCACAGGAATGAGTGCTGTTTCTCTGATATCCAAACACACTGTTACATTATTGATTTCTTTGACAACAAAGAAACCCAATGGCTTATAAGGTCACTTACAACACCTTGCTTTTTGCAGAGATAACTATTTTTTTCCTTCTTGAAAGCGTCTGTAAGATCCTGAAATGTTGCAGGAAATAAGCTGCCTGTTACACTTAAAAGCCTGTGGTCTCACAGAAATTCTCAAAACAAGGTTGAGGGGGAAATGCAATGTTGCATATATTCTTTCCTTTGTCATTACAGCAGCTTTAAACTTTTCTGCCAAAGGAAAGTTTCCTTCATTATTAGTGTAGATAGTTAGATGTTGTAGTTTGATTTTCTTTCTAATCCAATTTTTAATTAAAAGAAAATCTTTTGACGAGAGATCTTCTATGTTTCCTTTCATCCCGGAATCTAACATTTTGGAAAAGATAAAGAACTAGATATGCTAGTAGGTTTTTATTCTTTTGTAGGTAGATTTTTTGCCCTTGTGCACCGAAGGCTCCTGTCTCAGGGAAATATATGAAATACTGATTTCTAAGTTAATTTATTGTTGTCTATTTATTTACCTAAATATAGATTTCTTCAGTTTTATACCTGAACACCTTCAGCTGTTTCAATATGACAATGTTCCTTATTTCCATTCTCAAAAAAAAAAATATTTTAATCAAAAAAATCTAGTAACTTCCCTTTCCACTATGCCCTTCTCATTTTTCTTTCTGTCATGGAAATCTTTGGCAAGACAAATTATTTTGTGCTTTTGAGTTTTCTTGTTTGTTTGTTTGTTTGCTTTTAATGGATTACATTACTTCTGTTAGATAGCTATTGAATTACGTAATGTGATACATCAGGTGAACAGACGCTTGTATGTTTTGTAGCAGCGTATGCTCCATATTCCCAATTCAGCTGGGACAGCCTCCTCTAGTTGTGGTCTGTTATTTTTGTTCAATATTTACACCTTTCCAGTGGTATCAGGGTGCCAGTCTCAAGCAGCCAGCAGTTCTCACACAGAGCATTGAAATTATGGACAGTAAACGTGCATGTCTTTTTCATCCCCAAGGAAACTTGTAAGATGTGTATATGTTAAGGGGAGAATCCCTGATGTCTGGCACTGCTGAATCCTAGTTGAAAGCCAAGAGAGATATTTCAGAGTTAAAACAAGTTAGAGTTTGTAGCAACATTGTATTCACTCACTCTAGAGGGACTTCATGCAGGTGAATGCATGAAGAAATCCTGCAGTAGCAATGAAAAGCATAAGCGAAATTGGTACAGTGATCAGTGACCCTAACATGTCAGGTCTACTATCTATTATTATATAAATATTCATTTACTACTGTCCATGTTTTATTGACCTGACATCAGCTGAAAGACACAAACTAGCACTTTTGGTTATTTCAGTGGAGGAGAGGATGCTCCTAAGATACGGATACAAAGATGACAAGCTCTACAGATAATATGAATAAAAGATGTAGTGGTTCCTGTTCTGGGGTGAAAGAATCTTTAAAGAAATATCTTTTCTTGTGAGAAAAACAGCTTTTCCTGAGCAGTAAAACGTTCAAAAGAATCCTGTCTTTTTGATTACTTACAGCATTTTGAAGTCACTGTTCCTACCCTTGTTAATCTATGTGATTGACAAGGTCTACATTTGACTGCATTTTTACTTCATTAGGCAGCTCTACTTTTCATTTTAAATAGTGAAACAAATCCATTGCCACGTAAGTATTTCAATGTTGTCACTAGACCTGTGCTGCAGCAATTTAAAACATCAGAAATACATGTGGGATTGAATCGCATTCTTCTGTTTAAAAAGGCCTGAGATTTAAAAACACACATAAAATTTAACCCTAAAAGGACACTGTTATGTGCATAAATTACTCTGGCAAAGAGGGCAGAACCGTGGATCAGTAACTACTTGGTTTATTATAATTTGTTATAATTTAAAAGTAGTCTGAAGAATTAATAAAATAGTAGTCATTGAATCATAGAACGGTTTGGGTTTGACAGGACCTTACATATCATCTAGTTTCATGGACAGGGATACCTTTCACTGGACCAGGTTGCTCAGAGCCCCATCCAACCTGGCCTTGAACACGCCTAGGAATGGGGCATCCACAGCTTCTCTGGGAAACCTGTTCCAGTGTCTCACCACTCTCACAGTAAAGAATTTCTTCTTAATATCTAATACAAACCTACTCTTTTTCAGTTTAAAGCCATTCCCCTTGTCCTATCACTACATGCTCTTGTAAATAGTCTCTCTCCATCTTTCTTGTAGGATCCCTTCAGGTACTGGACGGCCACGATGAAGTCACCCCAAAGCCTTCTCTTCCAGGCTGAACAATCCCAATTCTTCATAGGAGGTACTCCATCCCTCTAATCCTCTTAGTGGCCCTCCCCTGGACTTGCTCCAACAGGTCTTTCCTGTGCTGAGGACCTCAAAGCTGGATACAGCACGCCAGGTGGGTTCTCACCTGGTGTGTCATCTTCTTAGATCCATTTCATTGCTTTATCTTGTGCCTAATTCCTGATGGATTTACATGTTATCCCATGAAATTAACATTCAAATGATTGGTGTTAGGAAATCAGATCAGTCAAGTAGTAGTTTTAGTATACTTTTTGAGTATCCAGAAATGTCTTCTTATCCAACCACCCTGACGCTGAAAATCTGGACCTGAACTACTGTAAAAAAATGCAAACCAACAGATTTTTGCTTGATATTCAGGTTGAGATTGGTACATTATTGGATGTGTTTTATCATAAAAGCCAGCATAGGACAAAGTAGAACAATCATACATGTATAATTCATCATGTACTATAGGAGGAGATGAGTTGCTCTAGCAGATATTGCTCTCTTGCCATTAGCTGTGTAAAGAGTCTATCCAAATATCTAGGGCAGATACTCAGACTACTCAGTTCAAGTCCTCTCACTTAGTAGGTTAAATATGCATTCATCCTCCTCCTCCTTCCACAAATACAGAAGTCATGCACGGCAGCACAGCTGCATGCCATTATATCTGCTGCTGCTTTAGACTCTCTCTATTGAGACTGTTTTGGCTTCCATGACATGCTGCATCATGTGCTCCTGAGCACTCTGCACCCGCCAGCTGAAGGTGTATTTTGCATCCTTTTTCCTTTTCAAAGTGGCAAATAGTTTTTCAACCTTTGCAAGCTTCAGTCTTGCAAAGGTTGAAAAACCATTTGCCCCATTGCAAATTCTAATTTCTTTGTGATGGGTTAATCTAAAAACTAATAATGTTTTGTATCATGATCTCAATCATATACTGCACCTTCATTGGTTATATAAGTTGTAAGACTAGAAAGACAAGACTGTGTTTTGTTTTGGACACAGGACATCTTCTGTTTCTAAGATGCATTTTTCACATCTTAGCATGAGTAAGAGAATGGACCTTCTTTTCTGTGAGAAAAGATTAAAAGAATTTGGTTTCTTTCAGTCCTTTATTAACTTTATTAACTTTGCAGTTTAAACATGTCTTAGGGATGACATTCATATTTTGGTCTCTCATAATCAGATGCTTGACTTTAAAGGATGCTTGCCAGAGCAAGACACTGTATCCCCTAAGGTGTTTTAGTATTCTCTAAACTGCTACCATCAGTTGTCCGAGGCTTGCTTACACTGTCTCCTGCTGGCCTGAAGTCTCAGCTCTGATGGGACATTTAACTGCACTTTTCTTCTGCTTTTGTATTTAATTTCTCAGTCAGTTTTATTCCTTCCTTTTATATCTGAGATATCCCTTAGAAGCTTGGAGCCTGGAGAAGGTGTAGTCTACCAATGACTGGACCTATGTGTTACTGACAAGCTCCAAGACACCTTCTCTGATGTGCCATGTACTGCTCAAAGGGTGTCATCATCCAAGCTAAGGTTACGGCCACATGTGTGCTGTTTCTCAGCAGACACAGGCAACCTCTGCACATACAGAGCAGATTCCACCTCATTCAGCTCAAGCTGATGGCTGGCTAGCATGGCTAGTAGGTCACTGGGCCTACCTTATGAGGCTCAGCACTAAGGTAGTATAAGCACACAGCTTTCTGCCATTCCAGAGCACCAGCAGAGAGAGCTCTGCACAGAGCAAAAAGCAGTGTAGACATAATCCTGAGCCTGGAGTAAATTCTGAGACAGAATAATGCTTAAACTGCCCTTGAAGTGTGGGGGCTGCTCACACTGAACCCCTTCTCTTCCCTTCCCAAATCTGTCCATGTCTCCAAGCAGCAGATTCCCTCACTAATTTTTCAGTCAGTGCAGGGCAGATCACTTTCACAATAGCACTTACCCTTAATTCAACATGTTCTATTTATTCTTTGGACAACAAGCTCCTGTGGCAAGACTATACTTCCTAATTCTGTACAAAATGGGGATTTTAATGATGGGGAACAAAATCGACCCCTAAAGAGCTGTTAGCCATAATGTCCTTTTCGAAGTGGTTATTTGTCATTCACAGTAACAGGTCTACACAATTAGCATGTGATCATCATGCATTTAAAAATAAAGATGAGGGAGGGGACATTCTCGTCCTGATGGAAATTGCTCCCACTTTGTAGAGTTTATTGTTATCTTGATTGCAGAGAGGTTACAGGCTGCGGCAAAGCTCCCAATGAATAACCCTTATTATGTATTACATGCCGCATGATTTATGCTGAACATGGCACCTTATGATCCGTATTTCCACCATCCTTTCATAATGCTCTTGTGACTTAGCTTGGTTTGTCCTCTCTTTAACCTTTGTATTCAAAACATATTTACAAATATGCATATTTTACACATTCATATGACATCCTGCCCTGTCGCCTGCTGGCTCCACCTTCAAACGCTGCTGGAAGCCCCATAGGTTTTAATGCAGTCATGCTTTAAAAACTATAGTAGCTATAGTTTTTCTTTCAGTATGGACCAAGGATCAGGATGAAAAAAAACCAAAACTATCATAGCACTGTTCTTCATGAATTTTATTCATACAAAAGCTGAGAAAAAAGAGAAATAGATCAAACCCATTGTCACTACAGTTTAAAGCAAAATAATCTGCACTAGTCCTCCCATAATTATAGTGGGAGGAAAGGCTAATGCATATTAAACAGAATGCTTCTTGAAGATAGGATCATTTAGCAGTACTGATGAGCAAAAGGAGACATAGTAATGTAGGAACAATTCCTTCAGCTGTAGTTGTTTACATACGTTGTTCAAAAGGAATGCATTTTGCTGAATGCCAACAAAAACAGAATGTGACTTTTACATTGAAGACTGTGTATATTCTTGAAGATTTTTTTTTTTACAAGTTAACTTTAAATGTTTCTTAGCTTTCTGAGTCATCTAACCGGTTTAGATCTTTCTAAATCCTTTTATAAGACACTCAAAATTAGATTGATGGAAAGTGCTACAGACAAGCCAGGTATTGGTATCAGAAGTAGTAGTTTTGGAGCATCAAGCTGCCGATCTCTTTTTTTTTCCCCCAGAATGTCTCCCAAAGAGCACTATACTATTATCGTCTTGATACACTTGTGGTGTTATATCCAGAATTGCCTTGAGTGAGATAAACAAGTCCAGTAAATATACATGCAAGTCCCTTTGCCAAGCCCACTTGCTTTTAAGCCTGTTTCTGCCTTAATGGGATTCATTGCTTCCCTAAGCAGCCTTTGTAATTTTCAGCAAGGTCCTTTAACTCATTTAATGTGCAACATTTGTTCATGCCTAATTTGTCTGAGCCAGGCCATGTTTGTGTTTTCCTTGAGTTGCAGAAAGGTTGATTGTGAGGGTGGAACTGCCTGCCTCCAGTGAATATATTTCTTTCCGAATTACAGTAATTACCGCAGGTTTCATTTGGTTGGTGCTCCCCTCCGTGCCCCTCCTTGACAAGGTTAACAAGCAGAAGGTAACTGAACATCAAAAGATAAGTGCCTGATCACACAGGCAATTGTTGACAGTACCATTTCTCTGGCGATGGTGATAACGTTCTCTACTAGATTCTTCTGCAAAGGCACGTAGGAATTACATTTGCAACCCTAAGGATAACTGTAGATATCAATAGATCTACATTACACCCATCTTGAATACTTAGGAATATGCTTCCTTTGCTGAACAAAGACAATAGATAAAATAAAAGGTCCAGGGTTTTTTTTTCCCTAATTTTGACCCTCGTTCCCCACAACTGACTTTTTAAAAAAAATTATTTATTGTAGAAAACATTAAAGGAAAAGTGATAAATTCCATTAAAATCTTTGTATTGACTTAGCAGAATAGAATCTTTCTTGCCTCCCTTTTTGTCTTTCTGAGTATGTATCTGTGTACAAATATATATGCATCTGTGTATTTAAATATTCACCAGGAATATATACATAATTATATCTTCATATATTTGTATATGACATCTCTCTCTCCTTTTCTTTGTATATACGTATATGTATCCAGAAGAGGGAAAGGTAGGATTCTGATTTGCCTTAAGAAATACAGAACTGCATTAGAAATCTGATTTGCCTTGAAATATTCTGAATTAGTTCCCTCATAAAGTAGCTACAGCCATCATTGGCCATCTCAATCTGCAGTTGGTGACCTCGAAGTCTTAAATGTGAAATTATGAAAGAAAATCTACCTTTTAGTTATTTTCTCCTGGTGACAACTCAGAACAGATATTTTAGCTTTAGCATAATTTTGTTTGAAGTACTTCCCTCTTAAAATTTCTCTTACAATACCTCATATCACCAGGCCATTCCATGCTTAATGAACTGGAAGACTTAACATCAAGAACTTGTTTTCTGAGGAGAAAGGGTTTGTATTTAAGAATGTCATAAACATCAGGTATCTAAGTATTCTCTATTAATTACCTCAAGGATTCAAACTAACCAGTTCTGTGTAATTCCTGTCACCCAAGACTTTTATAATGGCTACCTTTACCCTATTTTTTCCAAGGATTAGGTCACCTCTTGGTCACAAACATAGTAAGTTGGACTTTTAGAATTATTCATATTCAGACAAGTGTATCATTTCTGCAACTGTGTGACTGAATGTTTCTCATACATGAGTTATATGCTGAAAACTCTCAGACATGTGAATGGCATATTTGTAACTCTCCTATTATGAAATTAAAAATCTTAAAAGCTTATCAATAACTTAGAAACTGATTTCTAATCTGAACTCATTGACTCATGTTTTACAGAGAGGTAAGTCAAGTGACTTCCAGAAAGTGACATTTGACTCACCCTAGTATGAGAGGCATAAGAGATTCCTTGGTTTAAACAGATACTGTCCTTCAGAGCATTTTAAGCATGTAACTTTATGTGCAATATGCTATCAAATATTCTAGGAAATATTTGTTATCTTGGAATTTTTGTTAGATGTCACAAAAAAGAAAATTAACACGTAAGGGAATAGCATTTTTCACATCTTAGCATGAGTAAGAGAATGGACCTTCTTTTCTGTGAGAAAAGAATTTGGTTTCTTTCAGTCTCATTCAATGTCTATATAAATACAGATGCTTCTCCTTGAGCTGGCCCAGTGTAGGTCCTATTAAGTGGGGAAAAAAAGCAGGCTCAGCAGTTCTCATAGAATTAGATTAAATAAGAACAAGTGTTGGTTTGAACGCAAGCTGAAAGACTAGGCCACAGTTTAAAAAGGAAGGAATATTTTGTGCATATCCCAAACACTATGACTGCAGAGGTATCACTTACCATACAATTTTTGACCCATATAAGAATGTAGACAGACCTGAACAAGCATTTTCCTGCCTGGGGATAAAAAAAAAACCAACAAAAAAAAAAAAAAAAAAAAAAAAAAAAAAAAAAAAAAAGAAAGAAACCCCTCAGATTTTTTAAATATTTGCATTACCAAAGTTTAATTTGTTTATTAAAGGGTTTCAGGTCTAGGTAACACCATTGCTGATTTTCATGTGACAGGTGAGAAGTGGACTTGATCTGACAGGCTTATGGACATGGTGCAGATCTCTGTGCCACAAATCCCCCTCCTATTCTGTTGCTCTCTCCTGACATGCGTGGAGTCCAACCTCAGCAGAAGGAAGATTCGATGCCCTTAGAACTCTGAAAGCAATGACTGTAATATGTGGTGTAATGATTGTATGAAGAGCCCCAAGAAATGAGTGGCTAACAGGTCACTATTAGAACAGTGAGTAGCTTCACTAAGGGTGAACACCACTCTGTAGTAAGGATGTTAATTAACTCACTTGGGAGGAATGGACATTCAAACCATTTGCCTGGGACAATTAAAGCACTCCCCAGTCAAAGGACCAAAAGTAAAAGCCAAAGCTCCTTTTTGCAGTCTGTGAAATGAGGTCAACACAGCCAGGAAAGAAATTCAGAGAAACTAAAGATGCCTAATTTATATGCCTGAAGCAGAAAATTGTGAACATCCCTGTGGCGAGTAACAAGAATGTGTCAATGCTATTCCACAGTAAAAGCATTGTTGACTGCAGAGCTGCAATGTAAAGAAAAAAATAACTCCATAAAAAAAATCCTACCAAAAGGCGGAAAATTACTTTTTTTCTATCAACAGGTAAATTGTACTTTTTTGATAACAGAGCATACACTAGAAGAAACTAACATAGTGTACAATTCAGTCAAGCTCACAAACTTCAAAGCAAAACTTGTCCTCTGTCTTTTACAATTTAAAAGAAATCCACATAAATTCCACCCAAAAAGCCCAAACCTGGTTTTGTTTTGATAAGGAGACAAAATTAGAGTTAAGCAACAAATTGTGGAACATGTGCTGCAAAAAGAACAAATTCTTCAGTAGCAACAACCTTTACACAAGGAAACAGAAGAGTATATTCTTGTGGGAGGTGACAATATTTATTTTAGATCACAATATTCTGTTTAAAATCATTACTTGAGAAGACAGAGAGTGGCGGAGAGCAACCCGATTGAGATGTGTTGGCTGCAGATCTCTGAGCCACATGCTCTTGGAGTCAGACTCTAATTTCCCAGTGAGCACTTGTACTGCCAAAAATATATTATACAATTTTATCAGTACGTATTTTCTCCCACATCTTTTGGCTTAAGACAGTCCTCTTCATATAATACAGTATTATTGACACACAGAAGGCTTTTCAGGTCATGGGCTACTGTTGATTTACATGTAGATTACTAGTCAGAGCTACACATGCTGCCAAGCTCATTTTGTTCCAGCTGAAGAAGAATATTTCTCAGACTTTACTGCAAATTTCAATGGGTTTTCATTTTTGTAAGAGGTCAGGTTTGATATTATCTTCTGCTTATAAGTATGTTTAAACCCCAGCTAGAGCTTTACACAGTATCCCCTAACGTCCCAAAGGAAGGGTCCTGAATGTAAGAACTACAAAGACTGAGAAAAACTAATGCTTCTTACCTTTGCTTTGAGACCAGTTGAACTGGTTCCATGGAAGACTCAGCTGCTTGAAATATACAGAAAACTAGAGTGTTTCCTGGAAATGCTAAATAACGTATTACTTCGCTCTGTGCTACTGTGTGATTCCCTTTAATGAGTATTTTACAGACAGTGTTAGGGAAATCTTGATGGCATTCTTGCTTCATTTCAGACTAAACTCCAATTGAGTTTCATTTTATCTGGAACTTTCTGCTTACAATGAACAACCTTTTCACGTCACAAAATCTCTGAGTTTTTCTTGGATTATCTGCCCTGCACCTTGCAAAATAATGATCTGTTTCATCCACAGTAGTTCATTGTGGTTTTATTTCTATTTTCACTAGTGCATCCCTGTGGAAGAGGAGCACTAAATAATGGAGACCTATGAAAAAGACATTATCCACATGTTGTTTACCTTGTAACTGAACATTTAAATCAATAAATCACCTATCCTTCCCAAACCTTCCTTTGCCTTCCCAAACCTTCCCTTCCCAAACCTTCCCAAACCCTCCCAAATCATCCCAAACTTTCCCTCCCCAAACCTTCCCTTCTCTTCCCAAACCTTCTCTTTCCCTACCTCTGCCTTGCTACTATCTTTGCACAAAATTAAAAGTCTAGTTCATTTTATTTCAAGTCTCTCCACATTTGTGCCTGAGATTCAGAGATATATAATACTAGCTAATGGCCCCTCAAAACAAGCCATAAGGCTTGACCCCTGCAAGCTCCCTCCCAACACAGCACTGTATACCTTCAAGTGTTTATTCTGTGAGATGAGAGCTACAAGGGCCACACATTACCCATCCTCTGCATCTGGAGTGATTTCATCACCCAGAGTGGAAAGACACTGTCTTCTGATGGGGTCTAGAGTCAAGGATTTTTACGTGCTCAAATACATTTAGAGAGAGATGCAGAGGCATTGCAGCAGCAGACTCAGCAGCCAAACCCAAGTGACCCATTAAGTGTGAAAGGGTTTTTGCCTGAAGAGTTCAGGGGTCTCAGTGGGTGAACTGTTGAACAGTTGCACGCAGCAGGTGGCCTGTCTTGTTTTTAGTGAGCATCAAAAAAGATGCTAGGCGGAAAAAAAGCCCTTTTAAACACTTGAAATATGATAACAGTCATGGGGGGCGGGAATCTATATGCATATGCTACTGCCTGTTTTTATTGCCTGTAGAAACAGGCCCCACTAGAGAGGCCATACAGAAAAAGAACATAGTTATCTTTTCTATAAATTATCCCTTCCTTTCTAAGTCTGCACAATTTGATTTGATGTATTAGATAGCCAGAAGATAAAGAAGAGCTCGAGAGACAGTGGAAGTTGCTCGATCTCTGTTTCTGACTATACTGGTGTTCTGGAAGTGCAGAACTAGCTCTGTTGAATAACTTTCTGTCTATTAATTACGAACAGACCTTAAAAGAGTGGGAAAGAATCTACTTAAAAATGGATCTGCTAAAAACTGCAAACAGTAACCTTTAAGTATGCAGCATTGCTGCCAGTATTAACACAAGTACTGTCTGAATTCCCAAGATCCTGATGAACTTATTTAACCATACATCTATATCTGTGGCAAAATTAAATATATTTCAGTACATATGCAAAGCACATCCTGTGGAATTGAAATGATATGCAAAAATCCAAAAATGTGTGTACAAGCTCATAAAATAGACAGAAAAAAAAAAGAAACCAGAGAAACCCATCGCATTTTCACTGTGCAATTCTGCTGTCCTAAAGAAAACTCAAGGGCAAGTGGCAGTCAGAAAACATTGAATTGATTAGCTGCAAACCTGGTTTCAGGAGCTCTCACGTGATGGCAGACATGACAGACATGTCAGACAGGGAGGGCAGAGGGTCTCAGCAGTGCCTGTCCTCTCAGAGCCACCTTCCTCTGTGTTAGTAATGTTGAGCTCCCTGGTCTTGGGCCAATACAGAGAGACTTCATAGTAGGCTTGATACTTTCTGCTTAACAAAATCATAGACTAAAAAGACTTTATCTCTACTGAAGCAAAAGTGATATGTTATTAGCTTCCTTGATTTAACAGAGTATTGCAAATCTGAGAAATAATTGCAACTGAGCAGTCTTAGAGTTGTAGTTGCCTGTGGTGAAACTAAGAATTTTTACTATATTTTCACAAAAGGACTTAGTTTGGATGTCCTATCTCATTATAAAAATCCACATATTTTGCTAGTGAAGGAGCAGATAAAGTTTTATAGTTGGTTCCAAGCTGGAAGACACAGAAACTAGTAGGTACTTTATTCATAAATTTGAGGGAAATAAGGAAGAGATGATGGGGCAATGGGGTTTCACCTTATTTAAGACTTGTCCAACTGTCATAACCTAACTGATCTAAGAGTCTCAAGACTAGCCTGATTCAGGTATTCAGTATTACCTCTCTTCCCATACTGGGAAAAAGTGTTTTAATGTCAGCATGAACAGTCTCCCCAAAAAACTATAAAAAATGAGCTGATGTTACTTTGGACCATCTCTCTGAGCAGAATAGATTTTTAATGAGGAATACATGATTCTACCTCAGAGCCTATGAACTCCCACTTGCCTTCCTTCCCCTCCTTCAGTTACATGGGAAGGTTTGAAGGAAGTAAAATAAGTTACAGTCACGGTTCCGCACTGACTCTAGTATGTCCCCAATGTAAATCTGCTAAGTTTGTATTGTTTTGGGAAACAAGCTAAGACTGCTTTCAATTTTGTGAAACACTATGCAAATAGCTCCTTCTGATCTTGGAGTGGCAGACCAGTGTGTATTTGTTTATCTTCAGGGGTCTTCACTAAGTAAATCTGGCTTATACTTCATTACTGTTTGCTGTCCCTTCTGTTGCTGTTTACCCTCACATTTGAAAGGAACCTGACAACTGAAAAGTTGAATTTGCAATTGGATTAGTGCTATGTCCCACAAAGATAACTGAAGAAATCAATGACAGTTGGACCTCCCTCTGAGAGCTACATTATATGCTTCATAAGGGCTGCTTTAGAAGATTTATTTGTGCATCATCCATAATAACTCTGCTGTGCTGGTTATTTCTTCATGCACTGACTTGAGGTGTAGCATCTCACACACATGGAAGTTTTGATTTTTAAATTAAATAAAAAAAATAAGGCATTGAAATTTCTTGCATTTGGAGATTAAGTGAACTTCTGTACATTATAAGTAATAAATTAAGAAAACTGAGAACTGTAAAATGTGTCCTTGGTTTTTGGAGGCAGTACCAAATGACAGACTACAAATGTCATTATATCTTTGAGGGAAAAATTTCATTTTATTGCTTTCTCATCATACATGACAATGGGAAATAAAATCTGATAGCAAGACTATTTTAGGACTCTCATAAGCATCAGCAAGGATTGTTTGAAATCCATTTTAAAGAGTTCAGATCTGCTATATTTTGTTCAATATTTTTCTTTATTTGGTAGCATTTCACCTGAGAGTCTGTGTTCTGTTAAACAATTAAAATACACTCACATCAGTGTTGAAAACAAAAGTGTATATAAAAGTAATGGACTTCAAACACACTTTGTGATAATTCACTGTCTGTTCAAAAGTACAATATATTAAGATCTTTCTTCTTCAAATGTTTAAAAACCACATTTGTAACTCTCCCTTCCTTCTGCTCAGGAGCAGAAGTAGAGAGATCAGGTCAATACCAACACTAGTGGAGAACTTCTAGATCAAACTGCCTGGTAAATAACAAGTGTTATGTGTCTAGGCAGGTGTAATCATTGCTGTTGTGTGCCCTGGGGTACTTATACAATGTGGAGCAAGGATGAGTTGAGTCTTGGTCACCAAACCAATTCTCCGCTTTTCTTTGATCCTTGTAATTCTTTACTATGTTCAACATAAACATATGCACAGATTCTGCATATATGATTCCATGTAGATGTTTAAGAATAAAAAATGCTGATATAAAGGTGTTTGAAGAGGCAGGTTTGCATACAGATCTGATCATGCATGAAAAAAATGTGATGGTGTGCAGATGCAACTGCTGCGGGCAACCACAAAAGCTTAAAAAATTCCCTCAAAAGCTTAAAATTATCATTCTGACCTTATTTATTGTAATATAAAACAGTATCTAAATACTTTAATGATTGAGCTTTCAGAAAGAAAATGTGTTCAAAATACTGTTTAACAGCTACAGTTTGACCCCAGAGGAGGGATACGGGAGTGAATTAATCAAACTGAACCCCTGGGTAGAGAACTTCTTATTCAGATTTTGTCCTTTATTTGATTATTGGTGATGCTACTTTGAAATGTCATCTAATGTTTGGGCTATGTTAGTGTTTGTAGTCAAACTCAGTAGTTTGGCTAATAGTCAAAATGCAAAGACTGATACACACAATCAAAAATTAGGCTACATCCCAAAGATGTAGAACAGAGCCACCTCAGTAAGAAAAAAAAATATGACATATTGAAAAATTCTCCTCCTTTCCTGACACTTCTGCTCATACAGAAAATAAAGGAGAAATGACATATGAATGATTATTTTTTATAAATTGATTTTGCTTCATGCTAGTGAAATCTTTTTCATAAACAACTGTAGCAGTAGAAAGTTGTTGCTCCTTTTAAAACCTCAGCTATTTAGCTGTGAGTCGAGGCCAGAAAGGAAAATAAGTAAATCCTTCTGCAGATACATGGGATTTTTTTTTTGTCATGAATGCCTGATGGATTTACCAATTTATTTGTCTTTTCTATGTTCTCTTTTAACAGCTTTCAGTGCATCGATGCATATGTCATCGTTTGGCAATGGTCTTTCTCAAGGAAAAAAACCACCTCTTTTATATTCCCTTATAATATGGACTCAATTTTAACCACTTAACTTTAGGATTTTATCAATTTCCTTTTCTGTGTAATTGAAGTAATATCTGTTTTTCAAGCACAAAAACATCTTAAGGTCTAATGCAGAAATATTTCTATTATTACAAATACTAATTATTAGTAAATAATTCTAATACTCTCCTCCCTGCCCACCCTGTAGTAGATGGGCATGTGTATGATAAAAGTACTAATAATATACAAAACATAAAGGAAGGCAGGTTCTCATCTTGATCCAATGGATTTAATTGACAGTCATTAATAAATAGGATACTGCAGTAATTTTCACTAATTTATATTCAGGGTAGCAGTTTAGAGAGTGAAAAATTGTATATGTTATCTCATTTTTGTGAATATTCTGCCAGAGGATCTAGATCCAAATTTTCCAAACTTGGCAGCTCTCTATATCTATTTAACAAATTGCTAGTCCATGTCATTTTCAGGACATCCGTTGCATATCATTTCTCAACCCCAAAATGACACAGATGACAATTTTTTTTTTAATAATGCATAGAAAAATAAGTATGCCCATGTCCAAATAGTAGCAGGATTGAGCAAAGATTGCTTTCAAAATCTTACTCCAGGTTTAGTTGTATGTCTATAAATTTGAGGTATTCTTCCAAACTGCAATGAATGATCTTGACAAAAGTAGTCTTAGGCTCTCTTATAACTCACTGCTCATTTAAAAGAGTATTTATTGAAATATCATTGGGAATTCACAATTATATCTTGGTTCTGGTTGTCTGGCTGAGGAATAACACTGCATTACACTAATTAAATAATCACCTAAATATAATATTGTATCATAGACTATCATACTACTTCCCCCAAGTGCTAGTATACTGTTTAATATCACTGGCTAGGGACTCATCAACAAAATGTTACTTCAAGAGAGTGGGTTAATATTCATGGTGATGAATTTCACTGTACTTAATCCTCACTTTTTTTTTTTATGTACACTATACATGATCCTTGAACTAAATTGTGCAAAGCTGTAAAGTCTGCTTGCCCTGCCCTATTGTCTATATTGCAGTGGTTACTTTGACAACATACTTGCAGAGCAGAAATAACTGTGTACCCTCTCAAAAGTTTTCCAGCTGAGCTGGAGAGTAGGTGAGGTCATAGCCACTTGGTTCTCAAGGACAGTCTTCCACATAGCTGCTGCTTCTAGAGCTTTGACTTGTTGAAGCTTTGAATGGTGCTATTTTGCCCCTCATCTCTTATTCATATCCTGCTATACTCACCAAAAGAAGGAGTGTTGTAGAATCGTAGGATATCCTGAAGGGATCCACAAGGATCATTGAAGTCTAACTCCTGTCCCTGCACAGGATCAACCCAAGAATCACACTATGTAGTACCATATTGAGTGGTACCATACACAGTATCAACTTCATTGCCACAGGTTCATATACAGCATACAGGATGCTTCACACACAGGCTGAAAGGAGAAGAAAGCTCTGGTAGTGGTTAAAAAGGGGAGGTTATGTTTCTGTTTCTAGAATCTTTTCTAGCCACGCTGTGCCACTGAGCCTTATTCCAACAGTTGGTCCCCCTATGCTCTTGATATTATCCTTTAATTTTCTCTGTATACTTGTTTTTTCTCTTCTCTGCAAAAACAGTATTCCCATGTTGTGACCATTACTCGTATCCAGGAATCTTACCATTCAGTTCATGTCATAGAAAAATGCCACCGTGCTGAGTTGCTGGATAGAACTAGTCTGATTTATTTTTCATTTCAACACATATTCTATCTGTCTTGGCTTCTTTCTTTGTCTTTCTTTTGTCACTTGTTTCTGATCAAGCATGGAATTGGGGATTTTTTTCAGATCTTGCTTTTTGTACATAAGGTTGTATCTGACCAATTCCATGAACATGTTGTGTCTTCACATAAAGCTCTGCATGTCAGCTTGAGATTGAATTGTATTGGTTTGATAAGTATTGCTATATCTATCTTCTGATTCCAAAGTGCCATACCACTGTGCCTCAGAATATTCTGCAAGGAAATATGTGTGATGTTTGGAACTTTTGATCCTTCTCTGAAATACAGGGAAGCAGTAGAACATATTTTACTGAATAGTCTTCTGCTTGCTTACTATCATTCAATTTAATTTGCTTTTAAAACAGCATCCAGCATTTTGCATAGCCATTATGAAAAGATAACATCAGATCAAGCAGCAATGATATTTCAAAAACCGCTAAGAACTCCATCAAGAATTAGGTTGTCTTTGCCATTGCTCAGCCTATGTACCAACAAAGAGGAAAAGCAAAGACTGTTTACCCAGTTCTCAGAGATTAAGTAGGAGGCAGAAAATGGGCAAAGATCATGAGATACTATAATCCTGTTCTTCTGCTTTTTCTGTTCAAGGTGACTGGAACAGAGTCAGTTGCTTCACAAAAAGGGAGAACAGTGAAGAGATAGAGAGTGTGAGTTACATTCTGATACTTTTTTGCCCACCTCCTAGGATACAGAAACTGGCCTTCAACTTTTTTTAATAATTTTATAGAAGAAAATGAATCCAGAAAAGATTGTTTAAAGATTTCTGTTAATACCAGTTAGAGATATAACATTCTAAATGAGGCCTAAATGTGCAAATTGTGTTAGGAAAATTGAAGTGACCCCCGAGCACAGAAAACAGAAGTACATAAAGCACCTGTGGGGATGGCTGTGATGCAGGAAAATATCATTCCAAATTTTTTTATTCAGGGAGTTACTCAAAAGGTTATACATGTAGACTCTCACTAAGACATATAACTTTCAGTAAGACCTTTGTAATGTAGGTATACTTTAGAGTTAAAATGTGGAGTTTTTGCTTATCAACAAACACTTTTTTGAAATAACTTCATAAATATGTAATGGTACAAAACCAGTATTTTCACTACCACTTGAACTTGCCTCAAACTAAAGAAATTATATTTAAAGAGGGTTTCCCAAGTAGGAAAAAAAAAAGAAGAAAAGCACCCTTTTTCCATTCTACAACAAAAGAAAAAAACTTATGAATACCAAAGGACTGTGAGTACTCAGTGGAAAAGGTAACTAATTAGTTAAAAGAACTCAAAGTAAAGATAAATTGCCAGGATGACCTCTATGCACCACTAAGGCATATTCATAGTATGGTGTCATATCTACCATCTTCATTATCTTTGTTTTTTGTGACCCTTCAGTTATATTTCAGGATTTAAACTGAAGTTTCAGCTGCCAGTCAAGAGGCACAGGTTAATAGATACTGAAATGTTAGAAAATATGGGAATTGTATGAAAAAGTCTTCAGAGGGAGAACAGAGATGAAGCCAGGAAAATGGAATTGTGTTTAATCAGCAAAAGAACAACTAAATTGACAGTACTTGGGAAAAAACTCTAATTTATAGAGTCAGAGATGAAAAGGAGAACTAAATACAAAATGTTCTATAGCTATATTTTACAAGTCAGTGTTAAAATCAAAATAGTATTATGAAATAAAAAGAAAAACCTAGGCAGATTGTGTTTGTCCAGTCAAGGGAAAAATGGAACAGAGGAGGCAATGCAAATGGAGGAAGCACAGAATCACATAACATGCTGAGTTGGAAGGGATCCACAAGGATCGTCAAGTCTAACCCTTAACCCTGCACAGGACTGTGCTGGTTTAAGAGTTAACCAGCAGGGGAAATGAACTCAACTCAAAGGAGAGATTATAAGTCAGAAGAACAATTTACTAAAATAATACAGTAAGTACAATCAATCAAACAAACAATTGGTCTTAACCCACAAAACCCAAATGTATAACCCAGTACCCTGGGGCATGAACAAAGTGGTGTTCCTTGGGTCCCGCTTGAGTCCAAAGTAAAGGGAGAGGGGAAGAACCTGCTGGTGGGAGAGCTGTTGCAGTCTGGTCAAAAGTGATGATTGCAGTGAGATGCTGGGGGAAGAGCTGTTGCAGTCTTTCTCTGGATCCCACAGAGTGGTTAAAAATGTTCCAAGACTCCAAGATTATATACCCTCCAGTTCAGGCAGAAATGTTCAGTGCTTCCCTCAGGGCGGGGAGTTTCACAAAGGGTGTGAGGACAAGAGCATCCTCCTATCTCACAGGCCTCTTAACACCTAGTTTATAGCCTGAGGAGTCAGGCTCTATGGGCAGAGGGTGTGAATAGTCTATGCACAACAGTTTCTGGGAAATGGCATGGAAGGCTATAGAATACACAGTTTTGGGTTACACCCATACCATGATGAACTGGTCTCAGTTGTCCTAACTAGGACAAGGACCATCTCCAAGAGTCATACCATGTGCCCAACGGTATCACTGAAATGCTTTTTGAACTCTGTCAGGCTTAGATCTATCAATTTATGAAGGAAAGGCACAGAGGGTAAGCATAATGAAGGATAAGAATGTTGGAAACTACTGCACATGAGCAGACCTGTGTGAGATGGTTTAACTTGTCAAAGAATATGTAAATTAACTCAAAAACTAAGAAGCAGAAAAAAAATCTTTCTGTTGCACAGAACACAAGAAATCATATTCGGGAAAAATTTTTGTAAAGATAAGAAAGTCCAATAAAGTAGAAAAAGAATTGATCAAGGAGAAATTTAATTCATATCTAATTGATGTCAATTTAAATTAAAGAAGAGCAAAACAAGACCTATACCCTTATATGTAATTGAAACAAAATATGTGACAAAATGTATTTTGTCCCTCTACAGAACTGTTGAAGGCAGCTAATGATCTCTATAAAATGTAGAATGCGTCAGATATAAGCATGAAAAGTGGTTGATCTCAGACTAAATACTAAGACTGTCATGTTTTACTGAAAGCTGTAATTGTTTGAATTCAGCCAAAAGTGGATGCCAGTATTTTTCCAAATATCACCAGCACATTTGTTTTACTATTATTTCTCCAGTAAATTTTTCTCCTTTTTTACATTTGGGCAAACTAGTTTCTTCCTGGAAAAAGTATTTTCAAAAAGCAATAACAGAAGGAGTACCTCTGCATTGGAAATATTCAGTGCTCGACTGTGAGACTGTGAAATGAAAGAGTGGGTTTTGACAGGAGAACTGTCTGTGGCATTGATAAGCAAAGAGGAAAGAACAGGGAGAGAGGATGAAGAACGAGGAAAGGGATGACAAGGAAAAATTGTTCACTTTCACTTTCCAAAAATCATGTCTCCTTAACAGTAAGGCAGGCTGTTGCAGCAACAATGAAGAAGATCTGAGGTCAACTCTTAGTTATACACTCAGTGCGTTTTCATGTCCTATCCTTTTCCAAGTCCAGTGCTATTTCCTGCTCCTGATTACATGCTCTGTCATACACTAGTCAGAACACTTAATTTTATTCAATAATATTCTCTGCACATTGACCAAGATGTGAATAGGGTATCCATCATCTTTTTTGTGCCAAGCCTCAGCAAACTACTGCACAGAAAAAGCAGCCCTCCTTCCTCAAGGAGAAGGATGATAAAAATCAGAGGGTTTAACACACAGAAACTTGGGGCAGGGATCTCCTCAGACTTTTCACCTAGAAGGCCAAGGATATGTAAGCCTCTTGAGAAACAAGTTAATGCCTTTTTTTGTTTCCTGATCTTGCAGAAATTGAAAATAACATAAGTGTATCAAATATGTCTTGCAATACAAGACGTGTGGGTTATCCAAACTCTTTCAGCATTGCACAACAGTGCACAGTGATGCTGGGAGGTCAAAAGACTGCTACAGCAATAAATAGGCAACTCAAGAGAGTAGAAGAAGACAGGCCTTTTCCTTATCCTGAAGTACAGCTTAGGTAGCTATGAATGAAAATCCTTGGCGCATATGTACCAAAAATCATTTAATTTTTGGAGGTAGGAAAGGGAGAAAAAGACCAAAGTTTGCTGAGATTTGTACGTTTGCTGCTGGTAGATTTCTTGGCCAAAAATGCCTCAATATCTCTATAAAATAGAGAAGTAACTACAGACTTGGAATTCTGCCTGTGTATACTCACACAAACCACTTTGCTTCATGGAAAACTGGAGATGAGGTAATTATAACATTTTGGATCAAATTTTTAAATGTTAACCTCAAAAAACCTCCAAGATATTTTTTTTTAAACTCAACCATTTTGCTAATTCCTTAAAAAAGTTGTGCATACATGTCCAAAGCATGTAAAGTATGGTAAAGTATGAGAGATTTGTTGCTGTTTGTGATTTTAGTATTATTCAGCATTTTCTGCTGACATTTACAAAACACAACAGGTCTGTATTTCACTTTTCTTTTAAAGTGCTTCTGCTTCTCCCTAACTGCAGCCTGAATTATGAAGGTCAGCTTACTGGGTTCACTGAGCAAAACTGCAAAATTCCACAAGCAGCAAATAAATGGGGTTGTCACGACATTTTTTTCCCTGTTATCCCCATTGAATAATACAGATTTCCATTCACAGGCTTAACATATTTAAATCTGATGAGTCTCTTCAGAGCCGCTATAAAGAGTGGCAAGGACCATTCTTGCAGCCCAATGAAAATATAATATTATATAAAATCAGATTTAGTAATATCTTAAATACAGAATAACAACGACATTGTTTACAAGCTGCTGGGGTGGGTCAGAGTAACTCAGGTGACCTACTTTCTCTAGATACATGTACATGAGTTACAAGGCATTAGTTTGAGAAGCAAATTGGTCTTTAATTTTTTTCTTCTTCTACTATTTGCAGATGGAGAGGTGTTTAAACTAGATTGTGAAGACGGTAGTAGAAACTCTTGCCTGGATTATAATCATAACACATGCCTCTAAAGTAAACCTACATTAGCACAATTCAATGTGGTAATTAAGATAGAAAAAGGCAGTACTAAGCTGCATGGCCTATCAGATTCCTTGGGGAGAAAAAAAAGGACTTATGTGACTTGAAATGTGTCCAAAGGGTTTAGTTAGCCTCCAATTAGCTGCAAACTTCCTCTATTAAAATGCATAACAAATACCAGCCTACATGTCCCTGAACCCTTTATTATTTAAGTCCTAATTTCAGATGGTTCTTTTATTATTGCATATATCCCAAAAGCTAGCATTGACTTTTAATTACACTATACAATCATTGCTGTCAGGTGATAAGTTGGAAGGACAGAAGACTCCAGGGCACATCTGGGTGAACCACAAGAGCTCAGCTCTTAACCAAAAGCAAACAACAGTACAAAGGCAAACATTTTAGGAACAATCTACAATAAAATGAAGGCCAAATGGTCATTTCTCCTTAACCTTGTATTTTACACTGGCCATGAAACTGAGAGTTTATTCAGGCAGCCAGGCAGAAGTATAGGGAGTGAGAATGTGAAGTGTAACAGAATATGGATTGTACTCAACTTGCACTCCCTCAAGTTCAAAAAGGACACACACATTTCTTTTTTTCCCACTTTACTGTTATTGATCTCTTATTAGAAAGGTCATACTGAGGGTGTTTTGCTGAAGATTTCCATACTGTGCCAATATAATTAATATATTGGTTGGGGGTAGTGCATCAGGCAGATTTTAGCTTCTGTCTTTCTCTGTGTTTTAATGCAGTTTAGCGTTTCCTGGCCATTGTCCACTGTAATTGTCTGTGTGAGACTTTAAAGGTGGGTGGAAACAGCTGATTAGATTTTGAAATTAGAAGGTGCTCATATGTCCTTGAGATTGCTGGGTGGGGGTGACTACTGATTCTAAATTAGAAGGACATAAAACCACCAGCAATGAAAAAACCATGGTTAGAAGAGCACAGAGCAAGTAGGAAGCTTGTTGAGAGTGCCACCCTGCTAAAAGTGAGAGGACTGCCATCAGGTAAAACAGAGCTGGGAGAAGACTTACACGAGTATTACAACTAGATGAGGAGTATTACCTTGAGTACCATATTTTATTTGTTTATTTTCTACATTTATGGGTAAAAAAGCCACTTAGGATGGAAGAGCTTGTTTAGCTTATTTTGATCTTGTTTTCTTGCATGGGGAAGACAGGAATAGCTAATGTAGAGTCATGGAATCACAGAATTACGAAATCATAGAATCACAGATTCACAGAATGGCTTGGGTTGGAAGGGACCTTGAAGCTCATCTAGTTCCAACCTCACCCTGCCATGGCCAGGAACACTTTCCACTATACCAGGTTGCTCAGAAGCCCATCCAACTTGCCTTGAACACTTCCATGGATGGGTATCTACAGCTTCTCTGGGCAACCTTTTCCATCACCCTCAAAGTAAAGAATTTCTTCTTAATATCTAATCTAAACCTATGCTCTTCCAGTTTATGCTGTTCCCCTTGTCCTGTTACTACATGCTAAATAGTCTGTCTTCACCTTTCTTGTAGGCTCCCTTCAGGTACTGGAAGGCCACAGTTAGGTCAGTCCAAAGCCTTCTCTTTTCCAGGCTGAACAATCCCAGTTCCCTCAGCCTTTCTATGTAAAAGAGGTGCTTCATCCCTTTAATCATCTTGGTGGCCCTCCTCTGGACGGCTTCAACAGGTCAATGTTCATATCCAACCAAGAGTATACTGCTCATGAACGTATTCTTCTGCCTGATATGCACTCTTTTCCCCTTTCACAATGGGAATCTGTAGTGCTTAATATTCAGCTGAAGTGTATGACATGAAATAACCCTCTTTTTTCTTTCCTGTCTTTCGGTGTAACCATGACGTCTCCACTACATGGGCAAGTCCCACATATAGGAATTGTACTGAAAACAGAGAATTTTCATTTTATTATAATTACACATATCTTGAGGATTTATGCAGAATGATCTTGTTAATTGTATCTAAATATCTTATCAAAATCAGATATTTCTCGCTTAATGGGGAAAAGCACGCAAACATGTAAACCCACTTCTCTTCTTTCCTTAAATGTTTTCAAGATAAAATCCACATTTTCTAACAGAAATTAATATTTCTAATTGCTATGGCTTCTCTTTCTTCACTTTAAGATGGCTGCAGTTGTGAAGTTCAGAATCAAGACTGTGGCAACATTCAAAGAATTTTTTTCCTCCCAGTTTGCTTAAAAATTTCCTGGGAAATTTAGTTATGTTGGGATTCAGTTACGAAGGACAGACTCATTTTAAAGGGACTAGCAAACGCTAGTCTAAGGTGAAAGAAGCCTGAAAATGTAATAAGCAACAGTCAGTACAATGTTAGGTCAAAGGTTGCTGAAATCTCAATTCAGTATTGCTAATACTAAGCGCAGGCTGTATTCCTGCGCTGAATTTGGTCATGAAACGTATAACAAAAACAGAAGGGTCAGAGGAAGCTGGAAACTAATGACATTAGGCTACTGAAAGCTTATGTAGCCAGTTGGAATTTTTAGCTTGAAATGTCTAACCATCTGAAATTAGTACCATTTGGAGCATTTTTTGAATACTCAGAGGTAGGCAAATGTCAGATGTAAGCTTAAAAAAAAGATGCCAAGTTATGGTGCAGGAAGTTACTAAGGGAATGAAGAGCTGAATAAATATCACTATAATACTACACATTGCTGAAATATAATTACTTGTGGTTTTTAAGGTTAATATTCTCCTTTCTAGATAAGCCAAACAGGAATGAGTTGAACTAAAGCCTAAGGTAAAAGTCAGTCATTGAATAATATTGCTCTTCTGATAGTGGAAATTCAGTGTGAAATGTTTATTAATCGTGCCATTAACCCACAGCAGACAGGTACAAATCAACAGAATGAATACAACAGCGCCTTCTGTTTACCAATGAAGTACAATCCCAATTAACAAGAAGTCAATAGCGATGACTAGAGACAAAAGCATTTTTTTATAAAACTTCTTGAAATAATGCATTTAGGTCAAGCCCTGGGAGGCAAGCATTAACCAGAAATATGAAGAGAGTGATCTGTTTAAAACACTGCAGAAATAGGTTTCCCAGAAACAAATTGGCTATCACTATGCAACCAGGCAAAGTAGTTCTGGCTGCACTGGTCCTCAAAGTCACACTGTCTTCTGTTAATAGTGTTGGTGATTAATCTGAAGCTCAAGGTAAAAATTTTTATGTTTTAAATAATTCAGAGCATAAAACACCAATAGAGCAATTGGATGAGTTGTTAGCCTAGCTTGGCTTGATAGAGCCAGACTGTACTGACAGAACCATGGACCAGCCTTCAGAGCTTCAGAGTTAAACCTATAAACATATCTAACCATGTATTCAGTTATGAAGAGAACAAGTGACTTGAATCTGACTGAAAAATAGCTTTGGCTCTTCATTTAATGACTGTAGCGTCTGCCTTTGAAATGTTTCCTCTATAAACCTCATTTGAGGGTTTCTTCTTTTTCCCCAAGAAATGATTATGTATAATTAGGTATTAATTAACAGCCCTGAATTCAGTCTAACAGGAATGTTCTTATTGTATTGTTATTTTAATGTACTGTTATTTTTTTTCATTATTCAGATCTATCCTGTGCCTCATAACTGATGTTAGCATTCTTTGTATAATTGATCATCTAGAAGAAAATAAAATAAATAAATAAAAAAAAAAAAGAAAAAAGAAAGAAAAGGAAAAGGAAAAGGAAAAGGAAGAGGAAGAGGAAGAGGAAGAGGAAGAGAAAGAGAAAGAGAAAGAGAAAGAGAAAGAGAAAGAGAAAGAGAAAGAGAAAGAGAAAGAGAAAGAGAAAGAGAAAGAGAAAGAGAAAGAGAAAGAGAAAGAGAAAGAGAAAGAAAGAGAAAATAAAAGAAAAAGAAAAAGAAAAAGAAAAAAGAAAAAGAAAAAGAAAAAGAAAAAGAAAAAGAAAAAGAAAAAGAAAAAGAAAAAAAAAGAAAAAGAAAAAGAAAAAGAAAAAGAAAAAGAAAAAGAAAAAGAAAAAGAAAAAGAAAAAGAAAAAGAAAAAGAAAAAGAAAAAGTTCTGAGAGCTTAACTTAAGTTCCTGGAGTTCCCTAATCCTTCATCCAAATGTAGGACTCTTGTTAAAAAAAGGTGAAAAGAACTATGAGGGGTTATTTTGTACATGTCATTATTGGTATTCCAGTAAACTAATAACTCAGTGGACAATTTGTAAGAGCATCCTTCCTTTTCTGCAGACTAAATGACCCCAGCTCCCTCAGTCGCTCCCAGACCTTTACCAGCTGTACATGCTCCAACACAAAATTTTTATCCTTAACTTTTGAACATATTTACATAATTTTATTCCTTATGTAGTTCTTTAATACTCATCTTCTTTCTGAATCGAACAAATAAATCTGAGAAGTGAATATATTCAAACTGCATTCAACAGTGTGAAACACATTTTAGTGAATTTGCTTGTTTATTGACCACCTAGTAATATGAGTGCAGCTAATGGTCCTTCAAAACTGTTTTGTGCTTAGTGATTAGTCGTTCTTGCCAACACAACAGGAAAAACTTTCAAGGTGGCTGGATTTTCAAGGTTTAGATTATTGCTGCTGTTGAATACTGGACTCCTTTTATGTATCTCAAGCTGGACATGGAGCAATTGACTTGACAATTTCTTTTTATGCTATCTGATTTTAAACTGAAATAGGACAATTGTGAACGCAAATTCCAACCAGTGGGGTGTCGACCTCATGAGGGCAGTATGCTTTGTAACTCACACAGTCTCTCCCATCTGCATCAGCTTTGTGTATCACCTAACAGAAACAGGTTCATCTTGTTGGAAAGCAATTTAAAAGTTTTCTCCATAAGGCAATCATATTACCATATTTATTTGTTGCCGTATTTTCTCTGCCTCATTTGCCCTACTCACATCTATTACAGCTGGTAATGCTGGAGAAGAAGGGGGTGGAGGAAGGGAACAAAAGGGGAGGGAGCAGGAAAAAAAGCACTATGACATTTTTACTTTCTTTCATCAAACCCTGTATACTGGGGGTTAAGATATAATTTGCTGAATTTTTGTGTGCTTCAATGCATCTATAATCCCAGCACACTTATCTGAATAGGTATTATGGAATAAAAAACTGGTTATTTTCTGCTTAGCCAAGTGAACCACAAGAAGAAGAATAATTCTACAACCTTAAAGGCAATGCTCTGAAGAAAAACAAATAGCAGAAAGTAATCATGGAAGGGGCAAAAGGAGATCAGCCATTCTACTAAGGAGGAAGCAGCCTTCAATTAAATATCTATTCATTGGTAATGAATGCCAAATAACATTAAATAAGCATCTAATAGAATATTAATCACATACTTAAGGCCTAATTGCAGTATATTAACAATTAATGGCCCTTTAAGAAAGTAGATATACTATGCCATGCAGTAAGTGTTAATTGAAAGCTATTTCAGGAACTTTATTTTGCTTTTCTTAATTGGACAGTGACACAATATATTGTTACTGAGCCCTTCTGTCCTTATACTTTGAAGTAGCACAGTTGCCTCTATGCTGCAGAATGCAGGAGCAGATTTCAAACAGTTGTGTTCTATGAAAAAAAATCAAGTGTTTTTCATATATATGGCCTGCCATAATCATTACTGATGGCACATGGGCTCCTTGTCCAGTAACTTTAATTGACTCTACAGGGATGATGATTTAAGAGAGTTACTCTACGTTTAAACCTGTCTTCCAGCAACTATTCACCAGAGCTGCATCATCCCCCTAAAAGTTACTGAAACTGGAATGCGCTTGCAATGATCTGCAATCATAGCTCTTTATCAGAAATTCTAAAAGAAGAAAAGAAAATTAAAAAAAGAATACAGAAAGGAAAAACCAGTAAAATTGTCTTTAAATCAAAGCAGGAGAAAGAACGGAGAAGAAAGTTAAGAAGGAACAAAATGGGGATCTAGTAAAAATAAAGTACATGGGGCAATTCTTCAGTTTTCTCTAAGCTAATTAACCCAAGTCAAGGGTTTCCCTGGATATATATATCATTTTGTCTGGAATTTTTGAAAGTCTCTTTCCTCTCAGACCAGGTTGTCACATACACAAACAGTTCCCAATGTGACTCCACTCCAGGGGGTTGTGTTACACCCAAGGTGACAGACTGGTGCTGCCATCAAAAGAAGTTGCCTAATTTTTCTGCTTTGTCCGTTGTTCTCATCCTCTCACTTTTCATTCCTGTGCACCAGCAAAATTGCTCATGTACTTAGAGTACTGAACAGCTTGGACATCTGATCCAGATCAAATAGCATGAGAGGAAAATTAGTTCTAACTCAGATCATTTCCCCAGTGAAATTAAAAAAACCCAAAGGTTCTTCACCTAATGTTGCATGACTAGATTTTTATAGTGATGGACTGAAGCTCAGACTTCAGATTAGACACCCTGTGTTCCCCATTTGTTGCAAAAAAATAGTTGGTATAGCACCAGCTGTCTGCAAATGGTTTCTGACTTACCATGATCCTTTTAGGAAAGGAACAGAGCATTCGATGGTCAAAAAAAGACACACTTTGTGTTGGGCACAGGCTACTCCTCAAGTGGAAGACATGGAAGGAAACAATATGCACTAATTCTAAGACAATGTATTTTTTTAGGGGCTTATCACTGCAGTTCCAAAAGTGTCGTGAGGTTGTTCATTAGCCTCCAACAGCAGTATCACAACACCAGAACTCAGCAGAGTGCTGTATAGAACATTTTTATATGTCTGTTGAGAGCAATTGTACTGTACAGGAACTTAGGATCTCACCCATGTGAGGATTTTTTTTTATGTCTCTGTTTTTATTATGGTGGCTGTCACATTTTTACTTCAGTGAAGAAAATATACTTAAAGAAGTCCTTGCCACCAATCTCATGTGTATAGATTTGTAAGTGAATGACTAAAATGGTGATATTCTAAAGTGAAAATCTATTGCCAGCAGGTCTATGATCGTGAGGTGGTCATGAGTTTATGCTTTGCTTAGAAATGCTGGCCACATATTCTGCTACCAGTTTGGGACCTATCAGGAGATATTTTAAACTGCTTTCCTTACATTTTGATTTGAGTTCTGGGCTTGTTTTATTCAGTGTTTTTTAAATTATTTAAGATATATATATAGAGAGATTCTTTTTCCCCAAGATAAGTTCCATCTTAGATTAAATATTGAGGTGGTGTGGATAGGTGCAATTACTGGAATGTCAGGAGCATCATACAGATTTGCACGTATGCTTTTTTTATTCTACATAGTAATTATAGAATGTATCATATCTCAAAAGTCCCTGCCCAATATTTTTAGTCCATTTCATTACTCTGAATATTGTTTTGGTTTTACAAATTTTAAGTGCTTTTCTGGACTAATAGATAAATTATTTCCACAGTAAAAGACACTGGAAGATGCAAATCCATTTGTGGTTTGGGGCTTTTTTTCCTGTGAATAACTGTAGTATGCAATGCAGGCGTAAAAAAAAGAAGACCAGTCAAATATAAAAATACATTAAAAACCTGTTTCTAAAACTGTGTTTTAAATTGTAGGCCAAAAAAAGTGCTTATGCACTAAGAACTACACTACATTTTATAGATATTAGCATAAAATATTGTCCTAGTTAGGACAACTGAGACCAGTTCATCCTGGTATGGGTGTAACCCAAAACTGTGTATTCTATAGCCTTCCATGCCATTTCCCAGAAACTGTTGTCAACAGACTATTCGCACCCTCTGCCCATAGAGCCTGACTCCTCAGGCTATAAACTAGGTGTTAAGAGGCCTGTGAGATAGGAGGATGCTCCTGTCCTCACACCCTTTGTGGAACTCCCCGCCCTGAGGGAAGCACTGAGCATTTCTGCCTGAACTGGAGGATACATAATCTTGGAGTCTTGGAACATTTTTCAACCACTCTGTGGGATCCAGAGAAAGACTGCAACAGCTCTTCCCCCAGCATCTCACTGCAATCACCACTTTTGACCAGACTGCAACAGCTCTCCCACCAGCAGGTTCTTCCCCTCTCCCTTTACTTTGGACTCAAGCGGGACCCAAGGAACACCACTTTGTTCATGCCCCAGGGTACTGGGTTATACATTTGGGTTTTGTGGGTTAAGACCACTTACTGTATTATTTTAGTAAATTGTTATTCTGACTTATAATCTCTCCTTTGAGTTGAGTTCATTTCCCCTGCTGGTTAACTCTTAAACCAGCACAAATATTTATATTTATATTTATTTATACACTATTGTTTATCTATACTGCCAAATTGTACATCCTGTGAAACTGAGGGAAGTTTCAGGAAGCTAGAAACTGGAAAATATAAAAAAAGTACCAAGTTATTGTATGTTGTAAGCCACTTCATCTCTATCCTCTGACATCAAACATTGAGAGATAGAAAGTGTCTCTACCCACTCACAAATCTTTGACTGACCATCATAGCTTATTAACTTCATTTTTAAGGTTTTAATTTCTCCTTATCACATATTCTAAAGTATATTTATTTGCATATTCAGTAAAAAATATTAATATCATGCACTTTCTTATGGAAAAATATGAATGTTTATGTCACATCTGAAAGCCACATTTAAAGCATGTCCTAGTCTACAGAAAATCAAGAATACTCATTAACATATTATCTATTGTCAGCTTATTGGTCTAAGTTGCACTGTCTCCATCTGTCTGACCTTTTTTTTGAAATCCTGTTCCTACTGTAAAGCAAATTTCTGTGAGTGGGAAACGAGACCACAGGAACATGGTATAGGCTGATCTCTACTCCAGGGAGATCAGAGAAGAATGAACTAGTTGGAAAGTAGGTGAGGTAAAACAGTAGTGATGGGGACGCAGGGTAGCTTGTCTCTGATTTTGATGAGGAAAAGTTCACAATAAATTAAAGCTGCTTCTTCAGATGCTCTCTACCTACCTCTTCCTGTACCTACTGATGAAGGATTAAAAAATAATAAAAAAGTTACTTTCCAGAGGAACCAGGAATTTACTGTAAGAATTTGCATCTTTCTGTACTAAAGGCAACAAATCCAATCTTAGAATTCAACTGTAGCAAATACTTTCATTCCCATTAAGTACCTTTAAGATTTTAGCTATCAATCTCTTCCATATTTCTTCACATATATAGATATATATATACATATATAGATACATACCATTATAAATACCTAATAAAATATGCAAGAATATTTCAGCAATGCTTTCTCTTTATGTTTCTATCCTTTTTATTACAGGTGCAAAAATATTTCTGGCTAAAAAGTCCAGCCAATGATGTTTAGCTGCAGTATAGTGGCTCCATACAGCCAGTAGTGGTGAATTATTCCGTATAACAAAAAAAAAAAATGGCAGGGTCAAGCTAGGTATCAAATTCATCTGTCATAAATGTCCTCTAGATCAATGTCAGTTTTATTCTACCAAATATTGTATATGACCCCAAACACTCTGAACCACTGCTGAACTAGTTTTTTGTTACAATTTTTTAAAAAACTTGAACAAAGAATAGAATTACTTCATCTTTTTTTCTTTCTGAAAGTATGCTTTTTGCTATGTTCTAATTTTCATATAGGTAAAATCTTTTGCTGTTTACAATAGGAACTCATGATAACTGGTAGGTCTTGGAGATTCCAGCTACCATAATTTCCAGAGTAACTTGTGTTAAAGCTCTGTATCTCCATCACTGGTGTTGTTTCTTGTGCTGAAAATAGATTTAAGGACAGAAGGCCCCTAAATGCAGTGAATTCCAGGGTGTGATCTTAATGACTATTTATCCTGCCAGTCTAAGTAAAAATAAAAAAAGAAGCTGTTTTCCAACACAGAAATATATAAGCATTGAATTCACCTTATGCTCCAGACCAAGATTTCTATATTGCCTTACAGAAAATGCCAGCAGTGCCCTCTGGTATTCAGAGATGATTAGTCCAGCTGTGGACAGCTGGGCCTCACAAATCCACTAAGCATTTAGCACTGGCACAGACTCTGTATACTGGGTGAGGAGCTCCACAACCTATTGCAAGCCAAGCTTTAACCAGTAGAGCTTCAGTAGTAGCCCCGATGAGAGAGCAGATGGAAAATGAGGCTTCATTAATATTGCTCACACCCAAAGACAGCTTTAGACAACTGCACCCGACCTGCTTACCCTTTTTCAAATGAAATCTCCTCACATCCCACATGTTTGCTGCCTGGACAAGGATTATCTCTTCCCTCATGAGAACTGTCTGATTTTCTTTTGTCCCCATCCGATTTATGCTCTTCCTTTATTCAGTCAAGCTTATTTGTTGTCCTCATCTGTACCCTTTAGAAGGCAGTGAGGAGGAGAGATCCCAGTGGGGAGAAGAGCCAGGCTTAGAATCCCTGAAACCAGGGTTTATCAGAAACAAGCAATTCCATTCCATGGGATGGAAAGAGATTGTAGAATAGACCTATGAGGATATCTTATATTCTCTGTGAGTTTTGAGAGAATGCACCATTTTCAAATTGTTTGGGCACTAAAATCTGAAAAACCTTTCCTTTCAAAAATCCGAAAACTGTAGTTTTGGAAGCATTTGTGTCTTCTTGAATGTGGATGGAGTATTTAAAGGGACTGCAGAAGTCACGTTTGATACATAGGCATTATCCTGTAAAATACAAATAAAGCTCATTTTCCTGAGTTTATTTTTTGAGAACTAGAGTGAAGCTGAATTATTATGGCTGAAGTTTTTCACAGAAAATGCAGTATGGAGTCTTCTTTACCTATAAATAATATTTCAAACAAAGTAGTTGGCACATTACTCAGTCATGAACAGAAAACAAAGACTTATAATGGTTTTTTGTGCTTCCTCAATAGTGAATGGTACCACAGACTGATTATCAATAGTGAATGGTACCACAGGTACCTGATTATCAGATCTTACACTACCTGTAGAATATCAGGAGACACCCACTATCTGAGGAATGAACACATAATAGTAGATGTTAAGTGATCATGCTTTAACATTATCAGTTTTCTACTTTACTTGTTGCTTTTACATTTTGCTGTAACATATCACAGGATGATGTATTAAAAAAACTCTCCAAGAATATTATATTCTCCAAGGAAACTATGCAGCACTTTTAAAGCTTTTGCCTTCAAATTAAATATACAATGTTCAGATAATAATAAAGGGAATGTCTCTTCTTACAGAACTTCTGTTGCTGTTGTTAAATGCTCTATACAGAATTGTACACTAAAGGGATGTTGTTCTAAGTATCCTTGAAAATGAAACATAAAATTGTAGAACTCTCATTAAAAACAAATAGGATTATCACACTCTATCACAAACAAGTTATCACAAATAGATCAGAAGGATTAGTACTGATTTATCATTAGCATCTTTCATTTTAACAAAAAAAACCATAAACAACAAAA
This sequence comes from Pipra filicauda, assembly GCF_003945595.2. Lineage (NCBI taxonomy): Eukaryota > Metazoa > Chordata > Aves > Passeriformes > Pipridae > Pipra > Pipra filicauda. Next base: position 1,789,565 of record NW_024104676.1, on the reverse strand, counting down.
ACCAAGAAGTACCTTCAAAAGACACAATGTCATTTTAGGGTCAAAGTCTGATGGGATAGAGAACATAAGTTTTGAATTCCTAGCCACTGTTTATACAAAGATATGTATATATAACTTTTTATGTATGTCTTTTATGATTTTGACTGACCACCATTTGCTTATTTACTCAGCACTGACTGTATCCTTGACCTTGCACAACACACAGATATCAAAACAATCCATTCCCTACAGGGCTTACAATTTGGAAGACAAACATGAATGATAAGACACACTAGGAAACCCAGAGGATATGATCCCCCTAAAAGATATTTCTTTCTTTGTGTTGTTGATTTTGGTTTTTACTGTGATTCCTCACAGAGATAGGAAAGACCAAAGGTCGGCAAAGTCTTCTGAAAGTAATGTTAGTTATTCCCGTGCCTAGTGTTGACTATAAAATGTGAAGTTCTCAATGGTCCTGCATCTTGCTTTACAGAAGAAAGATAAAAGCTAATCATGAAACCTGTTTTATTTGTAAGATGAACATTTCCTACAATTTTAGCAGCAATATCAATTTTATTTGCTGGGAAAAGAAAAAAGATTTTACAAAATTCCTAAAAATACATTGATAGTTACAGTTACAGGCCAATTGATACCTAATATCTTATCATCTAGGATTTTTATCTACCAGAGAGAGAGAGACATCAAGAAAGAGAGAGAACAAAGACCAAACTCTGGTGCTAGGAGACTGCCATATAAGCTTCAGCAACTATTGCGAATAATTTTGCTTGCTTCAGTTATTGTTTGCATGCAAAATATTATATTTTAAACGTACATTATAAATGTTTATGTATATTTATAATATATGTATATTATCTCTTACATTTTTTTGTTGCTGACAATTACCAAAGATTCCATTGTCTGCTGAGTTCCTTAGTTCCTTTTTTTTTACAATTAGTAACATTTCAATAGCCAAATCATGTGTTCCCAAACTACAGTTTATAAAGGCAAATGTAGAGAACTGAACTGGTAAAATTCCTGATAGTGCACACTAGGCATAAATATAGTTTTGTCTGTAAATTTTAACTAACTTTATTACCCAGTTCTGTTTTATTCTAACTAGATAACCCCCAAAATTACATTGAAATCAAAGGGATGACTATAATCCACTGAACTGAAATGTTGTTTACTTTGTCTGAAAATTTTAATTTTGAATGCTAAGTCTGTATGTGGTTCCAGCTACTAAGACTTATCACAGATTAGTCTTTTTGGCCACTACATGTTCTCTCTGTTTCCTATAGAAAATATGCTTACCTTTTTATTTCCCCAGCTCTTTCTCTAAGCTATTTTTGGCAATTCCATTTATTATATGTAATTTCTAAGGAGAAACTTGTATGAAAACTGATATTAAAGTAGACCTTTGACTGCAAGATTTTTAAATGAGAATTTTCCCTAGGACTGAAGACAAATTATAAATTAGTGGCAATGCAAATTACACCCATGCACACTTGCATGAGCATTTGTCCTTCCACTAGAAACAAATCTGTAGTCAATCAGCAGTAGCAATCAGGTGCTAGTCAGAGAAATCCATATAAAAGCGTGCAAATTTCCAGGGATTTCTTCTTTTTTCCCTTCTTGTCTATTCTGAGGAAAGGTAGAAATCTAGTGCAAATTGTATCCCTGCATAGCTGCAGATTTGCTTTATGGCAATGGAATTCAATCTCAGTTTAGAACTTCAAATCATCATTGAACTTACTGTGTTTTCAGTCTGCACTGATGTGCTATAAATGAACATTTGCTCTCTTGACTCACCTCACAGGTTCTGCAGGCTTTATCAGAATGTTATGTTACTGAGTCTCAAAGATTTTTTTTTTTAGAATTTTGCATGTGTGCATATGTGCAAATTTCTGCACCTGAGACAAATAAAATTTCCATTTAAATACAAGAGGGGAAAAGAGCAGTCCTTATATCATAGTGCCTAACCTGAAAGATAAGCTTGTCATTGTCATTAAAACTTCAGTAAAGAATATTTAGGGACAGGCCTGTGACCAATGCCATTCATCTCCTGTGAAACTTTGATAATAAATTCTTTGAGGTAAAAATTGACTATCCGTTTCTTGTTATGGATACAAGCAAGAAGAGCAAAAGTACACACATACAGAGACACATTTATGAAATTAATTTAACTGCAGTAAACTACAGAAAGAAATTGAGTCTGAAGATGTTTCCTGTGATCAGCTGAGTTCATAGGAGGAATCAGATGCTTCATATCAATGATAAATTAAGGTTTTCTTGTGGCAACTGAACTGATATTTTATGCAAATACATGTGTTCATTCTTTCTGATGAACTATATGAAGTGATGATAGGAGCTAAACATATCTTCTGGTAAACTTGGTTGGAGCCTGAGGCTTTTCAAAGGGGATAGAGAAAAGGGAAATATAAGTGGACGACAGAATGAAAGTCACTGAAAACATCAGAACAAATTTTGTATACTCTGCTAACTTACATTTATGATTTGTCTTCATTTTCCTAGCATTTCATTTTGAATACCAAAAAATGCCAGAAAATGCAAAAGCTTTGGCTCTGCTCTCTGTTGCCTTCTTTCCACCAATTCTTGAGATTTATTACCAGAGCTCTCTGAGGACAGTTCACTGGGAACAATACTGGCAATCTAAACAGCAGAAAAGTCAAGACTTGATTTGTTCTGTAGAAGGATACGAGGTTAGAGTATGTTTTCTTCTACCAGTGACATTCTACAAGCAACAAGCTGAGGCATAAATGTGCGGTACACTAGTATTACACTGTAGCTATCCACAAGTATATGCTCATCCCACCTCAGGCATGAGGTAATCTACTTTCATTGAGATCTAGCTGAAACTAAGACATGTAACACTTATAAAAGCCCAGTATTTAGGATATAATTAATATTAAATTGAATTGAACATGAATATAAAAATATTAATATAATGTTACTAAAACCTATGTATAAGTATTTCGTAATACAGTGAATATTCTGTATATTCATAAGCGAGTAAAGTGTGCACCAGTGAGGAAAATGAAGATTAGCATAGATGAACATAGAAAAGGTTCAACTATAGGTTGAAGGACATAAGCATTATCAAAACCATCGCTAGATGCAAAAAAAAAAAAATGAAGCCTAAGTGAGAAAAACTAATAAACAAAGACCACCAAGGACCACAGCCATCACTTCTAACTAAATTATATCAGATGTCTATATTCATATATAATTTATTACATAAGTGTTAAGAGCAACAGTACTGGTGAAGAATAAAAATACACAAGAATTAACCATTTGCAGGTAGTGTGCTATGAGTGACTGAAGTAGTAAATTTTTAAACTGTCTTGTTCAGTATGTCTTCTGAAAACTCACACCACAGTGATGTCTGAGTTCCTGTATACATATACATATGTTGAAGGGCAACAGAGAGATAAAGTAGCTTTCACTTGGGTTCTTACTGAGAGCATGTAAATTTTGCAACGGAACATTGTGTTTATTGTATGTACTAGAGAAAGTGTGAAGCAACACTTCATATGAGTGAGAACTAGAGAATTCTTGCAGTGTGGTGACATGCCTCTCGGAACATTAAAATTCATGAAAAACAGCCTGAAAAAAAATCCCTACCTTTTCTGCTAAAACAATGTAATTCTACACATAAAATCATAGTCCTGTCTATTACTTCCCTGACCTTTATAAGGGAAACCTGTGAAGTTCTGACCCTTCCTTCCCTCCATAGGGGAAACCTCCTGGTCAGAATCTCACCTGATCTTTACAGAAATCACTCATGAAAAGGCAGACAGCATGGCTGGGAACTTTCCAACTTCCCACTGCAGTGGGAAAAACAAGGAATGTACCAGACTTGGCCTTGAGAAGATAAATTGATAGAGACTGTTTTCCCCTTCATGGCTGGAGAAGACAGGTGAATTCTTATTTATATGGCCTTTGAGATGTTTTTTGTTGATATACTCTACGATTTGGAATATGATGACAACATACTTCATAGTTACTGAAGGAAATCTAACAATAAACTACGACAAGTACAGGCAGAAATGCACAAGTAAAGAGAGACAAATTGAATTGTTGGTGCAATTCCACTCACTTCAGTGGGACTACATCAGGAGATGAAATTGTCCCTCAGCATTATTTAAGGTTCAAAGAGTGCATTTAAAACAAAATAAATGGATAATGCCCAACTTGGGCACTTTATAACCAAGTTTTCTTGCTCTCGTGGGGGATGATCCAGAGTCAGTGAAGTGTTATAACCTTTCATTTTTCATTGGTACTAACATATATCAGTATGTACCCAAAGTACTCTATATGGGAAAATCAATAAATGCAATGCTTAGTGATAAATGTATACAATTTGCTTCTTTGTTGCTACCATGTCCTAATAAAAACACTACCTTTAAAAGAAATTGACGTTAAACACTTACAAAAAGGAAAACTTCGTTCTTTTTAAGTACAAAAATATGCTGTAACAAATATATTTTCTTGCTTTTAAACACTAGAACATACAGGTATTCTGAAAGAATTGAGACTGGCACAAAGAAAGGATGGCTAAACTTCAAATTTTTCATTGCCTTTTAAAAAATATTAGGCTGAGGACTGTGTTCTTAAAGCTAGGAGAAAAAGTTGGCCTGAACTTCACTTTCCCTTTGAACTTGTGATTTACTCGTGCAACAAAGCAAGTAGTAAATGCGAATGAATTTAATTGGTTATTCTGTCTCTCTGCCTCAAAAACCTTTCTTGCTGATGAAATACCTCAAAATCTAAATAACCCAGTGTCACCATATTTTATGTGAAACGACAGCAGAGAGTTTCAAGTTTCATTTGAAAGGCAGGACAACATGATATGCATTTACAATGTGACAAAGAATTCTTCTAACTCATGTATACATTCTTTTTTAACTTAAACAGTCAATTCACTGCTGCACAGTCAAGTGATATGTCACATCAGAGAGAAAGAACTAATTGATTCTATCACTTTCCCCAAGTAGAGAAAGCGTTGACTAGGATAAGGCTGCAGATGGGTAACATTTTCATGGAAATTTAAAGTAGCAGATCTAAAGTGTCTCATAATCTCTGATCCAAACAAAAGGAAACTAAGACCTATGAATTTTTGGGAGAGAAATGTACTTGACTGATTAGAAAGGAAGATCACAGGAAATTGTTGTTGTGCTGTCCTCCTACACTTACAAAAGTTGTGTCCTATATCAGTCATATCATTCTATTTCTGATTATGAAAGTTTTCCAGCCCACAACAGACTATTGTCTATAGTTAATTTTACCTTAATGGTCAAAATTTCAAAGGTAGTTTAAACGGAGTTTTATGTGCCAGATTTTCATTAAAATGGGAACTATTACTATAGATTGAAACAACCTACATATTGGTATTAATATGAACAAAATTCTCTGATCAATTATATCTTTATTTTATCCGTCAGTGTTTAAAAATGAAATTGTTATTCATATTATGACATTTGTCTTCTGGAGCACCCACAGCAACCAAGTTTGTCCTCCATTAGCAACATCTGATGAGGGTTGTACTATTTCACCCACACAAGCTCAGGTGCTATATGGTTGACATTCACATCATATAGGACTTCCCAAAGAGACTGCAGTCTGCAAAATTGCTACTTTTCCTCCAGTCTTTCATGAAAAACCTTAATCATTTATCTCACTCTTCTGATATCTCTCTCTTTTCCCATTCATTAATGAGTGTACTAGGGCAGAATTCTCCCTGACCATTCCCTACCATCTCGATATTCTAGATTGCTCTGCAAGTCCTTTCTTAGTACGGAGCTAAAGTTGCAGCATGCAAGAGGAAATGTGTAATAACTAGGACACCTGAAATCCATCGGAAAGTTTCCTGCCTCTTTCACTTTGGAGACAAAATAACCATAGCTGATATCATCACTCATGCACAACCAATGACTCAGTGGTCACCTGTGTATCGCAAAATTAACCTGTCAATAGACTTTAACTATATCTACTTTGTGAAAAGACACACTGGACCACTGGGCTAGAGAAAAAAAGTAACTGTTAGGTTTTCCTGCAATACAATATTCTTTGGATCAGCAGTCCAAATATGTTTATGATTTCGAACATTCAATTACACTGTTATCTTCTACGTTTAAAAATCAGACTTGGCCCACAACACAATGAAGCCTTTAACACTTAATAAAAGGATGTGAAAAAACATTCCTTTGTATAACAGAAGATAATTCTTATGAACAGTCACTGCCTTTCCAAGTCTATAAAACCTGTAACTAATGTGCTAAAAATAGCTCTGTGGTGCAATATTATGCGTGTAGCAATTATCATGAAGGAATTTTATTATATTCATTCATATTAATGGAGCAGTTTTCATTTATAGGTTTGTAAACATTTCAAACTCTATTACCTAGCAGCATTATTTCATTCTGTTGATAGAATATATTATCTTTTGTTTTATAGCCATAATGGAGTGCAGAAATCAAAGAGGCCCATAGCAGACAAAAATTCAGTTTTAATTGTAAAACTGAAGTTGAACACTAGCAGTATAGAAGCAGACTCCTCAAAGGTCAATGCAATGGATCCAAAATCTGCTTGTCATCCTCAAACATCAGCTGAATCCATCCTTCTTAGAATGCTAGGAGTTCATCACCATAGAAACCACTTATTAAATTGGAAAAGTTAAGAACTGAATTGTCTATTTGGAGAATTTATTTAATTGCAAATAGAGACCTTTAAAAGCCTAGCTCTACTGGAGATACAGAAAATCTCCTGTGGATACTCAAAAATGAGAAAGTATTATATAGGAAATGTGTAACTGAGAAGGATGAAGAGGGGAGTGGGAGGTAATTTTTCATGATGGGTCAGAAACGAAGTTTATTTAAATTCTGCAGTGGATTGAATTCCAGGACATCAGCAAAAAGTGCAAAAGTTACTCAGAATTGTTCAGGTCTGTTTAGATGCTTGCTGTGGAAGCACAGCTGCAGCAAAATTAATCTTGTTACAATGTTTCCTGACTTGTGGTAAAGTTTCACAATGTGTTTATGAACACCTCTTAGTTTACAAAGTTTTTCTGTTACCAATTTTTTCTCCAGTGAATCTGTTGAAGTAAAAAAAAAAAAAAAAAAGGAACTAAACTTGAAACTGTATTAGACCTGGAAATAATGTTGTGTCAGATCCTGGTGCTTTCATGGCATAGAAAATGTCTTGGTAGCTTCAATGACAGCTAAATGAAAGCTTATATTTTTATTTAACTTGAATATAAATTTCTAGAGAGAACTATTTCTGAATGAAATGATCTTATGTTATTTTAGGGTGGCAGAAGCTACCAAATATTTCAAATGTGTACCATTCATGTTACTGGGAGTTCTACCCCTTAAATACTTCTTCCAAAATGACCGGCATGTAAATACTTTCACAGTTCAGATTTTTCAGCATTCAGCACAATCAAGACAGTACAAAAGTATTGGTTCAAAAAAATGTGTGGATGTGGCACCTGGGGATATGGCTTAGAGGTGAATACAATGGTGCCAGATTAACAGTTGAACTCAATGATCCTAGAGGTCTTTTGTAACTAAATCATTCTATGATTCTACAACAATCTTGAAAGTCCAATTATTTATACCAGAGAAACAGGAAAACTGAATGTCTTTGGAGACTGGGAGCTCCAGTTGTCACTGCTGCTTTCTATAAAAGGACAGACCTAATTTTAGTTACTATGTATTTAATTCTATTTTTATTCAATATGCACACTGAAAGAGAAGAAGTTGACTTTCACCTGTTTGTCTATAGCTTATTTTAATACTCTTCAAAACAATTATGTTCAATACTCCATTAGACCAATAACAGAGTTGAAAGCAAAAAAAAAATACTTTAATAAGACATAATGTTTCCAATAAACATAAACCCTTCTTATTTTACAAAATCTTCATAACTAAGCTTAAGTGTTAAGACTCATCTCTGATTAGTTTTTTAATAAAACATTTTGGTCAATGCACTTCTATGCTGTTGATCTTCAAATATTTCTCATCTATAAGTTGGTCTGCCATTTCAACTCTCTAATTTGGTGACTTGAATTTTCAAGCACAGCAGAGGCAGTTTTTGCAAAGACCTCTGCCTTCAAACAGATATCTTTAAAATAAATTTTATAAATGGTTGTTCTGTTTGTTTTGTTTCTTTGACTGAAGCTGGTAAAATAAATCTCTTTTTTGCCACAATGCATAATAAAAAGAAAGTTTAAACAAATGTGTTGGACACACAGGTGTGTTCCACCTGTTGCCTATTTTCTATTGTCACTTATACAAAAAGTATAATGAGAATGGCACATGCACTGAACCATTGTTCTAGTTAAAGGATTTTAGCTATAAAATTTCATCTGTTAACCTTTTTTGAACCAAGATAGTTGGTACCAAATATATCGACTATCTTCTCCCACTATTATCATCCTGCTTTCGCTTTTGGGTTTATCACTAGCTTCATATTCAATCTAGTGTTAATGGAGGAGTGTAGTAATTATTAATGGAACAATACCTTGGTCACTTGACTTTAGCTTTCTTATTAATCAGGTTGTATTTAGCCGTCGAAAAAGTAGCAACAATGGAGGCTTTCTTCTTCCGTGGAAAAGCAGGCAAAATGTTATCCTCTTAGGCTGTTGCTCATATAATAGGTAAAATAAAAACTGTCATTTGCTGATCATTAATCCAACAGAAGCATGAAAGACTGAAAGAGAATAAACCAGTAGTGTCACTGGATGGTTTATTTGGTTGTTTAAGAAGGTTCTTAATTTAAATCCTTATATTTTTCTTTAATATAAAATATTAGAGATAAATTTTTCTGTTCATCTAACTTGTTGAGATTTCAATCTCTGACTCGGTTCCTGTAACAAATTCTCTCTATAGTTAAGACTTTCTGAAAAAGCTGGGAAAATCTGGTCTGAATTGTGTTTTCAGACCTGTAATAATTCTGCAATACTTAAGTATTTTATAGCATTATTCCAGCATCTTTTAGTGGATACTCAGATGTTTTGATTATACTACTGTCATATTAATCTAAAGGTTTCCAAAATCAGACTGAAACAAGCAATTGGTCAGATACTGGTGCTGGACACAGTTCCCTGAAATGAATAGGCAGAAGTAGAATCAACTGTAGAAGGAACCTGTGATGTACCACCAATTAAGCAAGAACAGAAAGGATCAAAGAGAAGCACAGCATTATGAATGTGTAGATAATATCAAATACCTTTGTTCAGAAGAGAGGAAAGAAAGGACCCATACTGCAGAGCAAGGGAATGACACAGAAGCCAGGATGGGTACAAAGGTATGCTGCTGACAGAAGAGACAGAAGAACAGAATAGGCAGGAGGCTAATTGTGCCTACTGCATACAAATGCCAATCTCTCATATAGCACTCCAAATACATGACAAATGCTCTTCAAAAGAGATCAACCTCCTAACCAGGCAGCAGGTGCATTCTTCCACTGAAAGAAAACATTTAACAATAGAGACATCGGATTGCTCTAGAGACACTTGCATGACATTACTTGTTTAGATAAGCAGCTGCTCTTGGTGTTAGAGAGTTCTTTTATGACGTCAGTTGACAGGAAAGGTGAGGCCATTAGACAGACTGCTAAGATGAGGTCTCCGAGGAAGGAAACTAGAGAATCTTCCTTTTCTCAAAAAGAAGCAGTGTGTTTACTATATAAAGCTTTTGTTGTCATATATATATATATCTGTGTATATGAGCCTCATTTTTTGACCTGGAACCTTCATATTCATCTTGGATGACTTGTCCAGTGTTAGTTGTGCAAATCTCCCATTTGTATAGACACGGTCATCCAGATTGCATCCACAGGAAACTACCACTTTTTAGAAAATAAGCCATTTGTAGAGAAGGGGAAGCAGTTAAAGCTCCCTCTGGGATATGCCTGCCATTTCCCAGGACCTAAGGAAAATTCCCTCTTACATGGGGTGAGGGTGACAGAAAGATCTAAAACCATTCATAGCCCCACCATTTACGAGTCAGGTAGCAAAAGCAGTATATTGCCAAGCTAAGTATTCATTCTTCTGATGTACAGATCCTACAAGCCTCCTTCCTAGGAGCTGTATTGCTAAGAAGCAGAGAAGGGAGGGTATAGTGGATTGACTATGGCCAGCAGCAGCACACTCACCCTGCCATTCACTCATTCCACCCTCTCCTGTGGGATGGATAGAAAACAGAAGGAAGACAAGAAGCCTTGTGCATTGAGATGAAGAGAGTTTAACAGGTGAATCAAAGTTTGAGTGCACAAACAAAGCGAAATGCGGAATTTATTCACTACTTCCCAGCAGCAGGCTGATGTCCAGCCACTTCCTGGAAAGCAGGGTCCCAGCAAGCATGATGATTACTTGGGAAAACAAATGCCATGACCATGAATGATCTTCCTTCCTCCTCCTTTCCCTCAAAGGGGTCAGAGTGGGTAAAACCAAAAGCCTTGGTGCCATGCAAGCACTGTTCAGCACAGCCAAAACACCAGTGTGCTACCAAGATTGTTTTAGCCCCAGATGCAAAGCACCCCACCACATATGTGCTGCTGTGCAGGAAAATAATTCCATCCTAGACAAACCCAGCACCAAGAGCAAAGACCAAGAACACTGTGAAGTTGTAATATTCTTAACATCTCCCATTGTATGTCCGGCAGCCTGCCACGTGCTACAACTGATGTCCCCACTGGGGACTTCCATTCTGTACAAGGCAGAAACCCTCTCCCCGCCCTGCTAAAGCAGCTGTGTAGTGCAATCCTAATGAAGAAAGCCAGAGATTTCTTGTCCTTTAACCTTCGAGATACTCTCTCCAGTGGCAGAGCTACTCTGAGGGGTTTCCTACGCCATGACAGGAGAGAGGGCTGGGGGTGGGGAGCAGTTCAACACCTCTTCAATTAAAAAGTGTCACTTCTTAACAGCTAAATGTTACATCTAAGGCAAAGACCAGATTTTTTTTAAAAACTGGATTCTTTTGTAACAAAAATATTTACATCCTGCATCCCTTCAAATGCCACTCAGCAAAAGTAAACTAAATAGCTTTTTATTTTCCTCACACTACCATCTAACCTGGTCCTTAATTATCTGCAAATCTCAGAAGTCACATGAGTCTGTGTACCCAGCTTTCATTAACTTTTTTAAGTTTGCCAGTGTCTGACAATTGATCCCCAAACAATTACACTGGCTTTCAGTGTAATTACCACTTTCAGCTTGCTCTTACAGATACTTAGTATACTGCTGAAATCTCCCAGGTGCATGTTTTTTGGAGTTATTCAGAAGGTCATTACTTAAGATCACATTTAATCATCCAATTATTTGTTCCCAAAAGGAGAGTACTCAGGATCAAGAAGAACAGCATGAGAATGTAATCCCTGTTGAGTTTCTATTTTTCTACAACTTGAGTATTTATTTGTAGCTCTTTCTTTAAGCCAGAAATTTACATAATAATTTTGATTATTTGAATTAAAAAACCTCTCTGCTGAATCCTGAAGCATTTCCACTTACTTTTCCCTCTAAAATAATTCAGGCCAAACTGGTGGCGAGTAGAATTTATATATTTTCCAAGGTGTTCTGTTGCTATTGTTGTTAGTGTTTTCCTCCACAAAGGGAAAGAAATAGATCATTTTTGTTTGGGTGAGAAGTCACCTACTCAGGATGAATCCCCTGAATTGAAGTCTTCAGTCTGTCCAATAGAAACCACATGTTACTTAAACCAATTTTCTACTAAACGCCTTGGCACAGTTGCAAAAGTAACATCAGTTATGCAATAACAATAAAAGGAAAAAAAAAAAAAAAAAAAGAAGATTTCAACCAAATTCTGCAGGCACATTTTTTGCTTTCCTGGGATGACAGCCACTTGTTAATAATTTCAACAGCATCTTAAGGTAGCTTCCTTATAGAGTTTTGTTATCAATCTTAGAGGTCTGTTGTTCAACTCTGTAGTTTTTCTTTCGATCTGATGTATTATTCTCAGGACAATTCTTGTCCTGGCATCATTTCTTAACAACTTTCAGCTCATCTTGAACCATTCTTTTAATTCCATCCCCCTTGTTTTTCTTCTTGCTATCTGTTCTTTAAATTAAAACTACTTATTTATATTGCAAGTCTTCTACTTACTATGAAACCGGCAATATTCATTACTACTGAGAAGATCTAATTGACTCACATTGATAGGTGTGACCTACAAAAAACCTCTTCTTGATCTCCAAATAACTGAGTGCCACCTTCTGTAACCGTACTGTCTTATGCTTCAACTGCACCATACAAAATCCACTTACAGCTCAGTACACATATGCTTATTCCATGTTTTACATTCTTTTGAAGCTTGTATTACAGCTGATTGCTTATCAACAGAAGATTTCAAAATGCATTTGTCTGACACCCCTTTGACTGCCATGAGTAACTTATACATTTATATTCCTCTACCCATAAGTCCAAACTTGTGAGTATATGTCCAAACATTCAGCAAGTCATGTTAGGAAAGACAAAGCCTACCTATAATTGAATCTGGCAAGGGATGTGAAAGACAACAAGAAGAGCTTCTATAAACACATGAGTGGCAAAAGGAAAACTAAAGAACGTGAGGGCCTGCTGCTGAATGGGGCAGGGAACTTGGTGACACGGAACATGGAAAAGACTGAGGTACTGAACACCCTCTTTGCCCTACGGTTTGGTAGCAAGACCAGCCTTCAGGAATCCTAGGCCTCAGAGAGCAGTGGGAAAGGCTGCAACAAGGAAGGTATAATCCTGGTTGAGGAGGATCAGGTCAGATTATACTTAAATAAACAATGCACATAAATCCATGAGCCCTGATGGGATATGCACACATAGGTGCTGAGGGAGCTGGCAGATGTCATTGCCAGGCCATGTTTGCTAATATTGGAACAATCATTGTAATTGAGAGAGGTGCCTGAGGACTGAAGGATAGTACATGTCACATCTTCAAGAAGGACAAAGAGGATGACTCAGGTTACCACACGCCAATCACCCTTCCCTTAATCCCTGGAAAGGTGATGGAGCAGATATTCTTGAAAATCATTTCCATCTACATGAAGAACAAGAAAATCATAAGTAGAAGTCAGCATCATAACTGCACACCACTTGGTCTTTTCTGTTTAGCTTTTCCAACACTTCTTGTCTTATTTTATAAGGGTGTCTCCAGATTAGCCAGATGAATATGACTGAAGGAAAAGTCTTATTGTTCATATTAGCATGCAAACCAAGGAAGATTGTGGCCTTGAATAGACTTCATGTAGTTCTTGCAATTTTGCAATTCAGGTGCATACAGTGTATAGATAAGAGACATACAGTAGTACTCCACAGATCTACTTCCCAAAAATGTTACCTTTCTGTAGCTACCTAAAAAATATGCTTAATATCCGAGATGAAAGTACAGAAAAATACTGGCATTCTTTTTACTTTTGTTTGAGTTAGTTGTGTGGACATCATTCATCCGTTTATACTACATTTTCCATTTTTTTAATATATGTCTTGAGTGAAAGTATAGAACAGGGAGAAAGAAAAGAATAAGGAAGGTTTGAGACCTGAATAGCACAAAAACAATTACATTCTAAGTTGCCAGAAACCTAAGTCTAAAACTACCTTCTTTTCTTGCTTTGACTTTTATCAGTAGTTTTGGATTCTGTTTTTTGCTGTGAGATGTTTATTTTCTTGTCCACTTTGTTATACAGGTATGGGTTCTTTGGAAGCAATTCTAGATTTCCTAGCAATACATATTAGTCTCTCTTTTTTCTGTAATCCTACATCTTAGCTACTCATGCATATACATTATAATGACAACGTGTGTTTCTTGTGCCAATAGATGCCATTCCCATTGAGAAACTATGTGAAGTATCATCAAGAGCCAGCAGGCATAAATCCCCACCTAGCTCAGGCTGGCTTTGATTCCCAGAAGCATTCCACTGACCTCCCTTGTACCAGTATCCTGTCTGTCAGATTTTTCTATTATATATACACTTTGAAGATGAAATACATGTCTTAGATTTGAATGTAGAGAGATCAAACTGTACCACCAGCATTGCAAGTGAGACTGGGACTTTATATAAAACTGTAAGTCATCCTCTTGAAGTTGATCAGAAATGTCCAGCAAAAGTAATGAGAGTAGAATACATCAATAGACACTTCCCTAAGAATTGACTTTGAAAAGAAAAGAAGAAGATTGACTTTTCTGTTCACTTTCTTTTAAAAAGCTTTCCTGAGAGCACTGGCAAGAAAGTGTCACAGAGGGGAACAAGCAAGGACACAAGTTGCTGCTGCAGCTGCTGCAAGGGTATTAGGACCACCAGTTTCAGCTGGAGTGACAGAATGAGATCTGATAGACAAAGATGCAAGTGCTGACAGTTGAATCCTCAGCAAGGTTAGGTGGCTATATCCTCTGTAAGGATTTGTGGATTTCTAAATAATTTCTTCCTTCTAAATCTGAGTAAAAGCTCTGCATCTTAGGAGGATTTAGCAACGATTAAGGTAAAGATAACCAGCCTCCAAGCAAAATGCAAACCAAGCAATTTGCAGCTTAAACAACAGTAGCAATCTTTACCTAAAGTTAAATTCTTTATTTAGAGATAAACTAAGATTCTTTTAAACAGACTTAAATTAATTTGTATATAGACCATAAACTTATTAACCATAGAATAATTTGTATTCAGGAAGAAGACTTTAAATAACAAGCTGAGACAATTAGCTAAAATGGGATGTGAAAGAAAACCTGTGTCCATAAATTAAATATATCAGGATATTTGGATTGAAAACAACATATAGAAATATTCTTATTGAAAAAAAATTAGTCATGTCTTTAACTGAGACAACAGCTGACACAAATAAGGCTGACTGATGAAGAAAAGATGAAAAAATTATTTTATATAGGATATTTTACTCTTATGAGTTTATAACACGATCCACAACAGCTCAGCAATAGAATTTGCTTAGTGAACAAGCATCTAATCACTCACGAGTATTTCTCACCTCTTACATCAGAAACTTCTGTGTCCGATTCATTTTTTGAATCAAATAAATACATAGAAAGATAGATACATATAGACCGTAATAGTGTCAAATATATAATGTTGATTTTTTTTTTGTGGTTTATAGTACTAAAGAAGTGTCTGTCATATAAATAATCATTATGGTTGATTGGCAGACAGAATTCCACATAGTATGACAGAAAAATATTTATTGTCCCTGTGGTCTAAGATTGTGCAGCATTTAGATTTCTGATTTAGCAGAAAGAGATATAACATTTTAATACTTAAATCAAAAACCAAATAGACTGTACATATCAAAAGACTTAAGGGAATGCTTTGATTTGCTCCCCAAGAAACAAGGAGTAAATTGCAATCAAAATATCTATTGTATAAGAAATGGATAAAGGAAAAGTAAAACCATTTTGACATAACAATGATGGTGCTCAAAAAGAGATGTGATGTGCACATACAAGAAGCCGTTAAGTTTCTTCTGTAGGGCTATTATTCAGGGCTGTGAAATCTTTATGTTGATCTTCACACTTGGAAACAATTTGAACTTGGTGCCTGATTATTAGCACGAATGTTTGTAAGAAGTTTTATACAGCTGCAAAACTTATAAGTGTTCCCTAAATCCCCTTGTCTCAAAAAAATAATGATGATTGAGTTTTTTTTGTTTCTAATATTAAATTACCTTCTCTTTAACCACCTGTTGCCTATCAGAAGAAACCTACTGGTGTTATAAAGCTTTCAACATTCTCTTTTGCTCTTGTCTTCCAAAAGAAAGCTTGACTTAATCTCTGCAGGAAAACTCACATCTTGTCATGAGAGAAAATTACTCCAGCTCAGGGAATGGAAACCATCTCAGAAACAGGTTAGCTGCAATTAATTTAAATTCATTAATTTCAATATCCAATTAGTATTAAAAATCACAGATTGACAACCTTCTTTCATCACCATAAAAATAATGTAAATATCAGTTTGTGAAATCCAGCAAGAACCAAACCTTTGTTTTCGAGATGACTGTTACAATCCTAAGAGGAATGGAAACTAATAATTTTGACATAAGATATATTTCTGAAGAATGAAAGATTTCAAAATTATGCAAAATATTTTCACAAAATAAAAAAAAAATAATCTTTTACTTTGTGCTTATGCTAGAAAGCCCTACAACAAAATAGCATAAACCTTCCTCCAGGAAGGGAAAATACTGACTAATGGTAATGGTTTTATCATCGTGTCCCTTTCATTGTAATCCTGCTGCCTTTTAAGCCATAGATGTGTTTTAAAGTTATACTGAAAATTCCCCTTTAGCTAACATAATATTATTCTGTGTATCCCGGTATCAAGTCCTATATTTGCATATGGTTTCACTCATTCTCTGTCTGTAATGCATACAAATCAAATTTGTCTCTTTTGGCTCCTCACACCACTTTGTTTAACTTGAAATGCACAATTTGATACAAATAATGACAAAAGAAATTGTTAACAAGTCTGATTTGAAGTGTTTTCAACTAAAACTTGAACAAAATAGTAGCGGATGCATAAAATACTTTAAAGTGATATTTAAAATAGATATTATTTTACTTTTATTTTGCAGGGGGTTTTTTCTGTGATAACTTCTAAAAATTTTTTTAAAGTTTTTTAAATTACTCTTTTCAAAAAGTATATGCACATGTACTCAGTAAAACTCCATTCCAGATTTATTTTAAAACAGCATTATTTACAAAAAATGTTTAGAAGGTTTCAGAAAAGAAACAGGGTTTTTTGGGTTTCTTTCCCCCTTTTTTATCAATTTGGATAAGTTACTTACCATGTTACTGAACTGAGAATTTATATCTATTCTGGGAAGAACCAGAGTGCCAGTATATTATAAACTAAAAAAAAAAAAAAAAAAAAAATAATTTTTAATGTAAGTATTCATTTTTTCATTTCATCCTTTACTGAAAGGGTATGACAAGCAATCCAGATTAACATAACAACAATACTGAAAACCACATAATATCTATCTTGATTATTGACATTATCATTACTGTTAATTTTAAGTTCAGTTGATGTGTCTGGAGCAGATTTGTTCCCAAATGTGCTTCACTAACTTTACTACCTTTTTCATTTTCATTTTCCTCTCCCCACATATACAGAGGTGCCGTAAGTCTGAATGTCTGCTTAGTAAGTTCCTAGTATATGAGAAAAAGTCTGTGAAGGAATGACATGGTGGGACCAGTTATATTATACTAAAAATATGAGTATTTCAGCACAAAATGCTGGCATACTGGTCACAAGTTTTTCAAGAAACAGTTTGATTCTTTAAAGTAAGCATAATACAAAATACAATTCAGGAATTTTAGCCTGACAGTATGTCTAAAAAATATGAGCTTTGTAGCTACATACATGTCCAATAATATGTTCAGGACATTTAGAACACCATGGTGTGAAAGATGTAAGCCATGCCATTGGTCTTGGCTCTTTGTTTGATTAGAAGTTCTGTAATCTAACCACAATTAACATGGGAAGGTTGAAAATTTGTCTACTACACGTATCACTGATGCTGGCTGAAGAGAACAGACTTCATAGTGATGGAGATCTCCAGTTCATTACTATGACCTTTTTTCGGCAAGGAAAACTGGATTCTTAATAACCAAAGTAAATACATGTTCTTCAGCTAAATTAACTGTTTCAGGACATCATGTGAAAAAAAAAGAAAAGCTGAAATTTCCTCACTGTGAAATAAAACCACACTGAAGTAGACTGGGTTTCTGAAATAAATGGAATCACAGAATTGTTTAGGTTGGAAAAGACCACTGAGATCATCAGGACCAATCACCACCCTGTCAACTAAACCATAGCACTAAGTGCCACATTCAGTTGTTTCTTGAATACCTCCAGGGATGGTGACTCTGTCACCTCCCTGGTCAGTCCATTCCAATGTTTAACAACCCTTTTCAGGCAGAAATTCCTTACAACCTGAACCTCACCTGGTGCAGCTTGTGGGTATGCCATCTCATCCTATTGCTGGTTGCCTGGGAGAAGAGAATGACCCCCATCTCCTTTTAGAAGAGAGTGATAAGGTCATCTCTGAGCCTCCTTTACTTCAGGCTAAACAAACACAGCTTCCTCAGCAGCTCCTTGTAGACCCATCGTCTAGACCCTTCACAGGCTTCATTGCCTTCTTTGGACACCCTGCAGCACCTCAGTGTCTCTTTTGTAGTGAAAAGCCCAGAGCTGATTACAGTATTTGAGGTGCAGCTCACCAGTGCAAATAGGTATTGTAGTTATAACTGTTCCAAACAGAGTAGCCGAAATGAACATAAATACTACATATTATAGAAAAAGCGCTGCCAATGGTTGTTATTAGGGTTGCATTCAGAATTGTATTGCAAACTGAAAATGTTTTTACCTATTCAGTTTTTTTAGAAGCATTTGTTCACCAGTCCACTCTTTTTTTCAGGCAGAACAAAGCCTAAATCTACTACTGTGGAAGTATCCTCAAGAAAACTTTTCTCAAAGGGGTTAGTAAAGTTCTCTTTTCTCTTAGAAAAGTGATTAAAACCCATTTTTAAAAAAGTCAGCACAGAAATTAGTAAGATGACTGAAATTTCAGTGGAACTCTTAAGAAGAAAATTTCACTGTGGATAGTCACTTTGCTTGGCCAAATTGAAGAGATTCAAGTACGTTTTTAATGTATTTTTATTGAATGAATTTTTTAACACGAATAGAGAATATTTGCACTTGGGAATGGGAATTAAAAAAAAAAAAAGAAAAATGAAAGTTTTCCTAAGCTCCTTTCTCAGACTTCTTCAAAAGCAGAAAATTATTTTCTAAGGCCTCAATTAGGAAAGCAATGAAATGTGTTTGTATGTTCTCTACTGTTCTAAAGCCAAAGGCAGCAACAAATACAAATCAAATAGAAGTCCTTGAAAATATGTCCTTTTTCTTTATTGCTGCCCAGAAATTAATTGCTTACCAGCTATATACGACAAGGTGGGTAACTACAAATGTATTTAGATTTGATTATTTAGGGAGCCTATAAAGAATAAGAAAACTGTTGACAGGATTGATGCAGTTCAAAACAAATTCAAACAGCAAAATTCAATAAATCAGAGACAGATATTGGCACCATTTTATTTGAAGGTCTCATACGTTTGCAACAGGATTTGTAGACTATTTACATATTTGAAAAATAAAGAATATTTTTAGAAATATTTTTAAAATATGTATAAATAGTCCACAAAGTCCAATAGTCCACAATAGTACACATACAATATTGACTATATCTAAAATGTGTCTTTTAGACTCAATAATTATTTTTTTTCATATTTCTACATACTGTACTAAAATAACTAATAAGATTTGGGATGTGTGCCTACAGAAAATTTTAAAGGATGCATGCAACTTTATGTATTCTTATTCTGATAGAAAGAATATATGCTCACAGATTTAGGTAAAATTGCAAGTAAGTTTCATTGGCATCTGTGTTACTAAAATCTGTTTCTATTTATAAAAAAGTATTATTTGTCTGTGCTAGCTATACTGGTAGGGCCAGAAAGTGCATTTTTCCTTCTGAGAAAACTTGTAATTACTGGCATTTTATGTAATTAATTAAAATAATAAGTGTACTTTCATTATGTTTTAGTATTTTCAGTATGCATAGAGTTACAAAATGTATGTTAGCTTCTGGAAAAATAGACTTTTTTTAATATATCAGATTTTGTGCTTCTAATTAATGTTAATTAACAAAACTACCCATGAACTTTTAATTTATGCTTCTTATAAGGCCAAATTGTTTAGAGACAAAGAAATGTACATATTTTCTATTCTTGCAACTTTTGAATTTTTTTAGTGTTGTTTTCAACATCATACTGCTATGGAAAACATACAACAATAAGTAAAAGCTATATTCTAAACAATTACTCTTAGAACATTCTTTGAATAAAAATAATTGTGAAATTAGGTAAAGTATTATTATTATTTCTGTGGAAAAAAACCGCTTTTAAAATAGTTCAAGTTTATATTTTGAATCTTTTTTTTAATGCTGAAATGTTTAAGTGAGCAACAGATAGAGCACATTTTGAAGTAGAAAAGCAATAACTGGGAGTGTCTACACAATAGAAGACATCCCCGAAGAAAAAAAGTCATGACATTTTTAATAATAATGCCTTATTGCACAGTGAATGTCAAAAAATACAATTAATCATGTCAACCATCTCATTTCTACATATTATCAATTGTGTGATTCCTTCAAGAAGAAACTAACTTCCATCTAAAAGAAACTATAAGAAAGTGACATTAATAGCATAATATTATTTTCTCTAAGGAAAGTGGAAAATATTAAATGTTCAACCACCTGTACAAATATAAATATTTTTATCCTTCTGGGTATACTCAACAGCATTTTGTATTTGCAGAGTCCAACATATTTCTACATTCAGTAGAAGCATTGTGCTAGCATAGAAATGAATTTATATCCTGCTGATAAAATTTCTGTTGCAAAAAAAGAATAACTTGCAGTGTGGAGTGAAAATTAATTTGCACCTCAACAGATGTAAGTGAAGACAAAATTACCCATCTGCCAAGTAAGAAATTGCTTTAAAACAGATCTTTAAAACAGAATGAAAAGTGTTAGCTTTCCTTAAAACTGAATTTACACCTTGCTTTTGTGGGGGAGTATAGGCAATGAGGTCACTCAGTCTATGTTTTAAGGGCCCCTACACAAATCTTCATCTTCCTACCAGACATCTTGCCATACATGCAATAAACAGAGTTCATAATTAGAGTTTATTTACACATGCATCTATGCACAATGTAATATACGTGCTATTTCCTTTTGGTTTTAGAATGCTTCTTTACTACAAATTGTCCACAACTTTGATAATTCTGTCATAGTATGCACTGGTTATTCAAAGGAATCGTATAAAAATGGAAAATTCCAAGTCTTGCCTTTTGAAAAATAGTCAGTAGTCAGCCTCAAAGGTCTCTTGCTGTGACTCACTCATCACCTCAACATCTCTTCAGTGTGCTGGTGGTTTGATCTTTGTGGTTCTTTCTCTACATAACACTGGAATTCTCAACCACAGTTTTCTCCAGAGACTCCACGTTTCCTGGGTCCAGCTTGAAGAATCAGAAATGCTAAGCTGGCCAAATTCTCAGTTCCGTGTAGGAAATCTGGACTGCCCTAAAGCTGTGAACATGGGCATCCTAGGCTCCCCAGCACTTTGACACAAAAGCTAGCAGAGCATCAGTCAGCTTCATGTTACAACCTAGCCTGTATTCTGATGTAAAGAGTATCTGTGCTGGTTTAAGAGTTAACCAGCAGGGGAAATGAACTCAACTCAAAGGAGAGATTATAAGTCAGAATAACAATTTACTAAAATAATACAGTAAGTACAATCATACAAACAAACAATTGGTCTTAACCCACAAAACCCAAATGTATAACCCAGTACCCTGGGGCATGAACAACGTGGTGTTCCTTGGGCCCCGCTTGAGTCCAAAGTAAAGGGAGAGGGGAAGAACCTGCTGGTGGGAGAGCTGTTGCAGTCTAGTCAAAAGTGGTGATTGCAGTGAGATGCTGGGGGGAGAGCTGTTGCAGTCTGGTCAAAGTGGTGATTGGAGTCCAGTATAGGGTGGATCCAAGTCTGTTTGAGAGCGATGAGCCGCAGTCCTTCTCTGGATCCCACAGAGTGGTTAAAAATGTTCCAAGACTCCAAGATTATATATCCTGCAGTTCAGGCAGGAATGCTCAGCACTTCCCTCAGGGCGGGGAGTTCCACAAAGGGTGTGAGGACAGGAGCATCCTCCTATCTCACAGGCCTCTTAACACCTAGTTTATAGCCTGAGGAGTCAGGCTCTATGGGCAGATGGTGTAAATGGTTCATTGATAACAGTTTCTGGGAAATGGCATGGAAGGCTATAGAATACACAGTTTTGGGTTACACCCATACCCTGATGAACTGGTCTCAGTTGTCCTAACTAGGACAGTATCGAAGAGAGAAGAATCCATTTTGTACAAACATTTCAGACCTGAGAAAGTCCTGGGAGACTTGTAAAAGGGCAGCATGTTGGCAGATTTCTCCAATGACAGATCGTCACAAAGACAAAGCCAGGCACAGAGCCTGCGGGTAAATCAGTGTCTGCAACAGACAGAAACTCTTCCCCTACTTATAGAGACCTCATGGTTCATGTCCACATCAGAAACAGTGAATGCCAAATGCTTTGCTAGTCCCAGTGGTGAATATTGGATAGAATGGGCAATACAAATAAGACAAAGTACCACAATTTGGGCCAAGTATATAATTAGATGGGCACATTACTGCATTAATTTTAAACTTATTTTTAGAGTGTTTAAATCTGCTTTTTATTTTGTTCTATTAAAAATGTTAAAAAGAAGGAAACTAAAGGTTTATTTGCTCAGATGGCTAGACTTTGAACCAGGCAGATGGAAGACAGCAAATCCTGCCTGGATTTCTGACAGATTTCTGGGGCCCACTGACTTGGGAAAGTCGTGACAGTTAGGTCGTGCACCCCCATCAGGTTTCTTCAGGGCAAGCAGCCACCATGGCTTTCCTAGGTTCAATCTGAACTTCAAAGATTTCAGGAATCCCCATACTAACGAGTATTCAGCTGTCACCTCCAGAGCCTAAACCACTATAGGAAACCAAGGACTTTAGGTAACTTTGCCTTATGGAAAACTTGATTACTTTGAACACTACTGCTTCCTAGTGAAGTTGTCCTGCAATTGTTGTCCCTGATAGTATTATTTAGCAAGGACCTTGTGAATATATTTTGCTTCTGAAACAGCAATTTGTACCTTGAATCTTAGTCTTAATGTATTCTATTTAGCCATGCTATTCACTAGTGTATTTGAGCTTTGTCTTTGACTCAATGACATCAATCCTAATTGTTAAATGGAAACATATTTGTCTAGTGTAAAAACAGTGAGGAAGAGGTGTTCTGTAGCTGCTTCTGCTCTCCTACATTATCAGTAAAATGGCATCCCTTCTCCACAGAAAGAGCTATTATTCCTACGAGGCCTAGAACTACCAACTGTTTTAAAAAAAAAAAAAAGCACTTATGTATAACCCAATGAATATATTCATACAAACATATGTAGAAAGGGAAGCCATATATCTAGTGGGAGAGGCAGAGGGAGGTAGAATATATGCCACAAGAGAATTACTGTATATGTTAAAAAATTACTCAAGATCTTTTCGTCAAGCTACACTAACGGAGTTTACATTAAGGGATTCACAAACAGTACTACTAAAAAAAATGTTTGGAAAAGAGAATGAGGCAGAAAAATGTGATCTATTTGGGGGATTTCTTTTGAATTTTCAGGTGTTATTTTTAGAAAACAGTTAAGAATAGTTAAAGCATAATCCACTGTCAAATAGGAATAGGCAAAGCCAATTACAGAAAGATAAGGTTTGACACGTATTTTCCCTTCAAATCCAGTCCAGTTCCTGCAGCATTTTGAAGCACGTGCCTGACAGTGCTCGGAGGCAAGGCTTAGGAGGCTCATAGTGAAGAGCCTTTCCCATCCAGAGCACTGGAGAACTGAGCATTAGAAGACTCTTAAAACATTTTGTTTGCTTCATCAGGCACACAGCAATTGCTCTGTGCAGATAATTTTGACATCTGCACTCTCAACGTGAGAAAGGCATTGTCAGGGCCCCATGGGGGCTCTGCACAACTCCATCAGGGCAGAGCCTGCCTGCCAGGGCCCATCCCACCAGGAAGAGGGCAATGGGGCACCAGGATAGCCCCAGGCCCAGGCACTTGGCACCTCCCTAGGGACAGGGAGAGGCCAGAGCTGGGTAGGAATGTGGGTCAGCGGGTAGGTCTGGCCATGGCCAGGCAGGGCAGGTCTGTGGGAGCCATAGATAGGGTTCGAGGAGCCACGGGACCAGGAAGGGACATGCAGGGCAGACAGGGCCTCAGTGCCATGGCAGTAAGGAGTTCAAAGAATTTATCACTATGAAGACAGACTTGCAGAACAGGTGATGAAAGAAGGCTCAGTGTTTTGGTCACCAGTTTTACTTTTCCTACTTTCATGTATTAGTGGCAAACAGTAGATGTCAGTCCTCTTACAACTGACATGACTTTTTTTTTCTTTAAATAAAGTGATTCATTCACAAAGACCCAAAGATTTTATAAAGTTGGTGTAAATAATATCTGAAAATATAGACTTTCCCATAACATTTAGCAACAAAAATTTTCCCTCTGGAAGTACATGTTGTTAAAACTTGGGGTTTTCCTATTGGATATCATTAATTCTGACAAAATCCCAGATAAGACTGTCATATTTGGTAATTTGCTGTTGTTCTCAAATGAACTTAAATTATAAATATTGTATATTTTTACAGATTTACTGCTACTAATAATAGTAACAGTGTGTTAATATTTTTGCTAGTAAATTCTTTAACAAAATCATTTGTTTCTCATAAGTGTAGTGACAGTAATTCTGTCAATATACACATGATGTCATATATCAGCATAAGAATTTATAATACACACACACACATGCAGAATAGAAAAATAATATTTTACTTTACTCGACTGAAATAGTTTTTGTGAAATATTAACAAATGTGTGCAAATTCATATTTCAATATACCAATATAACTTTTCCTGAGACCTCTAGTCATACTTGTTTCCACTCCGAATATTTTCAACTGGGAAATTTCAACTTTCTACAGAACTACATAATTCCCAATTTCTTCATTATGCTGTGATCCAGTATTCTCCACTCTAGTAGTGAGTGGCTAGCACAGCTCTAAAAATTGCTGAGGATAATTCATATGATGCCATATGAGTTAATGTAGCAGGAATGATCTAAAGCTGTTCTCTAAGTGATTGGCCAGTGCCAGAGATCTTCCCTTGGAAACAGGAATTGCAGGCATAAAACACCCTGGTATGTTTGAAGCTGTCCACTCAGCCCATTGCAGACCTGTATGTTCAGGTTTGAGTGATAAGTTACAATGTTGCAAAAAGTCGTTTGTTCCTATAGATGATTAATGAAATGACTTTCAAGGCAGCAGCCTCCAGGAGTATCTAGGCTCCATATGTAGAAGTGTCACCTTTTATGTAATGGAGATGTTACATTTTTAATGTGCTGATTTTGCTTCTGTACTGCCTAAATAAATCTGTTTGCTCCTGCTCTGTCCCTCATTCCTTCCATTTCTTTACCAATACAATATAATACATAAAAATACTACATTGCATAATAATATATGATAATATTAATAAAATGCATGACCCAGACAGTAGCAAAACACTGTGGAACATAGATTGTAGATACCCGTACATGTGCATAATTTATAAGTAATTATAAACATGGTGTATAGTCAGATCTTAAAGAAATTGAGGACTAGAGTTTTAACCACAACATTTCTTTATGGGGTGACTGTCCAATCCAAAGTGGACAGCTAATACTGTGGGGATGAACGAGATGCTTCAGACACCAAAAACTGGTGCAATAAAAAAATGAATTCCTGATAAATTTGAAATAAAAAAAAAATAAACAAAAGAAGGAAAAATCTGATTATATAAGGAAAGAGGAACTGCAGTGAAGCATTTGATGAAATATAAGCAACTCCTAATGGTGGAAAGGCAGAGAAAAGCAAAAGATCATGACAAAATAAAATGTATTGGCTATTTGCATGCTCTTTATCTCTCTTCCCCACATATTACCTCTAAATTGCTCACAACCAGTTTGGTTTCTCTTCCTGAGAAAACTGTTAGTTTTGAACTTTGAAACTCTGAAAACTGAGATGAAAAGTGTCCTCAAAAACTCACTTGGATCTAGAAATAAGCTTTTGGATGATTATATGCTAATATTTTCAGTGAAACTACCATATCATCCACATTTTATATGGCAAATTATGAAAACATTTTATTTCAATAAGCTGATCCATATTGGGTTTGACTTTTTTGTTTCAGCTGCTATGACAAAATCAAAACAAAATATTTATTCATATTCTTTTTGAAATACAGAATAAACCTATTTCTGCCCATTAAATATTTTATTTTACTCAATAAGTATTTTTTAATGGAAAAGATGTTTCATACAAATGTTTCTGAGTAGATGCCTTGCTTCATGAGAGAGGGGATGTAGATACATTTTTGATTTTAAGTCGCTTGAATTTAAAGGGTAAAATTATCATTGCGCCTACAGACAGCCATAGGACTATGCTTGATATCCACCTTAGAAATGGGTATGAAAAATTGCATGTATTTAGACTGATATTAACACATTATTTTAAAGATCATGTTACAATTGTGGTCTTCAAGACACAGTCTGTGGATGCTCAGCTAATGCTAAGCATTCAACAAATAGCTAAGAATAATCTGTAGTTAACACTTACATTTATTTTATAAGAATCTAACCAGCATCAAAGATATTTTAGGCAAACTAAAATAAGATGGTGATACCAAAAATAAGCTTATGAAACTAAAAAAGTCTGTGATGTTTTTCACAATCTGAAAACAGTTGAAAGCCCATTATCTCTGCTATGTCACAATGAGATGTCCTTCACTGAGAGGTATGGGATAGCAGCACACACACAGACCAGTACCACATTATATATGATAATACCCCACAGAAAAGTATTTTTCCCAAGCAGTTTTACACCTTAAGGTGAAA
The DNA here is from genome assembly GCF_003945595.2 of Pipra filicauda. Taxonomy (NCBI): domain Eukaryota; kingdom Metazoa; phylum Chordata; class Aves; order Passeriformes; family Pipridae; genus Pipra; species Pipra filicauda. The sequence continues at coordinate 1,762,943 of NW_024104676.1, read as the reverse complement.
GGTTCGCACCATCATGGTTTGCTATACATTAATAAGTTTAGAAAATTAGATTATGTATTTAAACACTGTGATCAATATATATATATAAAAAAAGGGGGGGGGGAACAAAAAGAAGCACAAAAAGTATATTTTAAATTCCCTAAATATAAAACAAAAATATGGGACATTCCTGATCCAATGAAATATCAAAATATACTGTTGGTAGCTACACTAACATTGCTCTTCCTGACTGGAAGTTCTTACCTTTATATAGCACAGAATAATCTGAGTTATAATAGAAATAGAGGAAAATACAAGATATAAATAACAGATACAATAAAACTCAAGACTGCCACCAACAAGAAAACAATATATTACTGTATACATCTTCATTATATCATCCAAAGAGCCAAAAATTGTGCTGTTTGTGGAATTAAGTCCTGACTTGGATGAAAATTTTCTTAAATGGAACTAGGTGAGTGTTAACTTTAAAAAGGCTACTCACATGAATCTACAGAGTATGATTTGTCCACAGCACAGCTGGCAGAAAATTCATCCCTCAGGAAACAAGTCGTGATGACTTCAGCTTCTTATTGAAAAGTTCTCTCTTTTGTCTTTCTTTTCTCTTCTTGTCTGGCCGGCAAGAAGTGGTGACTTTTAATTTGGGGAGGCTGGGGTAGGCTATCTAAAACACTTTCAGCATTCCTTGACTGCACAGCATTAACAGGCTTATAATCTATAATTCATTTAATCTATATTTCATTTTCTAAAGGTGTTAGATTAGTGTTTAGATTAAAAACATATTGTGCACTATTACTTACTAACTCTGTATAAGAGGTGGTATAGGATCTTCTTGGCCTGTGCCTATCCTAAAATTATATATCCTTCATTGCATGGCAGCCCTGGGAAGCAACTGTCCTAAATTCACACAGAGCAGATTGAAGGGCTTTTTAAGTCTAGACTAAACCTAAGCAGTCATCAAGATTTTTGATAAGCCAAACCATTGAATCTTGTCTCGTCTACTCCTTGCTCTGTATTAAATCAGGACTTGGCAAGTGTTCCTAGATTAACAACAAATTCCCATATGGATTTCTGATTCTGCTTTCTGAAATTTAGCAGCTTGAACTGGAATTCAGATGACTTTTACTGAATCTGGTCATATTTTTTCCTTCTATCAGTATTCTCCCCATCTTTTCCTTGTGCTGTGCCCACACCACCTGCTAATCCATCTGGGCTGTTCCTGTGTATGTTGCCTATATCCCATGCTTTACTTGCCTGGCATTCAATAGCTCTTTAACTGTGAATGAAGCCTGCTGCCTTCAAACTGCCAATCCTGCAAACCCCTAACTTGTTCTCCTCCTTATCATGATCCTTCTCTATGTAGGATGGGTCAGTAAGGCTGAGTTAGCTAATGTTCTGATACTCAAATGGTTCACCCATGTCATTCCCTTTCTGAGACTGAAAGCAAAAACTGCAGAGATTCTTTACATTCTTCTGCTGGACCATACAAAACACCAATATGCCCCTCATTTTAAGAGCAGAAAAGCACTCTGCACACCTCATTTCCCCTTGCTTAAAACTGCATGTTCTCCCCCAGTCTCTTCAGGCTAGATTCCCTGTATGCTCCATTCTCTTCTCTGTCCTCTGTCCTAGACCCCTGTATTCCCTTTCATCCATTCTTATTCATTTCTCTAATAGATTTCCACTTCCCTCTCTATGCATTTGACACAAACCACAGTTCCCTAATATGTCTCCAGATTCTCTATACGGTCTCTTTTTTTTGGTGTTTCACTTATAGCAGGACTTCCTGGATTTTCCATTTTCTTTTATTCTACTCCCAACACAGCATCCACAGAATCAGGATGGCTGAGGTTCAAAGGCATCTCTTGAGATCACCTATTTTATTATATATTACCCTGATACTGCCGCCCAAGAGGGATCAGCTAAAGCAGAGAGGGAAAGCTAAATCAGGCTGTCCTCTTGTACTGGGGAGTCCGGAACTGGACCCAGCACTCTGGATATGGCCTCACCAGAGCTAAGCAGAGTGCAGTGTCATCTCCCTCAACCTGCTGGCAGTGGTCTTACTATTGAAGCCCAAGACACTGTCAGTCATTGCTGCAAGCACACATTGCTGGCCCAAGTACAACTTGACCACTAGGACTATCAGGCCTTTTACTGCAAAGCTACTTGCCAACTGGCCCAGTCCTCAGCGTGTCCCAGTGCATGGAGTTACTCTTACCCACAACAGAGAATCTCATTTCATCCCCATGTTTGTTTAGCCTACCTTGACCTCTAGTGTTATAAGAAAACATGAAAATGTATTGTCGGAGTGTAAACTGGGAGTAAAGTAGATGCAGATATGCTGAAAACTATTGTCCCCTTGCTAGATCTGGAGTTCAACAGGCACTATGGCAGCTCAGCTAAGAAGACAAGTGTGTCTGCAATTTCCTCCTGTTTTTCCAGTTCTTTTAGGCTGTGCACATTGATGTCAGTATTTGTCTGCAACGCTGCAATTGCTCAGAAGTTGTAGTTGAAACTAATAACTTGAAAATATGGCAGAATTGCCAAGACAGATCACAAGGCAGTTTCAGGTCTTGTGCCACAGGCTGTCCTTAGCTTGTGCGATGCCTTTCTGACATAGTCATTTCACTAATAGTTTCACTCTGACATTGTTACTGCAAAGCCTTTTGGGACCTGGCAATAATATTATTATTTTCTTGGCAAGTGGTCAGAAGAACAATTCAGAACAATTTATTGGAAATTGTATGTGGAGATGAGACAGAGGTCATTGAACTACAAAGTCACCATCTTGCTTCTAAATACATTTACATGTTTCCGTCATCCAAACTAATTTTCTGAAAAGCAGTCTGTAATTTCTTAACTTGACTTTGTTCCATTTACCAATACTAATCATTATACCAGCTATCTGATATCTACTCTGAAAACAAAAGCAAAACTACAAGAAGAACCATATGTTCCTATTTCTAGTTGTTATCTCAACATTTGCTGCTTTTACAGGGCTGAACTCCAAGTATGGGAACATTGCTTTTCCTACATTCCAGTGGATTTCATGCGTACCTAGCTAATAGTTCGCTTTCAAGTCTAGCTTCTCCTCATGGACTATTCTTTTGTGTATTTCTAGCTGATTAAGCACCAAATATAGAGAGATAGCTAAAAAACTTATGGGCATCAAGAGTGAAACTAGTCACAGATAGAACACATATATATTTTTGTGCATGTATACTATGCTTCTAACATACTGAAAGTAATAATGAGTTTGATTTGGACTGGGTAAAATTTTTTAATATCTGAAGAGATGATGCCACTTGCTCTGTACTTCCACTCCTAGCTTTCCATTTTCTGTTTTTGTTTTCCATGATCGAGTACAGAAAATGTTCAAGTTCAGCAGCAGTAGGTGTTATACGAAGGATAACTAAGATGACAACTCCTAAAAGGTATATGAGGGTTATGCAATATACTAGCAAACACAATTAACACCAGTTTTTAAGGGTATATGTAAAGGACCATTTAAATACCTAATGTAACCTCTTACATTTTTCAACCTATTTTGCTTGGATCCTCATTCAACACTAAAAAGAATGACACAGCTTCTCAGAGACCCTAGCTGGAATTTATCTACATACACAGATACTCGTGTCAAACTATTGAGAACCACTCTTTCCTCAGAAACAGTCAGATTATTCTGCATGAGTAGATCCTCAGCAACCATCATTTAGATGCACTAGGAGACCAGTCTGTCTGTTCCCAGCATGTATCACAATCTAACTCACATTTCTTGCCTGATGTTTTGTACTTCAGCTGGTACTTGGCAGCTGCAAGGGTCATAAGTTGAGCTGCAGAACCATGATTCCAGATAATCATTCCTCCAGCAGCCCTTTCTTCTCCAGCAGTTTTTCTTTTTGGAAAAGCCACAAAAGGGAATCATTACTATATGAAAACTCTGGTAAATACCCATAGGTATCAAAAGACTAAATTTCTATACAGAATGTATTGCATTAAAAGCACTGGTAATACAAGAATGTTATTTTTTTTTTGCTAAAATATAAGAAAAAGGGGATCTCAAATCACAGATACAAACTCACTGTCAAAAATGAAATTCCAAGTGTAATTAGAAAGGCTGTGGATTTGGTCAGTCACTGTTTTGAGTACTGGTTTTAAGCAAAACAACCAATAAAGGTCAGAAACCAGAGAGAAGGAGTACAAAAGGCCATGTGCATACGTCAGAGCAGTGAATGAGAAAATAACGAGACACAACCCTGAAAAGAGTTTAAAGAGAAAGTCTTTGGATCAGGATCTACAATGCCATCAGGGATGAAGGCAAAAAAAATGTCATCAGCTGTGGCACTCTCTTGTGTTTAGGGAATCAGGACTCTATATTCTTTGTAAATAGGCTGAGTAACCTTAAGACTTCTGACTCTGTTATCTAGGTGTCTATCTTCCGGAAACTTGTTATATACTTGTGTCAAAGAAACTATACAGTCACAATTAAATTTAAGATACAAAGCAGACAATACTAATTTCATTGTAACTTAAAACAAGGCAGTAAAACCAAGTGCAAGACAAAATATTATTATTTATTTTCTAGGAAAACAAAACAGTATTTGATCTTTAGGACTGCAGTCATTAGAATGTAAAAGGTTAACATGAGATCATACACAAATGATTTAACAAAAGTAGTTCTGAGTCTAGGGAATTTTTGTTTATTATTATGGCAGATAAAATTTGCTGTAATTGTTTAAGTTATTTAGAAAGTGACTGAGGTGAAACTTGTATAGATAGAAGACCTTTGGTCTTCTGACAAAAGCTCATTACACCACAGTTGCCTCCTAGTGGCCCAGGTGACTCAGGTTCCTGCAACGATTTCTCAAAAGTAACAAAATGATGACATGTAATAGAAATACATGACCTTTTTCCAAAACTTTGGTATATCAATGAGTTTGCTATTGGTGGATTCATATAGTATGAAGGTAGGTGCTCCATTAATTAAATGAAAACTGTAATATAACAATGTTATATTTTAGAAGAAAAGTCACATATTTCAATAGTAGTCATCCTTTTAAGCTGGCTATTCGATTTCAGGTTTTCTGACCATCTAGTGAGAAATTTCCAGAGTAATTTAATTAAATAAATCTAAGTCTTGAATTGACTGGCCGTTTTCCATACATAAAAGTAGCAGAGAATTTGAGTGTGGTAAGAAAGATCTGGACTGGAAACATGACCTATAGAGTGTGTGGAAAACAAGCTAAGCTACCAAGCTCAAAAGTTAGTGGTTCAAGCCTCAAAGTCTAAACTTGACAGCAAATCACAAGAGAAGTTTCTTGCATGTCAATGCTGGGTCTAGTGCTGTTCAGTGCCAAATAAACACTCCGATTAATGGGACTGAATTCGCTCTCACCAAGCTTGCAGATGAACACATACTGAGAAGAGAGATCATGCAGGGGGTTGACCTTAGGCTGGCCACCTGGTGTCAATAAACCCACTCCATCAGTCCACTTCCATCAGCAGGATAGGGAGAAAATACAACAAAAAGCTTGTGATTCAGGATAAGAGCTGGGAGATTACTTAGCAATTAGTCACAGACAGAACAGATTCAACTTGAAGAAATAGGTTTAATTTATTATCAATAATAATTGTAACAGCAGGACAATGAGAAATAAAAACAAAACTGAAAATATCTTTTCCCTACCCGTCCCTTCTTCCCAGGCTCAGCTTCATCATTCCTAACTCTTCTACATTCTCCTCTTGAGTGGTACAGAGTGTTATAGAAAGAGGGGTTGCCTTTCAGCTCTGCAATTCCATCCTCCTCACACTCTACCTCTGCTCCAGTGCAGGGTCCCTCCATGGGCTACAACCTTTCATTAACTTCTCCAACATGGGACCTTCCCAGGGGCTTCAATACTTCAATAATTGCTCTAATGTGGGTCCTTTTCATGGAGTACAGATCTTCAGGAACAGAGTGCTCCAGCATAATTACTCATGGGCCACAGCTCCTGCCCAGAGCCTATTCCAGCTCCCTGGGTTATAGCTTCCTTCAGGACAAGTCCACCTGCATCAGGGTGAGGTCCTACACAGGCTGCAGGGTGACAACCTGTGTTACTGCAGTTTTCTCCATGTGCTAAAGGGAAATCTTTGCTCCAACACCTGGAGCACCTTGTCCCCCTCCTTCTTCACTGACCTTGATGGCTGTAGAGTTCTTTCTCTCACACTTTTTCACTCCCCTGTTGCAGCTGCTGCACAGCATTTTGTCTTTCTTAAAATACGTTCTCATAGAGCTATCGTTGTAGTTGCCCAGCTCAGCTTTGGTCAGCGGTGGGTCAGTCTTGGAGCCAGCTGGAACTAGCTCTGACTACATGGGGACAGCTTCTGTTGTCTTGTCAGAAAAGTCACCCCTGTGGCACTCTCCTGACTACCAAAACCTTACCATGTAAAACAAATACACTTCGATATGTCAGAAGAAAGAGCCATCATACAGGGGAACCTTAACAGGCTAAAAGACTAGGCCAGCAATAGCCTAGTTCAAGAGGTTCAAGAAAGGTAAAGGGAAGTTCTGCACCTGGGACTGAATAACTCTGAGAAGCATTACAGCCTGGCATCTCACTGTGCTGGGGGGCAGCTCTGCTGAAAAGTCCCTGGGGGTCCTGTTTCACAGCAAGCAAGTTCTAGTGGCACTCTGAAGTCCTGTACTGGGAGCTTCAAAGTGCATACTCCTGTTCTTTGTATACCTCAAAAGCACTTCTAGCTGTTAGTCATTCCAGCAACTGGAAAATGTCAGTATCTCTTGGGTTAAATTATTGTCCTTTTGGCAATATCACGGACACAACTGAGCCATTACATGTGGAATATCAGAAGCAATTCCTTCTGAGTACTCTCTTCTGAAAGAGGAAAACAAATATTAGTGGGACACAGAGCATAGGAGAGGGAAAGAGAAGCACCTGCAGATATCCACTCCTCATGTTACATAATCCAAATGCAAAGGGTGTGAAATGAAGACAGACAGTATGCCACTTTGGAGACTTAGCTGAATAAATGAGAAATTTTGTGGATCTGAATTAAGTACCTTAGCATTTCATTTAATGTCTTTAGAAGCAAAATGAGGATCGACATTCCTGTCTGAACCAAGCCAATTAGTCAGTTAACCTTGTAAATCACAATTTCTTTTATGACCTGGAGCAGATAGTCCTTAAATTAACAGAATTAGGGATAGTTTCACAAGGTATAATAGCACTGATTTGCAAGGAACAAAAGGTACATGTCAAAAATTTGGAAATCTGGTTTATTTAAGCTCACCAATCCAAACCACACTCATACCATACAAATTTCTTTTACTATCACTATCACCACAAAAAAAACCAAACAAAGAAACTCAAAAAACCTGAAAGATATGTGCCCTTATGGTGGGTTTAGCTTCTCTGGCTGCCAGACTCCCGCTTAGTTGGTCTTTCGCTCCTCCTCCTCAACAGGACGGGGGGAGAAAATAAGATGGAAAAGCTCGTGGGTTGAGTTGCAGCAAAAAATACATGTGGATGAAAAGCATGAAGAGGAACTCATTCACTACTTCCCATCAGCAGGGAGATGCCCAGACACTTCCTGAAAAGCAGGTCCTCAACACTTATAGCAGTTGTTTGGGAACATAAATGCCTTAAATACGAATGTTCCCTGCCTCCCTCTCCTTTTGCCCATCATTAACTGACAAGTATGAAGTCATATGGTGTATGGGATATCTCTTTGATAAGTTGGAGTCAGCTGTCCCAGCTTCTATCCTCCAAATCTCTTTCCCACCCCCAACCTACTGGCCTTTGGGGAGAGGTTTTGAGAGAAAGCCTTGATGCTGTGCAAGCACTGCTCAGAAGTAGCCAAAACACTGTTGTGTTATCAACACTGTTTTAGCCAAAAATGAAGAGCACAGCACCATATGGGCTGCTACGATGAAAGCTAACTCTTTCCCAGCCAGACCCAGTACAGCCTTGAAGACTCTTTCCTTCTTTAATCTGTAATGTTCCCTTCAGGGTGACTTTTTTTTTCAGTTCTTTAGAAAAGTACTAATATTTTGTCTCTTTAATGGTGTGAACTACTTATTTCTTTCAACTAATCTAATCTGAGTTTTAGTAGATCTGACTAAAATCAACTGAATGGAAAGTATTAGCCTCAGTGGTGTCTGGATATGGTTTTCTCCTCCCTGTCAAGTCTAATTTTTTTAAATTATAAATTAGATTTTTATTTTAATTTGAAATTCTATGGGATTATAAAGTATAAGCACAAGTATTGAAAAGCACTCGATACTAGGAGACACTATTGCCTTTTAGGCATTACAAGGCCATGTATAGTTTGAACATAATATTATTGATATACAAATATGCATCCTCTTTTCTGTAAGTGGGCTCCAAAATGTGCTTTTTTCCACCAAGAAACACTGAAGCATTGGACCATATCAACAAATGAAAGTTCTGTGGTAATTTAAAAGTACTCTGAACTCTGCTTAGGCACAACAGACAATCTAATACTTAAATGGCATTTGGAATCAGTGTTGAAGTGTACTGTGGTTTAGAATTTAATAAATCAAAATGCTGACATATATTCCATGATTCACCAGTGCAGCTGAAGTTGCTATGTATTATAACTATAATTTGGAAATCATGCGGGGACAAGACAGTTTGATGATATGGGACACTTTTTAATCATAGCTGGGGCTTCGTTGCTTCCTCATTAAATATGTGTGTGATCTTACACACAAAGAGATGACAGTATTCACTAGCTTTGTATCAAAGCAAAGAATTAAAAATAGTCAAGAGCAAGACATCACTTTAGCAGATGAAGTACTGAGAAGACCTAAATAAATCCACTATTTGCAAACACAAAAGGAAAAAATAAAACTCACTGAAAATACAGATTCATCAGAATAAATACTTTCTTTCGGAGAATGTTGACCAACATTTCAAGTTCCAAGTTACATATGGAACAACAATAACCAAAGACAACCTCTTTTTATTCATATCAACGAAGGAATGACAATGATCCATCACCAAAGAGATTACCACTAGCAGGTTTCATTACCAATGACAGATTTCCTTTCTTGGGACTTACACATTATATAATATTTTGCTTTATAAACACACAGAGGATCCAATCATAGAGGAAAACACTGGTTTCAGTTACATTACAACACTTTCTTCTTCACATGGAGCAGGTAATGATAGCTACAAATTTAAAAGTTAATGAAAATGGAGAAGAACCTAACCTTCACTCTCTACATAGAATCTATATTTATTGATGTGCAGTTTATCATTTTCTAAATCCTGAAAGCCAATCATGTGATAAATTTTCTCTCTTCTATCTACGGAACACAGGTCACATGTGACTTTTGACACAATCTCCCAACCATAATAAAAACTTTAATTCTTAGCTTCTGTGTCATCTCTGAGGATTAAATGTAGCCACACAAAAATCTACTACTGTGAAATTAGCATTTTTGGAGTAGAACACCTATCTCTGATTCAAGAGCACTATATTCCCACAATTGAATATTCTACAATTGGCAAAGCAGAAAGAAATAAAACACTTCAGAATTTTTAAAGTACCTTTCAATAGAAATGCTTTTTTTGCAGCGGTTGGGATAGTCAGAACGAAATTACGCTTGGCAACAGAATGTTTAAGGAACACATTTTTGGAAATGTTTCATTTCCAAGGATCTTGAAGTGTATTAATTATACAGAATCACAGTCAACTAATTCTATGGAAAATGAGACAGTGAAGACACTGTTGGAAGTTTTCAGTAATCAAGGAACCATATTATTGGGATAAAAGTCAGAATATAAAATTGTTTATTATTGTATTCACTCAAAAAGTGAAAATTTGTAGATCTGAGACAAGCAATTTCTGACAGAAAGGCTTCTGAAAGCAACATCTTAAAAGCAGAGAAAAATAAAGTTTAGGCCAACTTTTCTGCCTCTTCTAGAAGTCCCACCCACTTCACCCCTTCTCATCCCTCCCATCCACCACTCTTTGTGGCTGGTGCTAGTGGTGCATTTCCTTGGAGGTAGGGAAAAGGGTTCAGATTGGCCTCCCACATACCTTCAGAAGTTTAAAAATAAGACACCAGTAGTGCTGTGAGGAGATCATTGGATGAACGTCTTCAAAGAACAAAGTGGTAACACTTGTTTCTACTTCCTACATTTGCCAGCCTGCAATGCAGTCCAAGCAGACAGATGACCAAAGAAACAAACAAACAAAACAACCCCAAAACACCAGATGATGACTTCTGAAAGAAAAAATATCAAATTCTGACATCCACTTGCTTTGCTGGTTCACAGTACTCTATCTTACATTTGACATGTTATCACCAGTACATATAAAACTTTTGAAAGACAATTTGCAGACATTTTGCATAATTGCTCATCTGCTTATTCTGTGTCTTAGAAGAAGATTGTATCGTATTTTTCATTTTCTAAAGAATTTCATAGAAGTGAAAGTTATTCACAAGTAAGAACTCGCATGCTTGTAAATATGACATTTGGTTGAAAAAGCAAAAGGAGTGTGAAATCCACCAGAAGCTGGGTTTGTCACCATCCTCCAGTGAACAGCCTATGAACTAATAAATTGTTAGATAGTAATGCCCAAACCACTGCTGATCCCAGTTTCTAACTGCTTCATACTTTGGAACTGTATTTCTCTTCATAAACTTTGTCCATTTGATTAATGACATTTTCGTTTTCCACATACAGAAGCATGACCTAGAAGTTAAGAGAGTTTACACTACAGTCTCAAAGCTATATCCAGGACTTCAACACAGATTATTTAAGATATTTACTTTATTTCAAAATCTGAGCCTATCTGATGCATTACCAAGAACAGAACAAAAGTCTTCCTCTCCAAAACCTACTTAATTTTCTTTGAATAATGGAGAAGAAAGGTTTTCAGTTGACTTGAAGGAGTGAGATCTGGTAAACTGAAGAGAAAGGAACACCACTACAGAAAGTATATGATAGGAAAATTAAATCTAGTTGGTGTTAGAATCACTAAAGCCAAATCAAGCTTGAAACACATTTCTGTGTTTCACGTATTCAACACTGAGGGCATAATCTGAAATCGAACAATAGGCATCCAATAAAGAACCAAAGGCGTCCAAGCAGCAAACTGGATCAGGAAATGAGAATTACTTTTTTGCACTGCTTCCTATTAGCAAACGCATTCAAAGACAGACGCTAAAAAGAAGGTCCACACAGAGGATTCCACACTGGAATAAGTCAAACTTACTTTTTTTTAGCTTGATACAACATCATATCTTTTCCTTTTAGCCCTAATAGGACTAATGTCTGCTCAAAGCTGCAGTTGCTTACCTTATGATTAATGAGTTACTGGCCTCAGTGTAACCTATATAGATGGGAATCCACTTTTGAAGATCATTACCACAGTTGTTGTTAATTAGCAGATTAAAGATAATATAAAAAAGGATTAGGCAATGTGAAGGATTTGTGTTGCTGTGGTATCTTGTATATACATAGATAGATAAGAAGAATGATATAAGAAATTGAAAGAATAGTAATCCTGCCATATAACACATTTTGCGTTCATTCAAATGTTATCTTGTCACCCAGGAGCTGTCTTCATAAATCATTGACAGATAATAGAAAATGTCCTCATCGGTCAACATCTGAAGTGATTAATTTCTTCAAGCTTGACTTAAAAGGCTATTTGCTGTAATTATGCTGAATATATGACTTTGTCAAGTCTGAAACACTGTCACGTATGTCATACATGTAGGTCCAGTTCTCCACCCTGATGCACTACTTTGGAGTCACTGAAAATTCTTTGAGAAAAAATGGAAACCAGAGATGACCTCTTAGGGATTAGGAAGCTGTCACAACAATTAGTTTGTGAACAACTATTTTCAGAATTCCCTAATGCTGTCAGAAGACACTGGGGGTTCAACTGCTTATTTTTTACCTTTCTTCTTTTCCAGCAATCTCTTAAAAAGTCTAAGTAATTTTCCTTCCCAACAAGTCTGTGTTGAATTTGCAAAGACTTTATTAAATTCAAGTGTATCTTTGTCTGGAAAGAGTTGTCAACAACTTTCAGACCCCTCCACCCTTACACACACATGCACATACATATATGCATTATACACATTAATGGCCCACCTTAGCTCATGGCCAGAGTCTTAACACCTGGTGAGAGGTTAGCTTTCCTATGGTAGATTCCCTGTGGTAGTTTCCATGACATTATTCTGAATTAGGTCACCACAGTCAGGATCCACCCTCTTCACCCAAATTCCACACTGGTATGAGCACCTTAATCTTCCTGTCTCTTGGTTCTTATATTTAGATTAACCGTACACCTTTTTTTGTTTGTGTTATTCAAATTTAGACTGCAAAGTATTAAGGCAGCAAATATAGGTCATCAAGCATAACTAGACTTTCATTTCAGCTAAGGTTTTCAGATGCTTCTGCAGAATAATAAAAGAAAGACAGTAATTAATATCAATGGAAAATATTTCCCTCAGTATTAATAATTTGCAGCAAATACTAAAAGCTTGGTAGATCTTAATATTTTCACTAGAAAACAATGCTATATCTTCTGTACTGGATATTAAACTTCAAATAGGATGATAAACAACAGCACAAAACATAAGGACTAGATTCAAGATGTAACCCACTTTTTAAGCCATTCCTCCCAGCGTTTTAAGCCATTCCTCCCACTATTCCAAACTCATTAGTGATTGTCCTCACTTATGCAACTGTAATTAACATTTGTTTCCTGCAGTTTTTTCTCCTTGACTCACTGTAGGCCCCTTTATCCCCATATTCTATAAGCAAGTTAAGCAGTTTGTCTGAGGTGATGTGAAGGCTCTAGCTTGTTTACAATGTGGAACCTCCCTTTATAGCTCATTCACTGTTGGGAGAGGGGCTGGTTGAGGTAATAAGGAAGTATGAGGATTTTAATTGCTGAGTAATTATTACTAGCATAGTTGGCAAAACATAACTCTCTGAAGGATTTTGGAGAGACATTAAAAGTCTATGTGCAAGAGTAGCCAATATGAAGCGCGTTAGGCCCTCCAAAATCATTTTGATAATAAAATAATTAAAGGGCACTTTTGAGTATGGATGAAAATAGTATTTTATAAACAAAATAAATTGCCACTTTCTTAAGTTGCTGAATTAAAAAAAAAAAGCAACGGAATAACAACAAAAATCTTTATACTTGATTGAATACATTGTCATTTTGTATAACTTGGAGTTATTGAAGTAATAAACTTGAAATGGGGAATTAGGTAATCTTTACTGCACTGTTACTGTTTTGTTCACAAGAGGATTTTTAGACACATTTTAAAAATACAACGTAGTTAATAACTGCTATATTTTTATTACCCTTGTTAATTTTGGTAATTAAAGTTTGTGTCCTGAAATGTAGAATAATACCTTTGCAATGCAAAAAGAACTTCCACATAAACTGTGATTAATTGCTTTTATATCAGGTAGCTGTTTTCCAAAAGAAAATTTGGGATTACAGAGGAAGAAAGCACTCATGCTGCAATATATATATCACATAAACTAAAAGAAGGATTAAACTTTCCAGTGGTTGCACTAACTATATGCAATATGCTTATATGCCAAATTCAGGCTGTGCTGGGTGTAGAGATTTGTAATTAACATTATTGCCAATTAAGTGCAAATAACCAATTCTGTCTATCATAAATTAGAATGAGATCTATGTCCAACCCTTCTCCTGTGGTTCTAAAAAGCTGTTCAAGTGAATGAAGTGCTGCACTCTGGTGCATGCTCCCTGATTTAAAGAAATCACATATCTTCTTATCCTCAGAACTGTGACTGTTATACGCATTACTTATACGTCAGACTTAAAAATTCTGGTAATTAAAGTCTGCTTTAATCTTTTAATATTCCTTCTGTCTAGAAAACTACCAGTTTTGCTCTTAAGGTCCTTAAACACAGGCCCAATCATGCAGCAGCTCAAATTTCCCACTTGCTGAGACCAAAATGATCCTAGTTTTCACTTGAATCTCCTTTAATATTCTAGATGTTTGGAAAGAAATAAATAGCAACAGAGGTTTAAGAACTCCTTTTGGACACTTAGAGTTCTGTTGTAGCTTATGTTTCTGGTTGTCAAGTGATGTCACTTGTAGAAAGAGAGCATCTGGTTCCTAAACAATATAGGGCTGCAATAACGGAAAGATGTCTCAATTAATTTGTCATTTTGTTAGTTTTTGTCAAGTAATTAAGAACTGACCTGGAGAAGTGATGGTAAAACTGCTTGCATCTCTTTGGCAACAGCACACTGAGATACTTGGCTGTGGAACTAGTAACCTGATTAGATAGAAAAGGAATTGTCACATAGATTGCATTTTTTGCCAACTATTACTGCTTTGGTGAGAACACAAAGCTTTTCCTTTGCATTTTTTACACTATCTAGGATAATGGCATCACGTCTGATTGCTGAAAACTCAGTTCTAATAGAAAATAAATGTTGAAATCCTTTCTATTTCAATTCTGTGTCTGTGGCTTTGATCAGAACTAGTATGTGAGTTTTCATATGTTTTATCTGTCAATCAAAAAAGAAACAAGTGGGTTTCAGCTGCAGGCTGCAGCAACTATTTTGTCCAAAGGTTATAGAATAGATCTCAGAGTTAGTTGGGCATGGTACTGCCAAGGTTTTAAGATTAAATTTGCTATTGAATACGATGCAACTGTTACAAAATTAATAATGGGCATAATGCAATCACAATGCCTTAAACAACAGAATAATTTCATTGGCAGATGGCAGAGCTTTTCTCAGCAGACATAATGCAAAAAAACCCTATGCTCAGATAATATCTTTTGAGTTTAAAATAACAGAAATTAATCATTTAGCAAGCCTCACAAAACAAATCAGATTCTTCATATTAAACTTTAGCATAGGACTATATAATCTCCTATTTTTCCTAGTTTTAATACAATGACATAGATCAAATGGGGTTTAAAAATATCTCAGTTTGATAGACAATGATCAGATAAAGACCTTCACAAGAATCCTGTTTAAAGCTTGAGAAGTTGTTTTACTTAAAAGTTCAGAGTGACTTTCATCACCTGTTTTGTCCTTTTGCTTTCAAAAGCACACTCCATGATCATAGCCTCCCTGAATGGGTTCCTTCTGATAGCAACAGTTCAATGAGTCATATCACCTTCATCATCTTATCATGTTATCTCTGACATAAAGTCCAACTGATGACTAAATATTAGTGGCACTCCTCAAGCATGGTGAGGACTGGTGAGGTTTAACATCTTTATTAGCGGCCCGAATGATGGAATGGCATGCCCTCTCAGCAAGGTCATGGATGACAGCAAACTGGGGTGGGATTGGTCCATAGAGTGGAGGGTGGGGCTACCACTGAGGGGGACCTTGGCAGACTGGAAAAATAGGCTGCCAGAAACCTCAGGTGGGTCAAGAAAAGGAAATGTGAAGTCCAGCATTCCTGGTGAAGAAGTCAAACGTGTAAGAAGCACATCACTGTGGCAAAGACAGCCACTTGCATCTTGGGCTGTATTGGCTAGAGCTATGCTCTAGCCATTCTTCATCTCTCCTTAGTACTCATGAAATTGCACCTAGACTACCATGTTCATTTTTAGTCTCCCAAGTACAAGAAAGAAACTGATGTCCTGGAATGAGCCCAGCAACAATATAAGCAAAAACACCACAATATAAGAAAGATATTAAGATATTAGAAAGATATTAAAGATATTAAGCTATTAGAGAGCATCCCAAAGATGGTGAAGGGCCTGGAGGGGAAGCCGTACAAGGAGAAGCTGAGGTCACTTGGTCTGTTTAGCTTGGAGAAGAGGAGACTGAGGGGAGACCTCACTTCTTGTAGACTACAACTTCCTTGTGAGGGAAAGAAAAGGGGCAGGCACTGATTTCTTCTCTGTGGTGACCGGTGACTGTACCCAAGGGAATGGTTTGAAGTTGTGTCAGGGGAAGTTTAGGTTGGCTGCTAGAAAAAGGTTCCTGGAACAAGGACCCCAAGGAAGTGGTCACAGCACCAAGCCTGACAGAGTACAAGAAGCATTTGGATGATACTCTTGGGCACATGGTGTGACTCTTGGTCTGTGCAGGGTTAAGGGCTGGACTCGAGGATCCTTGTGGGTCTCTTCCAATGGGGCATATTTGGTGATTGTATGAACAAAGATGACTGGTGAGCTGGAGCACCAGTGCAAGGACTTGATGTGCAAGGACATACTTAAAGATCTCAGCTTGTTCAGTCTAGAGAAAAGAAGGCTAAGCAAAGCAGCTAAGCTGTCATTTCTAATTATGTAAAAGGTGCTCTGGAAAATGTGGATTCAGGCTCTTCACTGAGATTCATAGTGACAGAATGACGACAACCAACATAAGTTGCCTCAAAAAGAAATTCTACTTAGATACCAGGAAGAAGAATTTCACAACCAAGGTACTCCAATATAGAACAGACTGACTACTGAGATGTGGATGTCCACCCTTGGAGATACTCATACCTTGACTAAGTATCCCTGAGCAACCTGAGCTACACTGGGCCTACTCTGGCTGGGGCATTGCCCCAGATGATCTCTTCATATTCCTTCTGTTGCATGCAATATTTTGTTACAAGCAAAAATGACCACATCATATATATGGAGTTAAGAAATTATTCGTTATACTCAAAAAACCCAGTCTAGTAAAAATAAAACAAGCATTATTTTTAGTCCAATTACAATAATACTAAACCTTCTAGCAAAAAAAAAATCATATATGTCCAACACAAACTGTTCTGTGACTTCATGAGGATTTCTGTGATTAACCTGATGTGAAATCAACTGTATCAAAACAGAGGTATTGTGTCATCAAATATTACTTGCATTGCTTCTCTGCTGCTGTGTTACTGTGTCCTCAGTGCCATGTAAGGACTAGTCTGTGAAGTTCATTGACATGAGGAAGTTTGAAAGAAAAAGATGCACCATGTACAGATCTTCCCATTGATTTTCATGAACAGGAGTTAGAATAGGATAATTATTATGTTACCAAGCTAACGACAACATGCCAAACTGAGGAGGCATAGTCTGGTTCCCTTTGTTATCCTCTTGGTATGACAGTTGCAAGTTGTCTCCATAATAACTGTCATGCACGTGAACAAAGCATTTTGCATCTTTATAAAATTTCAGAAAATAGTTATATCTCATTGTGATGGTATGTATAGAAACTGAAGCATAATGAAATTATTTAAATTAAACCAATGAGAAAATCAACATAATCAAAAAACTATCATTTTAGTGTTTGACTAAAAGGTAATCTCTTCTGCTCCTAAGATTTCTTTAATGTTAGAACTGAAGGGAGAAGTCTCAAGAAATACTGAAAGATGATCAGGTTTATCAGCTATGTACTCACACAAAATTATCACAAGAAAGGAACACAGAGAAGAGGAATTCAGGCGTACAGGTAGACTTAGTGTTATGTGACATACACACAAAACAGTTCAGCTATCAAGGTCAAAAATGGTAAATCTTGACCTTCATCTATATTTAAGGTAGGAAGTAATAACTACCCCATTCCGTCAGTTAATCTGCTAAATAGTCATTTGCGAAGTATTTTGACTATCTGCTTGAGTACATGGACAATCACTGGTTTTGCTTGCCATTCTGGATTTCAAATAATATAAAATAAATTTTAGGAAAGTCAGAACTGCTGTAAAAAGCCAGAACATATATCCTCTGTAGTCCAGCGATTGCCTTTTATGCCATACCTGTACTTCCTGGGATCTTATGCAAGCAAAATAATTTAAGAAATTAATCTGTAGACTAATATTGATAAAAGAGACTTAGAAAAGAGTATTTTTATTAAAAGTACCACTCCTTTGACTTTTCCTTCTATGTATGAATGAAACAAAAATATTATTTGGGAAGTGCTGTGTGAAATTTGATGTCTTTGATTGCTTCTAGTTTTCCGTTTCCATCCTTAGAAATTCCTGAGGAAATATTATCACCAAAGAGAAAAGGAAACAAACCCAAAACAAAACAAAAAACCCCAAGAAAGTTTCAGGGTTTTTTTGCTTTGAAGTCTTTGATCTAAAAGTATTGGGGAAATTCAATTGACCCATTAGTGCATTAGATTTAAAGTGGAAATTCAATTTCTATAGTAGAAAATAGATAAATTTAATTTTTTCATTAAGATTATATTTTTCCTTCTCTCTTACCTATGGACAAACTCAGCCTGACACCTAAATAACATTGTTCTTACCTGTTTTTCCTTTGTCAGCCTTGTGACTGTGATTCCTGAGGTGACCAGGATAGTTCCCCTGTAATACTTGCCCACAATTCTTTGCCTTGGTTTGCAAATTTTGTTCAGTTAAGCTGGCCTTATATGCAAAAGTTCTAAACATCACTTTTCACAAAACTTTAATTTTCATGAGACTGGAACAAGTAATATATGTCAGCCACCAAATTAGTCCCCCGTAACGCATGTTTCAATGCAATGATGTTGCAACAGCTCATTTCAGAGTAAATGGGGACTGAGTGCACAAAGCAGGCAACACAAGTCAGAAAGAATTCTCTCTTCCAAAAGTGAATACTTCAGTATTTCTCCATGTGGACCTTGTTTCCTGTATATTATGACTTGTTCCTTGTAGTCCAAATGGAAAACTCACTACTTCTTTTGTCGTTTATTAAAATTTCCAAGGGTAAATATTATTTACAAGGTCTAGTAAATCTGAAGTCACTGAACACTCACATAAACTTTTGCCACATCAAAGGGTTAAATGTTTGGATAGCTCTAAAACATCAGTGCCATGACAACATTAGTT
Source organism: Pipra filicauda (assembly GCF_003945595.2). Taxonomy (NCBI): domain Eukaryota; kingdom Metazoa; phylum Chordata; class Aves; order Passeriformes; family Pipridae; genus Pipra; species Pipra filicauda. Next base: position 1,744,153 of record NW_024104676.1, on the reverse strand, counting down.
CTCAGAAAGTTTTAAACTCCAGTAGTGAATTTTTCATACCTGGTATACTAGTTCATAAGACAAGAAATCTCACTGTTATGACATGTTTCTTCTTTTTCCCTACTCTGATACCTTTAACCACTCAAATCAGTCCAATTAATTGATGAAATATTGGAATGAAAGAGATTTCCACAATAACATAATAATAAATGGAGATTCATAGGGTCTCAGCAATACTATAGTCAAAACAAAATCATTCTAAAACTATTGGTTAGAGGAAATTAGGAGTGATGACAACTTAATAGAGTAGCAGCATTTTTCTTTTTGATTAATAATTAACAAAGAAAACATAGACATAGACAGAGACAGAAGAAAAACTGAAACAACTTTTAATCTTGCAAAAATACTTCTGTAGATAAATACAGAATTGAAGTCAGATCATGTTTGATCTAACCTAGAAGAGCCATGGAATTTCCTCAGCAAAATGCAGACTTCTCACTAAAACAGCAATGATATTTTCCCAACTGACAGCTGGGTTGTGTGATTTAGTTCACTGCTGCTTGTAGAAATATTAAGGTACTGAGATATTATAAAAATGTTGTGTCCCAATTTTATAATTTGTATTTTCATAGGCTATTGTTATTCATAGCTTCATAGAACATAATAAAAAAAATCCTGATACATTGACTTCTATTTCAAATTGAAATGTTGGGTGTTTCTTTGATTCTTCATGAGGAAGGAAAACAGATCCTCTCTAAATATCCATTGATGTGCCTACATTTAAAACAAAAGTATACATTTATTAAAGTGACATTATTTTTCATTTAAGTTTTGAGGTGTTTTTGTCTTTAAATTCATGATTTAGCTGCACTTTCAGGGCTCCAGAGGGTAAAATGTTTCCAGTTGGAGCCAGACTCTCTCCTTTTTCTTATATACTGTTTAACTGTTCAGAACCACCCTTCATCCCTGACCCAGGTGTAAGTAGGTATCACAATGTCCTAGAAACTACCTTATATTAGGTTAATAATGTTCTTTTACGAATAATTTCCTGTCCATCTTTCCATTTGCTGACTGGAAACTGGGGAAATTGGGTAACTTGATCTTAGAAAGTCAATGGATGTTCTAACACCCAACTGCAGAGATCAGAACCAGACCACAAGCACAGAACTCATACGTAAAAAGAAACTCCAATTTGTTCAGATAGTTGCTGTCTTCCAGGTGTGCAAGTAATCAATAAGCCTTTTATTTTTGTAGGCTAGGATCCATCTCACTTCGCTTTAACAGTTTAAGCAACTTATCCAAACATATTGCCCAAGGTTCCTTTGCAGTCCAATGAAAGACAGATCCAAAATCTGATTCATCCCATTTAAAGACTTCCATTAAAGACAAGTGAGATTAATCCCTTTTTAGAGTTGGTTATGTTTCACTATGGACAAGAAAAAAACATATAATCAGCTTATAACAGATGCTTAACTCTTTTGTAAGGCTAGAGCTGGAGAAGAAAATGTCCTCCCTTCATAAATATATGTTATCTGACTTCCATCACACTTTACCTGTAACATATTCCTTTAGAGATTTCAGGTTCTAAACCTGATTCCTTGAAATAGTTTATTTATATCAAGTAATTGCAAAACTGGCAGTTTTTTATAGATTTTTCAACTGCCAATGTCATGCAATAAAATAAGATTGAGGAAAAACTCATCAAATATCTACTTCAATTCATGGGTTACTCTGTTCTTGTTGACAGACACAACTTGATTCTTCCACAGGAAGCAAAGGATTTTTAACACAGAAAAGAGTTGAAAAAATTAGTACGGAGAACATACAATTCTTCATAGCATGTGGCTGAAATAATTGTCACAAAACTTTGTTCTGCTATTCACTTCTTTTTGTATTTCAGACTAATTTAGTGTCCCACTGACTTGCATCAAATTTTATGCAGACACTGGGACATTAAAGAAAACAGAGTTATTCATGCAGTCTTGAATATTAATATTAATGAATTACCTATTGACCAAGATGGGCAGACTGGACTTTTTTAATACAAAATTACCTTTTTTTGTGTGGTGGGTTGATCCTAGCCAGCAGCCAAACACCCATCCATCCTCTTGCTCAGTTTCCTGAGGGATGCAGAAACAATAAAAGGAAGATAAGACTCATGGATCTAGATCAAGATAATTTAATAAGGAAAACAAAAAGATTAATTCATTCGCTGCTTCTCATTGGCAGGCAAGTATCGGGCCATTTCCCTAAAAGCAGGACCTCAACATGTGTAACAGGTACTTTGGAAGATAAACACCATAGCCACAAGCATCCTCCCCATTCCTTCTCTTTTTCGGCGGCTTCTATTGCTGAGTGCGGCATTTTTGGTATGGGATATCGCTTTGGTCAGTTGGGGACAGCTGTCCCAGCTGCGTCCCCTGCTGACCTCTTTTCCACTCGCAGCCCAGTCTCTTCAGAGAAGAAGAGAAAAAGCCTTGATGCTGTGCCAGCACTGTTCAGCAATAACCAAAACACTGGTATGTTATCAAGTCTGTTTTAGACCCAAATGTAAATCACAGCACCATATGGACTGCTATGAAAGGAGTTAACTCCATCCCAGCCAGGCCCAGTGCATTGTGAAATGGAATAGAAGGGTTGGAACCATTACATAAAATTTGTCCTTAAAAAATGACGTTCTGATTCTTCCACAGATTACGTGGAATAGAGAGCTCTTTCATAACCTTTTCTCTGTCTATGATGGTACATTTTTTTCTGTGATTAGATCAAGTTATACATCGTATAACTTGCTGCTATTATAAATAAAGCTTATTTATAATTTATTGCTTATTTCTTCCAGTGCTAGCACCTTACTGATATGTACTGTCTTCTTTACTCAAAGTATGGATGGACATTTCACTTTTACTGTCAAGTGTTTAGGTGCTTCCTTCTTTAGAGGTGCCAAATTGCCAAGTGTAGGAACAGAAAAGTTGGTCTGTTTGTATCATTAAAAGACTATTTCTGTCTTTCTGTTTCTTTGTGTCTGTTTTGTTTGGGACGAAAAGAGTGACCTTCTAATATGAATTGTATTGTACTAATTGTACCAATGCAACCATAAGTGAGATAGAGGTATGAAAGCTAGACCAAAACATTTTGATGAATCCTTGGTCTGACTGAAAAGACATGTATATATTAAACCATTTTAGAAGAAAAGTGCAGAAGGAAAATGAAGAAACAATGTGACTCAAGGCTTTATTTAGTGGAAAAGACTATACCAATAACTGAGTGTATTTCATTGATTTAAATTCAAACACCGTAAACAAAATCTCTATTCGGACAACAGGATTCTCTATAAGTGTTCTTTGTGTAGGAAATATGCATCTGCATCTACATTGCCAGAATTCAGAGAAAAAGGATGAGGTAAGATACATTTTAAATCTGTCAAAGTCCTTACAATAGAACTCTAGGGCTCAGTGATGGTGAAGTCTATCAAATGAAGACAAAGATATATACATTATATTATAAAAATACGCTGTGAGATAGTAAAGAAATTATTCTTATGATTTGTTATAGTCCTAGTCTGTGTCCCAAAAATAATTCGTGCTCTTGGTATAGACTTCTTTGCTGTCTTGCTTTGAACTATCTCCTTTGGGGCTTCTTCCATGATTAAAGGCACGTAACTTGTTTCAGGATTCTACCCTGAACTCTTGTCTACATGCAAAATCAGTGGAATTCTTATTTATCTGAGACTTCTGGGATAGACCTCAGAAGTTCACCCACTACTATTTTTGTTAGACTAATTAGAAGGAAGTTGTAATCTCAGTGTATTTATTTAAGGAAACTATTCTTTCTCTTCTTGCACTATCTGAAAACTTACCACAAACACCCACCTATCACAAAAATTTCTCTGTTAAATAATGTTGCATTTCCACAACAAATTAATGAAGTTTAGTTTCATAAGGTGTTTCAGAATAAAAGTCAAAGTAAAAATCAAGCTTATATGCCGAATACAGAGAATATCAAGAGGCTCAGTTATGTTCAATAAGAATTTTTCCATCAAATTTTTTTTACAGTGCTGATCAGAGTGAGCATTAAAAACAAAACAATACTGACAGAATGATCATAATTTTGCATTTGAATGAACAATGCATTTGGCTACTGTTTCCGCTGATAGCACTTTTTATCTGAAAAAAGAAACCTCATAATTTCTTTTGCTGATTACCATACTTTTCTGTGTGATAGAAAGCTTAAGGTACTAAACATTCCACTTTGATGGTGAAAATTAAGAGAGAAGACCTAAATAAATATTCCTGCCATTCCTGGTATTCAAGGAAACTATGGCTACTTGTGTCAGCCCCTTGTAGCTTATATAATATGGGAACAGCCTTGCTAGGAAACTTGAACTGGAAAAAAGTATTCAAATGTGACCTGTGTGGGTTCTAGAACAGAGCCTATATTGTAGAGTCTGAATATATAAACAGATTTTATTTCCAGTACACCTCAATATCTGATTATTTCTTCCCCATCTATTGTACATTGGAGTGGTAATTACATAAACCCTCCATTCAGGTTGCAGAAACTTGAGCTCTGCATGCGCAATAAAATACACAATTTCAAATTCTATTTCAGGGTCTATGTTTGAAGTAAGCCTCCACTGTTTGAACAGGCACACTACAGAAGCTCAAGTGTTTGAATGTATCTTTGAAGAGACTAGAAGAGGCTCACAAAAACAGTCCTTTTAAAACTGACTTTTGAATTTGAACTAATTTTCACTGAGTATTACTGGTTGCTCAGTTTGACCTGTTGTCGCCCTGTCTAATACAGCGTAAGGTGTTTGCATTCCAGATTTTGATTTAGGAAATGCTTTTTGATCTTACTGTGGGGTGGCAGGTGTATAATAGGTAGGCACAGTTGGGAGAATTGTAGATTAGAACTCTAGACATCTGCAATATTCTTTTCAGACCAGAGGTGAAGATGTAAGAGGCAAAACATTCAGAAAGCATCTTACAGTCAGTTAAGCACAGTACAATTTCGCTATATTCTTAGAAGGATGACTCATTCTGCCAATACCACCATATAAAAGAAATTACCTATACTTCATAAAATAGGATTTCAGTTTAAGTGGACAATTCAGTTTTACATTTTTGGTTTTAATAGTGAACTGGCTATAAGATACAGCTCCATAAAAAGCTATATATAACACAGAAGCAATTTTCTAAAAATAATGTGATGAATTTATGTAAAATGATATCAAGCTTCAAGCACATCCAATAGGCAATATTGTGAAGCATCTCATGTGACTTTTCTATGTCATATGGAAGTCGAAGAAGAATGGTATAATTTAATAATCTAACTCAAAGAGTTACAAGGATACAAAAGCACTGGATCAAGAAAATTCACTTTACAGAATAAGATGTTCTGCAGTGGCAGAATTTTCTGGGGGTTGTGTTAATCAGTCATGAAAAATCAACAAAGAGAAAATGGAAGTATTATGGAGCTGAAAAAGGATACTTTCATCAGATAATCAGTATAATATACATAATGCAAGCTAATTCAAATAAGCTCCAAAAAGTGGATCAAATGCAAGATTTGACCTTAATACAAACTGTCTTTTATCAGCATGGAAAACATTGAATAGTCATTTAAAAGTACAGTACAAACTGGCCAACAGTGCAGCTCATTATCCATGATAATTCTGCCCACTCAAGCACTTAGACTTTTTTTCATAATATGACTCAAGAAAACTTTCAGTACTTTCAGAGTTTTATTTTTCCCTCTTAGAAGTCGAGCCACAGCACTCTGCAATTTTTTTAGTGATTAGTTAGACCTAAGAGACCAGTTAAAACACACAGTTTGCTTTGGATTTGAGCACTGTTGTGGCACCAGTGCTCATCAAATCACTTTATCACTCTCCTCCTCAGCAGGATAGGTGGGGGGAGAAAATAAAATTAAAAATCTTGTGGGTTAAGATAAAGTCAGTTAAATAACGCGAAATCAAAGGTCATGTGTGCAAATAAAGGAAAATGAAAGATTTGTTGTCTACTTCCCTTGAGCAAGCAATGTCTGGCTAATTCTCAGGAAACAGGGCTTCCCTGCATGTAGTGATTGCTCTGAAGACTAACATTGTAAATAACAAATTCCCCTGAAGAAGCACCGGGGAACTGGGAACGGGGATGTAGTCAGTTCACTACACGTTGTCTCAGCCACTCCTTCCTCCTCAGAGGGAAGAGGACTCACACTCTTCCCCCGCTCCACTGTGAGGTCCCTCCCACAGGAGACAGTCCTCCATCAACTTCTGCAACGCAAGTCATTCCCACAGGCTGCAGTTCTTCACAAAAAGCTCCAGTTTTGGTCCCTTCCATGGGGTCAGCAAACCTGCTACGCTATGGGCTCCTCTCTCTACAGGTGCAGAGGTCCTGCCAAGAATGCGATCCAGCGTGCACTTCCCACAGGATCACAGACTCCTTCGGACATCCACCTGCTCTAGCATGGCTGGATACAGGTGGATATCTGCTCCGCTATGGACCTCCATGGGCTGCAGGGGGACAGCCTGCCTCACCATGGTCTGCACCATGGTGCTGCAGGGGAATCTCTGTCCTGAAGCACCTCCTCCACCTCCTTCTTCACTGACCCTGGTGTCTGCAGGGCTGTTTCTCTCTCATATCCTTACTCCTTTCTCCATCTGCCAAACGTACAGGGTTTTTTCCCCTTCTTAACTTTGTTATCCGAGAGGTGTTATGACCATTGCTGATGGACTTGGCCTTGGCCAGCAGTGGGTCCATCTTGGAGCCAGCTGGCATTGGCTCTGTTGGACATGGGGAAACTCCTGTCAGCTTCTCACAGAAGCCAGCCCTGTAGTCCTCCCAGTACCAAAACCTTGCCACGTAAACCCAATACAAGCGGCTCCCTAGCTAGTTTTGTTTAACTGTTCTCGTAGAGGAATGTAACATTTGAGGGACTTTTATTTATTTTTTCAGATCATATTTAGACTTTTTCAAATTCTTAATTACTTACTAAAAAGAATAACTCTAATCAGCACGAGACATTTATAGATCAATCTCTGCAAAAGCCCATGTGTCCTGACAGTTACAGCCTCATGGTGAAGCATTCTCAAGGATTTAATGCTTCTCAAGGGCTATTCTCTACCTGCAGGAGCCCTGCAGGTATGCCTACAACATGGTGAGCAGCTGGGCCACCACAGGAAGCACACAAACAAGCAGGAAAACAATGGCAGCACCGAAGCCAAGCTTCTTAGCCATACTTGGCATTCCTGGTGTCACACAGTTCTGAGGCAGGACAGAAAAGCTATTCAGTCTAGAGTGAGCAGTCTGAAAGCAGATTTTAATCTCTATTTTGGCAGAGAAAGAAGTGACACACTGGCAGATTTCTCATTACGGTCATCTTGTGATGTTCTACACTTGGTGTTCGGAGTAGTACTGGCATGCCTAAGTGAGGGAAGCAAATCACAGGGGACAAGGCTAGCTGTATAATGGAAGAGCACACAGAAGAACAGCAACCAGAATTTCAAACTTGGTTTCCTTCCATTTCCCTTTGGTTTTGTTTTAATTCTTTGACCTTACTGCTCTTATCTCCACCTGTGTCTTTATTCTTGTTTGAGTACAAAGGTTGCATCTTTGCTTTTCTTTGCTGGAAGAATGATGGCAATTGGCTCCTGTTAGAAATAGGTTCAGAAGTTCAAGTCTTCTGAGCTCTTGCTAACTTCAGACATTGCACAGAATACTAAGATGAAACAATATATCTCTTGTGCTATGCTTCTTCAGGCTTCAAACTCAAATTAATTCACTAAATAATTTTGCTACATGGAAAAGAAGCTCTGGACAAGACATATGTCTGTATAAAGGCTGTTTCTGAGTGTAAACATTTTCCACCTTCAGATAAGAAAATCTGGAAAGCGATGGAACTGAAATCAGGCAGAGCTGAGCTCTGAAGACCATCTATTTGCATTTATCTCATTTATCCACTGCACGTACCTATGGTAGTACTGCGACCTTTGAGAATACAAAGGTCAGTCCTTCCATGTAGAAGATCTTGAGTGCCATTATTTCCAAGTCCTTGATTCTGCATGTTGCTAAGACATTTTAACACAGTACATCCACTTTAGCCTTCACACAACACAAGCTCAGACACCCCTCTAAGCACACTAGTATCTCCAGGTACCTATCCTCACTGAAGTCAGTGACAAAGATTTTACTCACGGTGCAGGACCCTGGAGAGAGAATTAGAATATCTCAACAAAAAGAAGGTTTTTAAGCACTTTGATAAAGCTTCTGGAGTTATGTGAGGTAGATGGCAGGGTATGGCCCAACAAGATGGTGAGGTTCCTTCATGCCACTTTGTGGTCTGTGGTCTATCTTCTTCCCTTCTGCCAGTTTTGGAGCTGCCTAGTTCTTCTATAATCCAGCAGAGCTCCCTAAACAAACTGAGAGAAAAGCATAAAAAGATAATAGTTTCCTGCCAGCCTGGTGAACTGAACCAGCTCATCACGGGATACAAGTAGTGCCAGAGTTGTCTTGTAAGAGAAACCAGTGGGCCAGGAGTGAGTCCACTCTTTGGGGGACTCAGGGAACACCACATCAAGGCACACACGTATTCCAAAACTGGGAATATCATTACTTTTTTTCAGCAGATATACACACATATACAGGAATGTATGCCCCCACACTCCTACACCAACTTCCTTTTCATTTATGTCTCAAACAGTATTCAAATGTCTCCAGTTTATTCCATGCTGAAAAGATGCAATGTAATTTTTAATGTATTTTATTTAAGTGAGAATTGCCAGTCTTCATGGATGACACTGTCATTAGATCTGTAAAGCAGTGAGTTTCCTTAATCTGCAGAAGAGAGTTAATAGATACTTGTAAAGATTTTTAATAATACTTCTCCTATAGGTAAATTTCTCCCTCCCCCTCCAAAAAAAAACCAAAGTGAAAGACAGTATATAAAAGATTATCAGAAACTCAGAAACCAGGACTTGTTCTTATGTGTACTTACAATAAATGGAGCATCAGCATGCCTGCCTCATGCCTGTGCTGATGCAACTGAAAGACAGGATTTGTATTTGCAATCTTGATAACCTTCCCTGTATGAGCAGACATTCTGCTTCTTTACAAAAAAAAAAAAAAAAAAGAAAAGTAAGCAGAAAAAACCCACCTGCACTTCCTTACAGAGAACATTGTAACTTTCTTGTTCCCTGTGCTTTGAATTGTGACCTGTGATAACTGAGATTTTGTTGTGCAAGAACACAGCTGAGCTACTCCTGTATACTATAAGAGTATACAAATGAATCAGATATTATGTACATGAGCCTGGATTTTTCTGAAAATTTCAGGGAACATTGTATATTATTTTCCAGAAGGAAGGAAGGACAGAAGCTTAACAACTATCATGTCCTTTCCTTGTGAACCATGTAAAAAAGAATTAGTGCAAGTTAGAGGAATGGACTTGCTTTCATACAAGAAATAGGAAAAACAGGCTTCTTTCCTCTTAATAATTTGTTATGCAAAACATTCTACATAATGCCATTTTCTTAGAAAATCCCACTGCTTTTTAGTATATGATAATAAAGAGATTGAAGACAATGACTCTATTTCTGAAGAATATTGAGGTCTCTAGTTCTGATATTATATTCAGATATGCATGAAAAATTCTACTTTATAATACACTAAAATTATTTTTAGACTTATTAGTAGGTACTATGATGCTGAAATTTAGGAAAGTTGCCCCCACGATATCTTTAAAATGACAGGCTTATATAGCTTTTCATGTGTGTATGTACATGTACTTTGTATATGTATTTACACATATATATTACAATATTGGCAAACTCTGTGATAACTCTGACTTTTGTCATGTTCTGCTTGATTTATCAGTGTCATCCACAATGTCCATTTTAAAGCCACTAATCTGGCAAATGTTTAAGTTAATTCTTGAAGACACAGAGCAACTGTTCATAAATGTGAAATGTCGCAGAGAGTGCTGACATATTAAATGCTTATTCTATTCATTAAATATTTTTTCCCTCAGAAATGCAAAGCAGACCAATATGGAATAGGCATAACTTATATGAGTACACATTTACCTCCATATTCATGCATCACATTTTGTATTATTTAACAGCAGCCTGGTCCTGCTGTTTTATTGCCCAATTGGCTAGGATGACATATGACCATAAGAATAGATAGAGGCTTACATTTGCATTTGTTCTTACATTATAGAGCTTGGAAGCAAACTGGTAACTAGAAACATATTATCTAGAATTACAAGGCACACATTGCTACCATAGTAATGTTTTAAAAAATTAAGTGTTCTCAGTGGGTGTTTAGTGCCTCCATATTTCAATTAGCACACACTTACTACATGCCTACAATTCTTAAAGATTGTATATGGGGATATATTACTCAGTTGTGCATTATGCATATCTGAATGTCTATACATTCTCACAGCAAAAGTTTCTTGCTCAATATTTTATGAATATTTTCCACAGGAAGAAAGAAATCTTGGAGGATGGGAGATATCAGGCAAGAACTGTGGGATAAAGGATGTACTCTTCAATCACTTTCCTGATTCCAAAGCTGCTGTACTCAGAACTGCTCCTGAGCCATATATAAGATTTTTCTAACTCTTGGCATGTGCTGACAAAGGCAAAACTACAGCAAGGACTCCTTATAGCATGCATTAAAGTTTGGGTTCCCGAGGCTTCTAGCATCCCTTAAATAGTCTTCAATAATCTAAATGTCACAGCAGACTACTGAAAAAGACCACTGCACAGTGGGGACTTAATTCCCCAGTTGCAAAAACTCCAAATGTGGTGATATCAGCCAACATTGCCACATAAAGAAACAATCCATCACAACAGATGGATTTTCTGACCAAATATCACTTTGATTTTCACAGAAAAAAAAAGCTACAGAACTTAGATCTGTTTTCCCTCATGATTTTTTATATATGGTGTTCCCAAACTAAGATTAAAAATTTATAAATGGCATTTTAATATAAATGTGTGTATATATATATATTTGTACATATTTATAAATATATAAATATGAATTAGATCAACAGGGCATGCATGTTTACTATATGCACATTTGGCTAAATACAAAACATTTTTTAAGGTGATGGAGTTTCTACCACTTCCATCGGCTAGGAATGTTAAGTACTTCTGAAGAGTGAAACATGGTTATTTAGGTGACTAAACACTGCAAAGAGCTGTCATGTTTGAATACACAGGCCACAGTGCTTGGGGAAAAATCAGCTTTCTGCTACTGAGTATATTGGCTTACTGGAAGAGAGGCAGACAATACAGAAGCTTTCAGTAAAGAAGATAATTCATTTTGTCTTTATTTAGCATAAGAGACAGCACAAAATCATCGGCCTTTCCTAATGAGCAGTTTATGAATGAAAGGGAATAAAAAGTTCATATTCTATCAGACGAGATCACTGCAATAACTCCTTTTTCTCTGAAAAGAAAATCCAAAACAAACACAACCCTTCAGTATTTTGTTTGTAGAGGCACTAGTATCATCCTCTGTATTTTGTACAAACACAGGTTAGCAGAGCAAGTTTAATCTATTTCGTTTATTATCCACATTTTTTTGGAAGTTATCTCTGGATAACAAGTCTTGAATTAGAAACAGATGGCTAGGCTAAACACTTCTGGAAGGGTCACAAAGAGTCTGTCCATCCAGCCATGACCAAGCAATCAAGATCTTTGATCAAGATGCTTTGCAGGATTGTGACACATCTAGAGCTACTCCGTTGGAGCAGACTTATTTCACCACTACCACCCTCTGTGTAGTTGCACCCTTTGTCAGGCCTCTGTATGTTCAAAGTGCAAAGAGATTCTTCTATCTTGGCTGATTTATCGGTCCTGAAGGAAGAGGTAGAGCCAATTGGCCACCCTTAGGTAATTGTCATGAGCTGGTGAAAAGCTGCTGTTGAATTCGGGAGTTATTAATTTTCTGCTGATCCAGGAGCTACTGAACTTAGGAATACAAGATATCCTATGAGCACTGTGCAATGTAATAGAAAAAAAAATTTTTCTCTCTGAGTAAAAGTTCCTAGAGTAATACTGCTTAAACATGATGGCCACTTTTCGTACCACTGTCAGTTTAATGAAAATATTTTTCAAAAAGTTATTTGTTGTTTAAATGATCTTTTAAAAACCACTAAGAACATAATAATAGAAAATATTTTTTGCTTAAAAGTTTTTATAGTCAAGGCAAACTCCTTACGAGTATAAAGCTCAGTATTTTAAGGTAGTTTTGCTCTTTTATAAGGTGTCTCCTCTTTACTGCTCTGTGATTTCAAATTCTCCCATGTTTTTATACTTTTATTGGACAGGTTCTGTAAGCCTTTCAACAATGTACATTCGTCTATAGATAATGAGACCTATGAAGTGCAAGAAGAGGACGTGTAAATCTGAAAACAGAGAAAATAACCTCCATCATACAAGAGTGTAGCTACCATTGCTAATTACAGGTTTCCTCCAGTCTTGCAAATGAGAGAAGTACAACATGCTGTATTTCTTTTGTTTGTTTTCCTCTCTCTCCTTTTTTTGTTATTGTTTTCATTTTACATGGACTACACTTTTCTTAAAAGCTACCTATAACCTTGCTTTGATTGATACTCTGGGAGAATAAACACCAACTGAATGTTCAGAAAAAGGAGAAAGGATTAATCCTTTTTTCACAAAAAAAAAAAAACAAATCTAATGTAACTTCAGTTGTTTCTTTTCACTAAGCAGCTATAGGTGGAGTGCCTTCTCTCATCCAACCCTCCTGTCCTACATGGGGGAGGGAATATACGTGTCATAAAAATCAGTTCCATTTTTCATTGACTATAGAAAGTGATGGTCTGCCATTAGATCTGACATTTGTTGCTATATTCCTGGAAGGCAGCAGAGGTTTTTCTTCAGTTCTTCAAACAAGGTTTGGGTGTAGGCCATACGGTCTTGTGTGTGAAAAAAGAGAAAGCTGGGGAAAAATCATTCAGTACAGTAAACTCAGTCCATTCTCACTTTTTAGTAATCATGCTTTGGTCTATCTCTCCTCATAAGAATTTTTCCACAGAATCAAATTTTTTTTTTTCTGTCCTCACCCTGACCCATGGCAGAAAATCTTTCCCAGCTTCTGGAGAGACTTGTATCAGACCTCCTGGGACACAATAAGCAGTTGCCAGCAGATATAATTTCCAGAGCAGTATGGTGCTTTTTCCATCTGTTTCACCCAGGTCTACACGCTAGACTCAAGGCAGGCTTCAGTAACAACAAATATGAATTCCAGAAAAACTAAATATTTTGTTCTTAATTAGAAAGATGAAAACAAAGAGAAGATCATAAAAGGACATGAAGAGAACAAGAGGACTTGTTACATACATAAGTATGCATAAGCATGTGCAGACACATGTAAATGAACAGATATTACATCAAAAAACTTTTGTAACATCTTCATGTATATTTTGGCTAATAAAACAAAGTAATTCAGCTAACAATATTAAGTACTGAGTGTAACTTCTTGTCTTTATTACATACTCAGAAGCTTTATATCTTTTTAATACTGTAATATTCTGTTTGTACTCTTCAATAGCCTGTAATTTCCCTTAGAGTTAAAGCAGTAGCTTTAGTGGACTCTGTGGAGATCATGAAAAAGAAAAGAATTTAAGTTTACCAGGGAATACCACTTTAAAATATGTTTAAAGATTACATATGTGTTGTAAAATACCCAGCAGAAAAAATATCCATGTATATGTCATGGATGTCATTTTTATCACTTATGTTTCTCCCCTTTTACAAGTCAGGTGAAACAAATTTTGAACTTAACTGTCCTCTCCAACAGCAAAATCTACTATATTAAACTATCCTTCATAAACAAAATATTCAGTATATACAGAGAACACTGAAATTATACTTTAAACAAGGTTTTCACTTATTAGAAACTATTGATGTCATAAGGAAATTCATTACCATTAGACCTTCTGAAATTTATCATACAAACTTTCCTATTTCTTATTAATAATTAAGATTTTAAATTAATATTTATCACTATATACTTTGATACATTCATATGAACTTGTTGCTGACTTTTCTTTGTACAGGATGGTCTCTCATCCTTTAAAGACCTCATAATATACAATAGGTATTTTGGCAGTATTTTATCCATTTCCAAATATATTAGAGGGCCTCAAGGTGGTCCTCCCTCTCTACTCAGCCCTAATAAGGCCACATCTGAAGGACTGTGTTCAATTCTTGTTTCCACAGTTCAAGAAAGACAAGGAGCTACTGGAGAGAGTCCAGCAGAGGCCACAAAGATGATGAGGGGTCTGGAGCATCTCTCTCATGAAGAGAGACATAGGGAGCTGGGCCTGTTTAGTCCAGAGAAGACTGAGAGGGGATCTCATCAATACATATAAATATCTCAAAGGAGGGTGTCAAGAGAAGGGTGCCAGACTTTTTTCAGTGGAGCCAAGCAACAGGACAAGGAGCAATGGCCATAAACTAAAACACAAGAAGTTCCACCTCAGCACGAGGAAGAACTTCTTTATACAGAGGGTGGCAGAGCAGTGGAACAGGCTGCCCAGGGATGTCATGGAGTTATCCTCTCTGGAGACACTCAAAGCCCACATGTGTAACCTGCTTTAGGTGACCCTGCCTTGTTAGGGGGGTTGAACTAGATGATCTCCAGAGGTCCTTTCCAATCCTAACTATTCCGTGATTCTGTCATTTAGACCCAAATTAGAAATTAGTGGACCTTTTCCTGTTCTATCTCTGTTTAAACTTTGTAAACTATAATTATCAGTAGAAGGTGTGCTGAAGTTCCTCAGACAAACTTCTACATTTCTTACTGTTTATACACATGATTTTATTTCCCCTTTTTTATACCAACAAGGTTCCATGCCACACAAAACATCTGCATAACAAAGTTGTAATATCTGCCATAAGCCAAGCTTATTTAACAACTGGGAAATGTACAAGTCAGTAGGGTAATTAAGATTGAATGGAAGAAAACCAGAGTAGCTTAATCTGCACTTATTTCGTGTCCCTGCACATCAAAAGCAATTCAAGAAGTACAATTAGAAACCAGTGTGTAATACATACTCTGTCTTAAGCTGCAAATCAGAAGGGAATTTGTACAAGCTTGAAGGACAATGGATTTGTAAACATTTTCAAATGTGGTGAATCACAGCTCCAGCATCACGCTTTAAAGATTATACACAGCCAATCATCTCTTAAAGGTTTTTCTCTACTAATAAGACCAGTAGTGTCAAAGAGTTATATAAAAATGAGACTAATTAGAGGTCACCAGTCTCCCTCTTTTCCGTGCTTTTGGAAGGAAGTATCTCATTTCAGAGGGCAAACTATAGCTAGGAATTTTAGTGGATCACATGTGCCCTTGTATAAAATAGAAAAGTCTTGCAGTGAAGCTATACTAAAATGTGCTACCTTCTGATTCTGAGTTCTCTTTGATGCAATATATATATGGTGCTGGTCAAGGATGTAAAATCCAATCCATGGAACAGTGTTATAGCAAATATATTGATCATGTGTTCTTCAGGTTTCCCATAAGCTTCTGCAGGAACAGACCTTTTATTTTTTCCTGATGTGCATGTGAAACCTTTCTCTGTGTAACACGGAAAGCAAGAACTGAACATTTTTCCTTATGCTTCTCATTTAGAAAAATGATATTTTTTTTTCATTTTGGCAGCAGCTCCAAAAACTCCTGAATGTAGATTCATGTCTCTTTAAGGATTTATATAATTTTTACTAGTAAACTTAACACATACAGTAAGTTAGAGGCATATTATTCTGCTTAATCATTTGGAAGGTTAATAAGGACTGTAAAGAAATTCACTGCTTACATGTATTTGAATCAAATATTCCAATAGTTGTAATTTTAAGCAAATCAGAACCATTTTTAGTCTCTACCTCGTCTTTAATGTAAGGCAGGGAAAATGTCCTCCAACTATTTACAGATTTGGACAAATCCCAGATTTGCTGAACTCATAGGTTTGGCTCACCTCTATAGTTACTTCAGCAAGGTGGGGTAAATTACACTGAAATGTAGCAATTTAAAAAGAGTGTAAAAATATTCTGTATTTCCCATCAAAGTGAAGAGTTAAGCTCCATTACGTGAAAATATTTCTTGCTTGCTTCTCATAATGCAGCTAAGGTTTTTATAATAAAGGGGTAATAGCTTAATCTAAGCAAGTATCATTTCTTTCTGTAGATTGCTGTGAGACAGTAAGGCAGACCTAATGCTTGACATTCAAAAGGGCAAATAGGAATATTGGTTACGACTTATGTTTCTTTCCTGCACTAGTTTGAAGAAATGAAATGTCATTATTACCCCAGGAAAGACCATGTTATTTCCCCTTTACACCCCTTTCTGTGACCTTCTGAGATAGCTTGTTTCAAGCTGCTCACCAGTCTGACCTAACCCAGCATACAAAAGTCCCAGGCTGTTAGGAATACAGAGCAAATTTTTACTTTATAGTGGCATTCAAATGCTTCTAAAATCTCCTTCTAAATTACAAAAGGGAATGAAGTTGCAATGCTTTTCACAGGGTATGTCACTACTACCTCAGACTAGGCAAAATGTTAATTTACTTATATTTTTTTATAAGAAATTCATAGTATATGTCAAAAATTTACACCCTGGATAGAAAGAAATCCCTACATGGCATTATAGAATTTCTGATTACAGAGGTTTCATATCTCCCTCTGAAACATCTGTTGTTGGCCACTATACCATACCAGTATAGATTGATGATTGGTCTAATCCCATGTGACACTTTCTCTCTTTGAATTATGCTAATGCATTTGCCTAAATGCAACTTTTTATCATGAGAGGAAATTTAGAGCATATTGGCTGTGGAACCCCAAGGCGAACATGTTTCATGCACTTTGGGGTACCCGACTGGAAGAGGACATTCCAGTTCAAATGACCTAGGCTTTTTCTTTAGGTTTTTTCTCTGGAAAACTCAGGAATTATTGAATTCTTTGACATCCCAAGGTCTTTCATGTAGATTGGTCTTTTTCACTTCAGTGCTTCATAAAATTATTGTCTTTCATGCTTTTAGTCTCCATCTTTGGAAAGCTGGCCTTAGCATCAGTTCATGTCTCTCAGACACTTCAGGGACATCAATCAGAAAGAAGGTCATATCCAGATATCTCTACTAAAAGTGTGGATGCACTGAGGTACACATAAAAGTGAAGTTGCAAATCCTTTCAAATTACAGCACGTTAGTCGGGGCACCTGAGGAAAGTATTCCCAACCTTAGGCAGTTAACTTGACTTCCTAGTCTTACAGCACAGTTAGAAATCTTCAGAAACAATGATTAGGTCTGATGCCCCCAGAGGAGCCCCTTGCTTCCCACTAACCACTCAGGGAGACTGACAATTCTCAGCCAAGTTGCTTCCACTTTGCTCTAAGGTCATTCTATTTGAACAGTCTCCTGACTGTTCAAATAACTTGAGATTAGAAAAGGAGAGCAAACTGAAACATTAGGAATGGTTGACCCCTGAATAAAGTAAAACCAGATCGCTTTTGCACCACTTAGCTCCAGGGTGTGGGTTTTTTTCCACTCTATGGTTGAGTTTTTTTCCCTTGGCTTATTATGAACGTTTCTTCCTAGCCCCTTTTAGTTTGTGATGTTAATTCCTACCATTTTGTGTACATTTCAAATACTCTAATTTCATTTTAATCTTCTTGAGAATTCTTCTATCCTATTGTATATGTATAGTTATAAAAAACACATCATCAATGGCTTGAAATAAACAATTAGACATCCATACTCTTAAACAATCTCTGGTTTATAAAGTGCTCCTTTTGCTAGTGTTTCTACTTCAGGAAGTTTACTGTTACCTAGTTTTCGAGATATAATCAGAAAGGCATACTTAAAGATGTCATGACTCAAGCTTACAGCAGTGTTTTAATGCCAGCTTCCACTATCATTTGTATAATTTTCTGATAGCCAGTCAAAGAGAGCAAATTACATTACGATTCTTGATTTCTGACTCTGAATGATCTCCTCTAAGTGCAATATTCAGTTTAATGTGCAGCACCTGTGAAAGCACAGTGCTTAATGTAAATGCTCTGTGCATTGTTATTCTGCAAATGATTACTTCTTTGATCACAGTACAGCAATGTCAACCTGTTTAAACCTCTTGTCAATAGGAATAAAAAAGCTCAAAGTGTTTGTCTTAGAGCGACAGCACAAAGCAGCCTGCAATCAAGCAAGCATGTTTAGAAGACAAAGCAGTAAATAGTTAACTTATAACCCTTGGTAATATGAAAAAGTGCTGTTTTGGTAAAAACACAAAATTGAATTCAAATCTGGCTTTTCATTGCACAAAAAAAGCACATTCAGTGTAGATTTGCAGCATCCCTAAACTGTAAGACATCCTGGCTATTAGGCAACACTTTTTCTCAGATATATTTTTCATATTCAATTTAACGGTAACTACAGAAATACTTCATTTCAAATGACAAGAAATAGTAGAGATCAGCTAATCTTTCATCTGTTCTAAAGCTTGCAAGTCAGTGTACAAAAGTCAGGACATATCCTTCCAGCTTACATTAAATTTATTGCATCATTTATTATTATTATTAACTTATTTATTATTATTGCATCTTGGAAAATTAAAGGCATCATATTGGTGACATTTTTTATAATAAATTAAGATCTTCATATGTGCGAAAAGAGAAAGAAAAGCCACTAGAGACAAAGCAGCAACTGTTGGATGAACTAAGATATACCAAGGTTTTTCATGACCTGTGATTGGATCTGCATTTTTCAGGCAGGCTATTCTAACTGTGCGAAACTGCCTCTAATACATCTTGTAAATATATGATTACCAGAATGCTGGATTTAATCCTTGCTCCAGTGGTCTGAATGAGCACACACGAAAGAGGTCTTTCAGAGGACTTCACTTTGCACCTGGAAGTCCCTGACTCTCTGCTGACAACTGGCAACTGGCCTTGGGTTTAATCCTAACAATTATTTACATCTCAGGATCTACTCCTAATAGGGAGTCATTGGGATACTTTATGGTGCCAATAAGCAGTGTTTTGAACTAATCCAGATGACTAATACAGTCTCATTGCAGTTGATTTCGAGCCCATAATTTGCTAATTTCTCATAAGGGTAAAAAGCCAGTAACTTCCTCAATCTTTCTGGCTCTCTCACAGGATTGTCTGTCCATAGTCTACTGCTGGTGACTCTGTCTTCTCTTCTGGCATTTACATCCCCTTATTCTCCCCTTTGTTGGGATTCTTCCTTCTAAATTTCTGGCCTAAGGATATTTATACTTTCCCAAACTTAAATAGCAAATGAATTTTCCTTTAAAAAAATCCATTAAATTCTCAAGTAAACAAGTAAAATACCTGCATGATACTATAACTTTTCAGCTTTCTCATGTGAAAATGCTCTGTTAATTTTTGTGCCTTGTGGTGTTGTTATATTCACTTGAAACCCCCTAATTTTTTAGAAACATTTGCATAGATCTTTGACTAAAAATTTATATGGAAATCCTGTTTGTTGATTATTTGAAATTCTATATTTGATTATTTGAGATTTAAAAAGCATAATGTAGGCTTAGTGACGGATATCTGATCCCCTGCAGCATCCAGGCAAGAGAACAGTTAGACCTAAGTGATTTCACAATCCTTTCTGATTTAAATTTCTAGGAAATACTAATAATAATAATGATGCACTTTTAAGCCGGTAGACCATAAACAGCCAATGAACTGTTTCTTTCTCACAGTAGGTGGATAGTTATGCATGTAGTCTTATATTGAACTTACTTAATCCAGTAGGATCACATGGGTCTACTAACATATAGCAAATTAATGTATATTTTTACCATCACATGATAATACTAATTCATTGATCAATCTGCCCAGTTCCTACACAGAACAAGTCTGTTAAACTTGTTCTTCTTTTTTTTTTTTTTTTTAGTTATTGGATGATTGACTACATATACACACACAAATACACACAAATTCCATGTAATGAGGTTTCTGTGAATCCTCTCTTGATTCAGAGTTAAAAGCCTTTAAAGATTTACTCAGAGAGTTCATTATAACCCAGTAAAAATTTGCCTTGATTCTACCCATTTATTTCCAAACATTTCATATTTTCGTATTTTGTCTGTGATATCAGAGTCCTCTATTTATCTTATATATCTTCTTCATGTACTCTGTGACTGTCACACCTAATTCTTCTCTGTGATATCCTAGATGCCCAGGGCACTATATTATGCTGCTATCTCTTTTCAAAACAGTTTATAACTTTGCTCTGAAACCCCTCTAGATTTTAAGTCAGTTTCTGAATTGTATATATGAGAAGTGTTTTCAGTAATGCTAAATAATAAACCAGCACTGATCCCTCCAACAATCTAACTTGTAAATTCATCAGAGATAATTTTACTTGGGGTAATATCTGGTTACTATAAACTAATGCTAATTAGAGATAATTGATTTTGCTTTATCAACTTCTACAAATCCAGTCCTACTTAAACTATTTGATTAGTTTACACAGAATCAACATGAGAATCATATAGCAAATGGAGTCACCACATTCGTATCCTTTTTAAATTAAAACATTGTATTAGTTGTCCCTTTTTTTTCTTTCTTTTTCCTTGTCTTTCAGTTGTCTGGAATTTCCTAATTGTTTTAAGTTGTACTAAAAATCAACACCAAGAAACTAGGAAGCTTCTCAATCTTTTCATTTTTCAGTCTTTGGGACAGGAGGTTGCTCAGATCTGTTGCATTAAAAACAGCCTACTATAGGAGCTCCAGCTTCTGATTTACCGTTAGTGTGAAAAGTATTTCATCAGCAGCCTGGGAAATTACTGCGTTTGCTTCATTTTTCAAAGAGAGAGCCGAAATATTTATTCAATAGAAGAGGGAAATATGTATTATTTATATTATTCCAATCTAGTAAGGGAAAAGTAATATTACTAGGATTTCTTTTGTTCTAAGTGTAGTTAAAAACTTCCTTTATATCATAAGTTGTAAGGTTTTCCTTGTGTCTTTTTGATTCTTTATCAACTTTCTGCCGTTCTTATTTTCTAATTTATATTAATCATTAATAGTGGCCCTATTTAGCTATTTTTTACAAAATCATAACATCACAGAATGATTTGATTTGGAAGGAGCCCTAAAAATCATGCAGTTCCAGCTCCCACCCCCACCAGGGGGAGGGAGACCTTCCACTAGATCAGATTGCTCAAAGCTCCATCCAACCTGGCCTTGAACACTACCAGGGATAGGGCACCCACATTTGGGCAAACTGTTCCAATGTCTCACCACCTTCACAGTAAAGAATTTTTTCCTAACATTTGATCTGAACTTCTCTTTCTGTTTGAAGCCATTTTTTCTTGTCCAGTCACTTCACTCCCCTGTAAAAAGTCCCTCTACAGCTCTCTTGTAGGTCTCCTTTTGGGAGGCTAAGAGCTACCAGCTGGTAGTTGATTATAGCAGTTTCCAAAACTATTAAAGCTTCAGAGTAAAATACATTTCAAGCTTGAACAGGATATTCTAGAACAGACTGATAATAGAAAATGCTTCTCTTTGTACAGAGGAAAGCTGCTGTTCCATTTAGTTGATTATGCATTTGTTTTCCCAGTTTTGTTGCAGAAAATACTATAGAACAGGTGAGATGCTAATGTTTGTATGTTATATACCATATTTATCTGATAGAAGGTGATTCCTATCGAACAGCAAACCAGATTTATGGTTGATTTTAGGAGAATAACATATGGATCCTGCATAGATGAGAATCCTCAGTTCCAGTTGTTTACCATGTCTCAACACACCTACCATATGCTGTCACATCTTCCATGATGGCATTTTCCTTGTCAGTGTGCTCTGCACATACTTTGTAAACACTGGGGTGTTACCCCCTAAAAGACAGGTCTCAACTGTAAGCAGGAGGCTTCATCAATTTAATCTTTTTATGTGCTAACTTTTGTTTCTCCACTTGCTCTCTCAGCACTTATAATCCCCAAGTAATTGGGGCAAAGTTGTCTCCGCTCCCTTGTCTGGAGGAACAGCAGCAGAACTACAGCTCTCATCTGCCCTTCTTCCACATAATTCTATACAGTTTTCACCTCAGCTCCCATGTGAGACTAATAGTGACTATAACTGTGACATGTTAGGGCTCTTCTGCAGTCTCTGCAGCACAGAGAGCCAGATTGGTGGGTCAAAGTTTGCCTTTTTCTTTCTGCCTTCTTTCTCAACACATCAGATTTGGGAGAATCAAGTTAAATCTATTTAAACAATTCTAATTTATCAGTCACATTTCTACTGATAACTAATTTAGATCAGAGCTCTTCAGAGATCTGTGACATTCTGCTAATTAAAGCTTTCAACTTACATATGGATTTGTGTAAAGGGTTCAATTGTTCATGCATAATAAAGCATAAGAAGCTGTGGTTGCTGATATGCATACAAGCATTTATTGATCACTTTCCTTATCAGAAATTTCTTTCTCCAGATGAGATTTACGATTATAAGCAACACTTTTTAATTATTTAAATGGCTTCTTTAGCAATGCTGATAATGTTCAGAAAGCTCTGTGGTGTAAGAATGTAACCGCCTGCCGCTTCAGCAACACTATTTGATGATAATGTGTGATGCAAACATATCAGACAGGTACTTAAAGAACTAATGACCCTGTTCTCCTGTAGGACACTGCAGTTTGTAGCCATCAATGTCTACTATCCTACCTTGATTAATTTTTACAAACATTCAGAAATTCAAGAAATATTCAACAGAGACTAAAAACTGATTCAGAAATAGCTGCACTTTAGAGCATGTCAATTCGCTTCACCTTTTACCCACCCAATTTTTCCTATTAATGTACAGTCATTCCACTGGACATTCTAACCGCATCCGTCATTCTGCTAACTTCTGTTGAAGGCAAAAGTATCTTCAAATTCATGGGTTTCTTCTTTAGACTATACTTCATATCAGTAAAATTAAGATGGCATTCCCTACTGTTTCAAGAACATTTTTTAAATAATTTTAAAAACATACTTTAAAAAAAAAATTCTGTAAGTCACCACTGAGAAGATATTTGTTTACAAAAACCCTTCCGGTGGATAACACAGGATGTCATTTATAAAAATAGTCATTTATACAGGAGTCAATTATAGAAAAATATGTGCAAATTTTCACCTATTCAGATAAAGAAGGAATTTTGACATAATAGCAAAATTACTGGAAAATTTATGGGAGTCAAAAGGTCACAGAATGCAAACATTATTCACAGAACAAAGATGTTATGTATTTCACTGTCTCAATCTGGTTCTTGTCTTAAAAAAGGAAATTTTATCCCTTAAATTATTATTAATACAAAATTTAGTTACCAGGAAATAATATGCGTAAGAATATAATTCATGTGATAATGTTTTCATAGATTACTTTCACTAACTACTTATTTTTATCATTATATTTAGCAATTCTTTATTTTTATAGGTTTTTTTTGGTTTTGAAAGGAATTAGTTCTAAAGATAATATGCAAATTTGAAAGTTTTTATATGTAAAATTATAGATTACCTTTTCTTTACAAGCTGTGATAATAACTTTGCATTTTTTTCACACCAAGCAGCAAAATAGCTAAAAATATTTTGTTGACTAGGATAGTTTCACTGAAAAGAATGGGGAATTTAAGAATGTACACCATGGAACCTAAATTTACTAAAGGATTCTAACAGAACAAAAAGTTTACACGTATCAGTATTCCTACAGTAATCAGGAGGGTTAATCAGGCTTAAAGTCACTGCTTCACTGCTTTGCTGAATGAAGCTCCAGATATAGTAAAACGATACTTTAAGTTCAGCCTTGAACATGGAGAGGAACATAATATCACTTATCCAAGTGCCTTGGGAAGAAAAAAAAGTAAAAAAAAAAAAAAAAAAAAAGAAGAAAAAAACAACTGAGAAGGCAACCATCTGCTAAGTACTTCAAAAAGTTAGTCTAACTGAGAAGTTAGGATGTCCCTGCCCCAGAAAGCATGTAATATAAATAAGCAAGACAGAAAACTATTGAAAAAGAATCATTCACACAAGCTGAAAGAACAGACATAGTTGGCAAGCACTGAGTCAGTACCATATTTTGTTTAAACAAGTTTTAATTTTGTGTGTGTGTTATGATGGACGTTGTTTATCAGAGTAGCTAAAAGAGGAGGACAAAGGTAAGAGGAAACAAGAGGTAGTGACCAACAAGAAAAAATGGAGGAAGGCAGCGGGCAGTAAGAAAGAAGGGATAGGATCTGGCTGATATTTACAGAAAGCCTGTAATCAGCACAGGAAAGTCAGCATAAAGCAAAAGAACTGTGGAAATATGTTAGCTGTTCCTAATTCTTCCATTTCCAGTTCATCTGCTTGACAGATTTTTTTTCCTCAAGGTTACAAGAAAACAGAAATGTATAAAAGCACATGGCTAGAAAATAGGTAGCCCTGTGCAGTTCTGCAGCTAGGAGTGCTTGACTTTTCCATTTCCTGGACTTTGTCCAGGATACAAATATCCAACTTACACCTAAGGCTTGTTCCTTCTGGATATTACTTTTTTCTCATTACCACAGCTTACCAGAGTGAGCATAATTTGAGAATTTAGTGTTTCTTTGATGAGTGGAACAATTTGCCACCTGAAGAGAAAGGAAAAAGAAAGGGGAAAGGGAAAAACAAAAAGGGAAAAAGGAAAGGGGAAAGGAACATTTAACTGGAAGTTTCTAATTTAAACCCAAATAAATCAACTTTTATTTTAAGAACATTTATTGTGGTGGCAAATAATCTCCAATGAAATACTTCAATGCAAACCAATGCCAATGTATTTTTCTTTTTATTGTCTTGCTTCCACTCTTTTTAAAGTACACAGTGCTAAATACCACAGATAATGGGAAGAGCCTAAAAAGGGCAGATACCTACTTATTCCTCCATATTTGTGTAAAGTAAACAGAAGGAATTTATTCAAACATAATCAGATCCAAATATTATTTAAACTTAGGTTCTGGATCCAATCTCTATGCTTCTGGGACAACTGTAGGTTTTCTAAGAAAAATGTTATTGCACAGGGTTTTTTTCACTTGAGTGATGACTCAGTGATTACGGATTGGACTCGATTTCCTTCAGACAAAAATGTGAAATACTCTTGCAATAATATTGTTCATTTGCAAGAGCTGTAGGCAAAGTTTGGTTTTCTTCAATACAGTAGAAAGCAAGCAAAATGGTCATTTTCCTAATCAGCAGACTTCTATACACCTCTACCATAAATTCGGTACTTGAGAAACTGTCTCCCTTCAAAATCACTTCCATAACTCTGTCTCCTGCCATTCCCACACTAATCCACATATTTCAGAAAATATGCTTTTAAAGATTTGATTTTATCTGAATTATGCCTGCACAGGTCCAACCATTTGTTTTAATGCCTCCAGTAGCAATCCTATACCAGCTCCAGATATTTCATTAGATAAGGGTACTTAACCAGTTCTGCCTTCAGTCCCAAAAAGAGTGAATGAGTGGGATGCCTTCTCACATTAACAAGGTCTGTGATCCTTTCAGGACCAATGACTCCTCTCTGTAGCAATGTGGTATTCTGCTTTGATAGACACTATACTATAAAATAATGCCCAAAAGCAGATAAATAGTCACCCTTTCAATTCTAGCACAGAAACAAGACTCTTTTTCCCTCTAGTAATCTGTATTCACACCTCTTTCCAAATACTTATAAACTCTAAATCAGCTTCTATATTTATGAGTCTTTTATCATGTTCTGTTAGTTGAGCTATGTTCAAGTTCTCTGTATCTTTTTTTTAATCTTTTCTTTCGTCTTGTTCTAAAAAAGGAAAAAACAACAAAATACGCTGTTGCTTTGAAAACAAGCACAGGTGGATCTGAAGAGGGCTGTTTGCTTCTCACCTGCCAACACAGAATTCCTAATTGGATGCCTTGCTGTGACAAAAGATCATTTGGGAAAAAGCAATAACACTGCACTTCAGTTTTTCCATGAAGGTAAATTTTGTAATGATGTCCTAGAAATAAGGAACTCTCACAGTTTTCATTATAAATCTATTTGAAGAGAAAGATGTTTCAAATTGTGTAGTGTCTAGGGACACAGCTTAATGGTGGACTTGACAGTGTTTGATTAATATTTGGATTTGACAATCTTAGGGGTCTTTTCCAAGCCAAATGACTCTATGATTCTATAAGAAGAAAAATTAAAACCACAAAAACAGCACCACCACAGAAATATTTCTCTATATATCTTTGGAATTTTTCCCAGTTCAATGACAACAACAGATAAAAATTAATGTAGCTGAGAAATGCGGTTATTACTAAACACTGTTTATTTTCATGAATATTAGGATAAAGCAGAGATTAAAACTGCTGCAGAGAATACTGTATATCAGTAAAATATAAAACAAGCTATCATATGAATTACAATACAGTGGGAAGAGATAAGGTATTTTTGAATGCTCAGACAAATACACTTCACAAAGCACTAAAGGCACCTAAGAGATGCTGTGGGAAGGTACTAACAGGAAGTAAACTGGGCAATGGCAAGCACTGCCCCTTCCTACCTCTTTTCTGAGTGTTTCAATATAACCTTCTTCTAGTTAAAACAGAAGTCTGCATCTGTAATCTACTTTACAAGCATAACACTAAATTAAGAATGTTTTTCAATATAGAAATAACAAGCAATGTCCAAATGTGTTTTCCAAGAAATTGTCAAAGTCATATTCCCTCCATTCTCATGTTATGATACCTTATTTTCATGCACTCTTTGTTTTCTTTCCAAGTCATTTGGTCTGAATTTGCTTCATTTTCTCAAAGATTTCTCAAGTGACAATATCTTCCTAAGCTAGGATTTATCTCTTCAACAATCAGTGTAAGGCTTTCTTCTGGAGGCATTCCTGGGGATAGAGGAGGTTTTTGGTGTCTGGTTCATCCAAGCAGTACTAAAAGTTCTGCTCTGTGAATCAAAAATACAAAGGTGGGAAAAACTCATTACAGCATTCTTGTTCTCATTTCTGTGTTAGTAGTATTACCAGCAACAACCTGAGCCAATTTTGGATGCCCTTGTATTTAAGAAGTGTTCATATCTGGAGCACTACTCACAGTCCATGGCTTCTCCTTTAGGAAACAGATCCCAAGCCTTGAGATCTCAACAATACTAGTTTCTCAAATGATAACAGGTCCTGGCTGTATCACATAAAACCAGCTAAACTGAAAAAGGCTAAAGACTCCATGTTTGAGCAGCAGGTCTTCATCTTACTGATGACATCCTGCTGTCTGTGTTTGGACACCAGAGGGTTAGCCTGGAGAGTTTCAGAGCTGCCAGCACAGTTGGACTGCATGTGGGTGTTGCAATAGTCGAGGCTTGAGAGGCTCTTCTCACTCACGCACCAACCAAGTGTTGTTCATCTGTAGTGACAGTCAGGCATTGGTCCCTGCTGTCTCTCTTTCTGTCAGCTAGAATGTCACTTCTAAACAAGGTTGAGAGGAGCAAAGCTTTCTCCTCCACGTCCTGTAATGCATGCACTAGGCTGGACAGGCCTGGGCAGGGCAAGTGGGAAAGGTTCCCACCCTGTCTCAGTTTAGAAATATTTTTTTCAGTCACAGAATGAGGGAGGCAGCACTGGGCAAACTGTAAAGCAACTACCAGAGCAACAAAATTAGCAAGAGAGGAATAGATGGGACGGATCATGGTGGAACTATTGGAGATGACAGAAAACTAACTGAGATCAGTATCTTATTGGTTTATGCTGATTATATTTCAAATGAAAGAATTTCAGTTTTGGTGAATATCTCTAGCAAATGTTCTTATCATTTTTGTGAAGTATTCTGATGCTTTCACTGTTCTTTTCCAACAAAAGTTTTGAAACTTCAAAGGGAACACAAGTTATTCCACAGTTTGGGGAGGAGGAATAGAACAAATTCACAGTTTCAGTGTTGGCAGGTGGCATACCAGGAGTTGCACTGTGCAGGCAGAGGAGGGTTAGAATCTTATTTCAAAGTAATTCTGTCCATGCACCCTCATCTACAGCAATTGGGGCTCTTTGTGTGAATAATTGCATCTGTAGACACAGTTCTGGGTACTTTTGGTTTCCAGCTACAATATCCCAAGAGGAGATCAGAGGGAAAATATTACCCTTCAGAGGACTCTAATGGGCTGCTATGGCTTTATCAGGAGGAAGTTTCTTCCCTACTTTCACTCACACTGCAACGTGGAGAAAATCGAGTGCTCTTCTGTTTCCCACCTGCCCCAGTGACCCTGCACCGCATGGGGCCACTCAGAGCCTGACAAGCCCTCCTGCCTAGAAAAGCAAGCCTTATGTGTTGTGAGAGGGCCCCAAAGAATCTTCCTCTTGTAGGTTTTGTATTGAATTTCCCAGAGCCAGGATGCTGCCTAGTCTGAAGTGAACAGAAAGAGAATATTCTTCAAAACGTGTTCTGTGCCTTCTTCCATATATATATAAATTATTATAATTATGTGGCTCTTCAGTTGAATGTGAAGCTAAAGCAATAGTAATGAATAAAGATTTCTAGATTATACTCATTTAACCTTTGTCCATAATAAAGCTCTGCCTAACAGGTCCATTTAAAGCAGGTCCCTGGGGACACTGAAATAAATGCTTTCATTACACCAGAGAAGTCTCAGCAAAAGCAGGGAAATAAAGTAAATCTACTGTGGATGTTAGTGCCATTAGAACACTATCCAAGGAAATTACACACGTTACTGAGGAAAAGCATGAGACCAGGAGAAAACACCCACAAAATTAACATTACGCATTTTAACCACTGTGACAAAGTTTATTGCCTCTTATTTCCTGAGTTCAGAAAAATTGTCATCAGCCACAAAACACCTGGAGTTTAGATTACTATGTTTTAAATTGTGTTTACGTACTTGTCAAACAGTGTTACATTGCTATTGGTCTTTAAAAGCATCTTTTCAAAGAGTTACTTACTATGTGTGAAACAAACCTTTTACATTAAAATCTGTTTTCTGTATACATGAGAAGTACTTTGTTTTTAAAAAAGAGATCTTTCTGAGTGACATAATTAAAGGAGGCGGAGGGCAGAGATGCTTTCTTTAATTCTATATTCTTTTGCAAACTTTTTTTTAAAAATATTGATTTCTGTACATAATTTTGTACAGGTTCCTAAGGTACAGTTCCTCCCACTTTAGCGAAACAGATGAGAGGAAGCCGGCAGCAACTTGAAATGGCAGTCTTACCAGTTCCTCTCCACTGAAGCAGGATGTGCCCACAGTATAGCTAGACTACCTCTGACAGTGACTTGTTCCACCTCCTTTTTCCTTGTGAGAGGTTAAATTGCAAGGCTTTTTGCTAATATGTTATTAAAAGAAATAATAGCTTCTATTGCAATAGATATAAAATCAAATATCATTCATTGTACCTTGAAGGACAATTTTGAATCAGAATGCTGTCTCAATTAAAACAAATATATATTAAATAAATTAACAAATTAAGCATATAACTAAGTATACTAATATATTACATTAACATTTAAAATGATACCAGCTTCTCCCCACTCAATTTCATTCTACCTGTGTTAGTAGCATTTCAAAAGAAAAGCAACAACTTTCCAGAGTACATCGAAGGCACATTTTTACAAAGGCCCATGTTAGGGTAATAACAGATTTCATGACTTCACTGTAGCACCAAAACATTGCTTCTCTAAAATAAAGTTAGTTTATTTTCTTATAGCAGGCATTTATACACATGGTATTGTTCTTAAAATTACTTCAGAGATAGTTTAAAAATAATTCCTCTTTTAACAGGCTCTATACAGCACTAGCCTTACAACACTGCTTTCATGTTACAGTGAAGGTCATAAACTCCTTAAGTCATAAACTCCTATTTCTCTGGATTTTATTGCCATGATTTGTGCTCCAAACTGAAATTTGCTACTAAAAGTCAGTTATACTGTTCACAAAAGTCTGAAAATATCCATAGTACTTATTTTTTCTATTCTGGATACAAAAAGTAAAAAATGTTTAGACACAAGTTTGCATATACCTATAAATGCATTTAAATAGATAAATATCTATATTTATATACTTAAGTTTAACCTCCATTTATATAGACACATACAGCCTCCTCATATAGGAATACACACATGTGTATATATATGTATATATTTATGCCTGTGTTGATGTAATTCCAAAATATTTGATCCAGTTTCTCCTCTTTGCTTGTCTGATTTTGTGCTGTTAATAATGCTGAAGTAGTACTCCTTAGCAAAGGACTAATCTCTAGCCACAGTCAGCTCTAAGACTTTAGGCTGCTCTACCTTTGTGGTGGAGCAGGGAGAGGAGTCAGAGGGAAGAGGCAGTGTGATGATGCTATTAATGGAAATTGTCTCCCCGAAATTGTCCACACAAAGCCGTACATTGTGCTAGAAATTCAATGAGACAGACCTAGTTGCTGTCACTGCCCCCATTTTGCAGCACACAGCCATGAAGAAGATGAGTAAACCACAGCTCTGACCATAAGTTTTCAATTGCATTCAGATGTCCTCTCTAAGAGAATACTGAGTGCAGCCTTATTATTAGTTTTGCTAGTAGGTGAGCCATTACTCTTCAGTCTCTTAGTTAGCGTTTTTTTCCAGTGAACAAGATATAGAAAGGTATTTTCCTGACAAAATTCAACTGTCTGAAGATGCAGTATGTAAAGTGCTGTATTTGTTTCTTTGCCTTCTCTAATGTGATAAAAAACCAAGAATTCATTTGTTTAAAGTTTACAGAATTGCACATGATAATTTTTTTTTTTTAGTTAATCAACATGTCCTTCATGTTTTTCAATAAAATTATTTATTCCATGTGTTTACGTGTTATATATAATCTGGTTTGTGAGACCAGATAGGTGTCTCTTTTGATCATGAATTTGCCACTGTAGTCCATAATTGAATCTATTTAGACTAAGCTAACTTCATCACAAACTGAATATAGTTTTGTTTATCAAAAAGTGTGATATGTATAATCCTTCTGCCTTTTTCTCCAAACGGTGTCCTTTAATTGGAGCTGTTGTAGAATATGGTCTTATTTTTTAAGCTTCTAAGACGAGGAGAGCATATGGACAATTTTCACACTTACATTAGTTGTAACACTCTTTTATCTTGTTCACTTCCATATCCTTGAAACCCTTTCAATGCACATCTTAGTATTCCCTTGAAGAGGTGGAGAATAATTATTGGAGAAGTTTAAAAGTGTTCTGTTTCTGAATTGTACAGAACATTTTGATCTTGCTTACACTTGCAGCTAAAGTAGTCATCATCAGTTTCACTCAGCTGTTTCTGGCCCACAACATCAGTAATTGGTTGTTTTGCCAGTAAAAGCACAAGCTCAAGAAACCACAAATTTCCCACAGGAAAAGCTTTAACACCTATTAATACAGAAATCAGTCTCTTAGTGCAGGGCTTGACATGAACGGATAGACTAGAAATGATACAATTCCCCAGGATTTCTTGGTATGTACTACAGAGTGAAGTATAAAGTTATTAACCCTGTTTTTCCCAAAGTGGGAAATGTTAATTTTTTGATTGTATTTGTAAGGTGAATGTAGTCTGCTCTTTTCAAAACCAAGCAATAGTGGAGGAAAACTCAGTTGCCAAAAAATGTGACAGAACTACTGACTTTATGCAGTTACACCAGCTGCTCCAAACTTGTTGTAATCAAAGACAACTGAAACTGCTCTGAACTGTTATTTTTCTTACATCAAACCTAAACTTGAAAGAGCATTTTTAATTTTTTTGAATATGAACGCAAATTGAATCCAAAAGTCTTCACTTGCAATTAATCTGAAACCAGAATTATATTGAAAAATGCATTACTTCTAGCATAATGTTATTTTCTCTGAGTGTTAAAACATCTTACTGCAAGTGAATCCTTCCACTACAGTGTTTCTTACACTGTCTATGACAGATCTATCTTCCTTTTGATGCATACTCCCCCATTAACATTTTATCTGGGGCTAAAGGTCTCCATGTAGGACAAATATAGTTATTAATAATTGTAGTTGTCTTTGCTCATTGGTTAGCAGACTTGGCCAAAACAAACTTCATCTGACATTTTTATATTTGTAGACTGCAAAGATTATTATTGCTACTTATTCATGTTCCTAATTAAGAAATTTGAAATTAAGAGCAACATTTTTTTTAGATATAATTAAAACAGTATATCACAAAATAGTGCCTGAATTTCCTTATCTCACTCTGTGCCAATTAACTTGGCCCAATTTGCTTGCTAAAGTGGCTGGGCCAACTTAATTAGCCTGACTTAACTCTCTGATTCTCTATCTGAGTATTACAGAGGTATTGTTTAGCTCTGTGGAGTGACCACAGTGAATCTGTATGTATTTGGGGAGTAATTGCTTTAGTAATGAGAAAGGACAAAACAATAGCCAAAATCATTATGTCACATTTAAGCAGCCTTTCCTGTGTGAGGTCAGTTTAATAAAAGAGCCCACAGTTTTATTGCATTGTTAGGTCCCACTAGCTCTTCTGCTGTTTGTGTGAGAAACTCTAATAGGACAGCAAAGTCACACAGTGGCAGGTGTCATACCTCATAAAACTAAAGCAAGATTTTAAAAACAACGTATAAAACAATGATAGAAGTTCTTAAAAGTTTGGGTAAATATATTCAGCAATTTTATTTTTTTTTAGCAATACGAACTATTCCAAGAAAGGGTAAAAAACATCCCCAAAATTCCTTGAATTAGAATGCTTAGCACTTATGTAGTTTGTTTCACCCTCTAAGTGCTTTATAAATACTTAATTCTGCCCAATGTATTACTGATGTGTATTACTGTTATTACTATTTTTATTATTGATAACCTATTCGTGTGTTTATTTACTTTTTCCAAAATACAAAATTGAGGAAGACAGTTGGAGAGTTTGTAAGAGAGAATTGTAACATAAATCAGACAAGTACAAGTAAGACCAGCTATCTGGAGGTAAGAGAGATGTCATTTCCAAATTTTCCTTAGCAGATGAGGTATCCTAACACCTTTGTGACTTCATCACCATATCACCAGTGGGTATAAACCAGAGAAAGGAAAGTAAGTGAGAGTATAATACTGATCAAATCAGGAACATAGGGAAAGAATGATTTTCTGAGTACAAAGGCTAATGTCCTGCCCAGCCATACTATACTCAACTCAAGGCTGCTGATGTGGGGGGTCAGAATTTCATGTATCTTCCTCTCCTATGTAGTCACAGAAAACTGAGGGAAAAATCTAGTTTAGAAGGACATGTCAATAGCACAGAAGAACTGTGATACCGAGAGTGAATTTAGAGTTCAGACTTTCCTAGTTCATAGAATCATAGAATGGCCTGGGTTGGAAGGGACCTTAAAGATCATCTAGTCCCAATTCCCCTGTCATAGACAGGGACACCTTTCACCAGATCAGGTTTCTCAGAGCTCCATCCAACCTTGCCTTGAACACTTCCAGGGAGGGGGCATCCACAACCTTCCTGGGCAACCTGTTCCAGTGTCTCACCACTCTCACAGTAAAGAATTTCTTCCCAATATCTGATCTAAACCTACCGTCTTTCAGTTTGAAGTAATTCCCCCCTCGTCCTGTTACTACATGTTCTAGTAAACTCACCTACCCTAACCAGTCACTTGAAAGCACTGAACTCTGATCTCCAGGGAGGATGTTAAACCTTTGGATTTGGCAAAACTTGACTTAAGCTAAGGAGTAGCTTATGACAAATGGACCTCATGGTCCCTTTGCAGGGAAATCCTCCTCACTGTGAAGCAGTGAGGTACTGCTGGTACTAAGCTGTTGTGCATACCTGTGCACACACAGGCTTTATTTACTGTACATGATAATTGTTTTCTCGGATGTGTATAAATTCAAAGAAAAGAGGAAACTATTAAGGCAGTGAGCATCATGGAATGAAATTTATATTAGTGGAAATATATTAGGGGTAAACTGAGATTGGAGACAGGGACAAGTTTCCTCAGTCCCATCCTGATCAGATCACTGAGCTGCTTGACTATAACCCAGAAGTGCACCATTCAATTCCATTTAAATTGCTACTTCTGTAACTGGGAGCAGTAGGACCTCCCAAATGCCATAGGTCTTCTCGATGATTTAGTAGAGTCCAAACACAAGTAAGGGTAGTCACTGGGTATCGGCAGTGCAGTAAAAATTTCAGCTGTATTTCCTTTAGAGCAAATTTCTTTTTGCTACCCTTTTGATATACACCTTCCTTTATTTATAGTGTGAACTAAACCTGAGGTATGGCACTTAACCTTCTGTTCAGCCTTTGGAGAGGCAAACTAACCTGATGTGGGGTTTTTTGTATTTAGGTCAGATTCATCTTTAAAAAAATATTTTCCAACAATTTGCATTACATGAACATACAAATAACAGTAAAGAAGCCACTGAGATGTGAACTCAGGTCCCTTCAAGATGCAGTTCAGGAACAGCACCAAAACTCCACAGCTAAAACTGGAAGAGAGAAGTGATATAAAACCAGTGTGGTCTGACATCCAAAACTGAGCTTAACTTGAAAACAGTGAGCTGAAGGCTGTGAAATGGAATTAGAAAAGTATAATCGTTCTCCTGCATTCCTCTGTATTTTGTAGTTCTTTTAAGAATGAGTAAACACAAAACTATGGTACACATACATAAACAATGTAACTAAGATAAAACACCCTTTTCTCTCAATGCAAACAGAACTGTTGTGGGGTACTATTCTCCTTCAAATATGGACAAAAGTGTGCCTTTGATGAGAGAACAGCAGTGCACTTGAACGTATGAACGAGCATGACTCAGTGCCAATCTAGACATACACATCCGGTTGATATGGGATTAATGGAACCAAAAACTTCTAATAGTCAATTTATTTATATTTCAGTTAACAGAGATTTGCATTATTAGGCAATTGAGATTAGGAAAACTTGCTTTCCTCTGGCAGTTTACAACATTCTGTTATTGAATCTGAGGAGGTAAAGAGGACAGAAGCATATACAAAAACAGAACACTTGAGATTTATGAATTGCTACCTTTATTCTATTAAAAAAAGTTTCCATTATTAATCTTTATTAAAATGGAAAAAAAAAGTAACTGACACATACCACCATACCATCATCTTAGCTAGTAAAACACACAATGGGGCTCCATGTGGATCCCTGAGGTGAGCATGTCCATTTTGTGAAACCACAACAATCACTTACTGCTGGTGTTTTGTATCTTATTTCTGTTAGACTATTCTATTTGTATGGACTATGTATTTTAATACATATGATTCAAAAATTAAGTTACAGATACCCTAAAATATTTTTCATGAGAAGTTGGTGATTATTTTTCAGTTTTATTACTTATTCAAGCATCTGGTTTAGGTTTTACAATTCTAATGTTAATTTTTTTATTAAAAATTAGTATGTATATTTATTTCTGGCCTATGTCATCTGGTTATTTTAGTCAGTAGTTTCTGATGAAAAGCTCTAAAAATACGAAATTGTGTGGAATTTGATTTGACTAGTTTATAACTATATTAGAAAAAGAAAATATTATTTTCCTTAGTACTGCTCTATGTCTCCATTTGCCAAGCACTGCATGTAAATCAGGCCTTCTCTTGATTTCAGCAAAGCATGAAAAGATAAATACTCAACTGTATTAACATGCATTAAGACTCATAAACAGGTCACCAGATGGGGAGCAGTTGTGGTTTTGTCTGTGTCATGTGGTCATGTTACACAGTCAGGTGACTAGAAAATGAAATCTGAATTTTCATTGTATTCACACACAATCACAAATTCTTGTTCACCTGCAAAGAGAGATATACTTTTACAAGCATATGTTTAAAAGTGGACTGGTACATTTATGATTGACTTAATGTTTGTATAGGGAGGGTACAAAGTAACAGTTCAAGCAAAGATGGAAAGGAATTTTAGGAATGGAAAGAAGCAAAACATATTGTATTCATGAGAAAAGCAATCATTGCAGTGTTTTTCAAGCCTAAAGATTAACAAAATTACTTTACAAAGAGCACATGTAACTTAGGCTAACAGCAATCAAAAACAATCTGTTCAGTCATGCAAAACTAAAAAATAATATTTTCCAACACTAATTTTCTAATATGAAACTGCCTGAAGATCATTTTTTATTTCAGTCTGGAAGAGAAGAATTGCCTGTACTACATACACAGCTGCCTTCCAGAGTAAATTAATCTAACTGAATCTTCCATGGTTAGTTCTGCAAAATATCCAGTTTCTCATGAGAGTCGGTGTGTTCTCAGTCCTTCACAGTTTCAAAGAACCTTTTACAGAAAAACTTTTACAGGGCTCATCCAAAACACAGTCACTTTTTGCCTTTGGCTATTCTGCCCTACATTTTACTTTAGGTGCTCTGCAGCGCTTTGGACCATTACTGTAGAAACTAGTCATATTTTCAACAGATGTCTCACTTAACTAGGTTTTGGCATTTTCTTAAAGATTTGCCTTTCTCATACTTTGCTTTGTCTGAGAAGTTGGTAGGGGGAGGGGATACCATATTTAGGTTATATTAGAGCATGTGTTATTTAAAGGTATTTTTTAATCTAGTTTACCCCAAAGTACCAAATCAGTACACTGAAAGTTTTTCAGCAGAATCAGGACGTTGATGGTGTTTCAACAGATGGATCAGTGTTTGAAGAAGATTAAAATGCACTTTTGAGAAAGAGAAGTAAAATATCTGTCATTTTATTCATAACTGTGCTTTTTATTTTTTTTTAATCTTTCCTGAGATTAGGTTGTTAAGAAAGCAGTGGTGCTACAACACAGATTTCTGACTTCTTCCCTATGTATTGGTCTTCAGACAAAAGCGTAGTAGATAATTGTAAATAACTGGTTTATTTGAATGTTGTGTGTGTTTGTGCAGGAATTTCACCTTGCAGATTTTTAATGCCTTGGAAGGCTCCTCTACCTTATCTCTCCCTATATTCCAGTCCAGGAATATAATCATGAAAGATTCCAAGTTATACAATGATTTTGAATGACTGAGATTTTGGTATTTTTGGCATGTCTCTTGTCTACAGGAAAGCAGTATCTGAGTCTATCCATGTCCTTCAAACTCAAAGTTCCCATTTGCTTCAGCCCTGCAAAATCAAACGTTATGGTCTTCTGTAAAAATTAAACTTAAATTCAGTGTTAGCTAAAATTTGGGAGCAATGAAGACATGGCAAAGAAAAGAAACCCACAAAACCAACACAGACTATTGTTCTACTATCAGTTTAATAACAGTGAACTCAAAACTAATTACTTTTGTGGACGCAACCTAGAAGTAGAGCAATCTCACTTTAGACAGCAGGACTGGTTGACAACTAACTTTTTTTTTGCTATTGAGAGAGTCAGACATGACCTGTGCACAGGGATACGTTCTGCAGTATGTGATCCTCATAAACAGTTTTCCACTCTCAATATAGTTCTATGACTCTCAGTCATTTGGTTTCAAAGAAAGTTATTAGCAGAAAAGTACCTCAAATTTAATTATATCTTTCCACTCAAACTTCCATGGAAAATATAGGTATAAAATATACGTTGAATCAAGAAATACCTGGAATGTAAATCTCATAAATTGAGTCTTTTTCTTAGAGATTGGTATAATTACTGATTTTATCATTAACACAGGTCATGGCTTGGCACAAAGTCTTCCAGAAATGCGTTCTTTTCTGCCATGAACTATTTAACATAAAGATTATATTTATATACTGTAGCAGTGATCAGGAGAGAAAGCAATAAGAAATCATCGACACGTAAATGGTGGAGATTTTATAAATTTAGCTTAAATAGCTTCATTACACCTACAAAACATATACCACTTAGCTAATGACCTGAAGCATTAATTTTCAAATTTCAGTTTGATTTGGAGTTATCACTTCTATCTTTAGTGTCCTTGTGAAAATTATGTAAAAGCATAATATACAAAGTTTATATTCTACCATATTTTAAAGAAGAGCTCCCTAAATGCTGAAAGCTTGTCTATCATTTTTCAGAAGTGCTTAAAGATTTCTTACTGCAAGGTTCATTCCTAGCTATGAACAAAAATAGAACAAACAAAAAGTGTGAATGGTTTAATAATTGGATATTTTCTCACTTTCTGGAAATGTTATTCATTTCTTGTAAACCTCAGATTATGTCTCTTTCAAAGACAGTTCAGGATCTACTTTAACAATATTTAGTGAGCATTCCATACCACAGAAAAATTATCAGTGTCATTTCGAAATGCTACACAATTCCACATTAACTGTCTGCTCCTGTGTTTATTTTCTAAACAAAGTTCCTATTAACATCAAAGGGAAATGAGTGCAAATGGGCAAAGGGACAGGGAGTGTGATTAATTATTTGATGTGTGCTACAATAATCCATTTTAAAGTAATTTTAGTGTTTAGGGAAGCAATTAATTTAATTACAAGGAAGCATAATTTACCAATATATTTGAATTCGACCATTTTGTACATTAAGAGCATTCCTTATTCATTCCAATGTTTTGTCTATTGTTGCAGCATTAAAAGATAAATCAGACATTATTGCACAGCTTTTCAGGATATTTTGACAAATCAATATGAATATTAATTTTTGTTTGACTAAAAGTTTGGCATGCCTCTAGCAAACTGTATTCCTGCAGAATGTGAGCTCTATATAAATGACGGTCTCCCTGAAAATAAATGAATGTATTAAAGTTTCCAGGAAAAGTGTTTTGTTACAAAAAACACTTTTGTTTATTGCATTAGATTTTGCAATACATAAATATTATAAAATTGGTAACAAAATTGCCATAGACTATTAAATACTTTATTCATGCTGTTCATATCAGACCTCAATGAATTCTCCTAAAGTGCATTTGGAATTAAACTGAATTATCATCTAAGCAGTTTGCAGAAATATTTTCATCCTCCCTCTCTTCATGAATGTTATTCTTTCTTCCTACTTCTGAACCCTTTCTAAGCCATAACTGAAGTATTGCACCTACATCTACAAGGGCAAATCAATTACTACAACTTCACTGCTGTTTGATGAAGCAGGTCCCCAGAAGTTCCAATGGAGGATCTTACCTTTCAACTGAGCATAATTTCCTGATGACATTTGTTACTTTTAGAATCTTTCTAAAATAAAGTACATACACAAATTATATTTTTGAAAGCATTTTCAATCAGGACTATTATGTTCAAAGCTTCAGGACTTCTTCTGAAAGTTATTGGGACTGAAATATGCATATTTAATTTTGCTGAGGATTGAAACTGCATATTTCAGATACAGAAAACTTTTTGAGTGCTTTGTGTGAAGCTATTTGGTTTGAGCATAGAAAGCATGTCAAGTTATATTCAGTTAACTAATGTTGGATCACTGAGCTGGAAACAATGTTCTGTGGTGTTTATACTTGACTTTTTCTTCATGATTGCATCAATGAACAATAGTTTTAGTGATGTGGATTTTATAGCATGAAAAGACCTCCAGTCAGAGAGAACATAAACCAAGTGCAAGGCACTGAATGCTATGACTAGAACAACTACTTTAGGGAACGGTGAAGTTCCATTTCATGATCTGGTGCTATAGGGATTACCATCCTTCTTTAGCAATTATCCCTTCAAGAGAGTGGCCATGTGGTGCTGAACTGTAACCTGACTTCTGTATTTAGAGCTGAGTCTATTAAATGCCATGAAAAGCTCATATCCAAGGAGAAATGAACTGGAAACAACCTGAAGCAACAAAGAGCTTCTTAACAGTATTCTGCTGAGAAGGTCACAAATTTCAACATATTGAGAGTCTCTCTCTGTGATGTTGATCATCAACAGCACAACTGCTTTGACTGCTGGAAAATAGAAACCAAAGAAATTACTCCCTTGACTTCTCTCCAGCTATAAAAGTTCAAGAAAGCAAGAAAGGGGTTTGGAGAATTTTTTTTAAATTATTTTAAAATTGCTTGAAATTGTTTTTGCAGTAGAAAAAAAGAACTGCTG
This sequence comes from Pipra filicauda, assembly GCF_003945595.2. NCBI lineage: Eukaryota > Metazoa > Chordata > Aves > Passeriformes > Pipridae > Pipra > Pipra filicauda. The sequence goes on along the minus strand of NW_024104676.1, from coordinate 1,704,198 downwards.
TATCTTGTTGGAATATTTTTTGGTTTATCCATTCTCCCTTTTCCTTTAGTATACAAGCAACTCAACACACTACGAAATAGTTAAATTTGGAAAATTCTTCGCATCTGAAGAATTGTAAATTATGGTACCTTGGAGCTTCATCGCCTTTTTCTGAGGACTATTTTTCTAGAAACAAATTCAGATTTCTAAAGGTATAGCTCACATGTTTAGAAGAGCAATAGCAAGCCCAAATTTCAGCCATATTGTAATAAAACTGTAATTGTAATACCTTTTTTTAATGGTGACACTGTAAAGTGTAATGATTTTGTCTTAATTTTTGTGACAGTGGTTACAAAAATTACAATGTGCTCATTGAAAAGCATGTTAGACACTGTGATTATGTTAAAAAAAAGGCAAATGAATGGGCCACACAAATTTAATAACTCTTTCCTCAACATTGTAGCTATTTATTAAATTTTAAGTGTTTGAACAAGGCAGAGGTGCAGCTGGCTACAATGCCTAGGAGCATAGTTTAGATTGTAGTGGATAGTCCTGAGATAAGTTGCACTTACAGGATTTTAATAGAATTACTGGATCAAAACTACAATTCGTCCATAGTCCAAGCATATACTTATGTTTGTGCTTACTCATATATCTCACAAAGAAACTTCCTTGGAATTGAAAATGCATTTTTTTGCAAATACTCAGTATTCACAGAAACTTTGCAGCCTCTGCAAATGTTAAATAATTTGCTAGAATGCATTAAGAAAGTGAATATACATTCATAATGAGAACAAGCAAAATAATACATAAAAACCAGCAACATGACTATAGCCTGTTAACACTAAAGCCTGTTCACTAGCGGTGGGCAAGTTACTGGAACAGTTCAATAGTCACCATTGAAGTTCTGATGGAATCACAGCACATCAGCAATGAGTTATTTTTAAAATAGTTTTTTAGCTTTCATTCATGTTTTGGGCTATCTAAACCTACCTTATATTGCCTGTACACCTGTCTTAGATTCTTAATTGTCTGATCCCAAGACAAAGACTAATATTCATGGGGTCTCATGGGTAAATGTTTTTCCCCATGTCTGAGGAAATATATTTTAGGAAAATCTAAATTCTTAGAGATTAATCATCACAATATTTTGGGGGGGGAGGGGAGGGAAGGGAAACCCACACCAAAAAAAAAAAAACCTAAAACACCACAAAACAAAAAAACTCAACGACGTTACAAAATCAAACTGAACTACAAAAACTCCAAAGATCTTTGGTGATCAGCCTACTTAGACTTATTCACATGGTGATGAATTTATGTACTATATATAATCAGACCAACACTGAATAATGACATCAACTTTCAGATGAGTCAGAAATCAGTGCAGTGCTGTCATGCCCTATTGTTCTTTTAGCAAACTATGACTTTATCTCAACACACCATAAACTAAACAGACTGACACTTCCAGGACACATTCACGAAGGGGAGCACACCTGCCTGAAACTACTTTTTTCTCTGTTGCTGTAGTTATGTTTTCTGCATGTGACTACACAGAGTGAGACTAGAAAAGGAATGGGATTAGTGGAAGTCTGATCAAATACTATGAAAATTTTAACCATTCAAGAATATTCTTTAAAAGAATATTAGACTGATCACACTGTATACCTCAGGCAGGTTGGCAATGATGTATTTCAAATGTTTTCCATGCAGTCCATTCCCATAATTTACAGTAATCTAAGTATCAGAATATGGTTTAGAAGGCTGATATAGTTCTAGAGAAGCCAAAGGACAGAGATCTGATGGGAAAACAAAACCAAATATAAATAAATAAAAAATTGAGTCTCACTGAAAGGTGAGCATGAAACTCAGTTTCCTATAGGCTGGGTCTTTTTCTGAACATCCTTTTTCCCATAATAACAACTACTGTGTCCTAACTCAGAAAGACACACAATGCTATTGCTATGTTATTACTAGTCAAGACTGGCTGAGCAGCTTTTGAGAGTGTGCCAGAGCTGAGCTCTTCACTCCTTTCCCTCAACAGAGACTCTCATTTGTGCATCCTCTCTTGCAGACAACAGGCAATTGTGCTTTAAGTTGTAACAGTGTTATTACCTTTGAGACACCTATATTTATTTCCAGTGTTAAGTTAGTCATTGCATTCAGAGGTTATTGGAGTGAGATACTAATGGGTGCATAGCAAGACTACACAAAATCACATGGGGCCACATTTAAAAACAAAAACAATATATAGACTGAGCAGATGAAATAAATATCAAAATCAATTTTTCTGTACAATCCACACTTTCAAGTTCGCTTTAGCTAGTAAGTTATGCCAGAAATTCTTTTGTCCTAAATTATTTGTCTGAGTTTGGTTAGAATAAGTGCAAGAATATCCCTGAAGTAAAAAATACTGGAAAGACTGAAAGTTATGAAGCAAGTTACCTCATCCCATACCTGTCTGCCCACTGGGGCAGCTAGCCAGAATCCCAGGTGTCGATAGAAATGGAAAAGGCAAAGGGATTTTGAAGAACAATATATCCAGCAATTCCTGTGGCTTTAGCTGATCTGCAGAATAATCTTATAAGGTTATAAATATGACTCATGGTTGTGCTTCAACATTTGCACTTTTGTTCCCACATGTAACGAATTATTGTTATACCACAACTTCTGTGAATGTAGTTTTGCACCCTCAGGAGTTAATTTAGCTCTTATTTTCTAGACATTGAAAGATAAGTCATGTAGTAGGTCCAAACTGCACAATTAATGACATATTTGCTCTACTTTCTTTTTTTTTATAATCGAGTTAACAGTTTGTCATGAATTTTTGTGAGCAAGATGCTGTTTTAATTGATAGCTACATAAAACAAGCTCTCTTTCCCCAACATTGACAACTTGCAGAAAGCATAAATGAATAATGTGGTGTAAATGAACAGCAGGCGCTCACTGACCCATGAATGCAGCAAGGAATTCAAGTAAGCACTGCAAGTAAATCCAGCTTATCTGATGGGATGAAGCCCATGCATTTTAGAGGTCTCTGGGTCCTGTCAGGCTCTGAGAAGGTCAGATATGAAAGAGGGAGAAAATGTCAATAATGCATTTTGAGGCAGGATTTTGTTGTTCATTCACAGTAACAAATAGAAAAAGAAAAGGAACTGTGCGGTTCTTCTGTTATAGTCTTTATATCAGAAGTTAACAAAAAAAGACTTCCTGTACTCAAATTGCTAGCGGTCCAAGTGTCATCTTGGTTTCCAGTCTAAGCAAACTGGATACAATTTGACTGAATGCTCCAATTGACTGTTTGCTGTTTTTATATATGTGTGAATATATAAATAAAAGTGGAAAAAAATCAAACGCCATATGCTTATAGGAGCTTAAGGTTCTGGAGCTATTTTCTTCTTTTACCTCAAGACAAGTATCTCTCTGCATGTGAGTAATTTAGACTGTTTCTATGTTTGGTTATACATATATTTTAAAAGTAGTTATAGTCTATGGGTTTGACACGAAGCGATTAGGACCCATTTTCTTTTTTGTTGTTCCTGACTAGAATGTGAAAAATTAATGTCTTTATTTAACATTCTATTAATTCTGAAATTTCGAAAGATGTCATTAATAACAATCATTACTAATAGTCCATACAACATCTAGACAACCAGAATTCAGACTTCTTATGTTCAGCACCCCATAAACATAATGATAAATTACTATTGCTCCCTCCCATCATTAAATAACAGTTGAGGAAAAGGAAATTTTAAAAGATGGGGGACAAGGATGTGTATATATATATACATATATATATGCGTATGTGCATATACCTCAAATATACAAGTTATTTGCATTCATTGAATGCAGTTGTGTGTAACGGTACTAAACTACATAACTTATAATTCATTGTTGAATCTAAGGATGTTAAGCCTGAAAAATTGAAAAGATACCAACTTCCTTCACAAAGGTGGTTTTGCATTGAAAGGCTGGAGAAAAGATAGGTTCACAGTGGGGATCAGATCAGTTTTACACACGTGTGTGTGCTAGAATTGTGCCTTGTTAAGCCAGTGGCCTTTGTTAAACACACATAGCAGAAGAGGCTAGCTGTTGAAAATATCCACATCAGTCTGTGGTATTTAAAGGAATAAGGCCATAAATTCTTCCATATCCCACATTAACATGCTTGCACATATAGTAAAACTAAGAATAGAGCCATTTATAGGAAGTATTGAAAATCCATTTTAATAAATTAAACAGTGTTCATTTCTTATCAGCCTTTTTTTTTGTAGACACTTTAATAACTAAATGGTGTATTCTTAAAGCTTCCTTTATTCACAAGGAAGAAAGAGATAGCTTTATTCCTATTAACTGTAACTTCTGATCCTAAAAAGACCCATAAATATGAGGATTAAGTTAGGACAAGAAACTTGAAGGATCTCTACATCTAATTTGTTCCTTGGAATTTGATTCATTGAATGGATCTTAATGTTATGAATATCTATATTTTCTTTGCATTATGATTTAATTTTGATACCCAAAGCATAAACTACAACTAAATAATGATAAAGCTGATGAGAAATTCTTGATATATGTGCATTTTTAGAAGATGTATAGAAACACAGAAGTTAACAAAAATCAGAGAGAGAAAAAGAAAAAAAGTCTGTGATAAAACACCATTTTATCCTGTATTTTTGCACACAGCATCAGAAAACTACATATAGCTGCACAGCACGAAAAGATCAAGCAGAATTGTATAAAGATTGTATTCTGGAAACCACTGTATGTTAAATTTGCTCCAAAAGTACATACAGGATCCAGCCCCTCAGGTGACATCCAAAGACTTTCAGTAGCTGGATTTCATTGCAGTTTTGACATTAGCTAAGCACCATTCCCTCAGATATGCCAACCATAAGGCATTTCCAGGGAGACAGAGATACAAAACTCTAGATAGCTGTGAGTCTTTAAAATGGGAAACCAAGATGTTTATGGAATGTAAAATTCAGCAGCACGCAAGGGTTTTCCAGACAGTAGGTTTCTGACGTTTCCCAAACAGTAGCTTTTTCTGCCTAATCTTCATGTGAACCATGCCTTGATGCTTATGTCCTCTGGTCTTGGCTATTGAGCACAAAGATGAGGATCGCAATGTAAAACCAGAAGAGGGGAAGTTAATGGGAGGTTGCATTCTCTTACTGTTCATTACCATCATGTCATCTAGAAAGTTATGTAGCTCCCTTGAATTAATGCTCAAGTCAGCAGTAATAATACAGTATCATATCTACATAGAAATTATTTGTTTCAGCTCTGAAATCACACTGAGAGCACATGACATAGGAATAAAAATAAATGGAATATTAACATACACTATTTCAGATTAATATCCTGGTCAAACAGACAAAATAAAGCTTTGAGATGTGATATGGAAAGGTAGTCTGAAAACGTCCTGTCATTAATATTTATAATTAATATTACCTCAACCAACCTCAATAATCCTGTTAAAAACTGACAATATATTTAAGATAGGATACCTCTTTGCTTGTACTTGTGATGGTTATAAATTATTGAGTGTGTCTAAATAAACACTTTCAATTAATATGAGATTTCTTACTTTGTTGTGCCACATATATATTGAATGCAGACTTTAAAGTACTAGATGTGCAGGCTGACATCACTTATGCTTACTTACCAAGTCTTTATATAGGCAGTTCAGCTTCGGTAAAATGTATGACTCAAGGCAATGCTTCTGTATTCACTATTCCAGCTTCCTTGCTGTGGTGGGGGTCTTTTGGTTTAGAAACTGATTTAGGAATATCTCTTGTTTTTCACAGTACTAGGAGATAATCACTTAGCACCGGATTAAGGACAGTTTGGGAAGGGGAGGGTTGTTACCTTTTTCTTTTTTGATATATAGATATAGATATAGATATAGATATAGATATATATGTTGCTTTATAGCTGGCAGCTTTTTCCCAAAAAATTACTTGTAGCAAGTTTCTGTGTAACTGTCACCTGCCTTCTCCTTTCACTTAGCAATGCATTTTGGGTTGCTGTAGTTCAGCTGTGAACTTGCAACAATTTCAAAGTGACAGATGATGGAAGCTTACACTTCAGCAAAATCCTTTCATGCTTCCTAATGAGTGAGGGTTCTGTTCTCAGCGAACATTATTTTAACTTGGTTTTTCAAAAAGTAATATATAAGGTTGTGTTGACTGATAAAAGTTTGTTTTATTTTCCTTCTATACAGAAAAAGATTCTCAGAAATTGAGAAAAAAATCGAAAGAGAAAAATAAAAGTATGTTAAATGATAAAAAGCTGAAGTAAGGCTTCATGGCTTTTACTGAAAAGTCAAAGAGCAAAAATTATTATCATCTGGGTTTTCAAAGACACATTTATTCACTCCATTGATGGTAATAAAAACATCTCTGAGCACCCCTTCCTGAAGTTTCCTGTGTTAGCTTTAGTTTAACAAATAGATGAGAGATAATATATGTACTGAAATAAAGATTTTGACAATGTTTTAAAGCATGCAGGAAGGCAGTACCTACTTTTGCCTTTCAATTAATTTACTTTTTTTAAGGAACTTAAACATTTTGTCTTATTGCACAAAAAATCATTTCAAAAGAGAAACTGTCATTAACAATAATTGTGCACCTGGCAGCCATTGCAAAGTGTACACTCACATGCAAAGTGTCATAGATAATTAAAGGCTTATCTTCCTGTGAGATAGAGAGATGTGACAAAGACAAGCAACAAGGAATGGGAAAGAGAGATTACTTTAAAGCTGCTCAGAAGAATTTCTCAGGAACAAAAGCAAAGGGAATCTGAGACACGGCAGAGTCAGTTTGCTTTATTCTGACAAGTCTCTCTGTTATACTAGTGTCCAACCTCCACATCATGACTGGACAATAAACAAAACAAAACAAAAAAAAAATAAAAATGTTCTCATCCTCTCTTATTGGCCACTTTGGCAACAGCATCTGTACTCCCATGTCTCCTCTTGGGCTCTGTCTTTGAGCAGGAGGCTCTTTTCAGATACTTTCAGTTTTTGTGCCCACCTTTGGGCACCTTCTGAGGTGCCATATATTATACACTCTTTTTAATGTTGAAACATCAATAATTTGATAATAGTTTTTAAAATGGAGTAAAATTATCACAATAAAAGCCATTAAACACTAGGAATTTCTTGTTTCCAAGAGTAAGAAAGAAGACCCTGATAACTGAGGTCTGGGAATGTGATCATATTCTGGTAATTGAGACCCTGGTAATATGAGCATGCAATTTTGTCATCTCTTATACTCTCTCCAACACTCCATCTCTTTCATTTACACCTTTGAGTAATCTCTTTCAGTTTATTGACATATTGGATTCCAAAACAATTTTTTTAATTATTTGTTATTATACACTAAACTGAAAATATTATAAATATATAAATTTAATAATCTCAAAATTACTAGCATAGCAGAGGGCAAAAGTTCACTGAAAACAAAAACAGCTCTTAATCCTTGTAAGTTTTTTTTTAAGGTATTTAACTTGGGTTTGAATAATATGGTTTTTAAGTCATAATCATAGAATCATAAAATGTTAAGGGTTGGAAGGGACCTTAAAGATCTTCTAGTCCCAATCCCTCCTGCCAGGGACATCTCCCACTAGACCAGGTTACTCAAGGTATCCAACATGACTTTGAACTTCCAGGATTGGGGCATCCACAACCTTCCTGGGCAACCTGTTCCAGTGTCTCACCACTCTCACAGTAAAGAATTTCTTCCTAATATCTGATCTAAACCTACTGTCTTTCAGTTTGAAGTAATTCCCCCCTCGTCCTGTCACTACATGTTCTAGTAAACTCTTGCTTACCCTAACCAGTCACTTGAAAGCACTGAACTCTAATCTCCAGGGAGGATGTTAAATCTGTACACACCTTTGGATTTGGCAAAACTTGACTTAAACTAAGAAGTAGTTTATGACAAATGGACCTCATGGTCCCTTTGCAGGGAAATCCTCCTCACTGTGAAGCAGTGCTGCTGGTACTAAGCTGTTGTGCATACCTGTGCACACACAGGCTTTATTTACTGTACATGATAATTGTTTTCTCGGATGTGTATAAATTCAAAGAAAAGGGGAAATTATTAATGCAGTGAGCATCATGGAATGAAATTTATATTAGTGGAAATGAGGGGGGTAAACTGAGATTGGAGACAGGGACAAGTTTCCTCAGTCCCATCCTGATCAGATCACTGAGCTGCTTGATGGCACTATAACCCAGAAGTGCACCATTCAATTCCATTTAAATTGCTACTTCTGTAACTGGGAGCAGTAGGACCTCCCAAATGCCATACGTCTTCTCGATGATTTAATAGAGTCCAAACACAGGTAAGGATTTCTTTTTCTGCTCTGAGTTTGCACAGCAGCTCCTTATCCTTCCATGGAGGCCTCCTGGCATTTTTGCCTGATTTCTTCCTTATTTGGATGCATTGGTCCTGAGTTTGGAGGAGGTGATCCTTGAATTTCATCCAGCATTGCTGGGCCCCTCTGCCTTCCAGGGCTCTATCCCATGGGACTCTAACGAGGCTTTGAAGAGACCAAAGTCTGCTCTCCTGAAGTCCAGGGTAGTTAGCTTGTTGCATGCCCTTCTCACTGCCCTGATGATCTCAAACTCCACCATCTCATGGTCACAGTAGCCAAGGCTGCCTTGGAGCAGTGCATTCCCCATCACCTCCTACAAGAGTAAAAGTTTGGACAAAGTAATTGATGAGGAGATATAAAAAGAGATTAGATAAAGTTCAGGATTACTCCTCTCTTCTATACAGACTTATATACAGTGTTTATCAGTGCTCTAAGAATCTTCCAATAAGCAATGTTGGTTCCTCTCTTATCTCTTGCCCCAAGGGGGAACTGCATGCCTGCATACCATAGTCTGTCTTACTACAGCATGTTTTCTGCAGTTTTAGCTGTGAATATATAAATCACTATTGCAAAAGGGCAAGATCAGAGAGAAAAGTATTTTGTAGGAGGTAGAAAACAGTGAGGTATATGAGAGCACCTCCGGGAAGAATTAGCTCCATATTTGGGACTGCCAGCTGAGAAGATTGAGACCCATGAAAAAGAACACACTCCCATTGGAGGGTAGAGATCTGCTGCATCTTAAAGAAGAAGATGTCAGTCATTATTTTTATCAATTACCTTTAGGGAAAACATGTGGAATGGCCCAGGAAAAAACTTGAAGTGGGGAATTAGGAATCTGAATTTGTTTCATAGTCCTACAAGAGGTGCTAAGGGAAGTATGGAAGCAATGCTGAAAATATAGCAACGACCAAAATATTCAAATGAGTAAATGAAGGAGCTACAGGAAAAATTATTGAAGAAATCTGCAGTGTTGTGCAGTGATAATCTTGCAGTGTGTGTGCTCCCTGAGACTGAGAGTAACAGATAGGAACAAATGAGGCCAGATATAAATGGCAGAATTGAAAATTAATACAGCACATCATGAGCTCATACCCTAATATAAGCCAGTTAGTTAAGCTTAAAACCTGCTCTCTTCTACCTAAATCATAATTAGGTTGGGTTATCTTCACAGGTCCACCTTGGACCAGACTATGTAATTTCTCTGTAGTTTTCATGACAAAACTGCTCCATGCCTCTGGAAGAATGTGTTATAGCCATCCCAGCTGACCATGCAATGCTGTGACTTCTTCCCAGCAATTCACATTATTTCCCTTGACAGAGAAAGGGATGGCTATAGAATAATTTTCCCTCTGGCTCTGTTATAGAGTCCAAGTAGCATGGAAGACAGACCTACCCACTGATAGATTTTGCCAAAGTAGGGGGAAGGGTTGTTGTTTAGGTTTGCTTTCCGCAAAGTCCACTCCCCTTCCCTTTTTTCTCCTTTAGTCACTGTAGGTATGCAATTCTATGATAATTCTGATTTGAATACACCATGCGCTGTTTAACATCTTGAAATGGGTGCACCTGTTTATAGTACAGAGAACTTCACCCAGTGAACTTCAATGGTTATATACATATTAAATAATAGAAAGTGTTACAAGACCCTGTTAAATATTTGCCTTTCATTACCCAGGTTGAAATACCAAATGACTCCCTGGCTTTGATAGAATTTGACCAGAGTAAGAGAGATCAGAATTCAACCTACAGTCCACACAGGCACAAGAAGTGTTCTTGATTGGTAGCCTGGGCAATTTTTTAATTTATTTCAATTATCAGAAATTAGTCTTATGTTTAATGTTCCATAAATACATTTTAATAAATATAATATGGCACAGTCCATTCATCTAAGAAAATAATTTTAACATACAGCTACTATATTTTACCTCGTATCTTTCTCTCTCTTATGCACACGCATCCATACACGCACACGCACTCTCACACTATACTGCATTCTAATTTAACTAGTTTTATAGCCTTCTCATTCTGGTGACAGTACCAACCACTTATGGGTTTAGTGCAGTGCAGAGGCATAAATAAAATGTGCAACCAGTGTTTGAAGTAATTTTAGAAATTACAATGCATTTTTACACTGTAAAGCATAAAGAACACTACCATAAACAGCAACATTTTTATAATTCATTCTAATTAAAAAACCCCAGTCTGCCTTTAAATTTAATTAGAATGAACCTTCTATAGGCGACACATTGGAAGCCAAGTAATTTGCATGTTTGCAGATGATGCATTGAGTTGAATACAGGCTTAGTGCCAAAAAATTATCTAAGAAGTCTTTGTATGTTAAAGACATTTTAGGTAGCAATGTAAGCTACTGATTGATGGATCCTGAATTCTTGGAGCCCCATTCTGTAGATTTAAAGTCACACAGATGTATTTCCCCTCTGATTTACCGCTAAGCAGATTGTTTCAATGTCATAACATTTTACACAAATAAGCTCAAATGGTGACTGCATTGTCATTTTTAAAAAATATATCTGAACATCATGTCTATTAGAATTCCCTAATTCTTTTAGAAGGATTTATATTTAAGTGCTAAAACACTTCAGTGTAGGTATAAAAAAAACTGGTTTATGCCACGTATATGAATACACAGGAAGACAAAATGGTACATTTCTTAGTTTCTGTGCAATTCCATTTCTTTTCTTCCAACAAAACATGAAGCACTACATGACAGAGTTTTCAACTTTTGTACCTGAACACTAAATGGCTTTTTTGGCACAGGACCTCAGCTGTGCAACAAGATGACAAAAATCTGTTAACTTGCCCCACAGAGCAGTGCCCACTAACAGGGGAGTTTGACAGAAGAGCATTCAACAAAGTACAGGCACAAGCACAATGCTAGATCATTGTGAAACCTGTGCCTTCTTTCTAACTCCACCTTGGGTCTCAGAGTGATAACTCTTTGGAAATATTGATGTTCTGGGAGCTTTTTTTGTTGTTGTTTGTTTGGTTTTTTTACAGAAATAAAAGATTTTAGTTATTTATTTAATGGTAGATGAATTACCGGTATAGCACAGTAGCAATAACACTAGCATGGCACTCAAAGTTTTGCTAAGAGCAGAGCAAGAATTTTACCTGCCCATAACCCTCTGCAGGCTGGTTTGGGATACTCCTGCAAAATATTTAACATTTCTAGGGATTTACTGTAAGGCTTTACATGAATCATTTTGCATCCACCAAAAGAAAAGCAGTGTCTCAATGGTCTAGTGTAGGGCTACAGTTTCCCAATGATTTTCAAAATTTTATTTTGAGCCTTTGAAATGAAACAGTTGATTGCCTGTGATCTTCAGCAGACTGACTGTATCCCTTGAGAGTCTACATGCACCTCTTCATTTTTCACACAAAGAACTTTTAACACTGATGCTCCTGCTTGTCTCTGTGACCGTAATTGTAAAAGAACATTAAGTTTCATAACAGCCTCCATCTTCTACAGAGGACAGCTATCAGTACCAAGTTCTTAGGAATTTTAATTAACTTTTATTTGATGATTTGGGTAGGTGGTTGTAGTGGGTTGACCCTGGCTAGACACCAGGTACCTGCCAAAGTCACTCTATCACTCACCTCTGCAACTGGACAGAGGACAGAAAATATAATTTAGGTTTCATGAATTGAGATAAGGACTGGGAGAGATAACTTGCCGATCACTGACACAGGCAAAACAGACTCCAAGTGGAGATATTAATTAAATTTCTTACTAACAAAATCAGAGCAGGATAATAAGAGGTAAAAAAAAAATCTTAAAAATGTATTGCACTCACTCCTCCCTTCTTCTCAAGTTCTACCTCCTCCCCACCCAGCATCACATGGAGATGGGGAATACGGGTTATGGTCAGTTCACCACAGATTGTTTCTGCCACTGCTCAGAGAGAGGAGTCCTTCCCCTAGTCCAGTGTGGGATCCCTCCCATGGGAGTCAGTCCTTCATGAACTTCTCCAATGTGAGTCCACACAGGCAACAGTTTTTCACAAACTGCTACAACATGGGTCACTTTTTCACAGGTCATCAGGTCCCTGCCAGGACTCTGCTCCAGCTTCCCACAGTGTCACAGCTTCCTTCGGGCATCCACCTGCTCTGGGTCTCCTCCATGGGCTGCAGGTTGATCTCTGCTCTCCTGTGGCCCTCCATGGGCTGCCAGGTGGATGGCCTGCTCCACCACAGTCTGCACCATGGGCTGCAGGGGAATCTCAGCTCTGGTGCCTGGAGCAACTCCTGTCCCTCCTTCTCCACTTACCTCAGTGTCTGCAGAGTTGTTCCCATGTTCTCACTACACTCTTTCCTGGATGCAATTTTCATCTGCACAACTTCTTTTTACCTTCTTAAATACATTATCACATATTGTGTTATTAGTGTTCGTATCACTCCTGATTGGCTCACCTTTGGCCAGTGGCAGGTTTGTCCTGGAGCCGGCTGGCATTGGCTCTGCCAGACATGGGAGAAGCTTCTCATAGCTTCTCACAGAGGCCTCTCCTGTAGCCCTCGGGCTACACAAACTCACACCTGGTGTGCTACCTGGCCACACAAACCCAATACACTAGCAAAGATAAATTAGGGCCTTATCATATGTATGCCAAGTAAATGATAATAGTCCATTGTATTAATTGGTCTTCAGAAGTGAGTTATCCTGTTGCCACTTAGAGAAAAAAAAAATGCATTTTTATCTCCATGTTCCTCCCTGCATCAGAGCTTTCCTTTGCTATTTTGGGGGTGTTGGGATGTGTGTTAATGAGTCCTGATTAGTTTCAATAGATCATCTACCTTTTATTTTAACATGTTTCCAGACACTTCTCATCATCACTTCTTTATTAACATGGTGGGAGATTTGACAATAAAGCAAACTTTGAGAAGAGAGCAATGTCAGAGGTATTTACCTTTGTGTGTTATTGCTAATGTTGACAATCCAACATTATTGGCAGACAAGTCATTCACCTCCCTGTGGGCTTATTGTACAAATTCTGTCTAAAAGATAATGTGTAAAAGTTTGAGCTGTCCTGGTAACCACAGAAATTTCTGAAAATTTCAAAACAACTAATTAGTATATAACTAAATAGGTGTCTGATATTTTTAGCAAAGACTGCGGTCATGACATCGTACAGCTTACCTAAACAATCCTTCTCCTGCATCCCTTCTTTCATGCATAATACAGGCAATATTTCTAGTTCATGGAAGCTGCAATTTCCTGGCACACATAATAACAGTACACAGCAAAAATAAGTCGAGTCTGATGCCTGTTTCTATAAATAAGTCAGTTATAATATACTCTTACAGATTTATTAGAGCAGCAGACCCAGAGGCAGGATTCTTGAACCTGGTTTTGTTTTTTATGAACAGTTTAACTTCAGTTGACTTCAACTTATGCCAATAATGCAGCAATAGAGTCTTACATATGTTTTTTATTTATATATATATTTAGAAAAATGTCACCATGTTCTCGCTTAGTTAGGGATCTTTAAAAAAATCATTATTTTAAAACATTCTATTCAAATTCTTGCACGGTACAGTGCTAAGAACTGCTTCTAATGCTGGTATGAGTTCTGAACAAATACAGTTTTGAAGACCTTCACATTTGTATACATTGCGTAGTATATAAGATGATTTCTAGAATACAAAACAGGTAGAGAAGGCTTATTTCAGCACTACCTTAGTTATGACCTAAATCTAATAATACCTCCCATCCTTGCCTTATTGTTATTCTCACAATAGTTGACATTGGAGTATGGCTGCAGCTCCCTGCTGTGGGGCATAGAAAACTTTGTGTAACCTTATTTTCTTACAGCTTATATCCATGATATTCACTGAGATAAATTGTGCATTGTGTTTTGGCTGCACACATTTACTCCTTATATATAGTATTATGTTCCAGGATGAGTCATCAACTACAAATCTGAAATCTTTGGGCCTTGTGAGCCTTCCAACCAGTAAACCATTTCTGCATGAACTAAGATTCAGCTGGTACCTCAATTATCACACCCTAACAGGTCTAACTGACAGGGGAATAACAACAATGTCTATGGCTATCATTTTTCTTGTCTTGTCACTCAAACACAGAGAGAAGCGTGGGATTTCATCTATTCTCATTTCTATATTCCTTCACATATTTCAGTATAGCTGTAACATCATTGTTAAAAAATTTAGTCATTCTTTTAATGTTAATGGAAAAGTTGAGTTCAAGCTGTCAGATAAACCCAGATTTATGTTATACCCATTCCTTAGGTGGTGCAAAATTGCAACAAATTACGGCAATTTATAGATTGTGAGGAGTTGCTCTGTCTCATGTGTGAGGACTGAGACACTTTTCTGGAATTTCTCTCAGATTAAATACTTGCCTGGGATTCCAAAACAAAAGGCTTGGGGTTATTTGCACAAAGTAAAATAAATTAAAATAAGCTTAAAGCTCATTAAAAACTTATCATACCTGTTATAATAACTCAGAGAAAAAAATTCAAATATTCAAATGTTCCTGAAAGTAGATGCTTTTTCTGTGATATTTAAATGAATGGGTGATGCATTTTGGCCACGAGCAACATCAAAGTGTGCTATTCATATCCTGGGATTAATGCTCTTTTATTGCTGAAGTTAATCATCATGCAATCATATGAAGAAAGTTAAGTTAGCTTTCAGAGAAAAAGAAGGAAAATCCCTGGTGTAGCTATTCGTGTCTGAAGTAAAACAAAATCTCCCTGAGAAAGAGAAGAAATCTTTTTAGTTTTATGTCTCATGGGAAGATCTGTGCACATAACCCAAGGCAATTTCATCGCACCTTTGGCAGATGATGAAGAATTAAAAATGCTCTAAGTCACACTCTTTAGATTTCTTCAGTATGAACTTTCAGTGCAGTAATACTAATAGAAGAGGAAATCTACAATTAATAATGAGAAAGGGAGTCTCTAGCAGCTTTGGTTTCCCATGTCATTTGAATTATTCATTAGAAATTATTACAGAGTAGTCCAGACAAAAAATATATGTATATATGTCCCCCAACCCTAAAAATCTCCAACATCAGCAACAAAAAGCCTTTTGTCATTTCTTCATAAGGGGGTTAATGACAGTGAGAATCCACTAATCAGTAAGATAATTTTCCATTCAGAGCTAATTCACTGATCTGATAAAAGGAATCTCCTTTCTTATTTTGTACGTAAATTAAATGTCCTGGTGTTACAGAATTAAAAAGAAGCACATTAGACTGTATGAATAATTCACAGGCAACTGTGGTGATAGGGAATGGCAGCAGACACACTGAACAGAAATCCTATTAATCCCTTTTCAGACTAGCATGCAGAAGATGTATGTAACAGGGTATGAAAATACAAAGGCTATGGTAAATCATCCCAAAAGTCTGATTGCAATCTCTTATTCACAATATGCTTCCCCCTTCCTGCCTTTGTCTCATTGCCTGAAATTGGACACTATGATTGCACCATGTTTAAGCATTAAATCAATCTTTAACCCCTGCGAAACAACTTTTTTTCAAGAATTCACACTTTCCACTTGGGCATAGCATTTCAGTTATTGATCACTGCCAGCCCCAATCAGTGTTGATGCCAATGGTGTAGGCATTCTCTAGCTCAGGATGGCCTTGGCAGGTTTCTTTGCGACCATCCAAAAATGCTCTCTCACCCCACCTGCCCTAAGCTCAGCTGTCTTGAGGCTTGTTCAGCTCTGCACCCAACCTCCTGCCTCCAGACATCACCTGGGCATCCCTCATTTCTGCATCAATTTGCTCATGCTTCAGTGCAGAGGATCAGTGGCTTACAGGACCTGAACCAGTCCTTGTAGGCATGCTACCTCTCATGTCCACAGAGGCATGACAGTAGGTCTTTTCCTGCTGGAAGGCAGGAGGGTTCTGCAGAGGGACCTGGACAGGTTGGAGAGTTGGACCGATTCCAACGGGATGAGGTTCAACAAGGCCAAGTGCCGGGTCCTCCACTTTGGCCACAACAACCCCCTGCAGCGCTACAGGCTGGGGACAGAGCGGCTGGAGAGCAGCCAGGTAGAAAGGGACCTGGGAGTTTGGATTGACAAGAAGCTGAACATGAGCCAGCAGTGTGCCCAGGTGGCCAAGAAGGCAAATGGCATCCTGGCCTGGATCAGGAACAGTTTGGCCAGTAGGACCAGGGAAGTGATTCTTCCCCTGTACTCAGTGCTGATGAGGCCACACCTCAAGTACTGTGTCCAGTTCTGAGCCCCTCAGTTCAGGAAGGATATTGAAGTGCTGGAGCAGGTCCAGAGGAGAGCAACGAGGTTGGCTTGAAGCACAAGTCCTGTGAGGAGAGGCTGAGGGAGCTGGAGTTGTTCAGCCTGGAGAAGAGGATGCTCAGGGGAGACCTCATCACTCTCTACAGTTCCCTGAAAGGAGGTTGTAGCCAGGTGGGGGTTGGTCTCTTCTCCCAGCCAGCTATAAGATAAGAGGGCATGGTCTTAAGCTCTGCCAGGGGAGGTTTAGGTCAAATATTAGGAAGAAATTCTTTACAGAGAGGGTAATCAGACATTGGAATGGGCTGCCCAGGGAAGTGGTGGATTCTCTGTCCCTGGAGGTTTTTAAGATGAGGCTGGATGTGGCACTTAGTGCCATGGTCTAGTAACCATGGTGGTGTTGGATGAAGGGTTGGACTTGATGATCTCAGAGGTCCTTTCTATGATTCTATGATTCCATGATTCCCTTCTCTCACTCTCACCAAATTGAAAACTATGAGTAGTTCCAGTAACTCCAAAAAACTCTTATGGATCTATTCCGGCATGAAGTTTAAGTATACAAACCCTTTTATTTCTCTTCTTACCAAAAGACAATGATCAAGAATATTCTACACCATAATTCCAACCAAAAACATATGAAGTTCAACAAGGGAAAGTGCCAGATTCTGCACCTGGAATGGGGTAACCTTGGATGTATGTACAGATTGGGAATGAGATAATGGAAACCAGTGCCATGGAAAGGGACCTGGGGGTCCTGGTCAGTGACAAGTTGAATGTGATTCAGCAGTGCCCTGGCAGCCAGGAGGGCCAACTGTGTCCTGGGGAGCATCAGGCAAAGCATTGCCAGCCAGTCAAGGGAGGGGATTGTCCTGCTCTGCTCTGCACTGGTGCGGCCTCACCTTAAATATTGTGTGCAGTTTTGGGCACCAAAATATAAGAAAGGTATTAAGCTCTTAGAGAGTGTCCAAAGGAGGGCAACAAAGATGGTGAAGGGCCTTGAGGGAAAGCCATCGGAGGAGTGGCTGAGGTCACTTGGTCTGTTCAACCTGGAGAAGAGGAGACTGAGGAGAGACCTCATTGCAGTCTACAATGTCCTCATGAGGGGAAGAGGAGGGGCAGGCTCTTCCCTGTGGTGACCAGTGACAGGACCTGAGGGAATGGCCTGAAGTTGTGTCAGGGGAGGTTTAGGTTGAGTATTAGAAAGAGGTTCTTCCTCCAGAGGGTGGTTGGGCACTGGAACAGGCTCCCCAGAGAAGTGGTCACAGCACAAAGCCTGACAGAGTTCAAGAAGCGTTTGAACAATACACTTGGGCACATGGTATGACTCTTGGGGATGGTCCTTTGCAGGGCCAGGAGTTGGACTCGATGATCTTTGTGGGTCCCTTCCAACTCAGCATATTCTGTGATCTGTGAAACATCCTAGATTACAGACACTTAGTTGTTCCTTCATTTGTTGTTCTGTATGGCATATGCCTAAAAACATTGGTGAGCTAAGCGCTCCATAGAAACAGAATAAATATCAAAATGGTTTATAACATAAAGACTTCTGTGTCATTTATCTTGGAGAGGAAACAGCTGACCATGAACTGGTTTAGACCTTAAATAGTAAACTGATGGTAAAAACAAGCCCTAGGAACAAAGATTGTGGCTATTCTTGAGACATTTTTAGGACACTAAGATGATACCAGCAATCAAGGAAACAATGAGATAATAAGACTCATACTAATTAATAATGATACAGAGATATCAGCCTCCAGATGTTTGCCAGATGTACTGATGATGTGTGCAAAAGCAGAGGCTTCTCAGGCTGCTTTTCACTTCAGTACAACATGCCCACTGTTGCGGTGCTGCTTTTTACTTATTTTCAGAAGAAATAGGACCAATAATATCAGTTAAAAAGGTAGAGAAGAGAAGAAGGTAAAAATTGGGCCATCAATGCTTGTACATGCAAGATAATTAATGGTGAGTTTGGAAGATGGAAGAGCTTCAGAAACATTTAATGATGTAAGACCACTGTGGCAAAAATGCCTGATGCAATCCACCACACAAGAGGAAACCAGAGACAGCAGAAGGGTAAGAGAATAAAAGTATAATAATAAATAGAGTGAGCAAATAGTATGTGAGCAAAAACCAGGAATCTGAAGGAATTCAGCTCAGTGTAGAGCTTGGTCTTGCACAGTCAGAGACAACCAGACCTAAATTAGGTTTTCCTTTGCTTACATTGCTGACATATTTTCTCATTTCAATGAAAATATGTTTCAGGTTTATGATTATTTAATATATGTCAGATTTGCATACTCAAGCAAAATGGTTTTTATTACATCATTTGCATATTGAGAGTATTCTGGAAAGCCTCCTAAAGGGTTGGTTTAGCTGACTGAAAGGCAGAATATTCATGCTGTGAAGAATGTCACCATTAAATAGAAAAAAACTGGATTTTCCAAATAAAAATGAAAAATAGAATGTTCCATACTGCAATTCTTTTCACCTAGTCTATTGCCCCTGGCATTTTTTAAATTTTGTGGTCTGAACGAGTCAGATGGTGGAGGTATTTTGCTGCCACAGTTGAAAATGAACCTTAGCTAGAAGAAAATTCTATTCTGTCCTGTGTCCCTTTTGGATAAGCATAGCTGTGTCCATCAGCTTTCCTAATTTTCTGCAGCTAAAATTTTGTTCATTTACTGCCCCAGGGCCATTTATTTATCCTTTGCGTTTTGAAAGCAAAAGGGTCCCTCTATGTCTTCAAATATCTATACTTGAAGAACATGAATTCCAAGATTATTTTTAAAAAGCAGGGCTAGGAGTCACTTCAGCCAATTAGAAAATACTTCCTTAATCAAATTTATACACTGATTAACCAGCTTCCTTTCCACAGAGAAGACTGTGACATGCTGTTCCAACTAAAGCAGCAGAGCTATTTCTGTGAGATGGAGCTTGTCTCACAGAACTTTACCAGTATTTGAGTCAAGAGCAGCATTTTGAGCAGATAGAAAAATGGCCTTTGTCTTTTAAGGTATTCTGCAATGCAAGAAGAGGTTGTGGGTTTGGGTTTTTTTCATCTTGCAGAAAGATTTTACAGTGTTATCGTGTTTTTCAATGTCTATAGAAAATTTCCATTTTTATAACATTGTCTTGGTTTAATGAGACTGAAGTGTTTTGCTAAGGAGGATGAGTTATGAGGAAGACCAAGCTACTCCCTCTAAGCAATTGTAAATCCGAAATTAAGAGGCTCCAATTGAGGAAGTATGGAGAAAGAAAAAACAACAGCCCTTTATTAAAGGATATATGTGTATTGGTAGAACAACAAAAGAACACAAAAACAACTAAACAATAATTCTGTACCAGAAAGTCCCCTTCAAAAAAAGGAAAAACACCAGTTCAGTACTTTCTGTCTTTTGGCGTAATTCTAACCACGGTCTGGAGGGGGCGATGTTGGATCACTGGAGGAGCAGCCCCTGCAGTTGCTCGGTGTTGGTTATCCGGGGATGCTGTTGGGCTCTGGCGGTCACCGCGTAGGGCCCCGGTGCGCAGGAGAAGCTGAAAATGGAGATCTCCCACACACCGAGAAGGGGAAGGGAAAAGGGGGGAAAAAGGGTTCTTCCCACAATAACTCACTCTGTCTGCAGCTGGCTGTGGCTGGGATTTCCCCCCTTTTGTCAATGGGCACTGTAGGAAATGAATAAGACGGTTTTATTACAAGCAGGGGTTTCCATGGTTGCCTCATGCTGAGATACCTGGAGGCCGTTTTATCTGGAGATTTGGGGAGTCATTTTGTGGTCGGGGACTGGGGGGCTGCTTACTGTTCTGCTTACAGGGTTGCTTACAGTTACTTACAGTCACAGTGTGAAGGCGGGCCGGAAAGTATGTAAGGCAGTAAGACCAGTCTGGGGTCACTGCCAAGGGACCATGCAGCCAGGGGCAGGGAAACAACTTGATAGGTTGGTTAAAACAACGCATGGACTGCAAGAAGACTGTATCACCTTTTAAGGAAGAAAAGAGCGAGGCTTGGCATGGGAGGAGCGAGGGAGTGGTTATGTAAATCAAAGGGCTTATCCCTGCCATTCAGAGTGTGCTCAGACCTGGTCACAAGTCCAGTGCACCCAGCGCTCTGTTAATAAAGTTCACTGTTTCACTTTATTTGACCGTCTCCGAAATTTTAATTAGAGATATTTCTCACAGGCACAAGCTGCTGGCAACACAGGAGAGGAGGAGGGAAAGGGCAACCTCCTCTCCAAAAGGTTCCTCTGCAGATGAGTCAAGCCTCTCTGATGAAATCCAAGCAGGTCTGTGCTGGGAGCAGAACGGGGAGAAGGAAAACAGAGGCAAACCAGGGCCAGAAGCAGCCAGGTGACCAGGCCGAAAATAAAGTGAACCTCGGACCCCTCCAACACACACCTTGCCTGAGTCAGGGCAAAAGTGAAGTGTCTTGCTGTTTCTCCAGGAGAAAGCAAAAAACTCCACACCTCCATCCCACAGTCTTCTGAGGGCTACCAACCTGGAATGCAGGCTGTCGGCCAGTTCTTTTGTGTGTGTGAATCACCCTAGCCAAGCCATCCTCCCCTGTTCAACATCTTTCTTTCACAATGATGCAGGGGAAAGAAAAATTCCCTGCTTGGTTTTTTTTTAGAAAAGTAAATCTATGGCAAACATTCAGAAACCTGAGACTTGAGCTACAGAAACTTTGGACTTGGATCTAAAGACCACCTCTATTTTTGCTATTTCTCAACACACACTCTAGATCAGGTGCATAGCACTTCACAATATTTAAAAAACTTCTCTCAGATTTCCAACAGGTGAAATGCGTAAGAGCTGTTCAAATGCAGCAGTCTTAAGCTCCCAGCTTATTTCTCTTTTGCCTCACACAGAATACTACTTAAGGTCTCGGTTTTACATTTCTATCTAATTTTTCTTAATTACTGTTGGGAGAAGTCTGGATGCAAACTAGAGCATAAAGAATAACAGCAAGTGTCTCAGAAACTTGCTGGATGATGAAAAAACCTAACAGACAAAACTTGCTTTTAGTTGATTTTCTCTAAACTCAATCTGATATAAGGAAATGTAAATACAACCAGTTAGAGAAAGAGTATGATAACATTACCATAATATGGAAGTCAAGTTTCTCAGTAAAAAGGGAAAGCGAATTGGATGTAATCAGAAGAGTCTAGACAAAGAGAGACAGTTACAACCTCATCAGCCCCTACCAGCTGATGGGCCAATTATGCCTTGCACACTTATTGTTGGGTATCATACTCAGAATTTGTAACAGGTATCTGGTCTAGCATCTTAAGTAATTGTTTCAACTGTTAGAATATAGAGAAATTGAAATTTCCACAAGTAAATGGATAATTGAACAGTTTCCACAACTATTTCTATTACACTTCCTTCTTGCCACTTGCATTAAATATTTTA
The DNA here is from genome assembly GCF_003945595.2 of Pipra filicauda. Classification (NCBI taxonomy): domain Eukaryota; kingdom Metazoa; phylum Chordata; class Aves; order Passeriformes; family Pipridae; genus Pipra; species Pipra filicauda. Next base: position 1,682,184 of record NW_024104676.1, on the reverse strand, counting down.
GACTCTTTTAGCCTGATGCGGTTTCTTTTCTCCTTTCTGTAGGAAGAAAACAACTTAGATTTACAATGTAGTGTTTCATTACATGACTTTAAAGAAAAATAAATTACAGAAGTGTCATATCATGTAAGAGGACAATAAACCACTGGGAAATTATTAAGAACTGCATAGTGGTTTTTTGTCATTCTTTATTGAGTATTAACTGTCTATTCTAAACCCTATCAGAGATTTTGTATTTTGTTCTTTGTTTTTTAATGGTGCTTCATTTACTAAGAGTTTCTCCGTGACTGAGATTTTAGGGTCTGGAAGCCACACAGATGCTGCTCTTCTGCATCTGTATCTTGTCACAGCCTCACTACGTAAAACTGTGCCTCTGAAAGCTATAAATAAGTCATTAGGAATGCAAGGGTGAGGATCTATGCACTTTTGAACCAAAGGTGCAGCAGTTAATGGGGGCTCCTGGTATATCATTCCTTCCTCTGTACTTCCAGTGATTTTAAATCTCTCTTTAGATTATGTCACATAGTCACTCTCCTTCCCACCCACTCTTCTCCCTTCCCTCCTCTCTGACTATTTGGCTCATGATCCAACGTAACATAATGCAGCGTGAACTAGCATAGCATGTCAGAAAACCAAAAGGGAGCATTTTCTTCACATCAGATATTTGTTATTATATTGAGCAAAGAAACCAATTCCAAATGTATGTAGACACTGGATTGCTGTCAAAGAATCCTCATTTATCATGCCAAAACTATTGCATTTTCACATGTGGTGAATAACAAGAACGTAAATTGGCCCTTTGTGGTGAGGGGTTTTTTTTATTTCACATGGAAGCATCAATACCACTTTGTTCCTGCTTAATTAGGACCAATTTGCCATGCACAGGATAGAAAATATTATAAACATCTATTTACCAGTCTGTATGCTTCTTGCCAGGCACTGAACAGATAAGTTGCCTTTATGAAGTGAAAAAGCTGTATGCATAAAAATGACATGGTATTAAGAATCATCTAGTCATGTTGTATCAAATAAAGATGTACAGAAATTCAGATTTTAAAGATCTAATTTCAGACCATGTGTAATTCATGAGTCTTTTTTTTTGATTATTTGTCTCAGAATCATATAGTATTTTTGTACAGCTAAAATTCTGACTGATAAGTCTTTTAAACGTCATACTTGTACGCTGTTAAAGAGGACATTATTTGGTGTCTTCATGATTAAATATTTATTGATCACTCATGAATTATTTTGCATCTACTTATTTCTCCACGCACAAAATACTTGGTTAATTTGCTGATTGGTGTCATATAGTCCATTATGATTTAAAATAATGAAAAATCTTGGAAACTTTCAACAAATGTTTATAATGTAGAAAACTGAAAACCGGAAAACAGTTTAGATGAAGTAGTAAAATAATAATTTATTTATGATTACAACAAAATTAATTACTTTTTAGGTTTAATCCATTTTTCATCAGAGTTAATCACACAAATTTCTTCCAGATGACTAAAAACCTTATTCATTGCAGAACTTGAAGAAAATTGTCCCAAAAGGTCTATCTATAACATGACATTACCAAACCGATGATATGAAATTTTGAGCTTCTCCACACTCTTTTACGACTTCTCAACAACTTCAGCTCTCTCCCTTCCTTTTATTAACACAGATCAGCTTTACATTTCTTTGGAAGTTTGTAGGTGGGCCATATTTAGAGAAATGTATCAAGCATAGTGATTAGTGGCCATTTCAGTAATTTATAATGGTTGTTGTACATACAAGCGAGGGAACATCCTAAAACCAGACACATTCTAGGTGATTTCTTTTAGGGTTATGATTTCCTTGGCACAGTTTTAAAGTTGCCGGGCAGCTTGAACAGTGGTACCAGTTATTTAATTCCAAATGCTTACTTGATATTCTGGTAACATGTGAGACCAGACATTGGTTCTACCAAAAAAAACCCACTTCTTGTTATATAAGGTTGTTTCTGTGGGAGAAAGCTTACTGCTAAAAGATTTCTCTGCAAGGGCAGACTGCAGCTAGGACTGACGAGTACTTAAATCCATGGTAGTCATAGGAGGGCATGAAGAATCTCTGTGCTTTCAGAACTAATAAGCACAGATGTATGGCAAGTGACTCAAGAGCATGCCAGCACTTGTCCAGTCAGTGAGCTGTAGTGCCCTAGGTGTGCAGGCCAGTAAGAAGGCAACAGGGAATGAGGAACGTTAGTGAGGGAATATTTCTGACATCGCTGTCCCAGTCAGTTGCTCTGGTTACTGTCACCTGAACATTAACTGCAGTTAAGCTGCTGCTGGAGTAACAGGGCAAGCCAACAGTCCAGGAGAAATGTGGACAAGGAAAGTGAAGTTTTAGGAGAGATCTTGGTTTAGGAGCCAAGGAGCACACCTTGAACATTTCTTAATTGGGATTGCTCTTCATGTGTAGCAAACTCACTTCCAAAATCCTTACCCCAGATGTCACTTGGGCAAACCTGTCCTGGGGCCATGTGAGAGTGCAGCATTCACCCTGCATCGTGGTTATGCTATGAGCTATCCCATCTACCAAAAATGTGCTCTAAGTGGGTCTCTGCAGTTAATTCCAGACGGTATGGAAAGCTCCTGTGCATGTCCATTAATTCTTTTATTCTTGTGGTCCTTGGACTGTGCAAACACCAGAAGGGGGACAAGGAGAGAGTTGCTGTCGGTCTGAGCTATAGCTGGTGCTAAGACTGTGTTGTCACCTAATGATGAAGGGGCTAGAGTCCCTGTGCCCAGAAGCATTCCCCAACTCTGCTGAGGGAACCAGGGTATATGTAGGCTACAACATATTTAGTCTGCAGTGCCCTTCCAAAAAGACCATACTGTATGATTGGGGAACTGGTAGTAAAATATTTTTAGCAAACTCTTTTGCTTATGTGACTGTATGAAGCACATGCATGCTTTGAACAGTTGCATCTCTTTAAATACCACTGAATGATTTCAGTGAATGTTCTTCCTTGTGAAAGACTGTAAATAAAGCAAAGAATTAGGAGGACAAATAAATTTTAATAAGATTTCTATGCTTTCTGTGCTATGCATTCTTCCTCCCAGAAAGTGAGTGCTAAAATATGTGATGAGAATCAAACATAAACTTCTTCATTTGTATCTACTGGAAGAAAAAGTGGGGATTTTTATTTTATTTTTAAATTATGTCTTGGATTTTACTTAATTGCATGTGATTTTATTTATTGATGTATTTAAAATATACATTTGTGAATCAACTTTATGCATCATTTTTATTGACACAAACTCAAAATTGTGCCTTGAATTATTATGAAACTCACTGTCAGAACTGGGAATCTACCTGGTTTCAGTGACACCTGTGCTGGACTAGCAAATTGCCTTTCCATCCATCACACGTTTGTCCCATTTGTTGTATCTATTAAAAAAGAATGTGGCTTCTTTAGGCAAGAGCTTTATTTTTTTTACTTTAGAGGATCTTTGATATGGAAGAGAGATCTATAACTGTTCTCATTTGGTTGCCGAAGACAGCTGAGAGATCAGTTCATCGAGTACTGGAAAAAGCATTGTTTGATTTACTGATGCAGGCACTATCTAATTGTGTGAGCAAAGCAAACAGGAATTGGCCAGGTACTTTTCTTTTATGGCATCTCTCTATCATAGCATTCAATGCATTTCACAAAGTTATTAAGTATACAGAAGATGAAAGGGAAATGCCTGCAGTCTGGCTTAGAGTATATATAAAAAGTAATAAATATATACATATATATATATACACTAGCACACAAAGTATATTTTAAATTTCCAAGGCTTAATTCACCCAGCTTCAGTGGTTCAGAATGTCTCCTTCAGTAACTCACAACTAATGCGGTTTTTATTTGTTTTAGTGCTCTGTGACGGTCACTAAAATAAATACTCAATCGCTTTAACAATCTCCTAACTGTGAGTGCCTACTGCAAGAGCTATTATTTTATATTCTCTAATACCCAACTTTCAAATACCTTGAAGATACTGAATTGAGAGAGAAGTGAACTGTATTGAACAGTAAAAGACAGATGGGCACGGTAGGCAAACCTAAGAACGGGTAGCTCTAGGCGCCTTTCATCAAAGAGAGACTGTCATTGGAACAATTTAGTCATCCATTCAACACAACCTATTTTAACACTTGGCTTGAAGTCCGTGGGATCTTAGGCACACTTGTAGCACAGTGTTGCTAATGAGGTACTTACTGCTTTTTTACCTGGGGCTTTATTCTCTAAAAGAGATACTTCTACCGTTTCCCTTGCAGAGTAACAAAAGAATTGCTATTGGCAGCAATTAAGAGGTTTGAATACCATTTACATTTTGTTATCTCTCAGGTCAGTGAGACACTTGCACAAGACAGTTTAAATTGAAATACTCCTTTGATTCGTTTTTTTAAAAGCATATTAACTTTAATCAGAAAATAGATGACACCTGAAGTCAGACCTACCCTCTGGTCTCATAATGAAATTCTGCATCTAATCTTCTGTTAGTCTAGACTAAAAAATCTCCTGTATGGAGACTTTATCCTTTTATGTGTCTTTTGTGCAGCTCTGACCACATGTGAGCTATATGATGGGACGAAGCCAGTAGCCACTGTGTGCAGGTGCCTCATAGCCTGGATAACTCCACACTTCCCTCCACTCCCTTACAGAGGAAGCACCTCACTAAAACAGTACTACAAAATACTCTAACCCATGGACACCTAGGAACTTCAAGGACAGAACTTTAAATTCAGCCTCAGGATAAGCAAGGGACAGGACTCAAGTGCACAAACTGCTACTGAAGGATCTGTCACTTAACTGGTCTCAGTTCTCACTGTATTAGCAGACATATTGAGCTAGGACTAGACAATGTAATCCCTTCTGATAATATACTTTGGATGGGCAGACCACCATTCTATGGTCAAGACCCAAACTCCTCTGGCACCTTTTTTAAAAGGATGCAGTGAGTTGATGAGCCCCTGAATGAGGATGGGCATGTGGAAAAAGCATGTACAGAACCAGCTGTTGAATTAGATCCCAGTTGCAAGGCAGAAGCTGATCAGTTTAGTTCTAGTGTGCTTTCCAAACATATCCATAGAACCAGCCTTCAGGCTTGCAAGGACTCCCCAGAGATGGTTAAGGAACAGGCTTCTCCTCTCTGCCACTGGCACACCAGGATCTAGAGATTAATGCTAATGGAACAAAAGCAAGATGTGAGGAGGACAAAAGCACATTTCAGTGCTGCTGCCAACTGCAATTGTTCTACACCAATTATGGTACAATTGCACACATTTTGACACCTCGGAATATTGCACTGTTTCCTTCCTCCTAATATCATCATGCATAACAGTGATGAACATAACAGGAAAGCAATAAGGAAGATACAGTAAGTTCAGAAATCTTATTAGAACAGTAAGAAAAAAATGATCTGTGAATGTCTTTATCCTGCAAGTGCAATCTGTCACGCTATTTGGGCTACTCCACATAAGTCCAGAAATTAAATGCCATTGTGACGCATGAAGCAAAACCAGGATGAATGGTGAAATCAACAATGGAAAAAATATGAGGCTTCTAGAAATTACTTTTGGTGGGTTGGTTTGTTGGTTTGGTTTGCTATTGTGTCTTTTTTCCTGATTAAAAAGGGGAGTTCATACAGCAGATGTGGGAGGCAGCAGAAGAATTCAGAGTATGCTGCAATGTTGTAACCCAAAAGGATACATAGGGCTTAAAATAAACTCATTTATTTTCAGACAATTATTTCAGTCCAGGTTGGTTTATTAATATTTAAGGGGAAACAGCATATATTTATATAAAATATCATTCTAATTTTATTGCTGTATTTGTAGACATATTATAAAATGGTGAACTGTTTGAAGGGTGGAGATGAAGAGCACATGGCTATATATACAATAAATAAAACCAGCATATAAGTTTTTATATAGGTTTGCTTAGTTTTACTTTTATAATACATATATATACTACAATTTTATGTAGTAATAGAAAGTTATACACATATAGCCAAAGGTAAAATCTTTCCATTCCCATTTGAGTATAAATCAGTCTTTCTTACATACTAAAAGAAAGGTGGTCAAATTCACTTCAAAGCTCATTTATACAGAGGCCTTGAGAGCAATCTAAATGACAGAATGGTTAAACACAGCTCCCTGCCAGTTCTTTATCTTCTTTATCACTAACATTGTTGTCTTCACAGTAAAGATACAAAAGGAGAAAATGTACTATAAATAAGATATGAAGTTAAAAATAAGACATACTATCACTTCCCTAATATATACATCAGCTTGACCTTGAATAACTCAAGGTAGATCTCTCCAAATATTACATTGACATATTTTTCCTCTACCTGCCAAAGGTATTAAGACGCGGATATTATTAAGACATGATTATAAATCTCTTCCTGCTGACTATTCACACGCAGAAAAATTTCCAGCATTCTCTGTATCCATCAGGATGTATGATCATACAGTTGGATCATAATAAAGGTTTTGAGAGTTAAAATGGAATGGAGCATTGATGTTCAAAACCCTGACACTGCTCATTGCTCACACAACATACTTGTTTTATTAATAGGAAGTAGGATGTGTGCCTGGAAACCATAATTTAGAGGAAATACAGACTTTCTCTTTTTTTTAAATAATTGACCAGATTATTAGTAAAAGCAGCTTCTTGCTGAAGTTATGTCTTCCATCAGGTGGAAGACTGGGAAGTCTTTCGGCAGAACAGAGCAAAGTAGGAGGTCCTAATGCAAGGCTAAGCATGAGACTGGGAAGCTGAGGAAGTATAAAGGAAGGGAGATCAAGAAAGAGGCCGGTAAAAATAGAAAAATAAAAAAAATAGAAAAAATAGGGGAAAAAAGGCAGGAAGGAGTACTAACAAAGCTGCAAGCATGGAGAACTGGCAAAGCTGAGAAGCGAGAGGAAGTCTCACACTTGCTGGGGAGGACGAGAGGAAAACTGTAGGAGTTAGCCTAGGGCTTTACTGAAGAGAGATTTCAGCAAGGTGTCTGACTATATATGCACCTGAGTATGTGTCAGGGTGGGTGTCTAGACACAATGACAAAAATATCAAGGGGGCTGAGCATAGATATAAAGTGTTTAAGCTGAAGAAAAAAGGAGGAGGATCAGACTATTTCTGGGCTCTACATAGGGGAAATTAAGTCAAACTCACTGAAAAACTTTGCAGACAGGGTGTTCAAGCATTTCAATATGTAATTATCCTAACAGCCAGATATTATATCTTCCTACTTAACCCTATGAACCTGATCAGTTGAAGAAATGTGCCTAAGGTTCACAACTGTAATTTTCTATACTTTTCTGAGTTGAACCTCTGAACAATTTCTTAACTTCTGAATGGAACTTTTAGAATACAATTTTACCTACTCAGGGCAAAATTTATACTTTCAGACTCTATTCGGAATAAGAAAAATATTTTCTATTGAACATTTACTTCCTCCTTTGAAGTCTAACTTCAACTCAAAACACATCTGTTTCAAAGATAAATCAAAGATGCAGCAGCATCTTGAGTTCAAATGAAAACATACGTGCATTTTTTTTAGCCCAGATTTGAGGATCTTTAGGGTTTTAAGCCTCAGTATTCAAAATAACTTCAAGACTGTGATATCTACAGGCAAACCTTATGGTGTTCTGGTTCTCTATACTTTTGCTGGGTTTTGTTTGGTTTTGGGGGTTTTTTACCTAGTTTTTTAGCTCAGCAGTAAGCATGTATGCCATGGTCCGAGGGGGGGATGGGACCATGACACAGCACGGACAAGTCTGGAGACAAGGTAGGGGTGCAGATGGAATACTTTATTGAGGTGTGCCGAGGTTTTATGGGTTTAGGCGGGGAAAGGGCTAGAACACGGGGTGGAGCATGAGACAGACAAACGGGGGAACAAATCGGGATACGGACACAGGCAAGGGGGGAGGAACGTGGGAGGAACCGGGGAAGGAAAGGGCAAATGGTAACTGTCTCCTCTCTGCAGCCTCTGCAGCCTATCAGAGAGAGGAGCGGGGAAGCAAGGAGCAGGCAAACTCGTGGCAAGCCCGAGCATGCCCAGGCTATGCACTGTGTATTGTGGATACAATGAAACCACATAATAACAGTAAAGTCCATATAATAACTGTAAGGTCCATATAATAACTGTAAGGTCCATATAATAAAGTCCTGTCTATTGCTGTATGTTTTTCTCCATGCCTGGAACCTCTCCCATCCTGAATCTTGTTCCTTCACACATGTTTATTTTAGAAAGCCTGATCTAGCTAAGTTAGATTTTTGAAGGAGACAAAGACTTTGGGAAAAGCCAAGTCAGTGATGTTTGAACTTGAGTGGTTACTAGTAGTCAGGCAAGTCATGCTGTGCATGGAGCATTGACCAAAGCCTGCTGATGAGACCAAAGCTGTGGAATACCTGCGTGGAAATTTCAAGAGACTAAAATAGGAAAGGTTTATGACTTTAACTCTGAGGTTGTCCAGGTCAAGAAATGTAGTTAAAGATACTTAACTCTTAGCCCTAAAGGTAATTTTTCATAATTCTAGTAAGGGAAGGAAGGAGGCAGCATGTAGAAATGAGAAACAATAAATTACAGTTAATACTCCAGGAAATAGAGAATTAGAGAATAGTGTTGAAGGGCAAAGTAAGAGTTGAATTGAGAAAAAGTCTGAGTGCCATTGTCCCTACAATGTTGCAGCTCATACATTATCCTGTGCTGTTGGCAAGTGAGAGACTTGCAAGTCTGGTTTCTTCAGGCAAGTTTCTTAGTAATTCTATGACTTCTGTCCAGAAGCTAGTTGAGGTTGCCAAAATTTAGGATTTCAACTTGCAATCCTGAGTACTGTTTACTTATTTGATTCTAAATTAGGAAAAAAAATACATTTCTACTAAGCCCACAATTCCTTAGCACAGCCATGATACAAAGAAAGATCCCTAATACCAAAAATGCACTGAAGTATTGGATACATTGAAAACTTCTGCCATTATTCTATAGGTTATCAGACTAATACTAATTGAGGATGAAATTATTAACTTGGCATAACGCAGACCTCTGCAGAGCAGTCACTGTTAAAACACAGCTGAAATCCTGAGGGTGGGAACACTGTTTGAAGGTATTTTGACTTTGAGATCTCTCTGGTTTTAGTAGTTTTTCTAATAAACACAGGCACAAAAAGCCACTCACAACTCAGTGAGTGTTAAACAAACATTCCACAGTGCAAAGGAAACAGTTCTGTTATGAGAAAGCTTAAGGCCTAGAGGTCATCTGTATGCTTTTCTTTTCACACAGGAATTTAAACAGTACATAAGATTTGTTCTGGTTTTCTTCTTATGGGTCATTTCAACCACATAATGATTCACGTACACCAGTTCTACCACTGGGCTGGTCTAAATTACACTATTTATATCACTTAATCAGGAAACTCACCTGACCTAAGTGCTTGGTTAAAGCAGACGGAGATTTTGAATACTCAGTATCTTAAAGAATAGATATCAAACACACTGGAGAGCATTTTGCAGCAGTTAGGCAGTATTTTGCACTCAGTATTCAATTTGAGAAAATGCAGTCCATTCATAGAGGTTTCTCAGAGAAAAAAAGCAGCACAGTTTGCTGATAAGTGTATGAGAATATTTGTTTAACAGTTGCAAAAGATGCACATTTCTCTAGCTCATTTCATCCACAAATGTTTTACCATTGACCTACCTAGGCTGTTAACAACAAATTCACAGTACTCGGAATGTCATTAAAATCAGTGATAACCCACTTTGACTCTGCTTATGTTTGATTTCTTCCTGAGATTATTCACAGTCTAAGAGTAAGAGTAACTTTCACTTTAATGTTTGTTTTTCATATACATACAAGCTCAGTCCTTAAATCTCCCTTCTGCAACTTGATATTTCCCTGGTAACAAATATATCTGTCTGTTTTAAAAAATTCAGCCTGTGTTCTTGGAAGTAGAAAGAGTACATGGATTCATCCTTAGCAAAGTGTTTTCTCTGAGTGTTTCAATTTAATAACTCAGTCAATTGGAACTCTTGCTTTTGAAAATGTAAATAGGATCACTGGCACCTGAAATAAACTCCTTGAGCCTTTCACTATTTTAAAGGAGTCACTTTCTTTCAAGAAATTTGATTGAAATTCATGCAGCAACATGTGCATTTGCAGCCCAAGCTAGTTAAGTGAAAAGTAGAAGCATAAGCCCCTGTTCCATTTTTTGCTTTCACTTGTTTCCACCCTTTTTCTTTCTGTCCCCACTGCATCCACATCTTTCTACTGTAATAATCATAAGTATCTCTTACAGGACTGTGCAGAGCAAGATGACAACTTATTTCCTCTCTAAATATTCAAATAAAACAGCCAAAATATTTACCTACTGAGCATTTGCTAAGTAAAAAAAAAAAAAAAAAAATTGTGTCAGGTGGGAGGCTTGGAAACAAACTAAACTAGAAATCTTAATTATTTTTATTATTAAAAAATTATTAAAAAATCAAGATTTCATACTGTATTTCAAGCATTGTTGAATCCAAATACTTTAAAACTGCAAGATAACTCCAAAATTATGGTGGTTTATTTTTACTCTGAAAATTGTGTGTTTTCAATTTTTTTTTTCACAGCAATATGTTTCTCCCCTCCCCTTCATCAACACCCAGACTTTCAAGCAAAAAAAAGGGGGTATTGTGATTAAAAATATATTAGTTAAAATGCACAAAACAATAAATGTGATAAAATTTGAACTTAATCAAGTATTCAGAGCAAAGTTCAAAGAGAAATTGGTTCTTTTGTGGCTTGAATATCTTACAGTTTTCTTAAGCTATAATAGACTGACTCTGAATTCCCCCTTCTGCATGAGAGAATGCGAACTGTAATGTCTCATCTCTACCAAGAAAGTCCTAAATATATCCAGTGCCATCGAGAGGTATAATACAATTTTCCCCACCTCTTCTTACTTATGCCCCTGTACATGGCTTCATTTTCTGCAAGTGGGAATTCACCTAAAGTTGATCAACTGTACCCTAATTGAAGAGTCATTGTGACTGAAGTCAGTATTACATATTCACTGATCATCAAAGGTAGTGAGCTGAAATATGTACTTCACTGAGAAATATTTTTCTGCTTAAGAAAGCACTTCTTTTCTTAGTTCACTAAGTTTATTCTTTTCACATGCTCCCTTTGCGTGTACTTTAGCTTGGCAACCTGATGGTGATCTTCAGTAATGATATTCACTTACTTAAATTTCCTCAAGCAGTAAATTTATTCACTGGCTTTTAAGCTGTGGGGAAAAAAAATAAAAAAAAAAAATCAGCACTGCAGTATGTCTGTACCTACTTATTGGACAGTACTGGTGAGAAATACACATCCTGCTCACAAGGAATAAAAACTCATAATGTTTCTGAAAAGAACAGTTAAACTGATAGTGTTCTGGAGCTTTTTATTGTTCCCTTTGAACTAATTCAAATGTGAAGTTCCACAGCTCAGTCACCTTAGCTGCTTGTTGGTCAATTTGTCGTTATGCAGTCTTATCAAGAGAAAAAATACTTCTGTAATGTTTCTCCATTTAAGAATGCTTACACAATGGTCCCTAAGCCAGAAAAGTTCTCACCATAACTTACAGACATCCAGTCCAGTGCTAAAGGTGACAGTGCTTTAGTCCCTGGATTTAACCACAACCTTTATTATCTATCTAGTAATTATTTTTGCTGCAACTATCTATTTCCTAATTCACTCTCTCCTTCACATTTTCTTCTGAAGGTGACAGGGAAGTTCTATACCTTTAAGGCAGACATAATCACAGAATATTCTGAGTTGGAAGGGACCACAATGATCACCAAGTCCAGACAGTCCTATGTCTTCTCTAAACTCCAGACAAACTGCTTGAAAATCTGCATTATTGTTTGTCTGTAACATCCTTGGTTCTTCTGGAAAATAGTATCTCTCTCTCTCTATGATGAACATTTTATTACTCAGTTCCGATCCTTGAGTGTCACAACAGAGAGGTTGTGGAGTCTTCCTCATAGGAGATATTCAGGAACCATCTGGATACAATCCTGTGCAATGTGTTCTAGAGTTACCCTGCTTCAGCAGGGAGGTTGGACGAGATGACCCAATGTGGTCCCTTCCAACATGACCTATTCTGTGAGTCTGTGATTTTGTGAAATGAAATTAGTGACATAGAAAGAAACAAATCTATCTTTTCTGCTTGTTTGTTTTCTGGTGTCAGCAAACCAAAGAGTGATTTCTTTATATAAAAATGTCATCAAATAGCATGTTTACTCTGTATCCCCTTTTCTTTAGCTTTTCTCAAATATGCTTCACAATATTAAAATGAAATAAGTCATTCACAAATCACTCCATGTCATCTTGGGTGCTTATGTTTGACTATTGCTTCCCCTCTGTAAAAGTTCTTTTCATGGGCTCTTGCTGACTCAGTGGGTGAAAAATCCAGACCAGTAAACCCAGAAATTAGACAAAGTGAAGTGAATCTGGATGGTCTCTGGAAAGTGGTGTATTCCAGCTGACCCAAGTCTGTGCAGACTTTGTACAACTCTTCCTGCCTCCAGACTGAAGCTATTCATGAACCCACTCTGTGGAACAGCTTTCCCCAGGAAAAGTCTGCTGTTCAATAGGCTTTTGCTTATTGTACCAGCATTTCAGAAACATGCCAGGGGATGGATTGTTACTAGGTAGAGTGGAAAAGTTGCCAGCAAATGTGATGAAAAAAGTCTTAATCAAGCTCTAAAGTGTATCTTACATTAGAGAAACACTTGGTTTGAATTAGTATGTAGTGAAAGAAGCCTTGGGAACCAGAGTACGGTAACTTCATCAAGTACTCTGTGCCTGTCTGTCGTGGGTTTACTCTGGCCGGATTCAAACCCCTACAAAATTGCTAAAAGGTGAGAGAGGTTCACAACAGGCAAGACAGACTCAACGGGAGGAATAATATTAAAATTTATTGCTAACAGAATAGAAAATAAAAAATAATAAAATACACAGCATTAAACACAATTTTAACCACCCCTCGCCCCCCTGCATCGATGCAGGAGGAGAAACTCTCAGGGTGATAGCTAAAGCCTCTCTTCATCAGGGTGTGGGGTGTGTCTGCACCCCCCAATGATCCTTCATGGTCTGTGGGGCAACAACTCGCTTCACCACAATCTTCACCACGTATCACAGGGAGTTAAAGCTCTGAGTCGTTTCCCTGCTAAGTGGGGTCCCTCCCAGGGGAGTAAGCTCTCAGGGGACTCCTCCAAGTGGGGTCCACACCTCCCCCAGGTCACAGGTTCTGGGGTTCATCTCAGTCTTTATACCCCGATAGTTTTCACCAGAGTCCCACCCAGAATAAACCTGCTTCGGTGTGGCTTCCCTCTCTCTCTCTCTCTGGGTCTCTCTGTTGCAAATGCTCTTGGCTGGGCGCTCCCGTGTCCCTCGGTCTGGCCGCCCTGGCCCAGCTCGCAGGGCGCCCCTGCTCCAGCTGGCTGCTGGTACAGACTGCGTCGCTCCAGGCCCTCTCCGAGCCGCTCCAAGCCTGCTCCACTCCATGCCGCACACTGCTGTCGCGCCAAGCACTGCAGGCTTGCTCTGTGGCTGCCTCTGCCCCTTCACAGGGGCCTCTCTGCTCTGGGCTAGCAGCTCCCACGGACCCAGAGTCATGGCTGCCGCCCCTCAGCCCAGGCCGGCCCAGCTTCAGCGCTGCACCTGCCCCCCGGGGGGCCCGGCTCTGTCCCCGGCTGGCCTCTCCGGGCCATCGCCGCCGCCCCCCCTCGCAGTAGGGGGAAGCAGCAGGGAACCGCCGCAGGCCCAGCCCCTGGGCCAGACGGCTCTCTCTCTCACCCTTCTGGCTCCAATTTCTTCTGTGCCACAGGCCTTCTTTTCCATTTTCTTAAATATGTAATTCGCAGAGGTGTTGCTAAAGCTTTCGAATGGTTCTTGCCGGAGTCAGAATCAGGAAGTCCACTCTGGAAATGACCATCTTCAGTTCCAGGGGGAAAAGGATGAGTAAACCCATGACACTGTCCCACAAAGCCTGACACTGACACTATCCAAAAATTGTCATATTATTCAAAGATGTTTTTTTCACTACAAGTGAGAGTGGCCCTTAATTTGGGGAAATGACATGGTAATATGGAGTTATTTTATATTTTGGTACCAAATCACATACTTTCAGCCTGTTAAAATTCCCCATCTATAGAAGAATAATAATTGCTTTACTCTGTTCCCTTCCACTCACCTACCCCTCAATTTAAACCATGAGGTTCCTGGATTGAAAACACAAAATTGAGAAAAACAGATACCAATAATAGTGTTAACTCAAAGGATTCCATCAAGCGTTGGCTTTGCGTGGGTGCTTTGTAAAACCTGTTTAGTATGGAAGAGCTATCACATTGCGTATATCCATGCTATATTTTCAGCCATCTTACAAAGGCAAAATGCATTATGGCTAGCAATGGCTGTGAATTTTTAAGTCAAATTATTTGTTTTCAGCAGTATAGTTTACTCTGCTCTTTAATAATCTGGGCTGACTATCAAGAAAATACAGAAGCATAGCACTAGCAAGAGCCATGTCACTACAGGGCTCAATAACATCATTATCTATTCAGCTACCTTTCTAGCTTATTTTCTCTACTTTTATGCTCACCCTATAACTTTTCCACTTAAAAACTGAGAGAGCTTGCATTTGGCCTAGCTCCCCTGTATTACTCTTTTATAAGCAGAGCAGCACAAAAGAACTGGAATCATTCCTACTGCTGTGGCTCTGTTTCTATTTTCTTCTCCCAATGAGAATTTTAAGTTAGAATTTAGGAACATAGTAAGAAAAATGCAGAAAGAATTTCTACTAACTGAGCCAGTTTAAATGAGTAGATATTACTGTGAGTACAGAAATAGCTTCTTTAGCAGAGTTTCTTTTAATGGCCAAGATTTTGCACACTGTTTAAGCCACTGTTCCATTTTGCAGTTCAATTAAGCAAAGGTTTGAGCATCCTTACTCATATATGTGAGATCAGACTAATACACTGTTGTATTTGCAGCTTTTGTTGATAAAGAACTGTGCAAGGACTAGCAATTTCAGAATACAATAGCGTGTTTTATCACTTGAAGTAATAAGAATGTATTTTGTCAGTATTGAAGTATTTGTTCATTGTGTTAAACATCATATCGATTACAAGACTGCACATCTCATCAAAAGACTTTTAATACTTTGATCTTTTCAGACTCAAACAGCTTTACTTTTCTTTTCCGTAGCCATACTCTTCTGAATCTCGTGTCAATCCCATCTCTCCACCTCACAGTTCAATTTAGGACCTTTAGATGCCTTAATTTAATTATTTTTTTTTGTCCACCAAAGCCAAACATTTGAACAAAAAGGACATCTGAGAACTTGGGTCACAAAAAAACCCTGTCTTTATTACTCTTCACACTAAGTAGTGCCACAATGTCAATATGAACTCTCTTTTAGCTGCATTAATCTATTCTGGTTTGTTGCTGAGCACAATCAGTAAACAGCAGGCAGGTTGCAATTTTTCCTGTTCCACAGACATGAGATACTGGACTGAGATGATCATGTAAAAAAAACCCCAAAAAGGCAGCAAAATATTTTGACACTCTCTCGTCAGTGTTTCAGCTTCCTTAAAGCTCTTTGTACTGTGCAGGCAGTTTAAGTACTGCTGTAGCAATACCAGCTCTGGCTTTCAAGAAACCACTGCATGCATAATGTGGCACTCATTGAAAGTAGTAGAGCAGGTAAGGGTACTGCTTTGACTTTGTATTATTGTTGTTGTTTTATTTGCATAATTTGGAGTCAAAGTCCTTCCACTCCTACTGCCTTCTTTTTCTAATAAACTGTGCAGGTGCATGTAGGTACTACCAGATTCCAAAATACAAAGCATCAAGGTCAATGATAAAGTGTCAAATACCCAATAACACTTCCAGATCACTAGGGATAGCATAGGAAGTTAACATTAAAATTAATAAATCACTGTCCTGACTGGAAAAACAAATATATAATTCCTTTCATATACAGTCCTACTTACGCTTGAGTAACTAACTTAAAACAACTCTTAATTAAAAGCTTCTTTTTTCTTATGGAGGGGCTTAATAGAAATGCTTCATCTAAAACAGAAAACTATTCATAGATTACACATTTTAGAAAGCAGATTTTCTTGGTATATACTGGATATTAAGACAAAGATAAATTTAAATCTCTGCTTCCATCCCACTACTTTATATTTGTTTATAAATTTATTGAGGCTATAGTTTATACTACACAGCACTGGAATAGCAGAAGGAAACCACCATAAAAATCACAGATGTTCTAATAGAACAAAATACCCTATTTAAAGAATCATTTTTTGAAACATTGTTATTGTTTGCTTTGGCTGAACACCAGGTATCCATTTGGCGTGCATACAAGTCCCTCCGGGGGGAAGAGTGGGGGAAAGGGGGGAAAAGAGGAAAGGAAAAAAACTACTAGATCAGAGCTGCTAAGAAAGATTGTTTATATTGAGAGAAAGATAGAAAACACTATAAGTAATATGCATACAAAGAACTAAAAATAAAGATACTTCCCCACAACCAGTGATCTCCTCCCCTGATGGAACTGCCCAACTGCTCCACACAGCTACCCCGGAAGAGAAGAGAGTGAGCTAGCTCTTTCTCCCCTTTTTATATTTTAGCTGACGTAACACAGTATGGAATATCTTCCTGTTCGAGTTAGGTGACTGATCCTAGTTTCCTCCCCAGAAAAAAAGAAATGTTATTTAGCTACACAAACCCACTACAAATATCAAGACACCAGTCTATCAAAATGAGCACTCTGGATCTGGAAGGCACTGTATTTATTTTGGTGAAAAATGCTAGTTTTCCAAAACCACACAAGTATTCCCCAATGAATCAGTAATATCATATCCTTGAGTAAACAAAAATAAAAGGTTAAAAATTGCACTTTCAAAATTATCAGATTAAAATTAATCTGTGTTTATGGCCATAAAAAGTCACTCAGAAATACTCAGCTTCTTTTGCCTCATGAAGCTTAGATGGTATAAAGTTACATGGGGATTCAGAAGAAGGGTTAAGAATCAAAATAATCTTTCTGTTGATTCAAATTCCTTCTTTATCCCCCTGAATAAAGTGGCAAGGCTTTGCAATGCCTCATCAGAGATAAGAAGACATTTGATCTCAGATTAAGTATGTAACTAGAGCTTGTTGGGTGTTTTCCAACACAATGCCTTTTCACCTGAAAGTTAAGCTACATGCAGACCAGAAATTATCAGAGGTAAATATTTCCACACATACATACACTCCCACCCTGAAGAAAAAACAACTTTCTGGCACTAACAAAACAGAAAAAAAGCAAGAAGTGTTTGCAGGACCCAAGCTAACACTCTCTACAGAAAGCATGTTTGAGATTTGGAAAATTTAATCAGGCCAGCAACTTTAGCTTCCACCTGGAAAGGTTTAGGTGGTACATAAAGGAGACAACAAATGTATCTCTCTCTCCCACCTGTTCAGAGGTTTTGCATGTTATATAAAACATTATAACTGCACTGGGCCAGAACGAGAGACAGAAAGAGAGTAACTTCATAGTCTAATGATTAGGGAGAACAACATAAAAATCTCTCAACCAAAGAATACGTATTATCAACCTAAAATGAAATGGCTTCAACAGGAAACAGTGAAAGTGTGTCGTGCTGGAATAACCAGCATCCCAGTCATTCTAGTCATCCAGGAGCTTACATCCTTGGCTTCAATGAACTCCCCTTGAAGGACTCTTGATCTAATATTCCCAGGTGGAATCTTTCTTATGTGTCACCTGAGAGCTCTAGCATTGCCTCAGACATTCAGGATGTGCATTTGATATTTTGCTAGTTTTTCACTTCGATGGGACTTGATTTGATCCTATTTCAGAATTACATATATTCTTAAACCTTAAAAAAAAAAAAAGCAGAATGGAAAATGGAGTTTTACTCGTGCTAACAATATTAAAACTACTGCAGACTGACTAAATTCTACTCTTACTCAAGTCTAACTTCCTGATAACTATCCAGGGCAAGAGAAAGACACTGATTTCTGCTTTGTTTGACTATTTCTTTTAGCATACTAATTCCCTCTTACTAACTTTTGTGTTTGTTCAGTGCCCTCTGAAATTACATGAGTCAATTTACTTCTGTAAGTAGAATGAAATCATTTACATTATTTTCGTTAAAAATTCCAACCACTTCTTTTTTGTCCAACAAGAATCACTCTTCTACTTAATTAACAAAGACAAAACTGTTTGCCTGCAAAAAAAGAAAAAAAGGTCAAGACATGAAAGATACTCTTCAGTTAAAGGCTGTTCAGATTCAAATTCTTTCTAAAGTACATCTGACTTGAACTTTGACTATTTAAAAATCACTCAGTTGATGTCTCTGCTATGTCCTTGTTACACCATTGACTTAAATAACATTGTGCAGATAGAATTAAGAGTCAGATCTGGCCTGAGGCATATAGTTCAGTAGAGATCATTCTTTTCAATGAAATTTTAGTATTTTATTTATTTTTAACCTATTACAAAAGCTAAATATTCAAGAGACCTGAATATTAGATATTTAATTCTGTTGATAAGCAGGAGTCTTTAAATGACAACATTCAGTTGTGTGAGATATTCCTTTCATATTGTTCTGCTCACAAGTTTTGAATTGTGGTGGACCATCTGCCAGCTGGGAAATCCCACTCCTGTTCGCAGCAGCACTGCAAAGTCTATCAATGTTTATGAAATAAAATAACTTGATTTAGGGAGCGCAGTGAAATCTTTGTGCGATACTTAAAAATTGCTTAAATTAATAAATCAATCAGTACAAGGCATTTTTGTACCTTTTTCTAAGAATCCCAGATCATTCTCTATTAATTAATTCTCATTTCAACTGCATTTGTGAAGCTGTTACCTACATTGTGCCCCTCACAAATGGTGGAAGCGAGAGTCAAGTTAATATAAATTACTTGCAGAATTAATATTTTCATTTCTTTCTGAAACATGAAACCTTTCCAGCCTAAAATGCCATTTTCTTGCCTTGTGGCATCCTTCGTGGGATGTCACCAAAGGAAGAACTTCACAGGCTCAAGTAAATATCAAAATTTAGAACTCTAAAGGAAAATTCTACTCACCTCGTTAGTTACCGTTCTCACATAAATGTAGAATGTCTCTCTGTACATGATCACACAGGCTTGATGGGAATTGGATCTGGTGCATTTAAAAAGTTGCCACTTCAAGTATATCATGTATTGATCAAGAAACAATATTTTTAACTATAAGCTAACAATTACTAAACCTCTCCTTTATAAAAAGCTGACTAACACTCCAAATAAACTAACCTATCCATATCTTGTATAATCCCGCCAGTTGAAGAGTATTTATCTTTATGGTAAAAGATGATTACCTGGGATACAATGACCTGAATTAAAAAAATTAATAAATCTTGCTTGGGTTTACAAATAGAATAAATTTATTTCATACTAATTTTCAAAAAAGGAATGCTTTCCAAGTGGTAGTACCATTCTCATTTCTCAGTGCCTTCAAAGATTAAATTATAACACTTGCTGTAATTCTCTAATACATTTGTATTACATACAAATGTACATAATGTACATTTGTACATTTCTCATACCTTACATTTAATTATGATAAATTTTTAAAAGATAATTATTCCCATTTGGTTTCTGTAGGCCACACATAAAATTTAGTCTTAGTAGGGGGAAATGGCAGAGAAGCAGGGCAAAGATTAATTTTTAGGATGGTGGACTGTTCTTTATAGATGGATAAACAATGCCTCCTCATAGTAGTGGCCTTTTGTAGAGGGCTCATTTTGCTTTGTGTAAAAGTATTTTATGTTATTATTCCCATAGATAAAATACTCAATGGTTTTTTATATTGCATTTTAAAAAGGACCTTTCCCCTCTATAAACTTCTACCTTTAGCTGATTTTTTTTAATCATTACAAAAGTACAATACAATGCCAATTTGAACATATTTCAAACCAAACACCATTGTATAGTATCACATTTCATTTTGTACTTTGAAATTATAACTTGATTAACATCATTATACTAAAGCTTGTCCTATTGTTTAGCTAATGTGTTTAACACAGAAGTAGATAGGGAACAATGGTAACATATGTATGACAGCTGTATTTTGCATCCCATGGATAAAATTTGCATATGTGGGAGTTAGCAAAGTCATGCAACAGAACAAAATTAAATAAATGTAATCTTAAAATATAAAGGTCTATATAAACTATTAATATTGGAAATGGAATTTTGACACTTGTTATTTAAAGACTTCTGATTGAAATATTCTTGAATTCTTTCCCTCCTGTACATTTACAAAATAAAACTGTACAATTTTACTGCAAAGTTTCTTTATGATGGATGGGTAACTGCCAGAGGATTTTTAACCACAGCAATCCCAAATTACTGAAAGCTCTCCTGATGATGTAATACAAATTTGAGGAGGCAAATTAAAATCTCGTGACCTGTTAATGACTGTTCCCAAGAAAAGCTCCTTCAGCAGGAGACAGAATGACAAGAGTGATTGCCCATTTTGAATTAATATTAAGGATTGACTCTTAATTCTGTCAGAGGAATCTCAGAGGGAAAGATCGGATAACCTCCCATGATTTTCACTGCTTTGCCCCCCCAATACATTGCAAAGTATCACACTACTGACAAAGAAAATAGCACTGCAGCAATGTGTCGCTAAGTTGTGTGTGCTTGTTGAGGCCATTTCAGACATAATTCTCAAGTTTTGCAAATTAGGATAGCTCAGAAGAATTCATAATATGATGTAAAACCACTTTATCTGTCTATTGTGCCTGGCACTAGAGAAACATTTTATCACTTATTACATGAGACTACCTTAGTCTACTTCATAAAGCAAAGAATACTTAGACCTGCTAGAACTGATGTTACTTTTGCACTAATGATGGTAAATTAAATGCAATCAAGGTACACCAATTTACTAAATTATAAGTTGAAGTATGAAATAGATATGCTGGCCCAGTGTGGTTAATGTATTTGCAATCACACAAACATGAACTTTCAGCTCACTTGGAGAATGTTCTGTACACTGCGGCCAACAACAACAACAAAAAAGTGAAGTGTCTTTATAAGTGAGTTTTGTTTCTGTGGCCCAGACAGTGTCCTCTCTAACCTAAGTACACATTTTGGGCAGACCAAAATCTCCAATAAAATCACAAATCCAAACAGGGAGAGAAAACATGTAACAGATCCTGAGAATGACTAGAAAGAAACAAGACTTACTATGATACAACAAAGCATTTTCCAACTTAGAAATATTCACACGTGTTATTTTTTCACTGGAATTGTCATTTGGCTTTAATTAAACTCACCTGAATGATAAATGAAATGCTAGAGGAAATGTGAAATTACTCATCATGCCACTTACATATAGCTTTTGCTAAGACTGATATTTATCAAATTAGCATTTAAACTGAGTACAGAGAGAGGAGGGAAAGGTTTGACTTTTTAAAAAAATCCTAAGTTTAACTAAATTTAAATATGTTAAAACAGAAATCTTATTTAGAGTCACTTGTGCCTCCTACGATGATTTTGACACACAAAATTGATATTTCTTTGTTTCTAGTATTTTCTCAATGTATCTTCTTTAAAAATTACCTCTCCCCTCTAGTAAGATTGAGATAATTATCAAACTTAAAAAAGCATGTCTTTTTGGGCAGAGGTGACAGTTTACAGACACTTCTGTGCCTCTGTGGGGTAGTAGTGTCAAAGTGTTGGCAGCAGGGGGGCCATGGCTGTGGTTCCTTTGAGAAGAGGCCAGAGGCTCCCCCAAACTGCACACAGCCAGTTCCAGCTGGTCCCAGCTGGCTCTCGCCAGCTCCAATGGACCCACCGCAAGGCACAGCTTGCCCTTCAGCCAAGACAGTGGCACCTCTGGGAAGAGTATTTCAGAAAGAGCAAAATACTGCATAGCAGCTGTGAGAGCGATGAATGAGAAAAAAACCCATGAGATAAACAGCCCTGCAGACACCAAGATGAGAGGAGGGTGAGAAGCTGCTCCAGGTACTGCAGCAGGGACTTCTCTGCAGCCTGAGGTGAGCCCAGCTGAAAACACGTGAGGAGGAAGGAGCAGCAGAGAGAAACCATTATGGACTGTCCACAATCCCCCATTCCCCAACCCACCTGTGCTAACTGAGAGTGGGAGATAGAGGAGTAGGAATGAAGGAGTGAATTTGAGCCTGAGGAAAGGGGGTGGGAAGGAGGTGTTATAATTTCTCTTTGCTTCTCACTATCTAAATCTATTTTATTTGGCAATAAATTAATTTTCCCCATGTCTAGCCTCTTTTGCCCTTGACAGTACTTCGTAGATGATAATTATCTTGACCCATGAGCTTTTTCATCTTGTTTTCCCTCTCCTGTTGAGAAAGGGGACCAAGAGAGTGTCTGGGTGGGTGTCTGGCAGCCAATCAAGGTCAACCCACCACAATAGCCAAGTGACATAGCCAATTTCTGAAAAATATGATCTTTTATCTGTCTCAAGAAAAAGATGCTCACAGTAAAAAGGGTAAAGTGAAGCAGTTACAGCTAGTGAGTAACATATCAGCGCAGCAGTTGGCTGGGTGAGTTAGAAGGTGGTTCTCAGCCATTTATTTTGTCATAATCACTGGTCACACCTTTTAACTACAGTACTGCATGCCAGCTATGCCACACAACTGCTTCTTTTATTTACAATGTAGGCTGAATATTGCTTACCAACTAAGCAACTATATATATTTGATGAACATGCTCATGAAGTTTTACTGTATTGTGCTGTTAAAAAACTTTTAAATGGAATTCCAGAAAGTACTATCAGGATTTGTTCAGCAAAACTTTTCAGACAAACAGCTGGTAAAAAATTTTAACATGCTCAAAGTTAGGATTTACTTGCTACACTTGTTCTGAAGTACTGTAGAAATGTTTTTGCTAACATTAATATAGGTGATGAAGCAATAGCCACCTTTCTGTTTGGGAAAAATCGATAACCTGTAACAGGTTAAACTAAGGCTAGCTAAGAAGAATCTTAATCATATCTGAGAATTATATCCTATACTTCTCTCTTAGATTTTAAGTGTGTTTTTCTGTGATAATGTTAAATCCATATTTTGTTATTTCTCTACACAATTTTATTCATAGTTTGACTTTATAAAATATGTTGCAAAAAATATTTCTACAGTGTCATTTGAAGCCTTTCATAAGAGTGCCTTGGAAGATGAGTATTAGGACAATGGCAGCCCAGTGACAAAAATGTTGATTGAATGACTTTGTAACTTAGTACCATAAGAGCTGATAGAAACCCGTGCACATTTAAGGAGTTGCATCAACACTCATGCTAGTACTCAGCTGTATTTTTCTTTCTTTGTATCACCAACGAGAAGTCCATTACTTACATAATTATGTAAATACTCCTTCTTAGAATATTTCAATAGGAAAGTGCTACAGTGATCCTGTAGTCCAAACATATATTCTTGATATAACCTTTCAGAAGAATTGTTGCTTCTTAATCCCAGGTTCCACTTTGTAAGCCTGAGTCATACTGATAAATGTTTAAGTTTGAAAGAAAGGGTTAAGATATATTTATTACTTGCATTTATGGAAAAGAGGCAAATACTTTAATATCTTCACTTTGTATCTTTATCATGAAAGTAAAGTTTGAAATAAATTGATCAGTATTTGTCACATTAAAGTAATGCGTTCCCCCTCCATCATTTTCCCCCAAAAGCATGAAACTTGAAACAGATGTCCTGATTCTTTATTTTGAATCAGAACTTCTCACTTCTATCGACCATGTCAGCTTAGAAAGTTCTAACACAGGTTTTGCGTGGGCAGCTCTTGCATTTAGACATGTAACCAGAATTCATGAAGCTAGTATTCTCATTTACTTAACAAAAGACACAGCCAAGAATCCATCAATATTGTATATATGACAGGCAGCTTTGAGCCATCCCATGCCTAGATATTTGCTTTGACATTTCCTAATAAAAATCTTTCCTACGAAAACTCCATGACATTTACGAGGCCGATGCTCAGAATTTTTTGCCAGGCCAACAAAACATTATGCCACAAGCAGCATCCCAATCCCTGTCAAAAGTAAACTGCGCTTTCAGTTCCATCATCCTCCCACATGCAAAAAAATCATTTGTTTATACTCAGAAGATTCTGCTGGTATACAGCAGCTCCAGGGCAGCAGCTGAGATTCAGTTCAACCCTTTGGCTTAAGCCAGTTTCTGAATGGCCTAAAGTAATTAAAAAAAAAAAAAAAAGCAAGCATTGCTACAGTTACATCTATGTTCTTTTCAGGGGAGACTCACTGTTCTGCTTAGGGATATGGGAGCTCTTTTTACAGTCATAAGAGACATAAGTAAATAAGTAACATCTTTTAGCCCAAGTGCATGTCACAACCTGAACAGATAAAGAAGGCTATCTCGTTTAATTCGAAACTAGTAGTATTTCATCATCTTGTCCTTTCAATTTCCTTCAAAAACAGTAGTACATTAAGGTGGAAGAAACAGTGAAACTGCAAGATAGCTCGGAGATTAGTATCAGTCCCTTTGTATTAGCACTGCTATAATTCTTAGAGTTCCCACTTAGAGACATTCTTCCCAATGCACAACGAGCTCTGGTCAAAAATTTACCACATGGTACTGAGCTAGGCAGTCTTTGGATATATTTCTTAGTGCACTTTTGAAGAGTAGAAACGAAGGGAAAGCATGAGAGCACCAAACCGGAGAACGAAATATGTTTCAAATCCTTTGGGGAATTTGAAGCACTGTTCATGCTACTAGGGGAATGATTAGCTACTTTTAATTGCTGGTAAGTACCCACTTCCTTCAGGACAGAAGGGTGAATAGTCATGTTTGTAATCAGCTCTCTCTAGCTTCTGCACAGCTGGTAGAACACATGCAGTGGACTTCAGGGGAGACTACAGCAGTCACATGGACACAGATGTGACCAAAATGAAGATGCACTTGCAAAAAGGTAGGAAGCTGTTGTGGTTGAATGCTGAGAATGGTGTATGACTGTGGGATGGGAAAAGCACTGAGTAGAAACAAGAAGAATAATTATGTTTTTGTGCTAAGAGGAGTGTAAAACAAGAATGAAACACTTCATTAAAGAGAGGAGGAAAGAGCTAGAAATCACACTTGGATAAAATGGAATAAAAAAGCATACAAAATAGATGAGATAGGATGAGCAGCTCTTCTCTCGATTCTCCAGCTGTCAAACCCTTTTTTTGCATCTCTTCCTGACACATATAAAAATCACTGCCTATGATCCATTCTCCCCTCAGGACAAGAGCCTAGCTTTTGTCCATGAAAATCTGATTGCTCTCTAAATCTTTTTCTTTTGTTATTGAACAAATAATGTCTTGAACTATTAAATGTCTGTAAAACCTTTCCAGAGTCTCTCTCTTGGGCATCTTCATGTTTTAGAAAGACACTTCTTCTTGTGTGCATACAAATTCATTTAACAGACTGTCAGACCTAAGGCTATGCAATGCTTTTGTTTGGTTGCTACTGTTGCACCTGACACAGTGAAGACCTAATTTGGACCTTGATCCATTTACTGTTCAGAAAACTTAGAGCAGCATTTCTGCTGTAATAAAGTATTTCTTTCTGTTTAAAAACAGACCATTATAAGAGTGCTAAATGAAAAAAACTAATTCATTGACATTTTCTGTCTCACTGGGGACCACTGGAGACAGAGATTCCAGAGATGCATCCCTTCTAAAAAATATGGCAATTCAAAAAATCAAAGCTATAAAAGCTTTACACACTGAAATAATTTTCTTAATCACTTCCATCCTATTCTCAGGTCCCTAATATATAGGTATTCGCTAATGCAAGTTAGTCATTAGCTCTTTGGAGCAGTAATATTTTTGGCAAAACCTCTTACAGTTTGAAGCTACTGACTTGTTTGTGATCAGGTAGTGAGTCAAAGAATAAAAATGCATGTGAGAACAGGGGTCTGCAATGTAAGAGACCCAAGAGAAGAGAGTGGACGCAGGTAGAGAGAAGTTAGAAAGTAGGGCCTATGTCCAGTTTAGAACAAAAAGGTTAAACTAAAATGTTTGTATGAGAAAAAATGAGAACATGAGATAAATGACTATTGAACATAGATGGCAAAGCTAGAAATAATAATAATAATTATCATCATCCTCCTCATCTAAAGTGACCTCTTAAATAATAAAAGTTATAGGATTTACCAGAAGTAGTTCCTGCAGAATTTAAATTCTTTGGTGAGAAAATTATGCTGAGTCTTAATTGAAATTTCCAGGGAAAACCAACCACAATTTCCTCATGGTATTCACTAGTTAATTATCTTCACTGTTAAACATTGGAGCCTTATTCTATCACTCTAAATTTGTCTTGCTTCAGCTACCAGCTGTTGAATTTTGTTACACTTTTGTCTACTATATTAGAGAACCCTTGATCAAAGTTTTGCTTGCCAGGAGATACTTCCAGGATGCAAGACAGTCATTCACCCACACATGCGAGCGTGTACACCATCCTGCTTAAATTTATCCCTTTTATCTCTTTGATAAGCAGATTAAAACCCTCAAGGGGGCCTGTTTCCAAATCTTTTAATCATTCTCCTGTATTTTCTACAGACTTTCTCCAATTTCAACTACCACCAAGAGCACTGCATTCCATATGGGTGCTTGCACCTCTAGTAAGGTCATATTGCCCCCTAATTTTACACAAGATTTACCTCTTTATACTTCTATCTCTCTCTTTTGGGAATTCACATTTAGCTCATTATCCACGGTGAACATTCAAATTCATTTCAACATTGTTGTTTGCCAGGCTAAAATTTCCCCGCTTGTCAGCACAGTCTGCAAGTATTTGCCTTTAAACACATTGAAGTACCACACAGAAAAATCAAGATTGTCCTCACATTTTAGGAGTGTACAAGATGATACCTAAACAGATAGTGCATTCTTAACAATGCCTTCATAATTTAATACTTCTTATTTTCACCTATAAACTTTTTCTTCATTTCAGCTGTTGAAAATCAATGGAAGTATCTTTCCTGAACTGGAAAAAACCACGAGCAGACCAGAATAATGTGCATTTACTTCATCCACATTACAAGGCTGATTATTATTCTTAACTTTATGGAAAAAAACTCGTTGTGTTGCACTGTACCTAAAATGCTTAGAACTGAAGTGTGGCATACATGTTACAAGCACATGCCCAGAAAATAGGTGTACAGCTGATGTCAGGTTAAGGGCTAAAAAAGGGCCCCCAGATTTTCCACCACAATATTTAATTCTGAAGTCCTACTAGGAAACTTTTTGCTCCCTTCTCCTCTTCAAAGATCTATTTCCCTAAAACAAGGAATTATTTTCTAACTATACAAAAGCAACATTTGATTCTATTGTATATTTAAATCTGGTTTAGTTTTTTAAGGCTTGAAATCTTGCTCTGTGCAAAGAGGGACGAGACATACATAGGCTAAAATATTACTGTTCAATCAATATTTTAACAGACTTAATAACATGGCTTATTTAATTAAAATGGAAAAGTCTAATAATACTATTTAAATTGTTATACACACACAAAAAATAAAAACCACAGAAACACAAACAAACAAAAACAGGGAAACAAAAAACCTTTTCTAGTATATATTTTTGTGGTGTGATGCTCACCCTTGTGTCTCTTTGCATCCTGAGGCTGATGGTTTCAGTTTTCCTAGAGTATGGTTTCAGTTTTCCTAGAGTAAGTAGGGAGAAGAGGAGGGGATACAAATAAGCACACTAAGGTCTTTGCTGGGATCAGTATGATGACCACGACAGGGAATTTTTTTCTCTTTGATCTTCTCCTTAGGCTACTGCCCCTGTTTCCCTCTCAGAGGCTTTCATCTAAAGCCAGAGAGTGGTACAGAGGCCTCTCCCAGCCTCAGCTCTGCCCCAGAGCTGCTGTTTGTCACCTGCTGACTCCTGCCTTGGCCAGGGCAGTGCCACATTGGGGATCGTAGGACAAGCTAAAACTGGAGAGCCCACAGATACTGCTCCTTTCGGCAACTGTCAAACCAGCCTGAACTCAGTTGCAGCCACAGCGAACCTGGATGAGCCCTAAGACCCTGCAATGCCAGGGCAGCAACAGGTCTGCACTTTTTGCTAGTCATGGCAAAAATAACATTTACTGGGCTACAATTGTTTGCTGTCTCTTGAGAGCAGAGACTGTATCCTCTGCATTTAGATTATGCCTGACCCATTTTTAGACATGTCATGGTTTCACCTGGAGGAGCGTGCAGTACCCCTGAAACCAGCTGCTCCAGGGATGGAAACACAGCCTCCCACTGGGCACCAATTCCAAAGGTTGTCTTGGTTTAGGAAGGGCACTCCACAAGCCACTCCTCCCCTCTCCTGTCTCCAGTGGGAGAAAAAAGGCAGAGTTTACTTTTAAATAAGACCAATTTTCTGGAAACAGCAATGAAGTAAGGAAAACAAGCAGTAAGAGCAACAATATTAGTAACAAAAGTGTGCAAAATAGGGCGATTTACATGCAAAAATGCTCACCAACCCCAGAACAATGAAAAACAATGGCAGATAGACCCTCTCCACACCACATTTTCTTCCCTGACCACGAGACATCGTGTCCACCTTTTTCTTCCAAGCCAGAATCCCTTATTTTCACTCCCCCACCACCAGAAGTGACTTGAGGTGGTGAGGTGGTATAGAATAACAACCTAGATACACCCACAAGGCTCCCAGCTCTACCTCCTCATGGTTACTGCAAAAAAATTAACTCTGACCTGGCCAAAAACCAGGACAAGATATTACCGCAATCTGGGTAAATAGTATTCCTTGGAAAACGTATATGTTTTCCTAAGAAGTGACTGTGATGTTGAGAAGAAAGGAAATAAATACAAATTAATTTGATGCAAAAAAAAGTAATTTATAGCACTCAAAAATGTGTGATAAGAGAGCCATAGGATCTTGTCTCCAAAAATATTTGGGAGAGAAGGTTTTCCATGAGAAGGGCTAAATACATATCTCTTTTATTTTTGCAATACAGCTGAGAGGAGACCCAATATCCTTCAGTTAAATGAGGCAGCTTAAACTTGTAGACTGAAACATCAGAAATCAAAAGTCATGTGAACACAGTGAAACTAACAGCCTTAAACTTACTTGATTAGGTGATGTATCCTTTGTCTATCAAAATGTCTGGAATATTTGTCCTTATTTTTAAGAAAGATATAATTCTTTTGTTAAAAGTTAAACTTTCTATAATGTAATATTTTTAAATATGTATATTCAATTTGTAAATAACCATTTTCAAAATTGTAGGAAGGCATTCATGTCTCCAGATTTGTGTACCCTTCCAGCTGTATTTATTGATCCGGTAAAAGATGCTATCTCTTCCTATGGAGCTTATCTTGCCTATGTCCTTAAAGTACCTCAGCTATAATAAAACTACCATTAAATTATGATGGATGCTTTCACTGTTCCTCTTGGAACTTTATTTTTTCTTTTTCTTTTTTTTTTTTTAAAGAAGATAGACCAAGGGCAAAGAACTTCTGATCCTGAACTGAGAACTCCAGGAAGCCAATGCAACATACAAACTAGGAAAATATTTTGAGCTGGTTCAGGGGGAATACAAAACCACAGAAGTCTGCTTGAACCTGTTTCTCTTCATGCTCAGCAAACCGAGAGTGTAGTCTTTGATTAATTTCAGCTAATTCAAACATATCCCCAGCTATATACCCAGTTTTCTGTGGTGGATTAGTCCACCCCAATTATTGAGGAATTAGAGAGAAGGATATTTCTTTCAGAGCATGTTGAAGTCCTGGCCCTTTTCAGATTATGACTTTGTATTTAGTCATGACAAGGTATAGCTGTGGATTAAAAGCACAGGCACATTCCCCATTTATTTGATGGCTTTTTTAACCACTGAATAAAGAAATTTGCGTCTGAGTTGTTTTCTAATAACTATTCATGTAGCTATAAAGAAGCCTTAATTTTTGACATTTGCAATGATTCTATGCAGAAACTAAAACTTTAAATTTGTTACTTTACAATTCCTGATGTGTAAGATTTCACCTCAAAGATCTTAATAGCTCACATCTTAGAAACTATTTTTTTCCTATGTGTGTTATAACAGCTGAGCTTGTCCAAGGAAACCCTGTTAACACTGTGAAAACATCACAGAAAAACTGGAAAAATTCTTTTTCTGTATGGCGACACAAATTTCCAAAGCCACAGACTTCTGACTTTCAGAGGTGGGAACATCATTTAAAGCAGAGAGCGGTTGACGCATGCCGCTTACTGTGGCTTCTATTTGCATGTGCCATCTCACCTTTTACTTGTGATTACATGACATTTTTCTGGCAACTACCGCAAGGGAAACAAATATAGATGTATTTGTGTATTTTTAGTTGTCTAGAATGCAATGATTGTGCTGTCACTTTTGCGCCGCATTTTTTCTCCCACGCCAATCTGTTCTGTTCCTCTGCTGTATCCTCTACATCCTTCTTTGCCACCTGATTCTCTCACTGCTTCTTCCCTTCAGAGAACTGGGAGCAAGGAGGAGAGATGGTCATCTGACCTACGTGAATTCTCCACAGATGCTATCAAGTGGTATACAGGCCACAACCTAAGGACTGTAGTTCTTTAATCTCTTATTTCACAGATTATTTCAGAGCTTACTGGTTTGAGGTTACAGGTTTTAGCAGAATTTTAATTTACCTCCAGATAAATACACTTGGTGCGCAAATCCGCAGCATTTATGCTGAAAATCTGTTGAATTGTTTATGTCCACTTCATGCATTTACCCATGAACACCTTCAAGGGAGAAAGGCTCATGCCTCAGTTTGACAGGAGATTCCCATCTGGAGGGAAGTAATAAATACTCTTAATATGTTGTAGTTTTCTTGTTTCTTCTTTCCATGATTTTTATTTGGAGTCCTGAACCACAGCTATTAAACCAGTTGTTCTGAGAATATCTGACCTTTAGATATCCTTATTCTACAGATATTAATCTCAGTATATTCCATAGTCCCACAACTTTTATTAGTTTACAGGTGTATATGATCACCTTAAGTATCCAAAACAACCTGTGTCATAATGAGTGCTCAAATGAAGAGCAGATTTCCGACCCTTTTGTCCCCCATGAACAAGCCAAAACTACAGCCAATGTTACGTGAAACTTGGTTTTCTTTATAGAGTTTTTATTACTATTTTTGTTGTTTAACAATCTCTAATAATTATAGGCATATTCTATTGTAGCACTATACCTGATGAGAAACTTGTTTAAACATGTCTTAAAATGGCTCTTTGTGGTCCCTTTGCAAACACGTGTTTCTTCTTCCCAACACCCCCCCACAGCAACTGTTATCTCCCATGGAGTGTCCTGGGAAAGGTGTCCTGAGGCGTCCCATTGGTCCTTTGTTTAACCCCTTCCTATTGGCTGTTGACCCTTTACCTGATGGTTTCTTTTGTGTGACCCTGAACTTGTGATTGGTTTCCCTTTGACCCTCCTAAAAGCCTTATAAACCCCTTCCCAACAATAAACTCTCTCTTGCCTCCTCTCCACGCCCGGTGTGCTGTCTCTGTGCCTGCCATGGAGCCACGTGGGTGGTGGGGGGAGGGGAGAGCACCTCTCCCCTCCAGGCTCGGGGCCTGAAAAACCCTGTTTCTGGAGTTCCCCTTCCCCGTCCCACAAGACGTCGGAAATGGTTCTTCAGACGGAGAAGGAACTAGAGCTGGGATCCCCCACGTCGAGGATGGGGAAAGGGAAACCCATATTCTATATTTTTTGATATCTTAGTGTTTTGTTTTCTCTTGTAGACAATTGAATAATCTTTCCAATAAGGCTAAATCTGCCTGCAATTTTGTTATGCACTTTTTGAACCCTTTTTTCCCAAAAAGCCCAAGCACTTAAATATTTTTGCTTAACAACTTGGTTATTAAAATTTAAAATAAGATTTTTGCTCTAGCTAATTAAATCCAGGCATCTTTTCAGTCTGCATTCTTATTATTGTACAGATTTCAGTATCACCATCAAATTCTTAATGATATACATTGAGAAAAAGAATTTAAAACTTTTGTTTTCATTTTCACCAAAGAAGATGCACAAACTGGAGGGACATCAGCATATCATCAGGTGTTTCGTGAAAAAAGTACTATTTTCTTTGTAGCCTGATGCATGCTCTTTTTCCCTCTCTTCTTCAACCAACCAAAAAAAAAATACTGACACTTTATACTTGAAGGTTTGAGTTATACTGGAATAGCAATATATTGGTGATGTGTACTTGGATAATAATTGGTGATTTGATATTACAATCATTCAAACAGTGTGTCTCAGGCAAATATTTTTTTTAGTAATTTCTAATGATTAGATGTAATGATCTGGGTATTGAAATGACAGTACTGAATATTTCAGGCAAGAAGAGGAGAAATGAGGGTGGAAAGATGACTTAATTCATACAGAAACAGCAGATATTACTGACTCATTTTGCTTTCTGCTGAGAAACCACAATATATGAGTGAGAAACACTCCTCAGGCTACTTTGCCTATTTAGATGTGTGCACAAATACATGCATGTGTTGCCACACATGCATATACCTACATAAGTTGTTGTAGCAAAATCCACCATTACAAATAAGTCTTCTCATTTCTTTCTCTATCATCTGCGTTTCTGATAGAAGCCCCTCAGACTATATATGTGTGGCTAATTTGGAAGACTGGTTTACTCTTTCAAACTGAGTTACCTCTGCAGTGTGGTGTATGCTAACACGTCCTGCTTGAGGCCTGATGTTACTGTTTTGGAACAGATAAAGGAAAAATGTGTTTTATTAATACTGCAGAAACTTTTGCACCAGAAGCACTTTTATGATAAGTGAGGTCACACAACAGCTTCTTCAAAATAGCACTGCTAATTTGGTTTCCATTGCAGAAAGGTCTTTCTTGACTCTAGTGAATTCCATTTTGAAGAATGAGCTATCATGTAATTGTTCAACGTGATTTCACACCCTCTTGATTTTCTTCTTTTTATTTCCCAGAAGAAAACCAGTAAATTCATTTTACTATCATTATTCATCCATTATACTACACGTTTACACTTCCATATTACTAAAATGGAAGTATTATTTTCCTGAGTGTGTAAGCACAGGATTATGTCCTTAAAAAAAATTAAAAATAAATAAAAATAAACAAACAAACAAACAAAAAACAAACCCGAAAGGGTACAGTGTTAAGCTGATCCACTGAATGTACAAAAGGAACAATAAATGACTTACAGCTGCAATGATGAGTTGCTTCTTTAGCCTTGTATCTCTTTGTAGATAATAGGTTTTTAAGAACTCCAGTTTTTCAGTTATACTTCCCAGGAAATTTGTCCAGCAGGCCACATGTTCAAGGCTACACTTTGCTGAAGCATACAAAATAAAAAGCAACAGACTTAAAAACAGATGTATTATGTGTTGTATTTAATAGGAATGGTTTGCCTTTAAAAAGATATTCCAAGTTCTACCTACATCTGTCTATGTGAATGTACTTGCAAGTGAGCCAAGGGGCTGAAAGCCCAGAGGACCTCAGTTTATTGAAGTCTTTTTATAAAAGGGTAGAACATGATTAAATTCACAACTGACCACACCGTTTCATAGATTTCCACAGGACTGTGCAATGCACAGATTACCAGCTGAGTGTACAGCAGAATGGCAGGTGACTACCCACTCCAGCAAAATTTGGGGTTGCATAGAAATATCTTTGAAAATTTGCTTATATGGTTTTAAAGGAATGTGTTTACTTTGTTGTTTTTGCAATCAGCTGAAAGTATGGGAAAGAAAAAATCGTTTGGAATGTTTCTTTCTTACATTTCAGGTCTGTATTTTATCAAGAGATAAGAAAATATGTAAGCTTGCTTCACTGTATTTAATGTTTTAGCCCAGCTCTGGTTTGTCTGGCCCTGGGGAATAAGAAAGAGGATCTGCTTTTGACAGAGTAAGATTAGTGTGTTCTTTTGTTGTGTTCTGTGTGCTTGCGTATTTAAACTTGAAGCCTAAGAGATTGACAAAGTTAAAGGAATCTAAGATCCAGTTACAAAAAAATACTTTAAGCAGAAATTATTAGCACAGGGCAGTTTTAAAATATGCTTTTGTAACTAGAAGAATGATATTCAGTTCCTTTGGCTATCATTCACTTACATTTTTCCCAGCAACTTAGCAACACAGTGTACTTGCGTATTTAGTAGTGGTAGTCTTTCAATAGTCTGATCAGCTTTCTGAAACAGTTTTATATAGAGAGTTGTAAACCAAATTAGTAATAAAACTGAAATTATGAAAATACTTTAATGGATCTTCAGGCTATCAAAATTATAGAGAGATGTATGTTATTCTGCTTGTTTTAAAACCATTAATCCTATTGATTTTTGGTCTGGATGACTCAACCATAACACTGGATTGACTTCATTAAGCAATTTACATAGAATTCAGTGTCCCTTTGTAAGAATGTTATGGTGAAGCTGACCAGAGGATTCTTATAATTAAGGAATCCACTTTTCCTAGGCACAGTCTGGACACAGAGTGGACAATTTTACACCTAGCAAATCCTCTTAAAGTTGATTTGAGAGACCAGCGTTATGACCCATGCCAAGGGAAAATCCTCAAATATGTATTAAACAGACTTTTGCATCATATCTGAAGACATTTCATAGAAGAGTTTTCTGTAAAGGAATTAGGTTACTGGGGGGAATGTATCATCTTTTAAAAAGAGACAGTTGGCTTCTGCTAGTAATATACATGTACATTTGTGTGATACAAGGTACACTTTCATATACACAAACTCACTGGAAAAGTAAATTCCATGGGTAATGTTTCTGGAGCATATAAAGGCCATGTGAAGATGAGCTCTGAATAAATAAGAACCCACTTCAGTTATGCTATCAGCAGAGTGCTTGGGCAGATAGCCAGAGGTCACTGTTATCCACCAGGACTGGAACTCCTACAGAAGAGGTAGCTCACCTAATGCAGAAGGTTCCTCTTTACCCTTCCCAGGATAATGCCGAGTATGTCTGAC
The DNA here is from genome assembly GCF_003945595.2 of Pipra filicauda. NCBI lineage: Eukaryota > Metazoa > Chordata > Aves > Passeriformes > Pipridae > Pipra > Pipra filicauda. The sequence continues at coordinate 1,647,119 of NW_024104676.1, read as the reverse complement.
CTAAAAGTAGCCCTCATTTTATTTTATCTGAAGCATTTTACCAGAGGAAACTTTTCTTACTGTGCCTGCTCACTTTGGAAGCCTACCAGATATCTACCACTACACCTTAAATTCCAGGTTCAGAGGCCGTTCTTTGGACTGCACCTGAATTGTAAAAGGCTTCCTAAAGAAATAGGGATATGAAGAAAGATGGCTGAAGTGTGTGGCACTGTGTAATACATACATTTAAAGGGGACTGGAGATCAGCAGTTCAGGTCTTTTTGTTAAGGCAAGGAATCCCAGCATAAAATGTATGGCAAAATGGTATAACCTGTTTTGTACAGTCAGTCTGTATAACAGGTCCAAGAATGGCTCCATATCAGGGATTAAGTTTTCTCTGTATTTCTTTCCCAGATCCTTACAGAATTGAGACTTCTGTGATCCTGCACTAGGTGCACATTTATGTGAGTCCTTCTAGAAGATTATAATCCAGTAGCCAGATTCACATACTTTTTTCCAGAGGGATCTCTCATGGATTACTCACTTCTACCAATGGTGTAGATATTGTCAAATAGCATAGTGGAGAGAATTTCTTGGTGCCCATGTTAAGGAAAAGGTAAAGTGTCAATTCAACCTTGATTTGATTAACACTTGAGAGATATGTTATAACTGCATCTAAGTGAGATAAAACTTCTTTTGGCATTTGATTCTTGTTAAACAAAACCAAACCCCACTGCAATGCAGATCTCCATAGGAAACACACTCCATTCTGATCACAGAACTTGTTCTGTTCACTTTTTATTGATAAATTTGCAGTGATTTGAGGCATAAATAAGTTTCACTGCCTTTCATTCCTGAAAAAAATAGGATCTGAAACATAAAATTTTCCCATCATGAAGCAGAGGGAGAAGTAGAAATTGTATCTTTCATACTGCATATTAGCAATATGCCTATTGGATCAAGTCGGCAGAAATGCCTTAGGTCTTTACAGAAATCCCAAGTAGGATTAAAATGAGAGTTTAAGCTGTCAGGTTTTTCTAACTTTAAGCAATGAGTATACTTGAGGCATGGTCACAGGAGCAAGATGACTGAATAGTTAGACTTTCAAACAAAAGCCATTTCTCAATGATCTCTGTTTTCCAGCCATGACAATTCCCAGAACCTCTGGGTTTTAGGGGTGGCAATAGGACAAAACAATGCTGCAGTAGTCCTTATACAGTCAAAAAAAACCAGTGAATCTCCAGAGGTTGAAAGAGAATTTGTTCATGTTTTTTGCTTTTCCACTTTGTGCTGTGAATTCTAAACAGAAACATGAGTAGAGAAGTACCCTACTCTTTAGTTTCCCAGTTGCGGTTTGACACTTCGAGGATACTATGACAAGTTTGTGCTTTTGCACGAAAGTGTCAGGATCACAAAATTTACTATAAATATCTAGTAAATATATCTGGTTAAAACTCTTTGCTGTAAACCCAAAAGTGGAAAAAAAAAAACAAAATCTCCTGTGATTTTTAGGAGTTTATTTTCCCTGATATTTTCACAGGCATGCATTTGAAAGTTCAAACTGCCACTGAATGTAGACAAACTGTCAAGGCGTGTGTCTAACATTACACAGCTCAAATTTGATACTCTCGGGTAACTTGGGGCTCTAATTATATACTGACCTAAATTTTTCAAAAGTGATTTTAGATGTTTCTCATGGGATGCACAATTTGAACCTGTTTAAAGACACCAAATCTCCATAGGTTTAAAATACCTTTTCCATGTAGTTGTCTGGACCTTTATAAGAAAAGATACATTAGGAAGATTAAGGATTCACTCAGTCCTGATGCTCTGAAATTTGTACTGGCAGGAAGTCATCCCTAATTTCTTGTAAATATCATCGGGGCAAAGTTCTAGAAGAAGGTTTGCACCAAAGGCAGTAATTGGAATGCACTGCTAAAGACAAGAAAACATGTATGATTGCAAGGTGCTGAGAATGACCTAGATGGGGAATGATACGCTTTTTTATAATATTTCCAAACAAATGAATTTTACAAATCTGTGTAGGGGCAATCCAACAAATCCCTAAAATAGTATTGATTAGGTATCTTAGAAACCTGCAAACTCAAAATTAAACTCCTTCATTTGGGTGTTACATCTCCTATGAAAATTGTCATCAAACTTACTGCTTTCTGTATTTACTGCATGACAAATTTTAGTAAAAGATGTGTTTGCCCCAAAAAAAATTGTCTTTGTCTGTTTGAATTGCAATTTGAACTACCACTTACAACAAACAAAACACCTCTGACCTGAAAAAGAAGAGAGACTTCTACCTTAACATAACTTGAAAAAATAAGAGTAACTGAGGAAGAGCATATATGTGGTGAAATTCAGATGTTCGACCTAAGTCCCTTTAATACTTACAGATTTTTTTTCTTATTTCTTTGGTTAAAAAAAAAGGATATTTCATCAGCCACTTGTATTGCCCTATTCAGCAGATAAATTAAATGATGCATGTTAGCCGGTATTATTTATTCAAACACATATCTTTACTATGTTATTTGATCTTGGTATAATGTAATCACTTCTGATTACAGATATTGCTATCATCTGTTATGCTTGTAATTAATTAATCACCATTTAATTCATTTTCTTTTGTAATACATCAGATACTGTCATGTGATACCTTGTAGTGCCACCTTCTATTAACTGGATTTGGTGTTAAGAGCTGAAAGTACTCCTTCAAGGATCCTACCATTCAAAGTTATGTCTAAAGAGTTTTAATTCTCTACAGAGTTGTGCGACAGATAAGTCAATCTGCTCTACTTCACGTTTATGATATTAATTATTGCATATGAAAGATTTTCTAATTCACTTTGAATATAGAAGTTTTACTGTCAGCAATAGTATTCTTAATCATTTTAGTAGAAGTTGGGTCCTCCTCATCCAGCTTACACTTATTCACTGGAATAACTGTAGCCAGGCAAAACTGTCCATCAGTTTATAGGAATCTGTAATGTTACATTTACTGACAGAAGTGTTTGTGAAATCAGAGATTTGGCAAGTACCAAAAATTAATTAAAAATGCTATTAATAATCTCTGTTGATCTCTCCTTTTCTTCTTCATGTTTTTATTGTTTGGGGTTTCTTTTTAATGCAAATACTCCATATTTCCATGTTGCTCTTTTATTAATAACATTAATATCCATCTGGTTCTATTTCACAGATACCTCTGTCTCTATCACAAACACAGGCCTAGGATTTTTTTGGGCTTTTTCACATAGAAAACGCCTGTGAGTAGCTGTTTCTTATTTCTTTTTTTGTCTTGGGGAAAAAAAACCCAACTCTTGGATGATGTATTTGACAATTTCTCCATGTACTTGATTCATAGAATAGATCATAGAATGGTTTGGATTTGAAGGGACCTTAAAGATGTTCTAGTTCCATACTCTAATACATAGGTACTTCTTAATTAAACCATTGAAAGATGCATTTTCATACTAGAAAAGAGGATTTGGTCAAATGAGTTGTAGGAGGGGACATTACACAGAGGATTCTTCCTAAGTGCCTGTTTTATATTATTTATTACTCAAAAAGGATAAGCAGGATATTTTCCTGATACACAATAACAAACAGAGGTCGTTTCTATATCCTGATAATGATTGTCTTTAGTAACACTAAAGCATTAGAAACAGAGGAATTCCATTACCTTCTGGAAAATGACATATTTGTAAACTGGATTCTGAATTTGTACAAATGAAAGAAAAGCAGGGGTTTTTTCCAAAGTTGTTTTTTTGAGGAATAATTCTATCTCTGTACTCTAGGTATATATAACAAGGAACCTTATTTCATATGTACACACATTGGAATGAATTCTTATGTCCTCTGATATTTCACAGCATCATATGACAACTCACATAACCATACCTATGCCAGACAACAAACTAAACTTCTTGCTATAATATTTATTATTCAGTGTAATATAAAAAAAAATCAAATGTAAGTTTCTTCAACTCTAAGTATGCACCATATTAAATTGTATTGAATTATGTATACAGAGCAGGAAATAGCTTATAATGGAGTTACATCATTTAATAGATTTAAAATATTTAATTTCTTTTTAGAGAACATATGATACTCTGGTCAGTGCTCAAATGTGCTTATTTTAAAGCATGTGTTTACATCCTGTGAAGCCAATACAATGTCTGCTTTGACACCTAAATGAGCCAAAGTTGAATCTTTTGTAGACTAAGACTCAGTTAACATAAAAGAACAATTCCGATCTACTCAAACAGAAGGCTTGTTGAACTAATCATTTGCTAAATTTTGATTAAACCTTCATAAATACTGTACGTGCCTAGATATAATTCAGAAGAGTGATTTATGTTTTTTTAAAGTTCTGAATATTGGTAACTGGTAGCATAATTTTGCTACAGATTAGTAATGTATATATAATTTATCAGTATTTCATATTTCTATGCCAGCAATGGTATGCTTGTGTTTCTTTACTTGTACGCTTACATGTAGCTATAGGAAGCTGTTATCTGCACAGTTTAGTGTGTCTCCTTCCTGGCAGGGGGTATTTTTAAAAATTCGGAGACATATCGTCACTTCAGACAAACTAAGATGCTTGAAAACCGTTAATTCTTCATCTATGAACTACTTTATTTTTGTTGATAAGCTATCTAAAAACAAATTCATTACTTCACATGTGCAGTAGAGTATAAATTTCCAAAACATATGCAAAACTTCAAAATAATGTGTTTCTAATACTTGTGCTTATCAGCCCTCCCATTTGCAGCTATACATAATTCCCAAGGACAATAAAGGGTAATAAATATGTCTTTATTAAAGGATATAAAGTAATGCCCAACCACTTTATTGAGCCTTAAAAAATAGTGAAGTCTTGAATCTTCTGCTACTGTAAAACTTAATACACAAATTCAGTTTCATCAAGTGGACCCAAAACATTTTCATGTACAATATGGCTACTTTACACAACAGTGGCAATGTAAGAAAAAAATACTACAGTAAGTAAAAAATACGTTATAATATGTAACTTTAATTTCTCAAATGTTTTAAATAAATATGATAATTACACTGACAGTTTAACAGACCTATAAATTCACATACCAGTGTGCTGGTTTAAAAGTAAACCCGCAGGAGAAATGAACCCAACTCAAGAGAGATTAAAAGGCAGAGTTACAATTTACTAAGAAGTTTACAATAAATACAATGATACAGAGAAACCTGTTGACAGATATATAATCCCACACCCTGAGATAAGACCAACACAGTGTTTGTTAGCCCCTGTGCTGAAGACCACGTGGCCCCCCTGGGTGCAAAGTAAAAGGAAAGGAAACATGTTGGTCCAGAGGATGGTCACAGTTCCGTTGCAGTAATGATCACAGTCTTGTCAAGAGTCGCAGTCCTGTTGGACTTCTGGTCCTCCTCTGGATCCAACAAGTGGTACCAGAAGTCCTAAAACCCCGAGATTTTATGTGCTCAGGTTCAGGTGGGAATGTCCAGTACCTCCCCCAGGCTGGGGAGTTTCACAGTGGGTGATTCAACTCTGTGAGTCATGGGGTATTTTTGGAGTCTTTGATGGTCTAGGTCGTTTCAGCTGCCTATTAAGCCAGTCCAGTATGGCCCATTAGCAGAGATGCCTCCTCAGGCTGAGTATGAGGGTGCTAAAGCCTCCCCTGAGGGGAGTTATCACAGCTGTTATCACAGTTATTAGCGTGAAGACAAAGAAACATCCCTCGTAGGCTTTCTTTAACACTGATCTTGTAGCCTGAGGTGTCAGGTGTGCCCTGGGCAGCTGCTACAAATGATCCATTTATTAACAGTCCATGAGAAATGACATAGAGGGTGTGGAATACACAGTTTTGGTTATACCCACATAGTGATAAACTGGTCCCAGCCCCTGTAACTAGGACAACAAGTATTCACACTTCAGCATCATTTAGATCTTACCAGGCAAGTATCAAGAATTGCACTTGGGATACTCTGGGGAGATGTGATAAATGCCAAGAAATCATAGCAAAACATTAAGTGCTAGAAGAAAAATCAACATACAGCGAGTATAGCAAGAATTTGGCCTTTTGTCCTCTACTGTTAATTCTCAGGATGTTTTTTTTCTTTCCATTTACCTGCTAAGTTTAGCATAGGTTTACTCCAGGGTTTTATTATATTTTAATAAGCAATGGCTGCTGTTATAATTAAAGTGGTATACTGTACTGCAATAATCACAACCCAGTGACAAATACAGAGTATGTAAGTGTGCCCATCTTCTCCTCCTTGAGTGGAAAAGGACATGGGAATGCAGTAAGGAGGCATTCATCTATTTTTGGCATAATTCTTTAACATTTCAGGGAGCTAAAAAATCAAGGCCTATGGTTCATGGCTAATGCTAGGACTTGCTGGCCAAAAAATGTGCTTTGAATACAGAAAAATATTAAAATAATCTGTAACTGCAAAATATTCTTTATTACTTTATTAATAATTTGACTAAAGCTAAGGAAACATGCATGTGCCAGTTATCTCTGGCGCAGAGAAAAAAAATGGTTATTAGATTAGATAACTTCCTTTTAGTTGAGCCACGTGTTGAAACTGTCTACTAGCCATGGATAGAGTAAACGTTAAGGGACGGTTCAGGCTCAGAAAGCAGAGAAGTTATTGTAGCTCTCAATTCCCCACACCATTAACTTCCAGTCTACCAGGCTTGTGCTGCCCCTGTGAAGACAAGCACCATCACCTCTGCACCTCCTCTTCCAGAGGAACCCAACTGGAATCAGATGAAGCCTAGAAAATGGAATAAGTCATTTGGAGCAGAGGAATTGGAAAGGAAACAAAAGCAAAATGGTAGAAAAATACCAGACTGAAATGTCTTACCATGAAAAGCACAACTGTCCACATGGAGAAATTTTTTTAATGAATTTTCAATGAACTTTTAAAGCTGATCAATTAACAGAAGGACACTGTGGCTTCAGTGATATGCACATTTTTTGCTGACTGTGTCTCTCGTCACTATTAGTAAGTCTTTGTTACAAGTGCCAGCCCACAGCCAGGGCTAATGAAGATATTTTTCTGGGATGGGAATCAAAATAAGTGGATCCTCCTATAAAAAAACACTATCAAATGCTTGCAGTCTGAAATACACTTTTGATCACGGAGCAATATCCTTCAGGAAAGACCTGTGCAAGTACACACAGGAACATAGCTCCTCAAAAGGCTGCAGTAAATCTGTTAATAAAATTTCCGCATATTCTTCTCCCACATACTCTTCTACATCCTTTATATGAGTAATAAACATAATTACACAGGTCTCTGGCTAAATACATTATGAAAATATTATGAAAAAGTTATTCAACTAAGTTAACAAAATTATTCAACTAAGTTAACAGAGTCCACCTAAGAGAAGAAAAGTTCACCCTCTCATAGAAACCAGGTATTTTATGAATACATATTGATACTACATTATGTCAATAGTCTTGTTGATTCAAATAGGTTTAATAATTAAATAAACTGTTTCATGTCCCAGTAATACCTCTAATCTTTTTTTATTAAGCTAGAGTCTGTGATTTATATCTTTCTTAATCTATCCTCTGGGATCACACTTATCATACACTGTATGTTGAGCATAAAGTAAGTTGTTTACTTATTTTTAGATACCTGCTATTCCTTTCCTTATGAAAGCTTCTAAACCTAAAATTATTCTCCTCACCTGACAAAGAGAACTGATATATGTAACCTACCAAAAGCATCTAACCGTTTTAACAAAGTTTTCAACATCTGTGGAGTGTTGGAAGATAGGAAAAAAAGACCTGGACAAGTGAGTCTAACATTCCTTAAATATAATGTCATGCTTTTCCGCTGATGCAGTGTGAGATACATATTCAATTCCATCTACCACAATGAAGCTAGACAGATGCATAAACCCACAACAAGTTATAGCAGCAATCATGCAGACCCAAGAACATCTGTTGGATTTTATCTTTTCCAAGCAAGGTCCTTTCCAGCACTTAAGGTTTTGTACAACCCAGTTCCACATTTCCTTTTCAAACAAACTTAATTTTGCCCTGGATTAGACCTGGCGTGTACTGAACAAATGGGTCACTATACAATAACCTTAAAACTCACAAATGCATTTTATTGATCACAAAATTTTTATTAACAACTCTATACAATATATCCTGTACATTCCTGCTGTGGAGTGAAGTCCATGAAGATTAAATTCTTAAAGTACTTTGGCATTTAGGTTATTTTCCAAAGCTGTTTCTTAGCTGTTCAGAGGCCTTAGTGTTTGCATCATAATGCAGGTCCTGATGGCAAAACAGCAGTTGGTAAGATGGCACCCAATTAATATCACTCTTCCCCAAAAAGAATTTATAATTCCTAGTTCTGCTGTTTTCCAAACTCTTACTGCTTGTGTTCATGTGCATGTTTTCAAAATTTCCCCCTATTATCCTTTCTTTAAAAAAAGTGCCTTCACAGATGGGGTATTTCATTGTGATTGTGATTATTATTCCCACTTTTAGCATAAAGAAGGCTTCATTGGGTCAACTTAATAGTACAAGGCCTGTAGAGTACTTGGTGTATGGGTAGAAGCACATACGGAACAGCATTAGGGAATGAGTATGCACAGAGTGATGCACATGTTTTTAATATATAGCCCTGGTAAACTGAAGCTTAGGGACTTTAAGAGCAACAGGTTTTTTGTGCAACTTTTTTCTCAGTGCCCTTCTGTACCTTTACCCTTCATGATCTCTCTGACCTCTTTTTGCAACCATGAGTTCTGGATTTAATTACACATATTGTGAAATAGCACTTCTTTCTGTTTTACACCAGCTGGCTGAACTTTTTACTTTCTATTCTTGCGTTCTTTTATTGTGAGAAGAAAAAGAAGGAGTGATTATTCACTCTTCCATACTCTTCATATTAATGAGTGTATTTATATGAACATGCATAAAAATAAATGTTAACCATGCCTTCCCATTTTTTACAAACCGAAGAATATTAGTTCATTCAATCTGTCCTTTTGTAGAAACAGCATCACTCCCAGGATCGAGGAGCTTTATTCAGTTTCAGTTTTATTGTCATTGTACTGTTTACTGTATGATTTAACAGAGTTTACCCAGTTACAATTTTACAATATTCTGGGTGAACCGTAAAAAAGGAGGATAGAATTAAAATGCATGCAGAGTCAAAAATACATATGTAGCATGGATTAGCTCAATGCTACAACTAGTTTTTTTGTATTTTCTTCCTTTTCTTTGCATCCCTCCATCTTGCCAAAAAAGAGACAGTTTACTTGTTCAAAAGAAAATGTCTACTCATGCAACATACAGACTTAGACCTTGTTTAAAAAACAAACAACAGAAAAATTAGTATACATACACTTTAACCTCTCTTTCTGTCCCTTTTCTTATGCCTATTTGCCTCTCACTAAAAAAAAAAAAAAAAAAGGCAAGCAACTTTCACCTGATTCCAGGTGTAAGTTTTACATGGCATGAGGAACCTTATTGATCTTAAGTTTTTCACAATATATTCCTTTCATTCAATTTTTATGTAGGTTATAGGTGGGGAGTAAAAATATTTTACCAATAAAACACTGTTTTCCTTTTGCAACTCATATGCCAACTTGTCATTTGCTACCTTTCATTAAAGAAAATGTGGTTGATCTGAACAAAAGTTAAAAAAAAAAACCTTTCGGAGTACAGCCTGTTACTTTTCCTACCATTAACCAGTCTTCCAACTCATCCTCATCAGAGGGTTTCCATACATTTATATATCACTTCTTCCCTGTTCTTTCTTGCAGAATATTTTTAACCAAAACACCTACCACTACAACTGACCATAGCTGCTATACCGACTTGGAGTCTCCTTCAGTATCAATACTCTTCCGTTCTCATAAAAGAATATTCTGTTTTCCATAAGCAGAGAGCCATTTAGAGGAGCTATGGCCTCTTTGATCCATGACTTTATGCCTCTGCACAGAATATATTGGCGTTTATAGCCAGCATATCAAGTTGCATCACATATCTAATGTGTTGCTCACAGAATCTCTTCCAATGTTACTAATTCTGTGGATTTTCTCTCACTGATTCACACTGCTCTACATTTAATGTATTATTATGCCTTTTTGTGAGTAGTGGCTTGTTTTGTTATTTCCTGCCCGCATTTCTCCCTAGGGCCTTTGCATTATGCTTCTGTCCTCACTAGTATTTGTGACTCTTCCTAATTTAGTATCATTTGTGCATTTCATTAACATGCTGTTTATTCTTTCTTCCAGATTGCTAATGAAGATGTTAAATAGGAACAATCCTGAAACTGCACCCTTCATTACCTTACTAGATATTTTTCCCCTAGTCACTATCATAATCTTTTGTTTATAGTCTTTCGGCCAGTTTTAACCCACATGCTCCTATAAAATCCATTGCAATTCATTTTCCACTTATGGCTGGAAAAAAATACTGCAGGCAAAATTTCAAGAACATATGGATTCTCTGAAAGTCATGAGAATTGGTGAAAAAAAAACCCATAGGTAACTCAGGATTTTCTCTGTATCACTATTACATGTCAAGGAAGAGAAGACTGTAGGAATCAAAATGAGGGTGGTGTTTGGGACTATATGTATTGATCCTTCTCTGTTCTTCTTGTCATATGCACCATCATATGCACAGTTACATTCAAAATCTTTGTTGATATATATTCTGAATTGTATGACAAAAGCTCCATCTTCAATGCAGTAGATTTCTTACATATTCACATTTAAAGATATAACAGAATTAATGCTTTCTATTTAAATTTTAGTCATTATCACATATTGTAGATCAGTAGCTAGATATCAATTTGTTAAAAATAGTATTTATATTGCATGGAAGCATAACAGGTATTAAAAAACATCTACAACGTCGTCTACAACATTACTGAGTTTTTTTAGCTAATGCTTTGCCACGCAAACCATGTAAACTGGGTGGGAGAAAGACGTACTGTAGTTTGAAGCTTTGAGAAAAGATTTCCACACAGACTTCAGTTCACATCCTAGACTGAAACAAACTTAATTGTGCTCACTGTGTCAAATTGTTCCTTTGTTTACAGTGCAGTGCTCTCATTGATTTCAAGCTCAATATAACAGCAATGTGTAGGCTTATATACAATGCTGGGATGCACAGGATCCTTTATGAAAACAGAGTACCTCAAATTTATAGGACACTGATGTTGGACTTGAAAAGGACCCTTTTTTTTAATACAGTCTTTTAGCTTTACATGATTGCTTCTGTACAATTAAGCAGTCCATCTATTAAAAAAAAAGTTTAAAGTAGTTCTTTGACAAGGGTCATATATTAGAGAACTGATTGTTACAGCTTTTACACATTACAACTGGCTTTTTTCCCCCACATTGATTTCTTTCTTTTCTTCTGGATACAAGAGAATAATTCTCTTCACTCTGTTACAGCCTTTTTTTTTCGTGATTGCAACAGTTTAGTTCACATAGACATAGACAATACTTCAAGTAATCTTAGGAGGTGTGAATGACTTTCCTCAGAACCTTTGTTCATATTTCTTCATAACATCACTTTTCTACCTGTCATGTTGCTCTTAGATCCTAGAGTCTCTCTGCTGAAGTCATAGTGGCAGATGTGTGCCACGCTAGCTAGCTTATCTACAAACCTAGCTTTGAACAGCAGAGAGGGTCACCAAGAAATACTATCTTTGATGATGTCCATGCTGACATGGCTAACCAGGTAGGAGTACTCAACACAACTAACGTAGAGGTCCCATATTTCTGCAGGACATTTTACAGTCACAGTGGTGTTAGCTGAATGCCAGAGAGGAAATCAGTTTTAGTAGTCGTTGGTCTTGTGGCTAAATCATCTGGTAGACCTTAATTTAATTTCTTGTTTGGCCTTTTACATCCTTGAGTGACTCATGAGAATAAAGATAATCATGTTTGTGGTGTAGTTCTTATCATTTCAGTGCTAGAGAGCTTCCTGCATAACTGAGCATGTACTTCAGTGTTGCAATCTGAACCCTACAGACATCAGGAAACCCCTGATTTGTGGCAGAGGCTCTATTTCTCATGCACAAAATGAAACTGGTTTCCTTCTCCTGTGCTGACAGTTGTACCTACTTAGTCTGTAAACCCTTTAGTGCAGGGACTGCACCCTACACTGCAGTAATGAATGATGGTTCTTGTGTCTCTTGCCCTTACCATGATACAAAAAACAAGACTATGAAAATACTTTGATCCTTCTTATCAGGTTATCACATTTGAGTGGTAGAATCACTGGAACAATGTCCAAAACATGAGACCATAAATTAATTGCATATATATTATTATATTTTTACTGTTATTTTTATTATTTTTACTATTGAATTTTCTTACCAGGAGATTTTACAAAGGTAGCACATTTCCCACAGCTGATTCCAAAATAACTTCATTTTTGCTTTGATTGAATGCACAGACTTCCCTTCACTCCAAATGCCTCAGTTCCCAAGAGTATGGTGGTTCTCCTCTGATTGTATCCTCCGTGGAGTACAGCAGGATGTACCATGCAGAGCAGCGTCTGAGCTCTGTCCTTCTTCCCAACTAGCACTTGAAGTGAATTCACAGTGCCTAAAGTTCTCCTCCCATTGTAGTCCATGGTGACACAACACCCTGTTCTTCATTGCAGAAATAAGAAGAAAAGCAGCTAACTGTGCTCTACAGCACAGCAGGGGTCAATCTGGTAGATGTTCACTGCTCATCCTTTTGCCACACCAACTGTTTTGAGCCAGCACTAGAGGGAGGACATGCTGCAATCTTCCAGCAGGTACCACTCTCACTGTTGCATATTTGGAGGCTGAATCTCTTTGGGACTTGTCACAGATGCAAGTCCGTTCTGCAGCATCTCTTTTGATGCATCGGTCACACTAAAAATGTTACGGTCCAGCTCTAAGTGCAGAAGGCAATGAGGACATATATCTAGAGGACATATAACTCTACGGTCATACAAAACGTCTTTGCAAAGGAAATAATTTTAATAATATTCTAAATTGATCATTTGTTTTTCAAACACACAGCTCTATTTGAGTTTCAAGAGAGGAACATTGGACTAACCTGGCAACACTATCAAAATGAAATGGTGTAACACTCAATTCTACACTGTTATGTGTAAGTGCACACATAGAGATATATTATGTTTCTATTCACACACCTGAATATATTTGTGTGTGCATATGTAAAATTTGTAACTTAGTATATGTAAAATTTGTAACTTAGGCCTCTCCTAGCCTGGGAATCTCCCTAACACATTCCATCTCACAATGCAGCCATGTCATTCTCTGAAATAATCTGCCTTGGATGCACTACTTCCAGCAATAATTGCCAGGCAGATGGTGGTGGTAAATTAGGCAGTATTATTGGTAATAAAAGTTAGAAGCTTCAGATTTTCTGAATGGCATATTCATATAAAGACTTTCAGAAACAACATCTTTAATGACAAAAACAACATCCAATTTCATCTTCCCTCCATTTCCTGGAACATTTCACTAGTATTTGTTCTGTCTTTTGCTAGTGACTGCTGTGGTTGTGTTATTTTTAAATACCACCTACTCCCAAAGAACTACCCTCTGTTTACTATCACCACTAGCTCTCGCAATTGCTATCAATACCTATGCCCTACATAGGGAAAGCACATAAAGTTCCACACTTTAACACAACATAATATAAAAACATTTGCGAAATAATGTAGGCAGAAATGCTTCTGGTTGCTATTACTTCCACTGCAAATAATGCCATCTGCTTATCATTATGCCCCAGTGCATGCTATCTTACATGTGGACAGAACTTGTAATGTGTTTCTGCCTCTGTAGAAAACAGCTTGAAAACTACGCCCTGGAATAATGTCATGAAGAATACCCTCTTGGCTTTTTCCAATTAATTTCTCAGCAACAATTTACAATAGAAAGCTGTGGCTAAAAGGCAACAAATACTGACTTGACCTTTTAAATTGAAATTTCCATGTTTTAGTTATTCTAGAAGGAAGGAAGAGAGGTTCAAAAAAATAAAATATGAACAGTAGCCAGTAATAAGCCCAGAAGTTTCTCAAAAGGACAAGAAATGTATGAGAAAGTGCTAATAAGTTTGAACATTTTATGTTAGTATGAATGCCAGGTCACACATCTGCAAAAGTGTCATACATTTAGATGTGGCTTTGTCTATTATTGTTCCTTAAATTTTACACAAACTGTGATGTCTCACAGCACAGGTTCTTTAAGTTTCCATGTTTAGGAAAGTTTCATTGAATTTGTTATTCCAGTCCAATTATCTTTGTATTATGTAATCTTCAAAATACCTTAGGATGGTGTGTGTGTGTTTTCTGGCTAAATAGTCTATAAATTTGGTATGTTTATGGACTTTTGTATCTGTCCCTTCATCTGTTGTTTTATGGCATTCAACAGCAGACCTTCGACTTCTGTCTAAAAATGCTGCTGCAAAAAGAGAAAGACACATCTCATAAGACCATTTTCAAGATACAGAATCCTCCTGCCTTTAGAATAAACAAAGGCTTAGGGTGGGGTTTTTTTCCATTTTTTGCATTTAAAAAAAAAAATGACTTGAACAAAAAGAATTGAATGGAAAAAAAAAAACGAGGGTTGGTAACATTTCTTTCAATCCACTGTCCTTGTTTAAGCAATAATTATATTTCCACAGTTACAAAGTCACTGTGCAACTAGCTGGCCATTTCTCGCCAAACTGTGAAGACAAATTTGCTTTGTCTGTTCAGGCAAGATGAAAGGTGTACAAGGAACTTAGATTAAATACTGAACTTCAGAGGTCTGTCTCTGATTTCTTTGGGAGGCCTCCCATTTGATTCAACCTGAGATGACGCAATGGTCAATGGTTCCTGGTGAACATTTATCACAGGCTTCAGAATGAATCAAACATATCTCATATGGTGTACTTTATATTTAGAATGTCAGAAAACAGGCTGGAAGATTTCCTGCAGGCAACAATCAGCCTGAACTGTATCTCTTTCCAATTTAGAATTTAAAACATTTGATTTTTATGTGCTTTGCAGCTTCGATGTGATGAAAATATGTAAATTGTTTCTTCTTCAATAAAAAAAGAGTTTCTCCACTCTTGTAGAGTTTCTGGGCTATATTGTCTTTTTCCTTCTGAAGTGCTTTAAACAGTACAATGACTTTTTCATGTCTTAACTAGGAAGCAAGCAGTGATTTTTACATTAAACAATATGATGAGATTTTTGTCTAGCAGTAAATGCAATGAATCATTGTTCCATATTCCTTTCACCCACAATAATTGGGTTTTACTAAATGAAATCTTTTTTAATATGTAATTTATCTATTTCTATCAAAATTAAATTGAACTAAAACTGAGCTTAATTAGCTCATACTCCAAAATGCAGCAAAATAGCTTTTCGATATGTGAAAAACTTTGAAGTACTCAAATATTTTGTTTTCAGAAATGGGCAGGTTGTAGGTAGAATTCAAGTCACATGTGGACCAGCTGTTCAGAACAGGGCTTTACTCACTCAAAATCGTGACAACACCAAATTTAAGTCAGATATCTCTTTGCCAAGGAACTTCTGCTGTGTCATAGCTTTTAATATAGTGGAGTGCTAAACCATGCCTGTGATTCCTGAATGCTGTTGCATTATAAAAAAAAAAAAAATCCACAGGGATGCAAGCAGCTCTCTCTGTCTTATTGTTTTCAGGCAAATTAGAACATTTCCCTGCTATCTGAGCTGAACAGAATACTATGGACAGTGATAGAGAGAACAAACTGTCAAATATTTGCATCTACAGTTTTTCAAAGGTCATTCAGCTACTTGAGGTGTGCCTACAGAGACAGGTCAAGACATGTGCCTGAGCTGCTCATGCTTGTAGCTGTCTGGAGAGAGCCCAGCTCAGCCTAGAAGCCATAGAGTTGTACTAGCGTGGTGCAGGACATCATTTGATACGACAGAGTAATGTCAGCAGAGGTTATTTACCACGTCACAGCTCTGAGCAATGTGCTACCAGCTATAGCTTGCAGGCCACAGCTAGCTTGCATCCAGTTAGCTCTGAGCAGGGGCATGCTGGATGCCTTGTTATCCACATCCATCCATGCATGGCACGTGATGAAGACACAGACATCTTGACAGTGTAATAGAAGTGTCATCATGAGATCAGTGTCTGTCTCTTTTTTCGAAAATAAACTCCCTTGTCTTTGCTTTGGTATTAGCACAGCAGTAGGAGGCCATTGCACTGTAGTAGAGTTGATAAGCACAATTACATGCCATTGGCATGACCTACTTACTAAATGGACAATACACAAACACAAGCGCTCCCACTTCATTTGCACTTTGTGAAAGTAATGGAGGCAATGTATACTAATTCAGGCTCTGGATTTAGTTACCCTAAATACAAAATAAGGGGCTGTAACAACAGATACCTTTGAAAAGAAGTGAGGATCCACAGAGAATTGATAACATTTTTCAGGAGTCTAAATATATATTTAGGAGACTGACTATGATCACACACAGTCCTTAGTTTTAGATAGCTTTCATTACAAGGAATAAAAGCAATGCTGAGGAACTAAAGAGAAGGATATTCTTGTCTCCTTTCAGACTGACTGGAAGATTGGCACAGTGAGTGAAAGAACCTGCTGGAGCCATGTCCCCATCTCCTCCCTGCACAGACTCTGTGAGCCACCTCCACACATTCTCCACAGCACCAGAGCCATTAATATTAATCATCTGAAGCATATTAAAGGCACGAACATTTCCTAAAAACTTACAGCCCTGAGATCTCTTGCTTCTTGACTAAAGATCTGATCAAACAGCAATACAATTTTGAATCTGGAAGTACTTAAGCTGCTTAGAAGAACACAATAAAGGGTATTAATAAAGACTGTTCCAGCAAGGGCACTAATGAAAACTATAATATGGAAAGAAGAAGCTTCTGTTCCACCTCAGAAATATGTCTTATATGTAGGATAAAGTACAAAGCTAAAAAAAGTCTTTATGGACTGTAATTGTAATTTGTCTGCATTTTTAAATGTTAATATCAGAAAGACAAAAGCATTGCCTTAATTATAATTTAAAAGTTTTATGATCACGGTCAATAGTATCAAACAGGGCAGGCTCATCCAGTAAAATTAATAAAGATAGATGGGCAGAGACCATCAAAATGAGAAGATTACTCCTTGCTATGTTACAGGGATGCTTTCAGTGACATGGTTGAAAGTGTACTCAGAATAGAAGCTCTCAAATAAAGAAACAGAATTGATGAAGTTTTCAGTGAGAATTTGGTCTCTCGAAGGCCTCATGGGTTGCTATTGACTTTTGTGGATTTGAGCTATTATATCAGCTGGGGCTCTCTTCAAATAATTTACTCCATTCTACCTGCTTGCTGAATTTCCTATTTCATCTTGTCTTTCAGAACACAGACTCAATGAAACAGGCCCTGTCATATTAATATATTTGTTTAGTACATACTTCCCAAGGGTCCTTTACTGAAAGTCACATAGACAACAGCGTGTCATAGTTTGAAATTGGTCCCCCTGAGAGGCTGGGGGGGCTCAGAGGTGATTGGGTGCCAGGACAGTGTTCCCTGGAGAGCCAATCACCCCTCATGTTGTTCGCGTCTGCTCAAAATCATATATCACAGCACCGGAAATGGTTTGCAGTTCAGTCTTGGTTGTTTTGCTGTTGGTGTCTGCTGCGTGTAGGTGGACAAGGCCAGGGGGTGCCTGGGCTCCCTCTCTTCCCCTCCGGGAGGGAGAGGGGAGCCCTGCAACCCCCCAGCTCAGCCTTTGGCTAGAATTAGAGTCAGCATTTGGAGTGTGTGCTGTGAAGGAAGAGATTCACAGCACCTGAGGTAAGAGGGAGGAGGCCAGGCCTTCTTTCCCCCCCCTGCAGCTGCGGGACACTTGGGACAGTGCAGAACTGAACCGAGCTGCCTGTGGCCAAGGCTAGGGGGCTTTTTCCCCCCACTGCATTTAGGCTGGTGGGGGATGGATTTTAAGGCTCAGCACTTGAGCAGAGCCAAGTGGACGGGCTGATAAATCAGCTCAGTGCTTGGGAGAAGAATCCCAGGCAAAATTGGAGATGAGCCAAGAGCTCGGGAGTTGCCTGCCGAAGCTGACCGGGGGCAGCTGAGAACTGACGTGGAGGAATGAAGATTCCAGGACGCGTACGCTTGATAAGCTACACTGCAGCAGCTTACTAACTGAGGTGAGACACTGAGAGGGAGGAATCACCAGCAGCAGGAGAGCAAGGACTCAAAGCTATCTTCTCGGACTTCATGAGGAGGAGACACTACAACAAACAACTCCTGGAACTTGGTGAGGAGGGAGTGTTCAGGAGCCCAGAACACTCCCACAGCAAAAGACTGTGTTACATATCAGCCTTAAAGGCTGCTCCTGGACTAAAGTTAAAGGAGGGGCTTGAAAGGACTGACTGATAGTAATGTAATATATATATATATAGTTGCCTTTAGTTTGTATAGTATTTATTTGTGTAAATAAATGTATATACTTCCCCCTTCCCCTACAGAAGCCTCTGACCTGAAAGTTTCTCTCCGGTATTAGGATAAATTGTTGAGAAGGGGTGGGGGAAAGCCTAAAAATTGGATTTTAGATTTCTAATGTGGCTCAAACTGCCACACAGTGCTAGTTACAATTTTCATCACATTCTCCTATGCTCAAACCCAAGATTGTTCGCTAATAAACCTGGAACTAAATCACTACAATGGTAAAGAAACAATGTATTAATATCTACCCAAAACACTAACATAAGCAAAAATCATGTATCTGTCAGAGTAAAGGAGCTCTACTTTTCATGAGAAGCACTTTCATGAGAAGCACTTTTCATGAGAAGCACTTTCTATCTTACAGCAAACCAGATTTACCAAGAAAAACATATTGAAGTATTTTCAATGGCAAAACCAACATGAATCAGCATGGCAAATTCTGAATCTTAATAGAAAATCTGAAGCCCTTAGGCAATAGCAGTAAAAAAGAACAGTTCCCTTGCATGGTGTTGTGTAGGTCTTTAGGGAACCAGTAAGACACAGAGGTGGGTATTTCTATAAACTAACTTTTGCCTAGGGAGGCCACTAGCTTTCCATGGGCTCCATCTGCAGTCAGCAGAGAAGAGAGAGATGCTCTCGAAATGGCAGTGCAGAGCCAGAGCCAAATTTAACCTCTCTGAATTGCTCTCCTGGGGGATTTTTTCTCTTCTCCATGACAGTAGAGCTTTTAGAGGAATATTATTAGCTTTAGGTAAAGGGAGAATACTCAATTAAACAAGAAGCAGTGGGTAATCCCCATCAATTCAGACAATAAACTTGGAGCTCTGTTTCCCCCATTTGACACCTTTGTTAATTCCATTAAACAGCTTGAGCAGCAAACAAGGGAAGTATCTTACGTCTGTAGTACACCTGTAATTTTCCATTCTAAAACCTGTTTTATATTTTCTCCACCTGTAAGAATTATTTTTTTTACATCTGCAGTGGAAATCGGAATTTTAAATGAGCCTTTACTGCTTTGGGTAAATCAAAATTAATAAAATGATAGCATGGTCTTTTTTAAAAGAATATGATTCTATCCTAGCCCCACAAAATGTTTAATGAACTCTTAAAAATTTTTAGGTTATTTCTAATTCATGGAATATATTCTAATTTCCTGCACGTAGCAACCCAACACCACAAAATTGTGCACTGCTACAGGAATTCCTCCTGTGTTTAAGACACCAGGCAGATTTGTCAGTAGCAGTTCAGTACCAAAAACATTATTTCCTGACTGAGAAACCAGACTCACATAAACCAGATTGCCTAGAAGTCTTTGGATGCTCTTTTCAGACAGCAGCAAACAGTAGATATTTTGAAAAGCGAGGAGTCTGCATCTGGAAAGGAACCTCCCAAGGAGAATTGCCATCCTGTAATAAGTCAGCCATTTCTCACTAAACTGTTCTTTGCTCTAAACAGAATGGCTTGAATTTCCTCTGTACAAGATATATTTTACTCGCCGATACGCGTGGATTCATGCAAATAACTCCTATTAAAACTAATGGACGTTAAATGCATCAGTCCTTGAGTATTACTATTAAAGTACACCTGACTTGTACCCTTTATTAGCATTAACATGAGACTTGCTTCATTATCTTCAGCAGTAGATTGTTAGTCATTTTAAGTGTCAATAATCATTATTCATTTTCTCTAAAATACAGCTCTTAGGAAACAGGGAGTTTTCATTCCTCAGCAAGAGTCATAAAGCAGAACCAGTCGTGAACAGCTCTTCAAAACATGGGCTGCTATAATGTCGATGAGCACTTTATCCGAACCATGCCAGCATTGCCAGGAGCCTCTTCAGCTGGCTAAGTATACTTCATAGGTATGAAAAAGATGATATGGCAAAGTTCAGGTGCCCCAAAATTCTACTAAGAAAGAATTACCAACTATGAAGTTTGCACAACATGACCATCAGCACAGTTAAATAGCAACCGCGGAATTACCAGGAGATTTGGTTGTTGGTTTTTTGGGGTTTTTTTTGGTTTTTTTAAAGAAAATGGGGAGTCAGCTAAAAATAAATTTAGGAACTGTGAGAAGGAAGGGAGAGACTTTCGGGAGGGAAGGCAGAGCCACAGGCACCTGGGTTGGGCCCTGCCTGCAGCTGCCCCACCAGCATCATCGCCATTGCTTCAGAAAGATAGAGTCCACTCATGTGGGACAGGTGCTGGGACCAGCCTGCACCTCAGTCATGGGAGTAGACATGGCGAGATCCACACTAGAGAATGTAGAGGGGACCTTGCCAGGGCTTTTTCACCAGAACTTTGTTCTGGAACAGGGTGGGTAGAGGTAGGACTGGAATGTGCACGTGTGGAATTAAAACTTTTATGGATTAGTAAAAGAAGGGTGTTTAGAAATTTTAAGTACTTATTAACATTTTAGAAGTGACTAATATTGTGATTTACCTGTTCTCCAGTTAATCATATGCTGTCAATAAATGAATAAAATGCTTCAAACCTGATTTGATTTAAACTACATGAGTTGGGCAGGGTTTTCCCTGTAACAGTCATTAGGGGATAAGTATACCAAAAGTCTGGCACAGACTCAGTTTTACACCCAGGTCAAATCCCATTGATGCCTGTGAGTACTCAGATTGTGACCGTCTCTAAGCAAAATGTGTGTTAAACCTGAGCAAACAGGTTTAACACAGAGACATAATTACATCCAGCACAACCACAGCTCGGCTGCCAAGTTATGGTTCAGACACTGAGTGACTTGTAACAGTAATAATAAGACTAATGTTGAGTTCCATCAAACAAGTTCTGAAATAAAAAATCTACATTTTTTAGAAAATGTTGATCATAGAATCATAGAATCATAGAATCAGCTGGGTTGGAAGGGACCTCAGAGATCATCAAGTCCAATCCTTGATCCACTACCGCTGCGGTTACTAGACCATGGCACTAAGTGCCACATCCAGTCTCATCTTAAAAATCTCCAGGGACAGAGAATCCACCGTCCTGGGCAGCCAATTGTAATGTCTGTAAAGAAATTCTTTCTAATATCCAACCTAAACCTCCCCTGGCACAACTTGAGACCATGCCCTCTTCTTTTCTCCCACTTCCAGAAAAAAGCAAGAAAGGAGTGAATTGTAGACATTACAGTATCAGTATAAGGAATCAATTATAGTGGAAAATTTGACCCAAAGATGTAAGCTGATGTGCTTCATCAAGCTTAAACCTCTTTTTGTGTAGTAATTTAATAAAAATCTCCTTGATGTGCACCTGTTTCTCTTCTCAGTCACCAGTGTCCCACAGAGTAAGCTTCACTAGTTCAATGGACACAAGTGCAAAGACTTATAGACAAAAATACATGATGGTTACACTTTCTGTTGCAAAAGCCAGATTTGAACAAAGGTAGATGCTGGAATAAACTTCCAGCTTCATTTTTTTTTCGGATCACTGCATTGAGCCAGTTCTCCACGAAACTTAGCCCAAAGGATATGAAAAACAGAATATGTGGAGTACAAACAATCCTATATTTTGTCGTGTCACATCTTCCTGTATCTCCTACATCTAAGCAATGCAGGGGAGAAGCTTGAAATGTTCTCATATCATCTGCTTATGTATTAATCAAAATATGAATATATATTCTTTACCCTATATTGTGAGATGTAAAGGCATACTAAATTTGTAAAAGTTTTCTAGTTTGCTCTGACCCTCAAGATGTCAAATTTCCATCACTTTGGATGAAGAACCTGTGCTGGAGGAAACATTACCTGGAGCCTTTCAATGACTGCAGCAATCACGTCCTCTGCATAAACTTTTACATTGGCAGCGGTGGACTTCTACTTCTCATGACTCATAGACAACACAGGAGCTCTGCAATCACCAGCAGCATCAGGCTTTAAAATCATAGAATCACAGAATGGTTTGGAAGGGACTTCAAAGATCACCTAGTTCCAATCCCTCTGCCATGAGCAGGGACATCTCTCACTAGACCATTTTGTGCAAAGTCCTATCCAATCTGGTCTTGAACACTTCCAGGTGTGGGCATCAACAGCTTCTCTGGGCAACTTGTTTCAGTGTCTCACTCTCACAGTGAGACATTTCTTTCTAATATCTAATCTAAGCCTACCTTCTTTCATTTTGAAGCCATTTCCCCTTTTTCTATCACTACATGCCCTTGTAAAAAGCCCCTCTCCAGCTTTCTTGTAGCCCTTTAGGCATTGGAAGGCCACAATGAGATTTTCCTGGAGCCTTCTCTTCACAGTCTGAGCAAACCCAACTCTCAGCCTGTCTTCCTAGGAGAGGTGTTCCAGTCCTCTGATCCTTTCTGTGGCCCTCCTCTGGACTTGCTCCAATAGGTCCATTCCGTGTGTTGAGGATCCCAGAGCTGGATGAAGCACTCCAGGTGCAGTTTCACAAGAGCAGAGCAGAGGCAAGAATCCCTTCCCTCCCACTGCTGGCCACACTGCTTTTGACGCAGCCCAGGATGTCATTGGCTTTCTGGGCTGCAAGCGCACATTGCCAGCTAATGTACTGTTTCCTCGGCACCAAACTACCATCAAAAATTCGTAACTGAAGATACTGGGATACACAAGCCCCAGCTCCTCTGTGTAAAATATTGCCTTTGACAGACTAACAGACACAGAAAAACATTAAAAAAATTGATATTGCCCAAAAATGCAATTGCCACTAAGTAAATATGATTACTAAATCATCTAATTATTTTATGAGAAAGCCACATTATATTCCCCCTGCCCCTTCCGTTCTCCCCCACTTCCCTTGGGTGATACAAAAGAACACTTAGTATACTCACCCCATGACTTTGTTTTGTCAGAGGCTTGTTTTTCTTCTAAGTTCACAAAATCCCAGAATTGTTAGGGGTGGAAGGGACCTCTGGAGATCATCTGGTCCAAACCCCTTCAAAGATAAGGTCACCTAGAGCAGGTTACACGGGAACTCAACCAGAGAGAGAGACTCCATGACCAACCTGGGCAGCCTGTTCCAGTGCTCTGACTCTTTCAAGGTAAAGAAGTTCTTCCTCATGTTGAAATGGAACTTCTTGTGTTTTAGTTTATGACTATTACTCCTAGTTCTATCACTGAGCACCAGTGAAAAGAATCTGGCACCACCCTCTTGATACTCTCCTTTGAGATATTTATATGTATTGATGAGATCTCCTCTCAGTCTTCTCTTTTATAGACTAAACAGGTCCGGCTCCCTCAGTCTCTCCTCATAAGAGAGACACTCCAGACCCCTAATCATCTTTGTGGCTCTCTGATGGACCATATTCAGTAGTTCCTTTTCTTTCCTGTACTGATGAGCCCAGAATTGGACACAGTACTCCAAATGTGGACCCACCAGGGCCCAGTAGAGAGGAAGGATGACCTACTATTATGACCCGCCCCAGAGGCAGGGTAACCAAAGTTCTTGTTAAAATCCATCCCTTCAGGCAGATTAGTGTGAAACAACACTGAATGACCAGTGTTTATTGTCTGATGTAACACTGTAGATCATGCACAGCCCTCTGGTGAAAGGCCCCAAAGATGAGGGACTCTTTGATGGTTTTCTGACCCCTTATAAGACATGACCTCTATTTCTCACATCAGAGTAGTTGAGCCAGTTACTCCCTGTCCAAAGGGACAAATACCTTCAGACCTACTTGTGAAAGTCACAATAGCTCACCCCAGTGGGGAGGAGTTTTACACCTGAGCCAGTTGTGTAAGGGAGGACATGGGCATGATAAAAAGCATTATCCCAACTCACAGGATCTGCTTCTTACCAGGCTTTTCCCTTATCTGGTTAAAAACCCAGCTTGTTGTTAAACAAATGTCAGTTTGTCATGGTCATCCTCCAGTGGTGGGTGTGCACCCTTCTGTCTTATGCAGATCAGAGGTTTCACAAAACACAAAACACACTCAAAAACTCTCCTCCTCCCCTTTGGTTGGGGGTGCAAACCTGGCCTCGACAAAGCACCCTGTTGCTTTTGCAAATGGTTGATTGTTTGAGTCATTAACCTTTTACTTTTTAGTTCCTCACACCTGTCTTGACCTGCTGTCCACACTCCTCCCAATACAGCCCAGGATACCACTGGCCCTCCTCACCACAAGGGCTCACTGCTGGCTCATGGTCAACTTGGCATCCACCAAGACTGTCAGGTCCTTCTCTGCAGAGCTGCTCTCTAGTGGGTCAGCCCCAAACCCATCCTGGTACTTGGGGTTATTCCTGCCTAGGTGCAGTACCCTACCCTTGCCCTTGTTGAATCGCATTAGGTTTCTCTCCACCCAAGTCTCCGTGTCTGTTCCATTGTAAAATTCTCTTGTTTCCTGACAAATTCAAGTATGTGTATCACCTGCTTCTGAGATTTTGTAAAGCATATGACTTCATTTTCCAAAAAAGAAGCAGAGATTAAAAAGAACTTTTTCTTTAAATAAAATGTATTAGAAGTTACAAAGGGAAAACATCATTTTTTATCATTTTTTAGATGTAGCCCAGAGACAGATTTTTCTCTCCACAAAGGAGAAAATTGAATTATTCTGAGTGCTTTCTCTTTCCTTCTCTTATCCTCTCAACTTTCTACAAGCAGCGGAGCAATCATTAAAAAAACATGGAGTCTACAAAAGAAAGGAAAAAAATAGACCTTGTGTAAAGCTAAGAGAAAGGTTTACTAAAAACATTGGTTAGACTTTTTTCCCTTCTCCCTTTTTGGTTTCTTTTTGTTTTCTTTTTTTTTTCCTTCAAGCTGGAGAGACTCATCCAATAATAGAATCTGGAAACAGAACACAAATCCCATCCAAGAAACAGAAAATGTAATGATGTTAAAGTCTGATGTTTATGATGCCTCTCAGTGAATGGTGGCAGTAGCAACTCTACAGCAACAAATACCATGTAAGAAATTATTTGTTAGTGAAGGGCTGCTGCAGAGTGTGATATATAAATATAAGTGCCCTTATTTGCAATAAATATTTAAACATTCTATTAAAAAAAAAAAAGTAAAGAAACACAAACTGTGGCTCCATTACCATGATTTGTTTTTAAAGAAGCTAAAATTATGTATCATTAAACTGGCAAATTGTAACACTGAGAAATTGTTGCTGGAGCAATTCTTTCCTCTTCTGCTTTTTCTTCTTCTATTTTTCTATGTGGTAGTGCTTTCTACCACTTCACATTTTCTGTAAGCTGTGATTCTTAGCAAATACATACATAATCACATCTGAAAAAGAGGGATACGGGTGAGTAAGATGCAAGTGATGGAGGAGTGAAATTCTCTGTTGTTTAAATCCTCATAATTAAATTGATTTCCCCAGAGTTACATCACTTTGCCCCTGCTAAGAGTCTGGCCTCACAGTTTTAATATGGGAGAGGCAGAGTAAAAATTTTTTATGTACTCTGAGGAAGAATAAAAAAAAAATTAATGGGGTTCTCCATCTTTGCAGCCTCACCAACAGTCACCCTAACCTTAGATAAAAAGAAAGAACTGCATTCTCATACTTATTGTGAGCTGAAAGCAAGGGGGGGAGAGGAAGAGAAGCGTGTCCTTTCTGTATCTGTAGGAAGGGTAGTTCAGTGCACAGGCTGCTACTATGGTTGCTACAGTCCTGGATTCAGCTCTGCTTTGTGCTGCAGAGAGTGAAGCATATTGAGTGAATGTGTGGATCAAAGCTAAAATTTAGACTAAATTTAGCTCCAGTCTTAGTCACCTGCTCCTCTTCTTCCCTCTGCTCTATGGGATCTAGCCTCCTACACTGGCATCTACCTTCGCTGGGCAGAAGCTGGGCAGAGGCAGGACTCCAACCACGAGCTGCCAAGACAACCACACAGCAGCAAACGTCTTCTGATCCTCTGCTCTGGCCTCCAGAGTCATGCTACTCTGCACTGTGATCACAGCACTCGGCGCTTTCTAAGGCAGACTTTCTTCTTTCTTATTCTCTTATTTTAATATATACTTGGAAGAAGAAAAATACAACCCCACCTCCCACAAAATAGTCACATGGGAGAAAAACTTAGTGTTTGGATGTTTTTTTTGTGTACCCTAAAACTGGGAGACTTGTTGGTTTTTTTCTTTACCAGAAGATTCAGATATCCATTTTTCAAGATCCAATACGGTAACAAAGCAGAGCTCATGTCCAACAGTTCTTCAGACGAGGATGTGCTAAAGTGCAAAAAGAAAACCTAGTGAGTCACTGGTCTAGAAAATGCAGACAAAATACATAAGAGAAGGAGGACATGATCAGAGGATGGGATCTGCTTTTTATCCACTGAATGTCTACAGACACAGTCATGTAAAATTTGTACTACTAACAGACATTACAACACATTTTTGACCATTCAGTGCAATTAGCTGCCCTGATAGTTAAATTTGGAATGTTTTTGAACACATCTTTTAAATAAGCTTAAATCAGTTTAAGTGAAAAGACTGAAAAGCTTTTGATCAGTTCAGTATATGAGTTGCAAAGATGACATTAGACTCCTTCCTTCAAAGCCTTAATTTGATATGTTACAGGTACCACAGAGAAATCAGCAATTAAAACCAAAACTGATACCTTCAGTGTGTGAGGGGGGAAAACCTAAATACCATCTGAACTGCACTGTTTTCTTGAAAAATGAAAAATAAGAGGTTGCAAGTTTGCTTTCTTTCCTCTTTGATGTTGTGTGTCTTTTTTAAAAAATTTAAAAAACCTCACATGTTATCCTCTGAACAAAATTGAGTACTAGCCTCAAACCCATTCTACTTTCCTGAGAGCAGATATGATTATATGAATAAATCCAGTTGTGAGCTTAATAAGCTTTGGCAGAAAAGGGACCGGAGAAAGGTGAGCAATGGAGCAAGCCAAGAAAAATACCCAAATTAACCTTCAACCTCCACAAGTAACATCTGAAGATGCCAAAGGAAAGTTTTTGAGTTAATTTCACAAGGATGTAGCTCTGTTACTGAAAGCAATGTGAGAAATTACAAAGTAATAGAAAATATATTATGGAAAGAAGAGAACATTTTAGGTATTTTATGGAAGCTCTTTTTTGACCTCTCCTTTAAGCTGCAGCTTGTAGCTCAGCTTTTCTGTGATTTACTCAAAGAAGCATACATTCTATGGAGGACATCTCATTGGACTGAAATCATCAGAGCAAAGCCATTCCCAATTGTCATTCCCAATTCCCATAATCATCAGCTTTTCTCTTCTCAATTGTCATTTTAAGGGGATGTTGTTGTGAAAATTTTTGACCTAACTATGTTAACACAGGCATTTCTGGAATATTAAGGGACTACCTCCAAAAGAAGTACAAGGTGGAGAAAAGGAGAGAAATCAAAATTGCTGCAAAAACTGTATGGCAATGACACTAAGAAAAAGGGTGGTTTTATATTCTCAGAGAAGAATTAATGCCCAGAACTGGCTCTTTGGGACACTGATGTTCTAATAATAATGCATGTTCCCACTTATAGGATAATCTCATCTATTGTTTCTGATTGAATTTTTTGATTCAAAGAGAGATTTTTAATTCAAAGAGAGTATCGCAGACAGGCAGCATCACTAAGTAATTTGGCACCTTAGATAATCATAGAATCATAGAAAAGAAAAATGATTTATGATTACCTAAGGTACCAAATTACTTAGAGATGCTGCCTATCTGCAACTGGACAAGCCCCTGTTTGGAAAGAGACACTATCATTTTACCAGAAGCAGTTTTGAGCATAGTTTGCATTAAAATGTTTCTCGTACCTACTGCATGAGATCCTTGTCATGAGATCAGGTGGAAAAATATACATGAACCTAGCAAAATAAAAAAAATAACAAATGGTATATTCTGTCTGCTTGCCAGCTGCTTTATATCCGCTGGTACTTGTTTTTGA
Organism: Pipra filicauda; assembly: GCF_003945595.2. Classification (NCBI taxonomy): domain Eukaryota; kingdom Metazoa; phylum Chordata; class Aves; order Passeriformes; family Pipridae; genus Pipra; species Pipra filicauda. Next base: position 1,618,808 of record NW_024104676.1, on the reverse strand, counting down.
ACACTATAAACAAAATAATCTCAATGCAGAGCAGATAGTAGGATGAAGAAGACAGAGATCAATGTCATGAAAACTTACAGTAGGTTTGGGAACTACACTTAATCTGAGTAGGTCTGGGACAAAGGGTTAGGAAAAGATCCAGTCATGATGGAGAGCATTCAGTGTGTTCACCTGGAGATAGTTCACCTCAGCTCATCTACTAGGAGAGCCAAAAGATAAAGAGCAGGTGGGGAAAAAAACCAACCTCAAGCAGGTTGCAAAGCCTGTCATTGCCATTGCTTGAGGTGCCTATGCAGTGAGGGCTCAGCACAGAAAGTTATTCTGCCTCCTGTTGGATTCACGGGTTTTCATGGTCTCTGCCTGATGCAGGGACAAAAAGAGCCCTCGCAACCTGGGAGTATCGCAGGGGAAAAAGGGGAGGAAATAAGCAATTCTAGAGAATTACTGCTTTCATTATTCTGAGTTGATAGGGACTGAGAGCCTCACCTCTCCAGCCTTTTAGTCAGAAGAGCCTCACATCAGATCTGCCATGGCGATGGTCTCATCTGACTGTTCTGGAGCACTGGAACACACTGTGAAGCAGAAATGAGATAGTAGGGAAATAAGAAGGTTTTAGGCTTTGTTTTCTTTGGCAGCTATGTGCCAGCCCGCTAGGTATGCCAGGCCCCAGACTATTGCAATAATAGGCAGGAGCTTTGTCAGGATGGATGAGATGAAGGTGCAGTTGTCCTGTTCCCACAGTTCATCCACCTTTATCAGTACTGACTTCTATCCTCTGTCAATGTGCATCTGCAATGGTCACAGGTACCTCTGTGATAATGGGCTCAATTTCCAGTGGCTGTGGTTTGGAACATCTTGCTTTCTCCTGTGTTAAGGTGATTATTGTTGCCATAGCTACGATAGACTGTGCTATAAAACCTTTGAAGAAGGTAACCATATGAAGCCGAGGTGTTCCCATCACATCCTCAATGTATGCAGAAATTCCAGGGGTGTTCCCACAGGCTTTCACAAGCCAGGTTCCTTCCCCAGGAAAGCATAACACTTGCAAACAAGGGGGGTTTGAGCATGAAGAGAGCTGGGTGTGTGCTTTTCCAAAGATCCTTGGAGCTTCCCCCACTTCCTTTCCCACTTAACAGCATGCCAAGGACACACCAGGAGATCCCACAGAAATCTGCATCAGCTAGGCAGTAGGCCTGAATTCCACAGACACTTACACAATGTTCTCTGCTTTTACTAAGCAGTTTTCCTGTACTACAATCAGTGGCTGATCTTAGGGACGTCTTTTCTGCTTTCTGTTGCAGCTTTGCACTTACCTTCATTGAGGCTTCTTGAGTGACAGTGGCAACAGAACCTACTTGGAAAACTTGATTTATTTGTCAGAACAGTTTGCTGTAATGCCATTCCTGTGATGTGTGATATGGGCACCCAACAAAGAAACAGGAAAGGTTGTAAGTGAATAAGTACTCAGTCTTTGTCCCAGAAAGAAACAAACAACTCTTGAGTAAAAAACAATCTGTCATGTTATCATGTCTGTTCTATCACTCATTGGATCCAAATCAGAACCTCTCCAGGGGTTCTACCATATGCTTGCAAATGTACTGGGGGTTTTGTATTAAAAGCTATCTTTCTCTATTGACAAAACCATGTACTAACATAACAAGAAGCTCATGAATTTGTGAAGCTCAGGAATCATCACAATGTAAGACACTACTGCATCTATATTTATAAGCATTCAAACCACTCTTGCAAGTATGCTTCCACTCTTCTTACTTCAACCATCTCTCCCCTGGAGCAAGGCAGCTCTTCCATCTGTTGCATCAATTTCACAAGCTGTAAATAACGGGAATTACATTCCTTCCCCATTTCAGTAAAGGTCTTAAAGATCTACAAAGGAAAAACTTGTATTAATGGAGAATGTTACTACCATATGAAAATATTAAAAGAAATTGCTTCCTATTTTGGTTGGTTCCATTTCCCATCAGAACACAAAATATTTGTAACCCACACAGTATTGGCAAAGATATCTTTTATTTTTCCATAGCAGAAACCATAAGCCCTAATTGATTCCTGGTCCCAGTGAATAACATCAGGTTGGGTAAGTGTAGGAAACAATAAGTGTACCGTAGCTGAGATCAATACCACTTGCTTTTGAACTCCACAACCAATCTCTCTGGCTACATACGCTGATAAATAGACAGTACTGCCCCTCAGCTACACATCATTAGCCATGCTTTTCCTCAAAGTGTCAGAAAGTAGAGTGGTACACCTAGCATTATCTCAAAAACAACAAGAAGATTTTGTCATTCTGCTCAGCTGGGGACACTTGGCTGGCATCTACATTAGCTACAAATGCTATTAGTAGCTCATTTATCTTGATTATTATTTTTCACACAAGTCAGCAGTGGCTTTGTGAGTATTTTTAAAAGCAGCAACAAAACAGATTTTAAATTTGAAATGTATTGCTCTCAAAAAATAAAGCAGCTTGAAAAGAAAATAAATAGTTCTACTGCAAACAAAATAAATATATTAAAGTAACAGCACTGAGCCTAAAATATTATAGTATGACATCAAAATCCTGAACTCTGCTTTCAAAAACCAGGTAAAGTATACTTTCAGATGTTAATCTTTTAAAACAACTTTGGCATTTTTCCCACAAACAAAAGTATGACTGTAATAACCAAGTTCCATATACTGTATTCTTTTTTTTTCAGGTTAGTATAATCTTCTCAAGACATCTAAGGCATAGTCATTAGTTTCACAATAACATAACTGAAAAGAAATTCAGTTCACCATCATAAAATAAGAAAAAGAGTTCAAAGATCAGAAATGTAATGGCAAGTCCTTCAAAGGAGGCATATACAAGGCTGTATATACCAATAGCTTACTAGAAACTCGGCTTCCCCTCCTTTTCCCATTCCCTCTTTGATCTCAAGCTAAACATCAGAACCCAGCTTTTAAAAAGACTTGAAGTGCCTTTCATTTTCTCTCAGCTGCCTGAGGAGCAACAACTCCCGCATCTTACATGAAAGAATTTATTTCTCCCTAAAAATAACTTTAGTTTCAAATGCCCCCTGCAAAGAGGTTGAAATAATTTATCCTCAACTCTGTGAAGACAAAAGAAGGAAATTGCATGGGTAAGCCTTTACCTACAGCAGGGAAAAAGACAGAGGAGTCATTATGGATCTGGCTGGAGCAGTAATGGAACATTTCTTTCTTGTCATTTCTGTAAGAAGGAGGCACAGTTCAGATGTGGCAACCTTTTGGCCCCTCACACACAGATTATTAACATCAGGCTGAGCTGAGCTTTTATTAGGTATGATCTAGAAATTCTTATCCTTCAGGTGTTTTCTGGGCTTACCTTTTCCCCCACCCCAACCCTCCCTGCCTCCTTACTTCCTGTAAATGCTGAGAGCTTTGAGACATTTTACTCATTTAAACTATTACTTTTCTTTGCTTCTCAACTAACATTGCTCAGGGTCAGGTACACAGCATAAGCTTTTGCTTTTAATATTAATTTTAAGATAAATTTAACAAGCAAAGTCTGGAGGTTCCTCTGCTCACAGACACACCTTTCTTTGCTGGCTCTTCTTCATGTCATGTCACAAGTCAGGATAGAGAACACTTATCCTGGCACCTACAGGTGATGAACAAACCTCTAAGCCAGTTAACCTGCCAAGAGTTGTATGCCCATGTGCAATAGAGCTGCTTTGTGGCTTTCAGGGCTGTAGATGCATGAGAGATTTCACTACTAACGTTTGGCCTGGTAGACCAAGAGAACACCATCTCTCCAGTTACTTATAGATTCCATTATATCAACATGTCTGTTGAAAAGAGACCTTCCACCCCAAGAAATGCTCAGAAATCAATAGGGTTGAATGCAGATGCCTGAGACGCCGTGAAATTTCCTGCTTGCTAGCAAACAATAAGACAAAACTCATGAATAGTTACATGATGCAATTTTTAAATATTTAAAACAGAGAGAGATCCAGATTTTTTGTGATTGATGCTGCAAATATGAGGATATGCAAAATGTTTTGACATTTCTAGCTTAAGCCCCATTTCACATCCCGTGTGCTTTCTCTCAGAGGTGCATTTTGGCATGAAAGGTTCTCTTCCCAGCCAGGAGCCAGATGGACCACTCCATGAGCCTTCACACTGTAAATAAAGTTTGGCCCTGAAAAGACTAATGATTGTAATAGGGACACCGTTGAAGCAACAGATAATAAAAAAGATACATGTTGGTTTGAAGCTGTGATTTTATTAGAGGCTTAGACTGTCCTTTTACTTCCATATGAAAAGTATTTTACATAAACAGGTAATATGGTTTAAATGTGCCAGTACCAGATTCTGCGTCTGGGGACTTGCTGAATGGTTGCCTGTGTAGCAACATCACAAAAAACAGCCTTAGACCTGAGAGAAAGCTCACTTGGAAGCTCATACTAGCTGACCCTCACTTGATCTTGGCCTTCTTATAGCAGGAGCCTGAAACATCTGCACTGCTAAAGGAAGAACAAGTTCCAGTGCAAGGAACATCCCAACGTGGGAAGAACATGAAACCTTTTAGGTCTTAGATTTTGTGCCAACTGACCTATGTGGCACTATTTTAAATGTTAGCAGTAGATTAACTCTTTGCCTAAGACTGAAGAGTAGAGCAGGCTGGCACCACAGGGAAAGTGGGGGGATTAAGGGGACCCCAAACAACCTTTAGATATCATCACTTTGAAGCTGACTGTGCCCCATGTATCTGCAGAGACCCAACCACAAAACTGAACTATAACTTTCTTCCTTCTACTGCAGATTAAAGACGGTGACTCCAACCCAATCTTAGAAGACTCTTGAGCCTAACAAGAAAGCTACCACAAATGCAAAGCGTTTTCAGATATCTGTAGCATTCAAGATTCTGATTTCTTCTGTTACATCTGCAACAGCTATATAGAGAGAACAATGCTAAAACTACTACACACTGTAATTCAGCATAAGTAGTTTACTGTTAACATATAGCTTTGATATTCTGAAAAAACTTCAATGTCATTATCATTTATTTTAGCAATTATCAGGAGTTTTTAGGCAAGTCCCACATAATAAAAAATTTAATTTATGATAACTTTTCTTAAAAATAGGGAGATAATCTTTCAAAACAAATGTTCCCAACTCACATTCATTGCAACCACTTTACAGTATTTATTTGTCTAGTATTTTTTTTTGTAATGTGACCATAAAAGATGACCAGTTGCCATCCTTTAAATAGAAACATTCTTCATTACCATGCAGGAACCCTTTCAAGCAGACTATGAAGGTCTTCATTCACTACATACAATATGTTTATGATGAATTCCATGCAGCATGGGCATATGCACAGTAGCAAATTGTGTTGATGCTGGTGGCTTTGACAATCATTTTAACAACATTGGAAAACTCTGTAGAGTACTCAAATGCTGGGTTTGTTGTTTGGTTTTTTTGTTTTAATTACTTTATCTTCCCATTTCTTTTAAAAACCATGACACATATAAAGAATAAATGTAAAGGTTTTAATGTGTCTCTCACTGTTTTTCAGTATAAAAATAATTTCTATTGAAGAGTCCTATAGCCAGTTTTACACCAAGAAAAGCAACTTAAATACAAGAAAGCAACTCAAAAACAAGAAAGCAACTTAATATCACTAAAGCTAACATCAGGAGTGGATATGGTCCTTCTAGATGCAACCTGTTCTGGAAAGATGGGTAGCTTGTGAAAATGTCCCCCTTATTAAGCAGACAACTATGGCATCAGTAGCTTACTTACCCAGGCCCTCCACGAAGTTGATCTGGGAGGGAAGAGAAGTAAAAAGAGGGGAGGGGAGGAAGCCTCCTGAGCTCAGGTGAGACTGCATCCACTGTCCCAGCTTGAAGGCTGCAGTGGCTGTAGTCCTTGCGCTTGATCCTGCCTGTTTACAAATCCTCTCTAAGCTATGCTAACCTGGAGCTGAACAGAGGTGCTATGGTCCCTGCAGAGTCCCTGGTGCTTCAACCTTTTGGTATTTGGCAGTTGGTGGACTTCGAGTCCTCTGGAGAGTTACAGGGATTGCTGGAAGGGCCAAATTATGGTCTAATCAGGAAAAGTGGGAAGTTCTTTTCCTACTGTTCTGTCTCCTGTCCCCCTGCCATCCCCACACAATTACGGTACTAATAACAAGTGAGGAGAGAATTTCAAGTCACTGTGATGGTATCATGCCAAATTTGAATACCTGAATAATACACACTTCTATTAAGAATGCTGTATGCAATATCACAAGGAGGTTTGCTTCATAGCACCTAGTGGATTTTGAAGACAGAATTTGCCCGAATGGTTACTTCTGTGTTTGTCATTGCACCTGAAAAAAATACCATTCCATTTTGCAGAGAGAGGTAGCAGTTTCTTCTGAAGCATCACCTTGCATGGGTGCAGATGAATTGGAACTAAGCACTATATCTATTTTGACTGGTTTCAAACCAGTTTCTGAGGTGTAAAAGGGGTGCACAAATCATCATAGGAGAAGAAAGTGGAATGAAAAGCAAATTGTTTCTCAGGTATATAGAGATGCAGTCTAGTGGAGACTTCAAGGGCCAAAGTGAATGAGGCTGTGAAATAACCTGCCTCAAGAAAAGAGAAATCTGTTGGAGGAATGAAAACAAACACAGAACAGGAAATAGTCCTGGAAGAAGACTGAAGAAAATACTCAGAGCTAGAAAACACTGAGAGTAAAACTGCATTTTTCTCTCATTGTAGGCTTATACAGAATGCAACTTTTCTCTGTCACTGTGAAGTGGGAGGGGAAGAATCACATGGTAGCAGGCCTAAAAAAACAGAGGCTCTTCCCTATTGAGATTTATAGTTAATTCTTAGAGGTGACAATACTTTCAACTGACAAAATCAATGTAGCTGGGGGTCTGGTAGATAAAACTGCTACCTTTCTTGGTAGTGGAACACTTCTAAATGGAAAAAACATTCCCTTTTGGGGAATGTAGGTTTACAAAGAAGCACCAGTGGTATGTATATGTAGAAATCTTGTTTAAGGGCCACATGGCTGCTGCATGAACTCCAGATATACTTAGTACTTCCAGTGTGACAACTTTGTTCTCAAATACTTAAAGATGCCCAAATATCCATGAAGACATGGTGGATATTGGGAGTAGTGATGTAAACATGGAAAGAAGGCTTTGTTTTCATTGCTTGTGGTGGCACAGATCAAGTAACCCAAAATAATTGGTATTTAGTTTCCCTTTCCCCCTCCTTTTCTTTGAAGATTACGAGGACATTAACTCAGTAGTTTTAAAACTCCAACTGGCCTCAGCAGGTGGCAACTTTCCTCACGACAAGAAAAATTCAGGAACTCCTCTGCATACTACATATTGATCAGCTGTTTCTGGTTTCTTTCATAACAAGCAATATTGACTTAAGTAGGAGAGGTGGTAAGAGTCTCTGGGAGCTACAGTGGTGTAGTTTTCAGTAACATTTCTCTCTCCAGTAGTCTGTCTTGAGGACTTTGACAATGCTCTGCCTCTTTCTTCTTCTCTTTTAATCTGCCAAGAGAATTAGTAGATGGAGCAAATACCTATGTGTTGGATTCATTTCTTGATTTCTTCTGGGAGGAGGAATCCCTTACCTAAGAAACTGACCCTGCTAGCTGAATTTTAACAATGCTTTTACCTCTTCCAGACAAATAACAGTCTTTTCTAAATGAAAATGTAAAAAAATTTTGATCTGCTCTAGCAGTGAAAGATCTTGATCTCTGGCATAATTGATCTGGTATCTACCATCTTTTCCTATGAAATTAAAATCCTTGGATACTATGGAATGGAATTGTGGGTGAAATGTCTGCTCTTGCAGACAGAACAAGGCTGCTGGGATGTTGGTTGGGTGACCAATCTTTTAAGTGGGAAGGTAAGTTTCAAGCTGGTAAAATCCATCCCAAAAACACACCCAATCCCTCTCCTCCAATGTATCTGAGTGAGTGGACAAACACCATTTGAGAAATGGTAGCTTCCAAAAGCACGTTTTTCCCAGGGGACTTTGATAGCTGATCAGTTCAAACAAGGGACTACCTAATACAGTAGCTTTATTACTGTCTCCAAAACCAACAGCTTCAACTTATTTATTTGCTCTGCACTTTCCTTACACTTAAGAAGACTTTCAGGGCATGAATAGGCAATATGTGTGTGTACAAAGCAAAGCAAATAATACTATTATGCAAATGCTAGAACAGCTTCCTGAGCCATTACGCACTGTGGTCTTTGGCAGCTAACTGTAGGCATAAACAGCAAGAAAATTCCACATATAAGGCTGAAATTCTTCAATAACATAATAGCTTTAAAAGTATAGCCCCTAAAAATTATTTTGAATGATTTTCAGAAGTGTAGGTACAAGAGGTTATTTAAAACCTACGTTACAAGCTACATGACTTCTAAGTATGATGAATCATCTTTGTGGGTTGTTGGGGCTTCTATAAACGTACTGCTTCTGTCACTTTTGGAACTAATACTAGTATTTAATAATTATATCTGTGCTTGTAGTCCACAGTAAGCATTAGGCAGTTATTTTAACCCTGTTTAGTTAGAGTTGTGTAAATCTGATTGTCTTGTGTATGCCTTGAACAAAAATAAGTATAGACAGTTAGCACCATGGCACAGACAACATGCAATAGCTACTTAGAACTGTGATAGCATGATGCTGTGTTTCAGTCCTTCCAGATTGTTTGGAATAATTTGTTGTGAAATCCACTGGAAATGTCTCCAGTGAAATAAAACTAAAACTAATAATAAAAAAAAAAGATATTTCTGCTTAGAAAATCATGGGGACAGGTATCCAGTGTTTTTCAAAAATACAATACTTTGTAAATAATCAATACCAGGAACTGGCACCTCTTGGATCTTCTGGCTTTAAGCCCCAGGTTGAATTTGAGACAAATGATTGTGTTCACTAAACAGTCATTATACCTAGGTGAATGTCTGCATCCAGTGTGTGCTTGTCCTACTTAAAAATGTCAGCTAGAAAGAAGATGGATGATTAGCCTTCCCTGTTTGTATTTCACCATTAAAGGCACAAAAGGAATACGCATTAATCGCTGACCTGATACAAAGTCTGGCATTACATCCTGAAAGAGAAAATCATTATTTTAATTGGAAGTAATGGCTTGTGGCCATGATAACTCATGGTAGGGCACAATATTAATGTCACTTTGTCTGGTGACAGAATATCTTATGCCCACTTACTCACAGTCTGCCACAGTGTCAGCTGAAGTGTCTGTCTTCAGGCCAGATGTACAAAAAAAGGCTTTGTTGCTTTTCATCCCTAAAAGAGAGATTTGAAGTTTTTTACCTAATGTCACCTTAAAGTGATAAACCCAAGTACATGCCAGGACTACTCTTGTCAGTGCTTAATCAAGAGCCAGTAATTACTTCCATGCATTTATTCCTCTTTCGTATATTATACCAAGTGTGTTCATGTCAGTATCAAGAATAAGTAGATGGATGTTTCACCCAAGAAAATGTACCTCACTGAAGGAAAAAGGAGGAAGAGAATTTTACTCTTGCCACTGAGTTAAGTGCAATGGGTGATGTTGTCTAATAAATAACACTAGCATATCCAAAGAGGCAAAATACTGATTATACTCAGAGATATGAAAAGACAATCTGAAAAATTCTGAAGTTGTTGGTGCTGATGGACTGGTTTTTTGTCGTTTCTGGAATTCCAAAATAGAGATTGTTATAACCCTTAACAGCTATCATGGTTTATTGTGCTGAGAATCTGAACTTACATCTGATCTGGAATCCTTTTTGTAATATCTCTGTGATAGGAGAGGGTGGTGAATGTGGTATGCATTTATTTTCTAATCTTGATAGAAAAGTTTAGGATATGAGGAATAATATCTTGATGCCATAGCAAAAAACAGTGCATGAATAGTGATGTTGGGTTTGACCTAATGTCCTTCAGAGCCATCACTTTAAATTCCTCCTACATCAGTTCAGGCTTCAAGATCAGAGCACCCAAATCATAACAGTACAGTGCCACTAGAGACTTTGGAGTAGTGTATTTATCAGTCTTCTCCCTAGAGCCACTTCAATTCCTTCAAACTCCTTCAATCTCTTTTATTTAAAAAAAAATAATCTGAAAGCCCGATCATAGGCCTAGGATCAAGCAATTCATTTAATGTTCACTGTTCTATGGGACATTTTTGTAGTTAGGTGCAATTCTCAGCAACTTAATTGCACAATTAGTGCATTTATCTTGAAATCTAAAATTTTTGTTCAGTTCTTCAGTTTCTTACCTAAGCAATTGCCAAATGCTGTTATGCATGCAAAGATACCAAAAAAAACCAAAAACTGTCTGAGCTGTATCACAGTATAGATATTTGTCCACTAGTAAGCCATAAAAGGTTAATTCCAAGATAGTACATAATAAAATTAATCAATTTACTAATACCATAATTTATAAAGGATATTTTACATCACAACTTCAAAATCACTGGCTCCTAATAACATCATACTATATACCAACACTCATATCTCAGAATAAATCCCAGCAATGTCTCTCTCACTTTTTGCTTCAACCTTTTCCATTGACACTTCAAAGTAAATGATCTGTGCCTCATCGTAATCTACCATATCATATTCTTCTGCATGTGCCCTGATCAATGTCAAATTAATCATTACAATTGGTTTTGCTTCACATTTCTCTTTTTTATTTCAAAATACAATGGCAGTATTTCTCCTGTGCCTTGAAAACAATATTTCCATATACTCCATCCAGGATGATTTCCAACTGAAATCCATTTTCCCCCTTCCTATCCTGTGAAATCAAATCTGCACACACACTATTGTATTTGAAACACACATGACCAATTATTCCGATGGGAATTGAGAATGTTATTTAAGCTAGTGCAATAGTCCAAAATTTCTTCAAAACCATTCCAAAGTGTTCTTTCTTTTCTTTTTTTTTTTTAATCTTGAAAATGAAAGATCTATTCTAAATTTATTTTCCAGTAGTGAATCATCACATGCAAAATCTGGTCTATATCTCAAGGACACACAGCCTTCAACGAGATTATCCTTTCCTGGAACTCCTTAAGCTTTGAGTGTTCTCAAGTAACACCTTTTCATAAGAGGTGTCCAGCCTATTATTCTTAGCACTTACTGTTCCCAAGTGTACTACAAAGAATTTATTTCTGAAACTGGATCTCCTTGATCTTATACCATCAGTGTCTTGAACAGTCGTATATGACCCTGGAGTATGACCAGAGGCAGTGGGAGAAGAAATTCAGTATATCAACTTCACAGACTATTCTGAAAAATGACTCTGCTTGCAGCAGAAATTACAATAGATCTTGTAAATATTTCTCTAGTGTATAATTCTCTGCTTAGGCAAGTTTTCACTGTGGATCGAATTGTGGTCCATGAGAGGGCATTATTACTAAACAAAAAATAAACCTTAAGAAATTATGATGCTTTGTGAAATAGTAGAGGCATGGGGGAAGTTATTGACTATTCTAAAATGAATGCAGGAACAGTCTGTGCTATATTCATTCACCTTCCCAGAGATCATTGTTGGATGACAGCTTTGCTAACAGGGCATTTCTAAGCAGAGGCATAGTCTGCCCTAATAGAGCCATTATGAAAATAAATGGTTCTTTTTATCCCTCCTCGACTGAAATAAGGGCTTATGAAACTGCATTTTGAGATAGTCTGCAGTGGTACATACGGTCTTCTTCTTGATTTGTTTCAAAGACAAATAACTCTGAGAAGTTCCATTTAAAAAGTAATAAAGATCATACTAGGCTTAAATCTAGGGTATGCTAAGATCAGTGTTTTAAAGAAAAATTATGAGAGAAGTTATTTTTTCTGTCCTCTTTTATAGTTAAATAAATTAGTGTGAAGTCTGATTTTTAAGGAAGCTTGAAAACACCATCACGCTCCTTAGGAGTCTTATTCATTTTCTTAGAAAGTGAAAGGCAAGCACAAGATTCTGAGGGCTGTGACAGTCCTGCTATGCCTAATTTTGATAACTGTTTAAAAAAAAAAGCAGAATTGGAGAGATTATTCCTACAGAAAAGTTAAATTCAAGAGCCCTTTTTCTCTATTTATATACTACAATTTACATATGTGTACATTTTTGTCTATGCTGTCTAACAACAATAGCTGTATTCTCTGGGTCTCCAAAAGACAGCCTTTAAAATTATAAAAATATTTAAGAAAAGCCTTTCATGTCAATAAATATTGAAGTCTTGTAGCTCTAAATTAGCCAATTGTTTCTTAGTTACCTGTCATTCAGTCATGGCCCTTGTCCCTGTAAGTGTTTTGTCTGTACATTCTGCAGCTGCTTTTCAGCCTTAAACTGAGAAAGCTGGACAACACTATTCATTAACACACCAAAAATGTATATCCCCTGTTTTGGAGGAAGAGCAACTGCTGTGGGGTCCATTACAAATACATGCTGTTAGAAGATGTGTATTAGCACTTTGCCTCCTAAACACGTTCTGATGAATGCTGAAGAAATTACAGAACATAAATATAGGAGGCTAGTCCTAACGGAAAAGATTATTTAAATAGCTGAGAAGGTTTATAAAGAAGGAATCCACAAACCCATTAATATGAAATATTATTTAGTTCACTATTAAACATTACTTAGTTTACTATTTAATTTACTAGTGAAGGGAAGGAGGCCCTATCTGTCAGGAACAGAGATAAGGTGTTGGCATGAAAATGACAAGGATGCCAATGACTTCGGGGGAAAATGTATTGTCACAGATTTGACCAGTCCAGTTATGTCAACTTAGAGAAGACTTTACAAGCAACAATTTTGCGTTTGGTTCAGTTCAGTCACTGGCTAAGCATTTTGACAAGATATGAAATGAAAGACAGTGATATGCTATCTCAAAAGTACTGTAGAGTAAAATGCTCATACCAGCTAGATTGTCATTTGAAAAGCTTGTAAAGAGGGGATCTGGGTGGGTCAGCAGCAAAATTGATGATGCCCTAACCTGCCAATTCCTAAATAAAAAAAATCTTAGATGCAAAAAGGCAGCTTTAGGACACTGAAGACAGGATTACTCTCTCCAATAAGATGTTCTTGTAAAACGAAATAATCTTCCTGATCTTAAATTTTAAATTTCATCCATATTCTGATAATTTGTAGGATAGAAATTGACAAACTTTACCATTGTTATCCCAGACCTCTAAACTGCCCTAATGATTTGGCATCCTAATCAAGACACTGATCCATAGGTTTAGTGGTTCCTGCTCTTTCCGTTTCCTAAGTTATATGCAAACAAATTGTACTACATAAAACAGAGAGGACAAGTAACTAATTCCCATATAACAGTGTAAGCTTTTTAAAATCAATGAGATTTTAAAGAGAAGAGTAAAAATCTAATTGGTCATACATATGAAAGGCAATTCAAAACTTGGATCATTTCTATTCCCTTTATCTGTTTTTCCTACTCTTACTAATATTTTTAATTTTTTTTTTTTTTGTGAGGGAGTGCAAAGCAGATAAAGACCAGAAATACATGCATTTACCAGAATGAGATATCTTATACATTTGCATATATATATCTTATATATTTGCATATATAAATGAAAACAATGTTTTCATTTTTGTTCTTCACTTCGTCATTCCAAACAGTTTGTTTTGTTGGGATTTAATGCTACTGATCACTAACCCACCTCTTTATTTTTATAATTGGAATGGTTATAGTCATCTCAGAGTCTTCCCAAATTAGATTCTTTAATTCAGTCAATTGAACCATATGGTACCTATTGCAAGATGCTGTGACTCTACTTCTTAGAAAGAGGTTTAGTCTTTTCCTCTTTGGGCCTGGGATGCACAGCAGTATTCAAATAAACTTAATGGATTACTACCCCATCAGTGCAGATTAAGTACAATAACTTTCCATGAACAAATACTGAGAGAAATGGGAAATGAACAACATGAGTTCACTTAGAAATGTTCTCAGCACTTCACAGTAGTGAAAGTAGGCCATCATGATAATATATAGCCTGCACTAGTATTCTCCTCTCTATTGTATAACGTTACACTAGCACCCTGTTTTTCGCTTGCAAACTCTTGATTATTCAACAGAAAAATTCATTAAAACATGTGGAGTGGAAATCACAAATGCATCAAAATAAGAATATGAATTAGAAGAAAAATTAGCTGAAAGCATTTTGGAGCTGTGTATGAGGAGCCAGAGCAAATAGTCCAAAATTCTAGCAAATGCAAACCATAATTGCAGAATTATCATATTAATATAACTTTTTGAACCACACCAAAGTATTCAGCTTGGAGAAATGTAGCTGAATTTATTTTGGGCTGTTTACACATATTTAGCTTACTGAGCTTTCTGGCTGTGAGGAAGCGAAGAGAGGGAGGGAGACTGCCCAATATTGATGCCCATTTAAAATTTTGTCAGTAGATAAAAATTAATGCTCTGGGCTATAAAAGCTGGCTTTAGGATAATAAAAGATTAGCTATGGAAATGCAGGAAGCCATAGAATTTTCTCTGCATGGTAAACTACATTGTACTGAACCAAGGGGTTTGATACAGGACTTCTGATATTGAAGGAAAAATAAAGCAAATAATTAATCTGTTGTCAGCTAAACTTAATTAAAAGTTGAACACTTCTTTTATCAATTTCTTATTCTTTCACTCACCTCTTAAAGAAATGTTTTTCTTGGGCTTAGAGTAAAATAAGAAAGTTTCATATAATGTCAAAGACTTTGCCATCACCAAAGATAATGGGTTTTTTGCCTAAAGGGAAAATTGAATGAATTGCAAGTAATACAAAACATTCTTTCTGATTTATTTTTTCCTTGCTCTATGGCATTTCTTTAACTGTAATCAGATGTAGTTTTAGCCCTATGGGGCTGCAATTCAGAACAGGAACTCTTTTAATCCCCTGTTGTCCCCAGAAAGGTCTTCTTTTAGAGAAACCATCTCTACATTTGATGTGTTCCTCAAGACTTTCAGTTTTATTGCCAGCCCAGGGAAAGAAAGAAAAAAAATAAATAAAAAATAGCCAATCTTGTGTCTGGTACTTGCAAAATTTCTGCTTTGACCATGACAATATCATAAATATCCATCAATCAGAGTGGAGAATTTTTTTCTTCTTTGCTTAAAATAAAATATGTCTTACACATGAAATTAATGTCAGGATGATTGAAAAATATCATGAATAAAATAACATAGGAAATAAAACAAGTATGTTGTGAAATGCAAACATGTCTCCAGTTCAAATACTGTCTGTTCTAATACTTTATGAATTATGAGAAAATGAAACTACTGCTAATAAGATGTTTTCTGGTTTTAAAGAATTCCTATTCCTTGTTAGATTTTTAAGGAAGTAGTACAAAGTGTCACCATGTCACTGAACTTAGACAAGCCCTCTTGCCAGAAACAGAGAAGTGCTACACTTTTCAATACCAGCACATGAAATACCACTGAAAATAGTAGGCTGCTTTTCCAACTCTTACGCTTTCTAAATCTTGTACCTTTCTTTTTTCTCATTACAAAATAAAACCCTGTAAATCCACTGACATAGTTCAGCATTTCATGTCCCATGCATGGTTTTTTAGAAGGTCCCAGAGAATAGACATCTGGGGGGAAACCTGTGCAAAAGGCAAAGCGATCTCAAATCATAGGTGTGTCAGAAGCTGCGACCATCAAAATATGTTCAGGAAACAGGTGGCATGAAGAAAATAACTTTTTAAATGGTAGGAAACCAAGACTTTCCATGAATGTCTATATAGAAGGGCCTGTCTATTTAGTAGGGCCTGTTGCAATAGGACAATGGATAATGATTTTAAACTAAAAGAGGGTTGATTCAGACTAGATATAAGGAAGAAATTTTTTACAATGAGGGTAATGAAACACTGGAATAGGTTGCCTAGAGAGGTGTGAGATACCCAATCCCTGGAACATTCAAGGTCAGATTGGATGGGGTTCTGAGAAACCTAGTATAGTTGAAGATGTCCCTGCCCATGGCAGGGAATTGGACCAGATGACCTTTAAAGGTTGCCTCCAACTCAAACTGTTCTATGGTTCTATGACACCTGCTGGAAAAAAAGTCAATGCCACAGTTCTGTCATCCCAGATTTGTGAGACAAGCATAAGCCCATGGAAAATGTTAGCTATTGTTTGTGTCTAGGGAATACATTGTTTCTTTACCTTTGGAAAAATATAAACAAGGCAGAAGAGGAACAAGTAGAGGGGATCGGCAAATGAATAAAAACATAGATTAACTACTGTTTATCTATCTTTTCCTCTTTCAAGCAGTAGAACACAAGTTCCTCTTTAGCTTTGAAGATCAACCCAGGCTTTGGGTATTTGACTTGTTCTCTTGGAAAAAAAAAGGAGGAGATTTAACAAGGATGAGAGATTTGGGAAGTCAAGGATTGAACTCTTGTTCTCTTAAGCTGTCAGTTTTGCTAAAGAAAACTGAAGAAATATTGGTACTGCCTCAGCAAACCAATTAAGACCCTGAAGTGGGTTGACAAAGTCCATAACATATGCAGCCCTTTTAATACACTGTGCATTCATCAATATATGGGGAGGGATGGAGGAAATGGCAGCAAAATGTCAGCCATAGTAACACCTTCTAGAGCTCTCACTTCTAGGAACAGCTAAAAATGGAGGAGTCTGGGAAACAGCAATAGTGATGAAAAGGCTTTGAGTGAAAATTTCTGACATACTGTAACATTTTAATGCAACTATAAGCAGAAAATAACATTTTTCTCACTCACCAAAGTAACACCTCTCTTTGTCAATGGAATAGTTGATACATCAGTTAAAATAAAATGTAAATTGAATTTTCCATCTGGCCACTCTTACACCCAATAATTCAAGCCAAATAATGTGTTGTCCTTAAGGAAATCATTCTACCAAACAAAATTGTACACCCTAACTATTTTTTCTTTTTCTCATAGCTCAGCTTAAAATTCAAGATAATGATTAATCTTATAGAACAAAGCAGAAGGCAAGTATGTTTTTAAGCAAACTTTTTCTACCTTTGTGTTAACCTCCCCGTGAAAATCATACAGTTATATTCTTCTCAGCCTAGCCAATGATAGGAAATTAAATCAAGTAAATTTAAATGTATCTTTTTAGATTAAACCATTATTCTTTCATTGTTATCCAATTCTAAACTGATTCCTGAGCTAAATGCAAACTTAATATCATCTTTATCATCTTACATCAGCTTTTTTTCTCTTTTTGTTGTTGTTGTTGTTGTTGTTTTTGCTTTGGTTTGGTTTGTTTTTTTTTTTTGTTTTGGTGAGCATTTAGTTTTTTTAAATTTGATAAATTCCACATCAATTTTCCTGTATATTTGTCACTCTTAACCTCAGTAGTCAGTGACATTTTCTTCAACTACATTTTGATGGACAAGGCAATCCACTTTGTTGTCTAACCCTTATATCAAAGTGACAGAAGATTCTGAAGTTTAACACCTGGAGAAATTTTCATTACTTCTACAAGATTTAGATAACACTTCCATTAACAATGCTTAGATCAATGTTTCAAAACATACCGTTATAATACTTGCCTTCAGGCTCCTATGTGTATTTTTAAAGACAAACATTTCAGACGAATAAATGTAATGTGAACAAGAGCTCACCTTTTACAGAAAACATATTTGGTGTCTGAACAAGACATTTGTTAATGATGCAGCAATAACAATGTTCTTGTTGTCTGTCATACAGAAGGTACTTGTTTTGTGAGGTGAAGGATTTTGGAATACAAACTGCCCCACCCCCCCAGAAGAACAAACCTACACAGGTAGAATGTCTCCTTAATCTTAAAAATATGAAGAAATCCCCTTTGCAGCTTCACTTAATAAAAGTCGTTGGTAAAAGGCTTTGTCATTTATCAAAAGGCATGGTTAAAAAAGGAATTTAATTTGAAATATAGTGTGGCATACTTTGCTGAGCTGGCAAAGCTAAGAAAAGTAAACTGAGGTTAAATATCTGAGTTTGTCCTACTGGACTTCAAGATGTCTTTGAACTGTGGGTATTGTTGCAGGGAAAGAGAGAGGGATTGGAGGCTCTGATTCAGGATTGTAACACTCCCAAAGGAGACAAAAGAGTTAAAACACAACACAGCCTTGTATATGTTTACCCACTACTTTTCGTCATACTGTTTTTTAGCAATCCTCTAGAGAGATTATGTATGCACCAGGGACACTAGGGAAGAGTACAGTAATACAAAATCTTTGATTGGATTATATTTCTCAATTACTATAAATAAATTACAGAAAGGGTATTACTGTAAATTGACTTAGGGAAGAAGGTGTGAAGTGAAGGTGGAGACAAGAGAAGGACACAACAAAGTACTGGTTGTCTAGTTATTCCGCTTTCAAAAAAAAAGTGTTAGTTGTAATCGGCTACATTATTTTCTGCCTTCAAATGTCTGAGGTTTTATTCATTATGTGTGGGTGTAATGAGTCCTCATATACTCAATAAATATTTAGCTGTCCTGAGCAGGGAATTGGTAAACGCCCAGACTAACAAAGTCCACCTAGATTTATTTATTTTTTATTATAGAACAGAATATACCAGTGTAGAACAAATCAGATGCTAAACATTTACAGTGATTTAACAAATTTTGTCCCAGGCCATCATGCCTAATACTCTGATAAAGTATTTATTACTCATTTATGAAGTTAGCTGGAGGCAACATGTCTGTTGCCAAACTTTGAGTGTGAGGAGAGAAGATTAACTGATACAGTTATATCAGTCTGCTCCAGACAAGGCGCAATTGGGAAACACGTCATATTGCTACACATACTAAATACTAAATATTGTTGATTCTGCACCATTCCCAGGAGACAAGAACTGCAATCTCAAGTCCAAAAATCACGGCTTCTATTGACTTCCAGTACTGATAACAATATCAGCAGACGGATGAAAACTGCCTATGTATGATATGAAAGCAACACTAACATCTCCTACTATTCACAGGAACAGCTTATTGGCAAGAAATATTGCACTCTTCTTTGGCCCACTCTTGACTAACAAAAGGATGAGGACAACCCCCAAACATGACTGTATTGCATCATTGTAGGTTTTGCATCTTTCACTGCAAACTAAATATAGGTTAACTATGAATGTCTTCCTAACGTGGAACACCCCTAGTAAGCCATGGTATTGAAATTTTCTGAAAAGTGAGCACAACACAAGATACCAAAAGGCTCTTGATTTTCTTTACTGGAACACCAACTAGCACACAGAGACTTTTGAGACTGAAAATCTGAATCGCTAGGGTGTAACCCTGAAACGAGGATTGCACAACAGACTGCACAATATATTGTTGCAGGGTGGGGCTCTGCCTTCACTTGCTTCAGCAAGTGTTATTGAACTGTTTGAATATTGCTTCTGGGCTTCTCCCCTACTCCAGAAGTTGCCCATTTTTTCATGGGAAAAATGTCTTCTCACTTCTGATGGCTACCTATATACCTTCCCCCACTCTCTGTTGAAGTCTTTCAGGTTTTTTGTATAACAGTCTCTAGCTTGTGTTCTTTCCCATTCTCTTCAGAGGGCAGAATAAAGTAAGCAGAAATCAGGTTTCTGCTTCTAGATGTTCAGTTGTTTCTGTGAAGGGACCTACTTTCCCTCCTTTGGGACAGCTCCACCTGGCTCAGACTTCAGCAAACAGAATGAGGCGAAAAGGCAATCTTTTCACAGCTCTGTCCTTCACAGGAGATAAGGTACCCACATATCATGCTGCAGACTGATATGAGATCAGTTTTATTTACCATTTAATCTTTGCAACTGAAATACATGCCCTTCCTTTTCTTGTCTTATTTTCCTCTCTAGCTGAAAACTACTCTCTTCTGTCACACAGAAACATGAGAAATATTTTGCTTTCAAACTTGAAAAAAGAGACAGGACCTAAGTCATGTAAAAATTAGAGTGGGGTGTGTTGCCCTTTAAGCAGATTGCAACAGGAGTATATTGAGGCTGTAGGTACCTGAGCAATTGAGAGACTTTCAGGTTTGGTGTACACTCTCACAGTGAAATGCCAGGCTATTCTCTTTAATCACCATCTGTGTGACTTCCCCGCTGGCAAATTTAATATAAATAAATATATACCATCCCTCAAATATTAGGTCTTTCCGGTGGGGACTGAAAACCCCACCTACAAAAAGTAACTCTGAAGTAGACTGTAGGAAGCAGCAGCACCTTCGATTTTGTTTAGTAACTTAATGTCATACAACTAAACAGGTTATGCAGTACCTTGTAAAAGGAGCTAATACTGCTTTAGAATCTCTTGAGTATTTTTTAAGGAACACCAAGTAAAATAATGCTGCTGCAAAGGCCCAAGCATACTATATCATGAGTCTGACACCACTTTAATAATGTATAACACAAACATGGTTTTGGTCCAGCAGGATCAATGGAGGGAGGTAGTTTATTAAGTGAAAAAAAGAAGATCTATTGTGAAATTCATGTTTTCTAAATTAGGATATGTGCAAATTAAAATTTTCAAATTATAATTTCTCAAAGTCTGAATCAGTTTAGCTGATTAGTTTAAGACTTCACTGTCTTAAAAAGAAAATAATAATAATCGTTAGTGGTTCATTTCTTTAAGAAAGGTCAGGGGTTTTTTATTAATTATTGAAATGTGATAGGAGCTTCATTTTGTACATTCAGTTATCCTTGAGAAATTCTTCCTTTTCCTTCATGTGCTCTCAATACGTTAGTAACCAGTTTAAAGAATAGGTTTTTAAAAAAATGTGTGTTAAGATCACATATAACCTGTAACTAAACGATATATCATTTACCTCTTCTGTAGGGTATATCTAAGTCCTATCCAGATGCTCTGTAACTTATTATTGAAGACTTAAATCCTTGATCCCAGAGAAAATATGGCTTCCTTTCCCCTCTATAACATGATGTAGTATAAGAATCCTACACCAATTGCCTTTTGGAATTGCTTAAGCATTTCTATTTTAAGATCCCAATCTTTTGCCATTGTGAGAGAGACTACTTATGAACAAATCTGTTATAAAGAGTGTTTTTAAACTGTTTGTGGAGCTAGGCCAAGGTTCCATTATTGTTGTGACAGAGGTGTACTGAAGTCAGTGCTGTGTCACTTCCACCTGCTACAGATACACTCTGAAGTTGACAAGTTCCGTATCTTAAAGCTGAATTTATGCACTATATATGTCAGATGCAGTGCATTTCAGGTTCTTCCAGAAACAAAGCCGCAGGAAAGAGAAATTGTGATGCTTATTTAAAAAGAAAGAGTGAGCACACAAGAGAAATAGAAAGAAAAGAAACAGGGAAATGCAATATGGTCAAATGTACAAGCTGGATATGGTAAAACAGGGAGATGGGGGGTTGTTTTCAAATTTGAGTCTGATATACTCTCTCAAACCTACAAACTCTGAAGAATTTGCAATTGTAAGACAGGTCTCTTCTTGGTCCAGTAATGCCATTCCATAAAAACACTACAAAATATTATCTGACACTTCATTAGTTTGCTTCACTAGCTTCCCTGGAAATCACTTAGCAACAGAGCTCCTGAAACACACAAAATGCATGTCATTTAATAAAGAGAAACAGGTTTCAGCTCTAAGAAGGTCATCAAAATCATAATTAAAGTAAAATGCATTACTATGTTGAGCTCATTTGTAATTAAAAAACAGATTTATGAAAGATGTAGCTATTCATCTCAAACATAATTATTTTATAACTTTCTTCCCATTTTCATTTATCTCAAACAAGATTTGGAAATAAGCAGTAAGAGTAAAGTAAAGAAGTATGAGGAAAACTTCAATATGGAGATATATTGATATTAACAGTGTTTAACTCAGAGAAATAACAACAAAACTGTACAGTGGATCAAAGAAATACTGCAAGTTAATAAGGAACATTTCTAACTCCACATTTGAAAGAGGTCAGTCTCAAAAGAAGCTTTCACTGGTTTATTTAACACTGAAAAGAACTACATGAATAAGAAAACAGCTCTATTTACAAACAAACTCTAGATTAATAAATATAAAATGGATTATGAAGTTGGGAAGTTGCCTTGTTTTTACTGCCTTCACTTTTCCAATTCTACGTCTGAGCACATTAACCAATATGTGTAATTTCAAGTCTTCCATCTAGTAAGAAAGAAAACACTTTTCTTTCACCGTGTTTCAATAATTTCAATTTTACGCTCCAACCACTGAAAGTGCCTTTCTTAGCAATATATATAACAATATATACATAAGTTAACTATACTGAATGTTTAAAAAAACCCTGACATCTGTCCTCTGAACTTTTGATAGTCTAGTAATTTTGAAGATACATTCAGGAAACACAATTACAATTTTATTTTCTTTCCATTTTACCTGGTGGAATGCATCAGCTGAGTCAGATGCCATCAGATGGAAGTCAGTGGAATGTTTCTGTTCACTTTGGCAATAGGTCTAGCCCAGTAAATATGACTTCCTGCCGTTGCCAGTAGAAGGTCATAGGCTTTGCATTGACTAGCCAGTGCAAGGTTTCAGGTCTCACCCAGGCTGATAAAGCCTGAGCTGGATTTAGCTTGTTGCAACATTGTCAGGTGAATTCACTCCAGATGTGGTACCTTAAAAATACCCTATGCAACAATGTCACACAGGCCTAGGGAATTAGTACATGACAAACAACAGCTCTTTCTGTCATGAATATTCGGGGATCAATGGAAAGGAAAATATCGTGAGAAAGCTTGTAGAAACAAATCTGAAAGTGAAAGGAAAGAAACTCCACCACAAACATTATGCTCCTTCCTCCAAAGTCTTCAGGTTTCTGGTGACTTATTATCACTACCAACCCTGTGGCAGCTGAGAAAGATTCAGCTCTTGACCTCAGGATTCAGAAGGACACTGGAAAGACGAACATCACAACAGAGAAAAGGGTGGAATAGAAATTGTTTGTGAAGCAATTTTAACTGTATTATTAATTAAATTTTTAATGTACTATTTTGGACTATTGGACTGTAAAAACATTATTGTAACTAAAAATAAACTCAGCATTCATTTTTACCCACAGCAACTGACCATGTTTTAAAAGATACATTTATTCCCTGAATTTCTAAAACTAATAGTTCTATTATTTAGAGTTTTCTATTATTACAATCATCTCCCTAACATCATTCTGCAGACTTCTCTTTCATTTTAGTTGAAACCTGCACTTTATCCACAAGAATTATGATTCAAAATTTCAGTTGTGTGATAAATATTACTGGCTTTAAGAAATAGCTTCTCAAATTTCATTCCTACTATGTGGAGGAGAAGGAAAAATAATTTACTTAAAGAAAAGCTTTACATATCAGTTTTTGTAGAAAAATGTAAAGTACAAGCTTCTATTCTTAAATCCAGAGTAAAAGTATTAAAGTTCTTGTGTTTTGTGCAACTTCTATAACATCGCATTTAGTACACAGTGTTCTGTGTACCAAAAATAAAAGGCTTCATTTTTAGAACCTATTAAAATTGCTGTTCTAGTCTATAAAGGAACTTGTAAAAATAGCATCAGAGGAATAAATTTTAAATGTGCCTAGTAAATCTGAGCCAGAAATCAAAGTTTAAAAGAGGAAGAATGAGAAGAGTCTGTTCAATTGACAGGCATATTTGTCTTCAGAAATGAATTTACATTCTCAGTGAGGTATCAAATGTTGTTTAGATTTTTTATTTTCACTTCCAAGGATTATTATCCACTCCTTCAACTAACAGTCATCACCTGTCATCCTTTAAATGATCTCTTTGCTTCCAAGGAGACTTGCAGCTTCAGACCAACCACATGAATGCACAGTGCCTGGCACAAAGTCTATCTACCCTTAAAGTACCATCATCGATTGCTTCTAGCTCAGACTATCCCCTTGCTACTAGCTGCCTAAACTTCATTTTTAGCCATGATACATGTCAAGATCACATGAGTCAAAGTATCAGGAAAACAGTATCAAAAAAAAAAGGAAATGCTATATATACCTCTAGGTATTTATATATTGTTTCTTGGAGTCAATCAAATTAATTCTTTGTATCTCATAAAACCTTTTTGCTTAACACACTCACACACTTTAACCTCCACTGGTCCTGATATCATATTTCTAAGAAGCTTTATATATATATGAGTCTAGTATCAGTCATTTTGATCTTGTAACCATGTGCCTTTTACTAGGACTGAGACATTGATGTTTTAACACTTGTCTTGATCAAGTTTTTGTAAAATAGAACACAAGAATCTGACAAAATTAAGAGTGTTCTTTGAGCAGAAATAAGCAACAGAGTGTCTGTAATTACATACAGATTTTCAGTCTTCCTCAATTTAACTTGATTAGAAACATCTTCAAGGAGGATTTTTAATTTCTTTGGGGAAAAAACGACTCACCTGAAAAAAAACTGTTAAGTGTTTCCTCTTGAAAATATTGTCCTTAAGTGCTTATACTGCAATTTGGTCATGTTTCCCAATAAAACTTTCTCCTAAATATATTCGACTTCTCTGAATCATCTTCATATTCAATGACATGTCTCTTAGTTCTCCTGACTGGAAATGATAAACTGTTCATTGAAGGAAAATGGTCTTGTCGAGCAGGTGAATGACACTTAAAAATCCACTTCAGGAGGTGCTGAGGTGACATTTGTATATAGGATTTCAGGTTGTTTCTTCTTCGCCCCCAAGCTTTCTAGATCACAGCATTCAGGATAACAAAAAAACTAACATCAGCACTTTTTAACTGAAGACTGTTCACAAATATGAAAACAGCTGTTCAGTTGGTGCCCCAGTTTTCTGTAGGGAACATAGCTGATAAATCCTGCTTGAACATATCGATTTGTTTAAAGGGCCTCATGGGCTATAGGTAACTAATCTACAGTGGAAGCAGTAATTACTATTTGATTTCACAGAGGAAGTAGTTGAAGAAGAAGTAAAGTTAAAGGCAGAAGCAGGGAAGGGGCTGCCCAGGTAGTGCCCTCAGGGCCCTGGCAGTTGTTAAAGCCAAATTGCCATGACCATTTGATGTGAGAAAGAAAAGCCTAGTCTAACTGATGGTATCAAATTGCACGTTCTATATCAGCAAATTTGACAGAAATGTAAAGTCATCATTGCTTCTTGGAATTAGGTAAAATTAAAGCGACAGTTGATGATGATGGAAGGACTGAGAGAGCTCTGACTGCTCAGCTTAGAGAAAAGAAGGTTCCACAGGGATTTTTTCAAAGTATATAAATACCTGAAGGGAGGGTGGAAGGATGGTGCCAGGGTATTCTCAGTTGTGCCCAGCGACCTGCAAAAATTATCTAGCTTCTTGGGTAAATAATAGGCCATAAGTTATCCCCAACATTTCTGATTGTACCTTTCTGGATGCCCTAGTACTCATGGCTAGGCTTCGCGAACAAAGATTTAGGAAGGCTCTCTAAACTACCATTAGGTTCAGTTGAGTATCAGCATATGATTTACATGAAGCAAATGAAGGGATGTTTAAATAAAATCTTATTTTTAATAGTAGAATGAGCTCTGAAACACGTATATGGTGATATAAGACAATAATAACATTGGGAAAGAGAGCTCAAAGATAGAAGCAATCTGTTAGAGCATTTGATATTATCACATGAAATTTTCTGTGGCAGATTAAGCCAACTGCCTGTGGATAGAAAAACTATCTGAACAGAAAGCTGCTTGAAACAGTGGTGATTCATTAACAGTGGTGATTGCCTGCAAGCTGCTAATGAAGTTGGATATATAAGCTGGAATGCAGGGCAAAGTTCCTGACTATGGACTTGTTTTCAGTTACGAAGTTATTAGAATCTGCGATAGCGAGTTCAAATATAAAGTAGGAAAAAAAGAGGAACTGGATAATCTGAAAGTTATCATTTAACTGCCAGTGTTGTTATTGTTGCATTTTCATTTGTACTCCAGAAGAGACTCACATTTTAAATAGAGTTGGAATTAAGGTACTATGCAAAATTTAAGAAATGTAGCAGCTAAATGGACAGCCTGAAGCAAGCAGTAAGATAGAAAGAGCTTTTTGCACATAGGGTATGTCAAGGAATATATCAAGGTGACTAAGGGTAGAGTATATGGTTATCACCCAGACTATTTTGCCAGATGAGGATAAGACAGTCTTCACTGTCATTTGCCTGTTTAAACAAATGCAGCTGTAGTGACAAATCAACAACTTCTTCTATCTCTGCAGAATGTGACTCTCAGTATCATTCATATGCCCAATGCATTGAAATAGAGCACACATAAAATGTCTGCGCTCCAGGTATGGGTTTTTTTAAATTGTTCTTTATGTCTGGTGACTGGAATACAAGTTTCAGACTATTATTTGGCTTTAGCGCTTTCTCTCCAGGTCACTGCCTTTTGAGATAGTGCTTTAAAAACACCTCATATCATCTTGTATTTCTGTATGACTGCTACTAGCTCACTGTGTTTCTTGACCAAACCCCCCTTTCTTACATTCAACATGCATTAAACATAATAAAAAATCAGGTGTCAGATTCAAGGAGTTGTTACAGCAGCACTTATACTTGAACCTGTTATGTGTGATACATATCAAGTGCAGGGAGAACAGACCTGCTGCATAGTAATTTTAGACGATTCCTTAAAAAAATCTTGTTCATGTTGCCCGAATACACTCATGATGAAATAGATGTCTAAGAGCACATTAGCAGAGTGTTGGGATATTACATTTAAAATGTCATAGTCTTCAATCACTTTAAAAAAATGTTTAGGCATTCTAAATAACAGGCCTGACTAATGATGGCATCAAAAGAGGTTTTTGAATTTTTTGATCAGAATGCTTCTTACAGGACTGCCAGCTAAAATGTATTTCAAATGAGAGATGGGCCCAACTGCACACTTTAGAGGAAACCTTTATTGTGGGTGTCCCAGGCTTTCTACAATCATTATCTTGCTTTTGCTTGGTAGCAGGGTAGAATTCATAAGAACTGGCGGGGAGACAGGGAGTTTTATGGATAACTCAACTGTGAAGTGGGTATTTGGTCTTTGCAATTAAAGGCAAGTAACTGTAAATTCTTTTTGAACAAGAGTAGAGCCCCAGTTGAACTACAATTTTTATTACAAAGGTTTCCAGAGTTTTAGATTCTACCATCCCTGATTCTCCAACATCTTGTAACAAGGTGGACCGGAAACTAATAAAGCCACACAAGATCTATCAGGATTTGAATTTTAAATGAGATGTTTTCTGTTGCTACCCTTTGTCAGTATTGCAAGGAGAGGAGAGATTCATTCCTAAGGGACTATTACAATTTTTTTCTTAGCAGCCAGTTTTGCATAAGATCACAGTGGCATTCAAAATCTAAGCCTTCAGTTACATCTTCTGAAATTCAACGAGCTTATTTCACAGTCATCCCTTTCATGTCAACACACAAGGCTTACTATACATTTTCTTAGTATTTTTAGTCCCATTTTACTCCAAATCTTTTTTATTACGTATTTTAAATCTTAATTTACTGCTGTTTAAGATAAGTCCTATTTCCCTCATCAGACTTCTTCTTTGTTCTGCTTAAAGAGATAGATAGATATATAGTAATAGCTTTTTTAATCTCCTGATTAGTAATACTGGCTTTTTCTGGTCCCACTAAAGTCTGTTACTGTAGGTGGCATAAATATTCTCTGCATTAAAGATGGAGTCTTGAAATCATCTCCACATTCTACCAGATTTAGGTAAGGCATTTCAGGATCACCTCATGATTTGGAGTCATTGACAATAAAATGTCTACTAAAATCCAGTGAATACTGAGATTACAAAATTTGTGGTCACAAGATGTTACAGCACTCTGAAGTACAAGTCGATTCAAAAGGCAAGTATATTGATTTATAGAAGACTATTTTGTGTTGACTACACAAAAGTATATGAAAGGTCTGGCATGGGAATCCTTAAGCTGAAGATTTCCAATGGCTGGGATAATACATCTGCTTGTCTTATATTCTAACAGTTATTCTCACAGCTTCCAGAATGATCACTGTGAGATACAGAGCTGAATGAATACATGCCATGATTGTAATTTCTTTGTTGTCTTAACATAATTGGTTGAATCATAACACAGCTATTGATCAATAATAATAAAATTCCATTACACTCATTTTCTAATTAGAGATGCAAAAGAGTGTCAACTTGTTTTGTAGAAAAGGTCAATACTTACCAGTTTTAACCTTCACACGTTTCTAATGGCACTCCTGTTTTCTCTTCATTAAGCACTGTTTATATTCTTTGAAAGAGTTGAAGTGGAATAAGGTGTCTTGATAAACTACATAAATGAAGAGGACCTTGAAAAAATCACCTATACTTCATATTGTTAGGCTGTAAAAAACGTCCGGTGTCCTGAATTAGTTATGTAACAAATGTGATTCTGTGTACCATACAGTTTTATTATTCTCTGGCTCTTGCTGGCAGTATTTGTTCCAGCAGTAGTAGCAGAGGTCAGGATAGCGATAAACAGGACAGTAGAAATCGGAACATAAATGGACTAAGAGTCTACAAGGATCCTTCAAACATGAAATAGTGTTTGAGAAAGAAAAATAAATATTTCTACAGGGGATATTTCCCTTCATACTGAAGTAGGAACTGTCATGTCATGAAATAATGGCTATTAATAACGCTTTTTTTGCATATTTTCAGCGTGGAAAATAAGTTCCAGGACAGTCCCTTATATGATTTCTCCTTATGTGTTTTCAGTAGGCAGAGTGGGATATTTGACTGCTGGGTTGCATATGTACCATAAAATTGTCATGTTGTCAGCTAATGAGTTACAACCGTTCAAGTCTTACCCTATGCTTTTTGTATTATAATGTAATTGTACTTGATCATAGGGAGTTTGTATGTTCATGGAAGTTAGAGGAGCTAAGAAGTATAAAGAGGTCAT
Organism: Pipra filicauda; assembly: GCF_003945595.2. NCBI lineage: Eukaryota > Metazoa > Chordata > Aves > Passeriformes > Pipridae > Pipra > Pipra filicauda. The sequence continues at coordinate 1,589,949 of NW_024104676.1, read as the reverse complement.
ATTAACTCACTGAGAAGTATATGAAAGTATAATAAGTACAGAATAAGAAGTATATAGAAGTCATATTTCTCTATGTGGTTTAAGTTCTGTAGTCTAAATCAATATTATAATGAGGACAAGCCTTGAGGAAGCACCCATAGACTCAAGTTTGGAACATGAATGTCGGCCAACATTTGATGTACACTTGGTAGGAATGGCTCCTCTGTTAATTAATATACCCAATTTAGGGAGCACTGAACCTTGAATACAGTCATCATGAATGATATGAAGGTGTAAAAATAAAAAAGGAATATGTTCTTTCCCTTTCTTTTAATACTAATGCCTATTTAAATTTTCTTAAGGACTAAGAAACATTAAGGAGCCTTTAGTCTTGTTGTTTACAGAAAAAAAAATCACAAGAGGCATCAATTTCACATGACAAAACTATGCATTTTATGTAGTGCTAAGCATAGAATAAATCTCATAGCAACCCAATCAGATCCACATTTGGGTAAGCATCCTAAGCAGTCCTTTCTCAGAAATCTGCTACATTCTTTGAGCTAGAGTGTTCACCTGTACAAACATACGATAGTCACGCTGGGGGGAGAGGGGGGAGAAAAAAAGGTGAAGAGGTATGAAGACTGAACTGTCAGAGGCTATTCTTGCAGAAGAAGGCTAGTACATATTGGTACATTAATACGAGAAAGTTTTTCCTTGCTGAAACAACTCTGAGGTTAGCAGGAGAAAAAATTAGTCTCTGGGTAACATCTTTCACAAGTACTTACTTCAAGGTAAAGCTTAAAAAAAAAAACTAAAAAAAAAGGAAAAAGAGAGGAAGAAAGAAAAAGAAAGAACCAGTTCTTCCAACAGAGGCAGTAGCCCACATTTAAAAGAACCAGAGTAAAATCTCAGTTGTGTGGAAGTCAAAGTTGAAGATCCTACTGGCTTCACTGGAACCACTGTTTAATCCCTGGAGCGTTTCAGAACATTCTTTTTTGCTACACTTAGACCTAACACTCACAGGGTCCTGACACCATCCAAGGATGTGCACATATAATTTGCATCATCTTAAGCAAGAACAGTGTGGATATCTGAGATGTCAGTGTAGGTCTGTTTGTGTGGGATTAAAAAGAAAAGCTTAGGTTACAACCCTAAACCTGAGAGACTTTCTTTGATTTGCTCTCCCATTCATGAGCTGATCAAATCTACCACAGCCAACATGGGGAATTTCATGAGCTTCTTTGCAGACAAAATGTATTTTGCTATATTTAATGTAACTCCCAGCTGCAACACAAAACTGGGGATATGCAGCCTGGAAAGAGCACTTAGTAAGGCAACCATGGGCTCTTCTCTCTGGAGATTGCTCTCATGTCTTTCCCATACAAAAGAATCCTCAGTTCATGATTGGAGGAGGGATAATTATATAATTACTATGTGATACAGTTTATTCCAGCTAATTTATTTTTTAAATAAAGCTAATAATTTACAACCATACATACTCATTTCTCTTAAAATTGTTTAAGTAAACAGGAGGAAATTTGAAAAGAGTGTTCTTTGATGATACAGTGTTATGCACAATGTTTCTCATTTTTGTTTGCAAAAGATAAATTATTAAATAGTTTCTCACTGCGATCATATAGTTGCTTACTGTGTCAGTGAGACAGGAGTTTTATTTTTTGACTGGATCTCTAAAATTAGGATAAGCTTAAGGTGTTCAATACATTCAATTTTTGTTACTTATTCTTAACCCTTAAAAGAGTGTAGTGGTTTGAACCTTGTTTTCCCCAGAGGCTAAGAAAATGGTTAGACCCCAGGGGGCGGGAAAAAAAACCAACAAAACCCTCACAAAGATAAGGAATATATACTAATACATGTACTTATAAAACAAATATACAAAAGAATCCTGAAACTACAATGGTTATTTTTTTTTCAGGTAAATTATTAGTTTAAGGGAATTTTCCTTTGTTTTTGACGGGCAATATAAAGCTTATAATACAATTTTAGTGATCACAGATAACTATCATCTATATTTCTCCCTCAGACAAAGATGAAAATGAAAAATGAGTTTCTCTGTAAAAGGTCCTCTATCAGGTTATTAAGCAGTCACAGCCTGGCTGATCGATAAAGGTAGCTATTCAACAGTTTTGACTCCCAGTTACTTTGGTGGAAAAATGAGTTGCAGCTCATGTATTTGCATATGCGATGTTAGGATAATAAGTCCTTGCACATGAAATGAGTTATGATAAAGAATGAGATACATGTTTGCAAATTGCGGGGACATGTTTATATGCAGAAGAGTCAAAAGACGAATGATGATGGTCAACTTTGAGTCCCTATCTTGTTTTTTTAACAAAGAGTGGCCATTTGGAGATGATGGGTAGAATACATAGATATGACATACCATTATGTGTATATGTGTGCCTCTCACTCACTCTGTCTTTCTCTCTGTTAAGGTCTGAACCTCTGTTAACCAATCTTTGAGTGCTTTTTGCTGAGCTGCTATTGAAGCTTGTTTGAATGTTGTAACATTTTATTTATTTTTAAAAAGAGGAAAAATCTTTTTTTCCCCCAACAACTAGATTACCTACCAGTCTGAGTACCTCAGCAGCCCTTTCTAACCTTATCCTGGAAACTAGGAACTATATCAGTTCTCTAAACCTTTCTCTTGTGGCACATTAGCTTCATCCTGCCCATGGTATATGTCTTGCCTGCACAGAGTAAATCTTGATGCAACTGCAACAGATAAATCATACACTATAACAAAAGGACCTTTGGGTGCTGTAGTTTATACAAGTTCATGAAATGAAGCAAACTAAACCACTAAGAGCACACTTAGAATTGTGTGATTATTCTGTATCACAGAAAAACAGTTGGAGAACATTCAGAATTGTTCTACCAAAATAAAAATTTTTTTTTTACCTTATTATGTTTGTACAAAATACAGTGAAATTTTGCATGTGTTTTTAGGAAACATATAGAAATCTCTATGGTAAATTATCCAGGAATTCTAAGGTATATAATCTTATGGTACTTCAGGACAGTAAGTTCAGTGTTTGTGGGCTATTAGTGAAGCAAAATTTGAATTAGGTTTAGCTATGGAACTGGCTTTTTCCAGCCTCTTACTGTACCTATGATTTGAGATGCAGTAATCATTTACCATTTACATATCATAGTTTTCAAAGTATCTACTTTTGGAAAAGAGAAAATAAAATAACATACAAGTATCGGGGAAAGATTGTGTTAGCTTAATTTTACTTCACCTTGCCTTAAGTTTTAAAAAATATAGTTTTAAAGCAAAAAATACTTGCCTGCTGACAGATTGTATTTTTCTTTGCACCTTTTATAACTATCTTCCACTTCAGTGCATGTAGCACGTAGCCTCGGATGTCCAGTTCTTCACAAATGCTCAAAGCTCCAGTAAAATGATGTTTTGTGTCAGGGTTCAAGAAAAAGTGTTTGCGGGAAAGCCACAAAAACTACATGCTCTTTCAATGTATAACACATGGAATGAGATAGGCACTATGCATCATGCATCAAATTTAGGTTTCTTTATGTGTTTCAGTACAAGTGGAAGGATTGCATAACCCTTGAAGCAGCTACTATGCAGATCATATAGCTACCAAAGTACAACTACTGAATGCAGAAGATCAATTATATAAATGCACATTAGAAATAAAGCCTTAAGCCCAAAGCCCCCATCAGGCCAAGTCTTATTTAATATTCATGTCCTAGAGAGTTCACATAGGGCCATATCCTTAAGTCTTTATCTGGCAAAATTCTCATTGCCTAGAAGTCAACAAGAGTTTTACCAATTTAAGAGGCCTAGGATTTGTTCAGTAGGGAATAGTTACCTTGGCAGGTTAGAAATATATCTGCCTGCTCTGCAGGAAATAATCTATAAAGACACTTCGTTGTTTGTAACTGGGTTTTTTTCCTATCTATTTGTCTCTATGGAATATATTCTCTGATAATTATTATATCTTCTGTTACTGCCATGTGCTATGCATGAAGCATAATAAAAAAAATTAAAGAAAGTTGAAAGCAAGATGAAAAGATAAAAAACCTGTATTCTATCAGCTAGCTGCATGAAGCAAAAGGAAAACTAAAGCTGAAGGATTTCTTCAGTTCTAGAAAGATCAACTCAGCATATCTATTGCAGTCTAAACTAGGAATGTCAGAGAAGTAAAACTTTAGACGTTGATTTATTCTTGACACATGAGGTACAAGACTATATTGTGAAGTGCAAAAAACTTGCGAGGTTCTGAGGGTTGCACTAAATGATATTTTGTTTACAGGGAGTTGGACAGAACACAATTTTTACAAGTTCTAGATTTGATGAAAAACATTTTAAAAAATAGAATTGCATTTTACTGACCTGTTTTGTGGGTGTTTTTTGAATATATCTGAAATTTCCTGCAGATTTAGATCACAAAAGTGCAACAACTTTAGTGTACTGGTAGCTGCTGTGGAGTTTCTTTGAGTATCTGCTTGTTTAAAATTTGTATCTGTTAAATTAAACCTTTAAACACATGTTGAAAGGGCCTGTTGCATCACGGGTTCTACATATCTTTTGATATGTATATGTATATATACATATACATAGGTATATGTATATTATTACAGTATACTACATATACTGTATATGTATATTATTTTTGTCCATATTTACTGAGGGCCTGTAAGCAAGACCAAAATGAATGTACAACCTGCTCTACATCCTAGTCTCTTCTCCTACTATATTCAATGACATTACAGAAGAAGGTAATTTGATGAATGCATAAATCCAAAATATGGAAAAGGTATTTAACCTGGATAATGCAATGGAACTGACACTTAAAAGGCAGCTTATAAGTTTCCTATTTTAAGTACAAACTGGCACTTTGAAGTTGAAGATGGTCCATCAATCTGTCTTGTAGAAACTTGGGATTCTGTGACTGCCCTCGTGTAGTATTTCTCATTTGTACCACTGAAAATTCAGGTTGATTTCTTTGTTGGTTAAAAATCCAAGGAACTCTGTCTCTGCCGAGGCTCAATGATTTATGGATGATATGCTAGCTCTTTTTCTGTCCACCAACCTAACCTCACAGCATCTTACAAGCTGCAGTGTCACTAAGACAGTTGTTATTACTCTCTTTTAAGCCCAGCAGTTGCCCTTGCTCTTGATTCTTTAAAACAGTCAATTGTGACAGTAACTATGATGTATACTTTTTCGTTGTACAGGAGATGGAATTCTGCAGCACTGTTCATCTATCTGGTTCCCTTGTAGGCTTTTCACCTACTGCTGTAATTTATTTTTCAGAAAAATACCTCTTGAAAGTAAACACAGATGTAGGAATATTGTATTGTATGTGTACGCCTGTGTGTATGCCCAGTTTTCTCTTTATATAACATTGCTCTATGCCTGAGGCTTTTTTCTCTATATATTGCATATATCTGTTCTCTTTCATCACACACCATTCTACAGGTTAGCCTAATTCAGACACTTTTCTATGACATACTGTTATGACACTGGATAGATTGGCAGATTAAAAGGTAAAGTTTTCAAAATCCTTTTTATCAAGGGTATTATATTATCTGATTACTAATATTTCTGACTTTTCTGTTTGAACTGTAAGTATATAAGAGTTAAAGCATTTCTCTTCTAGACCTTTCTAGCTCTGTCACAGAATTATTTTTATTGTGACAAAGAGTCAAAATTTTCAGGGTCTTAATTCTGACTCTTTACAGTCTTTAATGAACTGGAAACTTTTTTTTTAAACATTATCAGAAAATAGTAATGGAGAATAAAGTTGATCTAAGTAAGATAGGAATTATTCCATCTATATTTGAATGTTTATATGATTCTCTTCCACCCGACACAAGAGTTTTTACAGAAAATTTGCCATATTAAGGTGTTGAAAGAAGTAAAAAATGATCATCACAGTTGGAAAGTATCCAGGGAACCAGAAGAGGCCCTGTTCCACCTTACCTTATCCTGGAAAGCAGGAAGGAGTTGCTGATGGAAAGGCAGAAGATCCTTCCCTCTCCTTCTTCTCCATGTTAATTTGCAGACCCTGGTAAGAGGACTGCCAATTGCCTTGTAGGTCAGGGTGAATCTGGAAATCCCTGTGTTTGTGTGGGAAATCATGTCTTCAATACCTATGTGAAAGATTAGCTACTATTTCTCTCTTATTCTGAATTTTAGCTTCCATTTTCTTGTTCAGTTTTTCAAATTCATAGTGGTTAGTCTTGGCTAACAGGCCAACTCCCACCGTGCTGCTCACTCACTCCCTCTTTCTTTGGCAAGACAAAACGAAAATGAGAAAGCTATTGAATCAAGACAGCTGATTACTACTGTGAGCAAAACAGACTTGATGTAAGGACAATTACCGTTAATTTATATCCAATTAAACCAGATGCAGATAGTGAGAAATGAAGACAAATGCTAATGTCTGTCCTCCTGCTTCTCCCACGCTCAAGTAGACTCTTCCACTCCTGTATCCTTCCCCTGCCCCCAGCAGCACAGGTAGGGTGGGGGGTGGGAGATGTCGCAGTTAGCACGTAGTGGCTGCTGCTCTCTCTGCTCCTTCTTCTTTCTCACACTTTCCCTCTGCTGCAGCATGTCCTCTCCATGGGCTGCATTCCACCGTGAAAGACCCATTTTGTCTACCATGGGCTGCAGTGGGGATATCTGCTGTGGAACATGGAACACTTACTCCTCCTCCTTCTTCTCTGACCTTTGTGTTCATAATGCTATTTCTCACTAGTTTTCTCCCTTGTCCTCTGCCTTGGTGGCATTCTTTGCCTTTCCTTAGGTATATTTTCCCAGAGTCACCACTGCCTTGGCTGCAAGGCTCAATCATGCCTTGGAACTGGAACCAGCTGCAACCAATCGTGTTTGGCACAGGGCAGCTCTGATCTCTCGTCACAGAGGGCACCCTGGAGCCCCTGTTGCCAGCACCTGGGAAGCTGCACTTCACACAAAGACTTACTGTTTTGATACACAAGCACATTGCATATATCAAAAAGTAGAAAGCTTACAAGTAAATAATTTAAATTCAAAAAATAGAAACACTGAGTTTTCCTTAGGCTATCAGGAATCCATGTCTGCACCGTTTAAGTGCCAGGCTGTATGTAGGTCCCACCCCCACCTCAGTCCCTGGTAGGGTGCAAACCAGGCAGACACCAGCTGCTTTGCACTCAAGCTGTGGCTTTGTTGCTTCAGGAAAGAAAGAGAGCTAGGACATGCTCCATCCGGGGCCTCTGCTGAAGCAACGTGGGACAGAGGCTTCAGTGTGCCCCAGTACATGCTCCCATCCCGTCTTGAGACAGAATATTTTGCTTTTACAAGCAGGCAACTACATAAATATCTTAGGCTCTCCAGTACTGAGGAGGAATATATTTTGACATTTCAGACTTTAGTTCCATTTCTGAAAGGGATTTTTTGGACTCCTGATTCATGGCATTTTTGAACGTTCCACCTATTTATCTAGTACAGCTTATAGTTATTGTGCCAATGGGAAAATTTATGAGCAGAGTAAAATGCTGAGATAGCATAAAGCGCAGAGCTGATAAGGGTACAGTACATGACATGGCACTTTACCCTGTTGAAAACCTAGACAGAAACATACTGCTTCTCAGTGTCTGGAAACTCTGCCAAGTAGACTTCTCTGCCCTCCACAGAAGATATCTCCTTTCCCCATCTGCTATCCCTCCTATGGCCCATGATCCCTGCTCCAAACAAAGAAGAAAGCAGAGCTGTCCTTCCATCCCAACAGTTTCTTTGTATCTCTTTAGTGTTAGCTGTACTAATAAGGTCATCCTGTCCCAGCTAAATTATTCCTTCACCGGACAAAATCTGGGGGAAAAAAAAAAATCAGGACATATCTATCATTTAACAAGTGCCCTTACTTAGGTTAGAGAATACATAGACTTTCAACCTCCTCACAGCTTTCAATTTATAAATTTATTTTTAGAGGTGATGTGAACAATTCCAAGCTTTTTTATAACTGTATATAACAACAAATAGACTTTTTTCAAATAACCTCTCTTTTGGAACATTGTTCTTTTCTTATTTTATATCACAGTGTCCTGAATATTTTTGCTGAAAACATTTGTGAGACACAGTTGTGTTTCGATCACCCCTGCAGCTTTCTCATTTAGGTCATGACAAAGTATTAGTTTCTAATGGAACTGATTCTAATACACTCAGGTTTCTTTGTAACCTTAAAATATAAACCCCAACTTTTTCTTGTTTGTTTTGGATGCTTTTACCTTACAAACAATTTTATCCTTTCAAAGGAAGTGAATGTTTTGTTATTGCTTTAGTTTTTACCCACATTCTCAGCAGTTTTCTCGTAGCATAGATTCCTATATTACAGTAAGGGACACTCTTGCTTTGCATATATCTCTGTACGAAGCTGTATGCTATTCTCATAAGGGAAACTTAGCTTTTCTACCAAATATCACAGAAACAGTAATACATTGGTTTATGATGGAATTTTTTAGCTTGCCAACCTCTAAAAAAATAACTTGAGTGTTTTAAAGACAGCATGACTCACAGAGAATGGTTTTTAAAGTCCATGAAATTCTTTAAATAGCTTAAAGACCTCCTACAGTTCTTGTTTGATTTGTGAACTGTAAGATGCATTGCATTCACTTCAACCAGCTTTTTGTTGTTGTTTTAGTCAGCAGACACACAGGCCATAAAAACTAACAACATCCTTTTCTGTCTAACATACCTTAGATGAAGACATTGTTTTAAATTGTCTACTTGTAGCTTACCATCATCTAGGCTTTTTAACTCATGGTAGAATTACATATAAAACCAGCAGAAATCATAAGCAAAAAAAAAATACCTATTTAATGTATTTATGAAAAATAAAGCTTTTTCTATGAGTGAAATTACTTTAGAGGTATGTGTATTTCATTGTAGCTATTCTAATTTCTTTCTTCTATCACTTTTTTCTAATATAAGCCTTTCTGTGCAACACATTTGACTTATAAATGTCCTTTTTGTCTGATTTTCTTCTTATTTTAATCTTACTTTAAGCATTTTACCATCTCTAGTTGGTGTAAATGGGCCAAGGAAATGAAGTTATATGTACACCACCCAGGAATTGTCCCAGGTTTCTGTTCTTAATTTTGCACAGTTTTGAAATGCTAGATTTTTATGTTTTCTCCTTTTTTCATAAATAGTTTCCCTTTCTGCTGCATGGACTTCGTATGTTTTTTAATATTCTGTGCAGTATTCTAAATATATTTCATATTCTTCATACTCTGCCCTTTTAAAGTCCAATATTTTTATTCTTCTAACCTTATGAATATTCTCTTGAGTGCTTAAAATTTGATGTTGTTGCTCTACAATCACAAGAATCATATCTTCACCAACTTTTGTCTCATTGATCACATATATTTATTTTCTTGGGGATCCATCCAAAGACTCATCTGACCTTCTTGATTGCTCAGCAGATTTGAAAAGAAATAACTCCATTTTTACCTCCAGAAATAACTTTCCATAGTAATTTCATGATTTTTATTCTAGTCTATGCCAGGGTAATTGAAGTCTTCATGATTAATGATATGCCTCTTTAAGAGAATCCGTTATGCATATAAACATTTCCTGAGCTGTCTCTTTTCACACTGGTTTGCACATTTTCAACCGTTTCCTTATAACACAGTTTGTACCCTCTCTATCATGCATTTACATCTAGACCTCTCCTGTTCTGCTAAGTAAGTCTGCATGCAGAATATAACTTCTCTGTTCTTAAAGGTATATTGTCCTTTACTGCATATACTCTCCTGTTACTATGGTGTTTTCATATCTTTTTAGAGTCCTGAGCCTGGTCTCAGTTAACATACAGTAATTAAGTTATTTTTGTCTAAACACATATGGTTGCAGCTCTGCAATCTTCTGTCTTTATATAATCCCAAAGAACTCATGTAAAACAAAGACTTTCTTGATTCTCTTTTCTGAACAAATTCTTATCACTTCCACTTCATTATTTTCAACAGCCTGCACTTTACTACCTTCATTGTGACATTCTAGAACAATTTGTTCTTCTTCTATTGTAACTGTGAGTCATGAAGATGTTAGCTCAAGGATATGCACGTACAGGCTGGGACCATTGTAGCTTCAAGGAACTCATCAGCTTGAAAATCTTACAGAGCAAGGGACTGACAGATGATGGTTGACTAGAGAGGATGCATTCAGTATCTAGCAGAGAATTCAAAGAATACAGCCTATAGAGAAGGGCAAATCCAAAACCTACTGTTGTGGGAAAGGTGGATGTTAAAGCTTTTTATAGAATAATCATCTAGAATAAATATATTTATGAATCATAAAATAGAATAATTGAATGGGTTGGGTTGGAAGGAGCCTTAAAGATCATCTAGTTCCAAACTTTCTACTGTGGGCATGGACACCTTTCACTATACCAGGTTGCTCAGAGCCCCATCCAACCTGGCCTTCTACTTCCAGGATGGGAAATAGTAATTAGAAGCCTTAAAACAAAGTGTATTTTAAATAAAAGGCTTGGGGTTTACTTGTTTTTCTTGTTTTCTTCTCTAGCTGAGTGTTCCACACTACCCCTGCCCTCACCCTCCAACCCTATCTCATTCCTTTAGCCTTCTCTTGTTAAAGGTAAAAGAAATAAAAGAAAAAAAGAGTACATAATGCCTTTTATTTCATTGTTTTGTCAGCCACATTTCTTTTTACACTTCTTAGCAAAAGTCAAGAATAAAAGTGACATTTCTTACACCAAAAAATTAAATGATGTGTCATCATGCAGACATTATGGGCACAAGAAGATGACAAGGAGGATTATAGGTAGAGAAAGAGAGATCAACTTCAAGACTCATGCATAGTCTCCTGAGGATGTTATTTTTAATTGACTGAGCTTTTTGAGTAATCAGTTGCTAATAAAACCTCCGTATTTCATCACTAAGCCTAGCCTTTAATTTGCAATTAATCTCTGAGTACCTTTGCCCTTTCTTCAGTAAATGTAGATAATAGTGGTGAAAACATCATTGAAGTCCATAGGATTTTTCCCACTCTGGATAACTCTTTACAGCTACAAGCTTACTCTGCCGTTTGCTTTAAATAAATTTGCATATTCTTTCCTTGAGGGTTTCTATACTCAGCCCTTAAGTAAATAAATAAATAAAACACTGTCCTATTGCCCATGCCCTTTCAACAAAACACACTGTCTATTAAGATGAGCTATTCCTATATCGCTGAATGGCCATATTCACCAGTCCATGAATTTGTAATTTAGCATGTTTACTGCAGTCCTGGGATGTGTACCGCTTAAAATGTTCACTGGGGACTTTGTCATTTAGCTGTGTCATATTATTATACTGTGTAATGAAACATAATGACATAATGCATGTAAATAACAAAGTGTCAGTTCCCTGCCAAAATATAAAGGGAATATAAAATGTACCTTCTATCACAATGCCTGATAAAACAGCATAGTAATCTTCTACAGAAATGGAAAAGTTGGCTTGGTGAAATTCTTCCTCTTCTTTTTCAGTTAAGTACAAGTGAAAGGAGTAGGCTCTTCATTTTGTAATACTTCCCAATCTTTGCTCCCTACTAGGTTTCTAATTCATGAATTTTATTTTTATTTTTAATATGGTCCTTACATATCTCTTTCAGCTGTAAAGTACACACTCCTGTGCATGTCCATCTTTTTCCTGGCTCTTTCTCTGCAGCTGTCCTCTTTTGGTTTTCCTTTGCTGCAATCTTGACAACAAATATTTGATATTTTCTTTCTTTTCCACTTGCACTTAGCTTGCCCTTAGCACTTAGAATGAGCTAGGCTAAAGAAAAAAATCTGCCCCCAGATACATGCAAGCATACAGCCGCAATTAATTTCTGGAAGAAATTTCATTTCTCTAAATTATGAAGCTCAGGAAATTTTTCACATTCATTTATCCCACTTGTTTAGCTGTATTTCTTTCTCTCCCTCGCAGATTCTCTCATATTGCACATGGAAGCTCTCTCTAGTGTTCATAAATGAAAAGATACTAAACTTTTTTAAAGCACCATTTCATGCACACACACACACATACACACAAAGAAATTACAATTATTAAAGGAAGAATAAAGGTCTCTTACATAATAACTTGGACAAACATATTTAAAAGCCAACATAGAAAACCAAAGCACATGGTAAATATGCTGAAAGAAAGCAGAGCGAACACAAACATGCTTGCAGTGACATTAGACACATTAGAAAGAAGAGTATGCACAGTTTTTGAGATAGGGTAGCAAGTGAAATACTCTGTAACAAGCAGTTCCAGAAGAAATCTAACAAGGATGCAGAATGCTGATTAAAACTTGAAATGGGAAGAGACAGAAAAGATGGGCTAGTTTCCTATTAGCAAGATTTTTTGGGGAAAAACTAGAGAGTCCTCTTCAGTGAAAATACTTTTTTTTAAATCCATTTTTGTCTTCAGTTTCTTACTTAATGTCTCAAGTACAAGAGAATGAATGTCAGACAATGTGTTCTAATATTGGCTCAAATTTCAAAAAACATTTTCTTCCACTTTGTTTATTCCTTTTGTAGTAGCCAAGAAAATCTGCATGTCTACACTTAAGCTGAGAATCATTTTTTATGTTGTACATTCAAATACACCAGAGTTGTCATAAACTGTACATACTATTTTCCATGTCAGGGAATCCTCCTTCCACATCTCCCTAGTTTAGAAGCCTAAAATGGGACTACAAGAAAAGCAGAGCTTTGACTTCCCCTACATGAATAGATTGTGCAGTTGCTAAAAAGAAAATGTCTGAAGCCTGAAGCCCAGTCATAAAAATCTTATATTAACTTACTGGTTTTAGAAATGATGTGTGATGTAAAATCCTTCTGGTCCAGGCAGATGCTAACAATTTAAATTACACTTTCTGTTCTTTGGTGTCCCCAGTCATATATCTTTTCACAAAGGAAACTAAAACAAAAAACAATTAAACTCAGATTTTATACATGAAACATGTAAGTAATACAGGTCCAACTTTACTCAGTTGTAAAGTAATCATTATCTTTTCCTCACAGTATAATCCCAGTAGAAGAGGGAAAAAAAAGAGGGGGGAAACCCCCACCTCTGAGTAAAATCAATCGAGTAACTTCAAGAATCTTTCCACAGGCAATTGTTGATCCAAAGAGGCTGAATTCATTGGTTAAAAAAATTGTTAACAACAATCTGCTCAGCTCTCATCAGAATGACAGTACATCTTTCATGAATTGAATGAATTGTCTAATATGATGTATTTGTCATCTACTTTTAAGGACTTATCTGGTCAAACTTTTCATGCAAGCAAATTGAAAGTTGAACTTTGCCTTTGAATTTCTTGTGAACAACTGTTGCTGTAGTATCACAGTCAAACATTGCCTCAGAAGCTTTTAGTCATGAACACTTCAGCATATGGGTTGCTCTCAGGTTTAGTTGTCTGTCATGAACTCTGCTTATTCCAGTACGCAGCAGGTCACCTGCAACATGCAGGTCTCCTCTTTCCTCTCTCTTGGTAAGCAGCAGAGCCTGAAGAAGGGGAAGACTACAATTCTGTCAGAGAAGAGGTTGAATGGACAGTGAACTGCTGGGAGAGAACTGGCCAGAAGGATTCTAGGAACTGGCACTCTCGCTTCTTCCAGACTGGATAAACAAATACAGCACTGCTCATCCTTGATGGAACTAGCATTTTACAAAGGAGTAACACGAATCTCATTCTTGAAACAGCAAGCACAAGTTCCTCTCACTGCTGTCTGCCCTAAATACTCTGCTCTGGCTGAAAGACAAATGATTTCATGCACTTATTTCAGCAGCTGGCTGTTGCAGTTCAATGGACTGAAGAAATAATGACCACAAACACAACACAATACTGCTAGGCCAACCAGCAGATACTCAGTGTGTCCTTGGTAAGTTTTAAAAGTCACCAGAGGATCACAAAGGAGATATCCCTTGAGGATTCTAGGTAGAGCAGTTTCTATTGAGGACTCATATATGATATGGCATCAGCTTTATTTTCGGCTGATTCCCATCATTTTGGGGCTGTGAAGATGCAGGAGTGGGGAATCTCCACAAATAAACAGGTTTTCTTTCAGAAGGAGTCTAAATGAGGGGAAAATAGTTGGGCAACAGTAATAACAGGCTGGAGTCTAAAAGCCAACACTGTTTGGCAGGATAAAAAGTGTGGGATTCAAGGAGTGCAGCTGGAGAAATGACTCCCTGTCCCCATGGGAAACACTCTGGGGGAAAGGTAAGGTTAGGCCAGGCGGGAACAAGGCATAAAGCAACTTGCTGGGAAGTCTATACTATGGCAGACCACTGCATCTGCAGGCAGGCAGGCATGCCATTGTGACCAGGATAGAAAAGTGACAGGGAATTCCCAAATTTTAACCAAAAGAATATGCTACCATCTTCCTCAGCAAATTATTTCACTTAATTTCTTCTGTGAGGTCTATCACAGGCTCACAGAACAGTAGTCTCAATATTACGTAAGACCACCCTTCGACAAGCAGAAAGAAAAAAAATGAAGCACTTAGTCCATGCTTTTGTCTGATGCAATTTTGAGTGGTTTGGGGTTTTTTTCCTCTTACATTTGGTTACCCACAGTTGACTTAATCTGTTACGAAGCAAAGGCAATTTTAGTTGCTTCACAATTACGGTTGCAAATTACTTCTTTTTATACACCCAACATTTACTTTTTTCCATTCCCTTGAAGAGTACTTCTTCCATCAGACAAGTCCACAACTCCTGTTAGAGGAAAACTCTTGTCCATAGAAGTGGAAAAATAAATTCAAGCAATTTCAAAAGGTTCTGTAATTAAAAATAAAATACTGTTTAATAGACAGAGTTTTGATCGATCATTCCAGTCACTCTGTGAATATTAACTGAAAGTGAACATAAAAACAGGTCATGGACTTCATATGAATTGGTTCATATACAGGTACATGCATATTGACATTAAAAGCATTTACAGTATATATCCAGATTTCAACATTTATGGGTCTGCAGCAGAACAGATCTATTTACACCACAAAAAACCTAGTTCCCTTGCACAGAACACATATTTCATCAATGACTGAAATCTTTCAAGTTGTGGCAAATGAACCTTCAAAACCGTGTTGTTACAAAGGATGTCTTAAAATATTGTACTGACAAACGTAATCTAAAGTAAAGTCTGATAACCTGCCACTTCACTTCAAACTGTCCTCATAATGAGCTTTGAAATATAATCAATAGTGTTGACTTTGAGGTGATTTTAATAGGTGTTAGGACCAGTTAAATAAAAGTTGGAGGGAAAAAAATTGTTTGTCATTTTTCGGTTTGTTTTATTATTAAACTGTTCATATTTTACAGCTTGGATTTAATAAAGAATTCCTTACACAGACCATTATTTGCTAGCTGAAAGTGGTAGGCCAGAAAAAAATACTAGTTAATAAAAAATGTTCTACTCTTCAATAGCACAAAACCTGGTATTAAAGCTCCTCTCTATCTGATATTTGCAATTAAGGTCTGAATAAGCGTTTTCAGTCCTCCAAGAAATATAGGCTGAAATTAGGTTCAAGGCAAAGAACGACTAAAAGCATAGTTTTGCTTTGTCTAAGCCAGGTCTAGCTGTTTAAATGCCTGCACTCTATTTTTCACTTGGGGATAGACTGTCACAGCCCTTTTTAATCTTTCCTGCTGAGTATAGCAGCCTGTACGAAATCTGAAGGAAGAAATTGCACTGCAGGGAGGAAGAGCTTCCCAATGAACTGGAAAGTCCACCCTCACGCTCAAGGCTAAAATGCCAGCTACCGACCTGCTGCTCTGAAACATTTTTTCTTATAATTATCCCATCCATTTCTGATTTAAAAAATCCAGGATGTAATGCATTAAACACATCAAAAAATGCTGCAACCATAGCTCTAGGAACAACATGAAAAGCAGCTTCCAAGAGCCTGAGTTAGAAACCTGGATAATGGGATGTTATCATTTCTTCTTAATCCACCTCGGGGTTGCCTGGTTAGATGTGGAAAGATAATTAAAGCATACTAGCATGGAGGGCAAGAAGGCAGGAAAGACAGGTGAGCTACAACTGCTTCCTGTGCTGGTGCTGGGACACTGTCACAGTATGCATCCCTTGTAGGGCAAATTATAAATTAATAACTCCTTCAGTGATCCAGTAAAACTATTTGATATTTCCTTCTTTCACTGTCTCTCCAAGCAAACATAGAGTGGCTGATAAAAGTAAAATTCTTTGCTTTGCTCTAGTTTCTAATCATTCAGGAAGAGACCTCAGACTGACAGAAACATTAGTTTGTAGATGATTTCTTTTTCTGTGGTTCCAGAAAAAAAACCACAACCTACAATTCCAATCACCCTAAACACCACTCCTGTAAAGAAATCACAGTAAAGGAAACTGAATTACCAAAAGGCTCTGTCTAAAGAAGTCCTTCACTGGCAGTGAATGCTTTACATCCACTTTTTTATAAAAAAAAAATATAGTTGCTTTGGAAACACAATGTTGAAAACACTTCTGTTCCTTGTCATCTATTTTGGCTTGTTTGGAACTTGTTTTGTTTTTAATTCAGTAGGTCCTGACTACATATCCCCACCTGTAGTTCTAATCAGTGGTTACAAATATTGCAATTAGCTGCTGTGGAAATTATTATGTTGTCACAAACAGAGAATTAGAACTTTCCTCTAATACAAGGAAAAATCATCAAGAGCAGATGAATGCCTGAAGATCTGGGTCTCATGCTAAGATTCTTAATAACAAAATAGAAAACCAACAGTAACAAAGAGGGAAACCAGAAAAGTACTACTACTTGCCTTTAATGCAATTTTCCCCCAAAGGTTATTAAAATCCATTGATTGTGAAATGTCTGTTTTCAGGCAAAGATTTAAACTGATTAAAATGCACAGTGTATTGGGGATTAAACCTTTATCCCATGATAAAGTTCCTCTCAATGGAAACATAAATGACTGGATTCTGAAATTCTAAGAAAAGGATTTACTTTAAAAAGGAAAACTGTTTAATTTTATCTACACCAATGCAAGAAATAAGGGACTGGTCCTGCTCTAACTTGCAGCTCTTGTTTAGAAACAATGTAAAAACTACAGTTCCCTAAAAACAACGGTTTCTGCATTTTTCTAGATTCAATAGATTCAAACCCTGCTTTTGCAGGGCTGACAGACCTTGCTGACAGGTAGCAAAGGGCTACCTCCTGTCACGCTCTCAGGAAGCAGCTATGTCCTGTCTCTGGCATCATGTCCCTGCACTACGAATTCTGAAAAGAATAATCAATTTTCCTGTCAAAGCTAAATTTGAGTGACTCCTAAAATGTATTCTGATATTATTTACAGTCAGAAATCATTCTTATTATATGAAATATATTTTCTGAAAGTATGCATTTTCAAGACAATCTGTTCTTTTACTTAGGTCAATTAAATTCTATTAAAACAGTAGCAGAATTACAAGAAATTCACTTCTTGTTGTTTAATGCATGCCATACAGGCAAAGGTGATGTTATCTCTTGCAGACACTTAACAGCAAAATGTCTGGTTCAATAAAGTATTCCACATTCTGAGATTTGAAGATGATATTGTGTGAGGCACACTTTGATAATGATTTTCATTATTTTCTTTAAGGTCCCACATTTGGTGTTAATTCTGGACCTCAGTGTGCACATATTTGTCACAGATCAGATAGGGCATTTTTATCAGATTAAATGGACAATAGGTATTGATCTATTAAACTCGTGTCAAATGTATAAAAGACCCCTGCTTCTTTGCTGAGTATGTTCACACTTTTTTTTTTAAGTAGGGACAATAAATTGCATATAGTCACTTTCATATTATACTGATTATCTTTAAATTACAGGGCTTACGATACATTTAAACTAAACTCAGATTTTGTCTTGGAAAGGCCAAAGTCTCCCTATGTATTTGAGCATAGTGGTGCTTAATGTTTCATAATGAACAGGTAACAGTTTTGACTATATTGTATTAGTGTAAACCCATATGCATTTTGGAGAGATTCTCAGCTACATTTTTTTATCACTTGATTGAGCTTCAGCCCTCTTCTATTAGGTCTTTAATATAACTTAGTGTCTGTTATCTCATGCCTTTGAGTTTCTGGATGGGCATGCTTTTAACATAAGAACATAATAATTTTTCTTGATACTATTCAAATTTTGTCTTCTAGTATGTTATTTGCACATGTATCTAGTTTACACATACAGTTAATAGAAATAGATACATACAATACGCACAAAGATTAATTTGTTAATTCATGCCTGTCTTTTTCTCCTGCCAGTCCTGGTTGGATGAGTATAGCAGCACTTTTTTTACTGCCTGCTAATGTTCAGTTTAAAATGAATGAACACCTCGCCGCAACCTTTTTATCTTCTGCAGAGATATTGCTCATTCTGTATATGAAAAGTTATCTTACCTCATTCCACTGGGTCTTTGGGTACATTGCACATACTCTGTCATTGCTTGGATATTCCTTTCATCATATCTTAGCACCTTCTCCCACTGTTCTAGATTGCAAAACTGGCTTTTCAGCCTCAGTTCCATACTCAAGGCATTTTCCCATTACTGTTTAAAAAAAAAAAAAAAGAGAAGCCTTCAGCCTTCTCGTCCGTTTAATGTTTCCATAGAATGCAGGAATCTTCAAATATTTCTAGCTGTTTTACAGTCAGTATATTCTACATGAGTTAAGTGGAAGCTATTAAACACATCAAGAGCTTCAGAGCTAGCTATTGTTAGAATGAAGACTATCTTCTGAATCTCTACCTTTTTCTGACATCCATTGCTAGAAAAGGCAGAGTGAAGTGTTGTTCAAAACTCTTTTTTTTCCAGGGAGTTTTAACTCTCATGTAGCTTTTAACTGCCTGTTTTTCCACTGCAGGTCCTTTCTTTGTTGCTCCTTTTCCTCTGTTAACGTGCAATTTCTACTGATCATTCAATATTTCAGTGCTGTTTTGCACCATAGGTGCTTCTTACTTCCTGTGTTCAAAGCAGCTGGTAAGCCTGGATGATCCAGGTAGAGCCTAAAGTGTGACTTCTTTCCACTTGCATGTCAAAACTGTAAGAAGAGTCCTCTTTGGTCTGACCAGGTCCTTTAAACCCTGTGTCTATCTCTCAGAGAGAACAAAAGGAAGTTTCTGACAAGAGCATAAGAACAGAGTTACCATACACTTTTCCCTGAAGTATCCCCTTTGCCTCCAAACTTTTTTGCGGCCCGAGTAATTCCTGGGCCAGGCATGGCTTCAACATATTTAGAAATTTCTGAAGGATTTGTTTTCCATGACTTTCACCAGCTTTCTCTGGGCTCTGTGTAAGCTTAAAAAATTGCAACATATTTTGGCCAGGAGCACCACAGCTAAACTACACATTGCAGACCGCTCAACTCACATATATGCTGGCTACTTTTGACCCCTTCCTCCCCTTATGTCCTGTAAGGGAAGATGCAGGAAACAACCACTCCCAATCCCTACATACCTGAATCTGCTTATACCATACCTGCTCATTTATTTTTCAAAAAAGAAGACTTCTCATTTACTTAACTGTTTTTGACATGAATGTTGGTGTTTGATAATCCTTGTTGCCTTTTCTCGTACTGTTTTCAACTATATGCTTTCTGAGATGGAGAGAACCAGAAATTAACAATTACTGCTGCATGACCAGTGGCTGTCCCAGTGTCACTCCTTGAATTTCTGCCATTTCCATTCAGGCTCAATGATTGTCCCAAGGCACCCAATTGTGACTCTATCAAAACCGGACAGCTCATTTAGTCTCAGTCCCAAACAACAAAATACTGTTTACCTGGTGTCAGGTTTATATTAGCAGTACAGTTCTGCTGACTAAAACCTATATAAGAAACTTCAGGAAGAAGATAATCAAAGCAAAATGATTTTAAATTTGGGGTGTTAAAAACATTGTGTTCCACCTTACAAATAAAGTATTCTTCAGTTTTGTGAGCTCTGACATGCAGAATTGTAGTAAGCAGAGAAGCCTGAACAGAAAAAGGAGAAGCCTTGAGAAACGTCACCAGCAGCATCAGAAGAGGAGACATT
Source organism: Pipra filicauda (assembly GCF_003945595.2). Lineage (NCBI taxonomy): Eukaryota > Metazoa > Chordata > Aves > Passeriformes > Pipridae > Pipra > Pipra filicauda. The sequence goes on along the minus strand of NW_024104676.1, from coordinate 1,569,919 downwards.
ACAACCTGCTTCAGTAACTATGTACCTGTTCTGAGTTCAGGTTTGAATAGGACTCCCCATACTGTACTAATCTGCTGAGGTCACTCAAAAATACAGTGCCCTTGCAGTGCCAGGGCCAATCTTCTGCCTCTACAAGGTCTGACTGCTTTTCGTTTTGTGGGGACCCTTTTCTGATAAGGGAGACTGATGGCATTGGACTCCATGGTGGACTCAATAATGTCTCTGCTGTATTATTTATAATAATAAATATTTGTATGCTATATTAATCTCCTTTTAGAAAGCCATGTACAAAAAGATTCCTGTTTGAATAAAACTGTTATACTATCATCCATTCAAAGATAAATAGTCAATATTTATTGCAATGTTCAGCAGCAGCACTAAGCTATTGCTAGAGCTATAAAATTACATGGGAAGCCGTCTGAAGGTATTGTCAATCAGAGGTTTGTGGAACAAAAAATTACTGTAATTATTGGCTGTTTTGTTTAAAATATCAATTTTCTTCAGCAAGTTGGCATGGTCTCCTTTTATTGATGATTATTTGATATTAAAATGAAGTTAATTTACTTAATTTTCATTTTGCATTTTTCTAAAACAAAAGACAACAAGTAAACTGAACAACCCTACCATTTCACTACTTACAGATAAATCATAAATTAGTGTGCTGGTTTTGGCTGGGGTAGGGTTAATTTTCTTCGTACTGGCTAGTATGGGGCTATGTTTTGGATTTGTGCTGAACATAGGGTTGATAATATAGAGGTGGTTTTGTTACTGTTGAGCAGAGCTCACACAGACCAAGGACTTTTCTGATTTTTTTTACTGCCAGGCTGGTAAGGAAGTTGGGGTGCATGGCAGGCTGGGAGGAGATGTAGCAGGGACAGATGACCCAAACTGACCAAAGGGATATTCCAGACCATATGACATCCCACTCAGTATATAAAGTGGGGGAAAGAAGGACATTTGGAGTGAGGGTGTTTGTCTTTCCAAGTAACCATTACATGTGGTGAAGCCCTGCCCTCCTGGTGATGGCTGAACACCTGCCTGCCCATAGGAAGGAGTGAATTAGTTCCTTGTTTTGCTTTGCTTTCATGTATAGCTTTTGCTTTCCCCATTAAACTGTCTTTGTCTCAACCCACAAGTTCTCTAGCTTTTACCCTTCTGATTCTCTCCTCAGTCCTGTTGGTGTGGGAGTGAGCGAGTGGCTATGTGGGGCTTGGTTGGTAGCTGGGGTCTAACAATTACTCTCATGCTTGTAGAGTTATAACACTTCAAGAATGCATCAGGAAGCTATGCTTTTGTAAATGCCTTGAACTTCTTTTAGGCTCTGTTGATATATCATCTCCCTCATCTGCAGATTGCCCTAGGATTCCCTTTGACAAAGTCTATTAATTGTGATATATCCTCTGAAATTATATTTGCTCTCTCTTAGCTCTTTTCTGCTATGGCCTGACCTTGCATATCTGAAACAGCCCCTTGAAGTGCATTCTTATAGCACCTTTCACAGAGATTCCAAAATACTTTATAAATATTAAATCATAAGCTAATTCCATACACTTGAAGAAACTAAAGAGTATTTATGAGCAATCTTATCTCTCAAACCCTGCTGCATAAATCAGAAAACCAAATATGATGTAGCAGACAAAACAAGAGAAGAGCTTCAAGCAGGAACTAAAGTATTCTGCCTCTGAATACAGCTGCAGGAAGAACGTAATTCAACAGTACATTAAAACTGGTAGGTTCCCTGATGTGGGATCTTATGACACCTTGGGTGATTAAGCAACTTGACTTGGAGCCTTTATTCCAGAAGTCAGTGCTCATTAGTGATATATCAGGTGACAGGCTTAGTGTTGAACAAAGACTGTGGTAAATGCACAGCAGCCAGCACGGTCACTAGCAGTGTCTTGTGTTTCCTTGGAAAAGGCAGTGCTTGCCAGTCAAGCACTCAACCTGCCTACCAGAGCATGTAAAATCTAGAGAGATCAGAGCATGAGATGGTATTGCTGGAGGCTATAAAGAGCAGGCTGTATTTTTGTCTTGTCTTTGAAAGGTTTCTCAAAACGTGAGTATGTCGCAAATGTCCTGCAGTTTGTGGCTACTGAATACAAAACTGAAAATACAGCTGGGATTGCAGCTTTCTATCATCAAACTATTGATTACTTTTAATTTAAAAAAAAAAAAAAAAAACCACACACAACATTTGGTCCTTTTATCATTGCCATTTTGGTATCATTTTGGAAATTCCTCATAAGTTTGAATTTGAATTAAAGGAGAAAAAAACATTCTATTTAGAAGGGTATTAACGGCCCACTGTCAGAGCCGCTATCAAACATTAAGCAGTTTAGGTCATGGACTCTTTCTAGAACCAGGGTCTATGCAGGATCTTTCTTTTCTGCCATTAAATAATGCCATTAATACCCTCCTTCCCTCCTCCCACAGTGGTATCAGGCTATGTGACCGAGACACACTTTCCTGCATCTGACTTTTTCTCTTTTCTTATGGATCTGTCATGTAACAGAAGAAAAACAAATTGACATATAAGGAGCTTAGCGAGTCAAACTTTCTTAAGACTAGTACAAGGAAAGTAAGACTCGCCTTTAAAAAAATGCAAATAGAACCACTGTGCTCATTTGATACATTCTACCTTCCATCTGATCACTGTCCCACAGGAGAAGGGAAACTAAAAACTGCATGAACCGGTCTCTACAGTTCACTCTTTTCTGGGCATTTTCAGACTTGCTCCACAGTATCTTTTGGTCAGTTCTTAAATAAACTTGAACAAATACTGTATTGATTTTGATACAAGGAAATCAATAGAATAAGGGAACCAAAAATCTGTTTTTTCTATCTACGACATGCTTTTGTACAATCTTACTTCATTTGGAAGAAGTAACAGATAGCTATCAAAATGGTTGTGTTATAAAAAGTCATAAATAACAGCCTGAGAATATTATGGTACATTAAGACAGCATATGAAACAGCTCTCATTTACTTGTAGATCTTCTTACCCTTCCTGCATGTGACAGTGAATAAGGTTTGACAGTTTCTCTCCTGCCATACCATGCTGAAATCATCACACAGTCGCTAACACAGTCTCTTTAGGCCAAGGAACAGTTTTCATATGTCACCACAAGCATGCAAAAATTGCAGTGATTGCCCAAAAGGTTTAATTTCTTTAGTGTTCCAACTGGCCAAGTAATTTTAACAAAATGAATTTCCTCCTAAATCTTCTTATATTTCTTAACTAACTGGAAAGTGGTGTGAAGTCCTCATTATTTGTTTTATGATATTCATTCACCTCTTTATATAAAGGAGTTCTGAGATACTTAAATAAAATAAAGTAGAGAGTAGAGTAGAGAGTAATCATATGTTGCAGGGGAATAGATGGAAAAGCAGTGGTGCTTTATCCTGGAGAAAGTGCTCAGCATGATAGAAATGAGCATTTACCATTTTGATGAAACAGTAGGGAAATTATGAGAGAAGCTTATTATTTACTTGTTTAAAAAGTGACACTGTAAATTAATGACACAGAAAATAAACAAAGAAAAAGGTCACTCAAGGTTTACTGTGTTATACCTTAACTGCGAGTTGTGGTGTTTAGGGGTTTTTTTAATTTTATTTTTTTTAAATGAAGCTTGTCCCTCAATGCTTCTATGACTGCATTCACACTTAGATTGGCCATATTTGTATAATCGTGGGTAATTTATATATAGGCCACCTGCACATTTCTCTTACTCCTGAGACTAATAGGTGAACAGCAGGGACTATGTTTCTCCAAGTAACGTGGGGAGAGGTAGGGTTGGTCGCTGAAGTTTAAATCTCTACTTGCATTACCAAACTGCTACATCTCTAGCATTTGGCGATTTTTCAGCTTTACTCGCAGTAATTTATAGCAGTTCAGTGTACAAACTCTTTCTTTCCTAGATCCTATTTAAAGTGCACTTTTGCTTCTTTTCCTCTATTCTTCTTGCCCATGGTAGCATGAAAGTATTTGAAGATGATGAAGTGAAATGTTTGATCTTTTTTGCGGTGTTTCTGCATGGACACAGTGCATTATCTTGTGTGTCACTAGATAATACCTGGGGGGGTAAAAAGGCCCTGAAAATATAAAAATAATCATATATGAAAAGATTTCATTTTGCCCCATTGCTTCTTAACAAACTTAAACAGCTGCTGACAGCTCAAGAAAACTTTGAAAAATGTTCTTTTTAGAAACTACTGTAATATATTTTCTGTATATTTCACATCTCTTATTCTTTCTTTCTGAAGACATTTGCATGAGAATGAGATCCTTCTTTCCAGTATTTTGCTGACTCTTGCTATCATTGCTGTACAGATTTGGTTCAGGCTGCTTGTACAAGACTTCAGGCAGAGTTTGAGACTTTTCAACACTTACAAAGCTTCTGGATAGTCAAAGAGGTCAGGGAGGAGGAAGTTTGTGTCTTATTCCTGCAGGTTAGTGAAGTGCAGAGCCCATTAGAGTTCCCAAAAGAAGAATTACACTTATGAACTAGACCTGGCTATCTGGACTCTGCACAGTTTGAAGAGGTAAGCTCTTCCAAAGTCCTTGTGGGGCCCACTTCTGTAAAGCGCACTCTCTACGCCTCGAGGCTAATGCAGCATAGCACTTACCCTCATAGTTAATTCCCAGCGTGCTGATTAGCTCTTGTAGATCTGGGCCAAACACACTCTGTCTTATGCAAGACTGAGCACTGCCTGTAATAATAAAACAAAGTGAACTTCCCACTGTCAAGCCTTGAAATCTTTGATATGCATGGAAAGTTCTACCTTAAGTTTATTTGTTTGTGCCTCTCTGTGCTTTCTGGTTGACAACCAAAAGAACTGAGAAACCTTAAGAAAGGCTGCTCCCTTGTGGTTTTCCTAGCTAGGCAAGAATATGGACTTCTCATAAAATCAGATATTATGCATTTTTTAGTTCAAAATTTTAATCCCAGAAATTTACTGATGGTAAATGCATTTGATAAATCAGTAGTACTCACTGTGCTCCCGGGTGTCCAAATAGTTTAGCAGTTCTCCCAGGAGTAAAACCTTGAAAAAACAATTAAGTCAGTTATCTAAGCTGCACAGCATCTGCTCAAGAAAAATGGAACCTCTGAACCTTCTTACATTTGTCATGTCCAGGGACAAATGTCATGTGATTCAGGGGAAGATTCCTAGAAAGCAGCTGTCAGGCTCTGGGCCCGCAGTCCAGGCCACAGGAAGGGGGAATTCACACAGCTGCCATATTGCTGGAAGAGCCCTCTCCCAGGGCACACCAGGGCTCCCAGCACAAGCTGGACCGTAAAGCCTTGTGTGGCTGGGCAGCCAGTCAGGCTGGGCAGCACAGGAAAAATGAGGGCAAAAGTATCCATTTTAAGGCTAGAAGGCTGGACAGAGAAGAACCTAATCGAGTTCAACAAAGGGAAGCATGGGGAGGAATAACCTAACACACCAGGACAGGTTAGGGGGTGATCTGTTGGAAAGCAGCTCCGTGCAGAAGGACCTGGAGGTCCTGGTGGACAACAAACAGTCCATGAGCCAGCAGCACGCCCTTATAGTCAGGATGGTATCCTGGGCTGCATTGTAAGAGCATTGCCAGCATGTCCCCAAAGGTGATCTGGTCCCTCTAGCCTGCCCTGGTGAGGCCACATCTGGAGTGCTGTGTCCAGTTCTGGGCTCCTCGGTACAATAAAGACATTGAGATCCAGAAGCAAGTCCAGTGGAGGGTTACAAAGATGCTCAGGGGACTGGAACATCTGTCTTATGAAGAAAGGATAATGGAGCTGGGGATGTTTAGCCTGGAGAAGAAATAACTGAGAGGGGATATTATCAATATGTACAAATATCTTAAAGGCAGGTGTCAAGAGGATAGGGCTGGGCTCTTTTCAGTTCAACTCAGTGACAGGACAAGGGGCAATGGACAGAAACTGAATCACAAAGAGGATGAACACTTTGCAGGTGACATAGGACTGGAATAGGCAGCCATGAGAGGCTGTGGAGCCTTCTCCTCTGGAGATATTCATAACCCACCTGGATGTGAACCTGTGCAACCTGCTCCAGGTGAACCAGTTTTAGCAAGGGAGTGGACTAGATGATATCCAGAGGTCCCTTCCAAAACCAAACATTCTGTGATTCTGTGCAATACTTCCAGAAATTGAGAATTGAAGCCCCCACTCTGAAAAAAAAAAAAAAAGAACAACAAAAAGAGGAAAGAAATTGAATACTCTGAAAAAACTACCATTTTTTTTATTAATATCCTAGGCCCACACAAATTAATTTAGCAAACTATGCTTTCCACATATAGTGCCAATTCAATGGAATTTATCCATGCAGATCTACAAACTAAGTTGTGTAGACTGTGTGAATGTGTGTTAAAACTAATAAGCATACCTGAATTAAATAAACAGTTGGAAACTGCAGGCTCGGGGACTTTGTAATACCATATGGAGTCTTTCAGATGTAAATTACCAGTTGAAATTCAGCCTGGGTCAGTAAAAATCCAAATTGTTGCATTCTAATAATTGTTCAGTGGCCTATATGAAATTAGTTGATTGACATGTCTACAAATTACAAACACAATTGCTGCTAATAGAGCCTCTCAGGGAGACTGGAAATTTCATGGGCATAGAGAATGAACTGTCAATTCATCCTCAAGGTGAACTCTTCATGTCAGGAAGAGGCACCTGGGGGAGCTATATAGTGCTACTTTTCATGCTTAGACTGTTCTGATTAATTATTATCATTTATTATTTGTACAGTCTTCTATTGCAGTATCACCTTTAGGCTGAAATCTTTGATCATCCACTTTACCAGGAATGATAAACACACTGTTCTAGCATCAAATTATTTGCACTTAAAAGTCCATCTATAAACTGCTCTGGAAATCTGGCCAGATCCCTTAGCATAATTTAAGGTGGGATGACTAGGAAATATGAGAAATGAGCTTAAGAACTGCCTAAACTTTACAACAAGGTCATATCAAGGGATTAATTTTCCACTGTGGCAGTCTACTACCTTTCCAGAGCTCTAGTATACATGTCAGAAAAGTGTAAGATACACTTATAACACACCTGCTAGTTTCAGAAAGTTTCAGAAATTACCTTCTAGCATGGCAAAGACTATTTTGGGGAAAAAATTTCAGATTTTTAATCTCAGTCTGGTAGGAAGGTGTCTAGAGGGTAAGTCCTATGAGGAACTCATGGAGGGTCTAAAGCGTAAGTCCTCTAAGGAATAGTTGAGGGAGCTGGGGTTGTTTAGCCTGGAGAAGAGGAGGCTCAGGCGTGAACTTATCATTGCCTACAACTACCTGAAAGGAGGTTGTAGCCAGGTGTGGGGCTGCCTCTCCTCATAGGTAAAAAGCTACAGGACAAGGGGACATGTCCAAAAGCTGCACTAGGGAAGGTTCAGGCTGGACATTAGGATGAATTTCTTCACAGAAAGGGTTGTCAAGAATCAGATTGGACTGCCCAAGCAGGTGTTGGAATTGCCATCCCTGGAGGTACTTGAGGAAAGACTGGATGTGGCACTTAGTGCTCTGCTCTAGCTGAGATGGTGGTGATCAATCAAAGATTGGACCCCATGATCTTGGAGGTCTTTTCCAACATAATTGATTTTGTGGTTCTGAGAAAAATGAGGAGAGAGGTTTTCAGTGTATATGATCACACGTGTATATGTTTAAAAAGCTTTTGTATATCAACAGACAGATTAAAAACCCCTATGCTTAGTTTGGATTGCATCAAGAATTTCATCAACATAATAAATGCTGTTGAGTTTTAATACAGATTAAAAACGTTGCATCTTTTTTTTTTTTAATTCTGTGTTCCCCATGTTTAAAACAAGGTTCAAACACTGCCAAAAATGACCTTTTTTCCATAGAAATTTTACAAATTCTTGTAGAGAAAAAAGGAAGCATCCTGTATTGTCATCGCATTTATGTTACTATTTCCATTACAAATGTGACAAAATATTCACAAAGATAATTTCATACAATGGGTGATGCAGGGCCAGGATCATCTGTCACGGGACAGGTATTACCTCTGTTATTGCACGACACAGTGTGCTGATTGCTTTGTCCCACAGCTCTAGCTCCCTTAGCTCTTTTGTCAGATCCATCCCAGGGAACATAGTAGTTACTGGTATGAAACAAAGCAAGAAAAGAGAAAGAGAGATTGATGTATAATTTTTCCTCAGTACTATCACCTTGGTGAGATGCTATTGAAACACAAATTAACTTCAGCCCTGGCAGAACACTGAGAATTTCTGCAACATTATACCTACCTGCATCTTAAAAATACCTTACACATCTGAAAGAGATGAAAATGCTTAGATAAGTGGAAGATGAATGCCCACTCTGGAACTGGCAGCATATGAAATCTGCCCAAGAACTGATGGCATTAACTAAAAGGGAGTAAGGACTCAAGTTTTGCCTCTCAGTGGAAAGACATTGCTTAAACAACAGTGAAATATTGCTAGTCAAAGGAGCATGATGCCTGCCAAAGCACTCATGTCACGCTCTGCTTCACGCTAAAACATAAAGCCCAACCCATTTCCTTTCTGTCTATACCAGGCAGCATTATTAAATCACCTAAAACTTGCAACTCCTTCAAATGCATGTGGCTTCTTTATTGAACACTGCCTTATTTATCACATAATGATTTGCACCAAATATTCCTTCTTATTTTGGTCATGTATTTTTTGACCAGTAAGTTTTCATTCTTTCATATAGATTGGAAAAGAGCATGGCTTTTCTCTGCTGTTAGTTTATTGTCTCAATTTCTGCTGGCCTTGCTGTCTTTTCTTTTCTGGCAAATTAACTAGTCTTCTACATAGAATTATATAAATTAGAATTTCATTTGTCAAGGCTCCCTAAGGGCCAATAGATTATATTTATCTGGAATACAATCACAGTTTAGCTTAAAAAATTAAAAAAAACCACTCCATATACTATGCCAAAATTATCCTATCATTTATGTTTCTGTAACGGAATTACTAGAAAGAAAATTATAGTTAGTGACAAAGAGAGATGTTGCTCTGGAGGTATCCTAATCATCTCGAATTCTGCTAAAGTAGCACAAAATAAAATATAAATGTTGGTTTTCAGACCAAAAAATTACATCTTACATTTATCAAAAACAAAGTCAGAAAATATTATATACTTTGGTTGAAATATGGTAGACTGGGAACAGAGATCCACTGAGGCTGGGACCATCAATAAAAGTTAAATATGGCTCATTCTTATCATTTCTATAAAAGAATATTTAGGGGAAAAGGAAATCTTTTTCCCCTTTTAAAAAGATGCATTTTTCAATACATACAATCTGTCTTATGGCATATAAGTACTCTTTATCACATTATTCAAAATACCTCTTGCATGTCTTGTAATAGAAATCTTTTCATGAAAGGTATCTATCTAAAGGTACAGATTTGGTTGGCACATATATGTCCCCATACAGAAAGATGCATAAGTGTGTGCTGTCAAGGATCTCTTTACCTTGCTTAGAGTTAGATACACAGCTATGATGGTCAACCAAGTCTTGAATTTAGCCCAAGTCTTGCTTTTCTGTGTAGTACTTTTAACATGTTCTCACTCTATATCAGATATTCCCCCAAGAAGTAATGTTTTCGGGAAAAATAGGCAACAAAAGTATACTAAGATCCAACTCAGTACATCCACTTCATTTTTCCCTTAACGTCTTGAAAATATTTCTGAATACAAGCTTTGTAGAAGAAGGCCTGTCATTTTCTATATAGATTCCTGTGTTCTGACTTTGAATGCACTGAAGTGTACTTAAAGAGCAGGTAGGTATAAAGGGCACTTTTCTTTAGCTGTACTGAAAAACATTTTTGCCTTCAATAAAATAATGTCAATAATGAAAGTCTTCACAATGATAATAAATAAATAAATAAATAAACCCCATTAACTTATTTTCCCTTTCATTTGCTTTTCTTTTAGATGCCTTCTACCAAAGGCAGTTCTTATTAGGTTTCCCTCTGACATGAGAAAAATATAACATAAAACTGGAAATTTCAGGTTTGATTTTATTATACTCTTATAGTTTAGGGCTTCTACCATATAAGAAGCTGCAATTTTCTATTTACTCAATAAAAGAAATGTATTTGCTTTAAGATGTGTTCTCATATTTTACATTTGCTGGCTCATAAGCCACCTCAAATTCTTGAAGTTGAAAACATAAATTGAAGTACTGAACAAGGTCATTCCTCTGGCAGTCTTACCAAATCCAAATCATGTGAAGAAATTATTATATCAAGAGGTGGAACACATTTTTTTAAAAAGGAAATATTTTTCATTCTTTTTTTAGTAATCTTTCATTTGTTTAGTTTCACTGCAGTAAGGAAAACACTGCTTTGGAGGGGAAAAAGACTTCAGAAAAAATGAGTCTGAAGTTAGCCAAAAGAAATCGAAGCTTATATAGTTTTTTTGGATTTTAGGCTCTATTCTTTGCTCTGCTGCTATTCCATAATGGTACATTTTGGGGGTAGACCTAGTAAAATTGTGTGTCCAGGTTTTTTACTGTCCAAACTATTCTATATCTATTTGCAGAAATGTTCAGATCAGATACTCTTCTCCATACAAGTGCTAACAGACCAGCCCTAATCTGATGTCAGGAAAGATGTGCAAGCTTTCTTTTACAAGGAGCCATGGTATGAGACATTCATAGGGATGCTTTCAGCTGTAGCAGGAACCATTTCAGTCAAATCTGTTTCAAAAGATGTTTCAAAAGCATGTAAGCTCTTCCATCTATAGATTCCTCTACCAAAACAGCTTGGAAGAAAAACCTCATTAGAACGATCTGGTGGCAAAAGCATTCGCTTCAGGAACCTGTGTTGAAACCAGTTCTCTGCTTGGCCTTTAGGACCATGAATAGACCAGAAAAACCTTTATCCTCTTAGGGTTGTGGGTGCTTAACATCCACTTAAATAGTTTGGTGGGGGTTAAGTGTTTTATACACTTTTGTGGAGCTATGTCTTTTTCACATCTCAAGGTGTGTCTTTATCTTAAGTTAGAATTAAGACCACTCCAATTAAATTCAGGAGCCAAAGCATAAAAGAAATCTGGACCCTCCACAGCAGATAACCATATGATGGGTAACAGAATAAATTTCTGGTTCTGTAACTCAAAGTACCTGCACTGGGACCAACCAAATAGCTCCATATAGTGTTTCTTCTGAGGATACAATTAAATCAGTGCTAACTTTTCTTGCAACATGGTCCATATATATTCTGTGTATGTTCTTTCCCATCCATAATATAGATCCAGATTCTTTATCTGTTTCACAAGGACATTGTGGGGATGAGATCTACTGACAAAAGTGAAACACTTGATGGCTATGATTTTAAGATTGAACCAGTAACCTTCATCAATTTAAAAATTATTATAAAATAAAAGGATTGGACCAGGAGGTTGTGAAGCTGAACTGTGAGAACAGTGATTGGGAAAAGAGCTCCAGGATAAGCTTTCCAGAAAAAAAAAAGTAAATCTTCAGATAAAATACTGGTAGCAAATGATAATTTTGTTAGACATTCATTTGGCAGGCTGTTTCTATTCTACAAATTCAAGAAGGAGCATGCAAAAAAATTAAGTGTACCTTAAACCCACATGGCAGAAGGAAAAATCCAGTGCAATAGTCATCCATATGTCTCCACAGGGTTTTTTTCTTAAATTAATTTGTTTGGTCATAAAATTCAAAAGCTAAAATTTGATTAGCACTACTTCCAAAAGTATTCATCACTTTTGTAACTAAGTCTTTTTCCTGTCTGTTTGTTTGCTTGGTTGGTTTTGGTTTGTTGTTGGGATTTTTTTTTAGTGAATGTAGAAAGGCATTGGTTCTAAAGACAGATATTCTGAATTAATTCAGTAGTGCCAGACACTGTGCAATTGATAGTGTTTAAGGAAGCATACTGCCAGGCTGAACTCGGGTCTTTACATAGTGCATGGAACAAAGATAATGTAATAATATGCAGAGACTTTCATCCAAGGATCACAAAGCATTAATAGAAGTGTGTAAGTTGGTAATAAGATTTCTGGTTTACAACAGAGGAAACTGTGCCTAGATATTTGACCTTTTTTTATTCACACAGAGTATGAGTTTCCTGTAGCAGTTGCAAGAGTCACTTACCTACTGCTCTGAAGTAGACCAGAGCATTGCCTGGAGCTAGAAAAACTATCCTAATGAAAAATAACAGGTTTCTGACTTTGAGAAAGGAGCCTGAAAGTCTTTAGCCTCTGGGCCAGAGCCTATACAAAGATACCCCAGGCTTAAACTGGGTTTTATGTCAGATGTATGGCAAGTGGTTTGGGAGCCACCAACTGGCAAAACTGTCGCAAACCAAGGAAGATCCCTGACACCCAGACCAGACCCCACTCTCAGTGTGGTGAGTCCCAGAGTGCCAGATAACTCCTACCTTATGGCAGTAGATTTGTACTTTCATGTCTCTACAGTAGAATGTAGGGTTCTCTGGGAATCCTGCCTCTAATGTCTTGAAGGAACACTGAATCTAAATTTCAAAAACATCTTAAGTTCAAGTAATAGGTATTCTCCAACAGTTTTTTTTTCCAGTGTAAATTTTCAAGTAGTTTTATACCTTTGTGCTCCCCTTGACAAATGCTGATGAAAATAACTTGGCACACGCATGGATGTGCAGGAAGGATAACGAAAAGCCTCAACGGAAACCTGAAAGATAGACATCCTGGTTATGCCCGTTGACTTCTCCCAGAGATTTTCTGATTCTTTCAGTCTTTATCAAAGAATCTGCCAAGTGCTTTAAAAAGTGTTTGATTAACAAGGGTTCTTAGTGTTGAGACAATTAAACACTGCTCTATCTGTTAAAATGGATGGAAAAGTTAGATAATTCTACCCCAACAGAGGACTATAAAAATTACCCTGTGAAGAGACAAGATTATTTCAGGAAAGGGTAGTCTGAAGTTTATGGAAGATACACAAAAGAGAGGCTTATGCGATAAGTTTTGTTCTGCATTAAACACATTTTCCAAGGGGGAATATGATTGTGGAAAAAAACACTTTGACTTTCTGAACGCAATTTATACCTTACAAAGTCTGTGAACCATTTAAACCAAGTTAAGCTTCAAAATTCCTGGGATTAAGCTAAATGCTTTATAAATCCTATATATAATTATGCGAAACTCCTGACATATCTGTATTCTTAATATATTCTGTATGCTGTTAAGATCCCAGGCTGGGATTTTCCAGGCAGTCTAAAGGAATTATGCTCCACACTGTTTTGAAAATCCTAGCATCAGGTGATTGTACTAAAATTGCCTATTTATACTACTGATAAACAAGTAATATTTTGAAATAGTTCAGTTCTGTTGCAATATGAATTATTTATACAGTCAGTCTTGTGGCAAACTAAAGAAAATTAAGAAACCCACCAACAGTGTTCATGAGAAGTGGTCTCACCATAATGAAGAGTGCCTAGGATCTTTGAAAGACGACGCAGGTTTAAGTGACTTGTATTTCCACCTCTGCCATCCAGAATGCAAAGAACCATCAAGTCCCCTTCGAACTGGACAAAAGAGAAAAATAGATTCTCCCTGCAACCCCTGTGATAAGAGAAAGGAAAAAAGATTGGGATTTAAATATTCTTTCATGGTTTCCTTACAATACAGGAAATCCTTGCTCGTATACACATTCAACTTTGTTTTCTGGTTTCATTGCATTATATGTCCAGACAAGAAAACAGCACTAGTATTTCTACCCTGAAAAAGCTGTGCTTTGGACTTGTTCCTGTCTATCAGGACCTTGTCTCCACATGCTTAAACAGAATTGATACTGGCAGTTCACATGTGCTCATTTTTAACAGAGTTATCCTGTCTGCTTTACTTTCCTCACTCTCCTGAAAGAGAACCAAAATAATTCTCTATTTAACAATGATTATTTCTTTTGTAAAAGGAAGATGATATGTTACCTGGTCTACCTATTTGCAGCTCATGACAATTCATGGACATTATCTCAGGTTTAGTGCATATCATAACACAGATTGAAAAATTTCTATTGTGGACATGGGGAATAAACTCCTCAAGAGTTGCTTCAGTGTTGTAGGTATGTATGCTCTCTCACAGCAATGCTGTCACAAAATTGATCTGCCAAACACAGAAACAAAAATCTCTTGTGGGCTTAATATCAGTAAACTACATTCCTTTATTTAACCAGCTTGCAATAACACGTTCACTCAGATGTCATTTCCTAACTTATCAAAGATTGTTTGGACCAGAGATCACCTTTCAGGCCCCAAAACTCCCACTGTAAGGAGTTTGTTTTCTTGCTGTTCCCTCAACACACAGAGTTTCAAAGCAAAGCCAGAACATCAACAGCTGGCAGCAGTTTCCTGCCTCCTCCCTCTGGAAGCGATGAACAAGCAACTACATCATTTATGAATGATGTACAGCACTACGTGATATATGAAATGATACATTAAATCCCCTTTCTGTAACTTACATGCTACAAAATGTGTCAGTCTATAAACTATCTTTTTTCCCCCTCTTTGAGAAAACTAACTCGTAAATATAGAAATCCCTTTGCAGTACAGATTATGTTGTTTTAAATATGCTTGTTTATCAAAATAAACCCTGGGGTAAGGAGTAGCTTCTACATTTCTGATATTTTTTTTTGGTGTGACATAGCTTCATAACTTAAAAAATAAATACCCAACACATGCTGATAACAGTCAGATTTCTGTCACACACATGGTCATCCTTACAGCGCCTTTCTTATTCATATGTATAACTATTCATATAGTCATAACACATTAAAGACACGTTTCAATTAGAAATAAGGAATGCCATGCTAGCAACCACCTTTCCTTACAGGAAGTAGGGTTTGGTAAGAAAAGCCTTAGCCAAAGGGAAAATTCTCTACATTTCTCAAAAGCCAAAGTGCAGTTCACAGCAGTGCACTTTGTAGGCCATGGCAGGAACATCAAATGCTCATACATTGGCTACATGACCAATTTGCCACATTTTAGGTCTGTAAAAGACATCACCTACTCAAATATTTACAACTTTTTGAAATGTTACAAACTACATAGATTTAGATAAAAAGTGGTCAGTTCAGATATGAGGAGATTGATTTAAGACTGAAATGGTTAATGATTTATGCATTCTAGGAGACCCTTGCAGGATTCTGACTTTTGCATTATATCTTGGATGGACATTTGGGCCTGTACCTCCCTCCAGTGAAGAGCCAAGTTTGCAGGCTTTTGACTGTTGCATTGTACCTCTGATGGCCCATCGAAGTCCATCCCCCCCCGTCAATCTAAAAAGGCACAGAACCAGACCAGACCCAGAAAAAAACTCTGCACAGGGCCCAGGGAGAGTTTTGGAGGCTCAAGGCATGGCCCGTGAACACTAACCATGGATATAATAACTCATAACTTCTTGGCGTGTGGGGGCTTCCCTCCTTCACCCCCAGCAGATCAAGGCCACCACTTCAACTGACAGACATGGAAGCTGCAACTACCAAGTTTCATCACTGGACCCCGTGGGCGGTGACTGTAGACATCTGTTCACTCTCAGCTTTTCTTTCCTTTACTCTCCCTTAGCCTTATCCTGTCTTTCCTTTCTCTCCCTTATGCATTTTCCCCCCAGGGGTTATCCCTATGATAGATAATGTAGATGACAACACCCAAAATGCTAACATACCTGTTAAAACAAAATTGTTAAAATAAACCCTACCTATATATGTTTTCAGACACCGATTATTCAGTGTCGTTTCACTCTAATCCACCCCAAGGGAATTATTGATAAGAACCTGGGTTACTCCCCTCCTCTTTTTCTGGGGCGGGTCGTAACAAGAAGAAATAATGAGTTGGCTCTTCTGGTACACAGCACATACGAAGTGGCTAATGGAGGATTGTATGAAGATGTACCACTATGTTCCTAACTCAATTGAGCAACAAAGGGTGCTCCTGTATGGGACACTATAACCTAGCACATGTGCTGAAATAGCTACAGCCTGGTTGTCCAAATAATATAGCCTTCTTTTTAGGGTATTATGTGTCTGAGCAGCAAAATGCTTTGTCTGGAGTCAAAGGTGCGTCAAAACTATGGTCCTAGTACCATGGACTCAACAGAGTCATGTGTAATCAATAGCAATAGAGTAAATACAATGAGTCACAACACCACTTTTAGTGTCACAGAACAGAGATCAGCAAAGAGCACATGACAAATTAATCTTGATCATTAGATCGTGCTGTGTATCTGATAACCTACCTGTCTGTGCAGGGGTAAAAATAAGATTCTTAATAGGGGAATGTAAAATAGCTGCATACAATGAACTTTCAAAACTATTTCGATGAAGAAAGATAACAATAAATAACACTCAAACCTGAAATAAATTAAGGAATTGAATTTATTTTCCATTCTCAAAAACTTTTTCTTCCCTCATATGTGTTTTCCTAGATAGGCATTATAGTGTGCTATGCATAGGGTATAGTTTAGGAATGGCATTCCCCAATTTAGTGTTCTCGATGAAAGGTCTCAGACTGTGCACTGCTCACTCACATCCCCCCCACCTCCCCCTGAGATAGGACTGGTCGGAGAATTGGAGTCTCAAAAGGTAGAGATTACGGGTCGGGATAAGAACTGTTTACTAGAAACAGCAATGAAGTAAGAACACGAACAGCAGCAACAGTATGAATGACAGTGTACAAGGTAGGCAAACGACTCACACGCAAGTGCTCACCACACTGAACCCAGTGTCTCACGACTGCGCACACTGCCACTGGCCCAAACCATGAGACCCACTCCTCAGTCCACTATACAAGGCATGAGGTGGTATAGAATAACTCCAGGGTCCTGGCCATGCCCCTCCTGGCTGCTGCAAAAATTAGCCCTGTCCTGGCCAGAACCAGGACATAATGTCTGCTGATGGTTTACCACCACTCAGATACACTTAATTAAGTACACTTGGGTCTCTGAAAATATCAAAGGAGAGAAAATATTTAGGAAACCATGCCCATTGTGCACTAACACTCCTTGAAAAAGAGAATAAGCAAATATAAACTATGCAGAGTTCAAATTGTATTTCATCTAGTTTTACAGCATCTTTACATGTTTTTAGATGTATTCGTCTGCCCTTATGCAAAACTTGTTCTCCAATTTCATTTCTGCTTTCTTTACCTTCATTTACTTCCTGTTGTTCAACCTTATCTGCTGTCTACTGGCAGACACTAGATGTCCAGCTTTTGATAATCTTACAGTTGCTAGATTTTCGACTTTTACTTATCTCTTGTCATCTGCTCAGTTGGACGGGACTGTTCAGCTTTGTTTTCTGAAGCAGGAGGATGATTTTAGGTCTTCAATTGAAGTCTTTCTTGTCTTTAGAATCACTACACTTTCTGGCACCTAAAGAAGGGAAATTTCATTCTCACTGTAATGCAGTCATAACATTGCACATAAAAAGTGTATGAACAACATTTATCTTTGCAGACTCAGAAAATGAAGTGATGTAATGTGGAATTAGCTACTAATGTAAACAATGTTTCTTCCTGGTTTTACTTGATGCTAAGAAAGGTATTCCTGAACGAAGTAGACTATAACCCTGGAAAAAATAATTAACTCCATCAGACAGATGCTGAACAGAGAACATTGCTTTCATGTGCTCTACAGAGCAATCTAGATTAAAAAACAACTGACCCAGTTACATCAGTTACTCTCTTAATTGCCCTATTGCAAGGGAAGGCAAAAAGTCTGCACCAAACTAGACAAAGAGAACATAAACCCTAGCTTCTAATTGGTGCATGCAACCTCGTGCAAGAACCACAAGGGCCCATGGGTCTTGCTTCCTTACAACCTTATTTTACCATCAGAGTCAGTCAGGACATCTGTTGGAAACTGTTGGAAGCTACATAAAGAAAATTAAATCTTTTTACTTTTCTCTTTGTCGGGCTTCAGAAAACCTAGGAACAGAATTTTAGTAAAAGATAGAATATTGAGGCAAATTTTCTTCTCCCTTTGGATGAGATGGGAGCACTTTACCTCTTTACTTTCACTTTGCTTTCCTTCAGGGTGAGATTCCTGAGAAACAACTAAACATGTAAAATTAGTAATCATAACGAATAATGAGATTGAACTGAGCAGCAGCTGGGATAGACAATGGATTACCTTTAATGTTACAGGTATGATAAATACATAACCATATGATGTTACCAGTTTTCAGATGCAGATTTTATTGTTCTTTTTTCCACAGACTTGTGTACTTCTCTCCAGAGAAACCAAGGTACATACGTGTGACATTCACTTTTATATTCAAAATCCTGTTCTGGGCAAAAAGAAGACACAACTTATGTAGAGAGCCAAAAATGTATTGTTAGTCTAATTAAAGTCTTAACAGCCTAATCAAACACAATAAACAGTTATTACTGCAGTTGTAATTAAACTGAAAATCATAGTCTGAATTACCTAATTATTACTGGAAAAATTCCTTAATCATACTGCTACACGTTTTACACATATACATACCTTTCTTCTGGTGTTGTGTTCACCTTCCAGTGCCCCACTGGCTTACTCAAAAAAAATAAAGAAGAAAGGTACAATGATTCCATCATCTGACAGGATGACTGGGGAAACAATCCCTGTTCTCAATTTTCAGTCCACCTGACAATAATTTTTTTGTGTTATCTACCAGATGTGCTCTCTTTCACTTTCTTCCTTTGTTCTGAGTTCCACATCTTACTTGTTTTACTGTTCTCTTTGCTAATTTTAGCACTGATTTACCTGTCTCTCAGGTTTGCACCCTTTTAATAAGCAGTGACTGACCATGAAGATTAATGGGGTTTTGCAGTCTGAAGCCTTTCTGTCCTCCTATGCATATACTGTCTTGTAGTAATTTTCCTAGGGTCATAAAAGGTTCAGTCTGCATAGTTATTATTACTGTCTATTAATTAACATTATGCACCGTGCCGTGCAACAGTGAAAAACTAAGCTAAGACAAATTTAGGCAATAGTAGTCACCTGACTGGAAGACAATTGCTATGATACCTAAAACAAGTCTAAAAATAACCTCAGGTCAAAGGAAGCACAGTGTAAGATAAAACATATGCAGGTATTCTTCCCAAGAATGCCAAGGCAGTGAAAGGATTTAAAAAAGGTTTATTTCAGATGCAAGGACCACTTCCTAACGATGCTGCACATGCCAGGCCCTCAAGTGGAAAAAGGCAATGCCCCACCTTCTCCAAGGCTTTTTGAATCTTCTCTCTCTCCTTCCCCACAGTCTCTAGCCAGAGGAGGCCTTGTATGTCTGCAAACGCATTATCTCTGTACATACCAGGGAAAGAGATAGTTTGCTCACCGCTTCTCCCTACAACTTTCTCTGAAATGCAGAAGGAAGGGAAAAAAAAATCTAACCCATTTGAGAAGGCATTTTACAGTATTCCTAAGCGAATTTTTCCAAAATTGTACCCATCCCTACACACAGACAAGTCCTGAAGCACTCTACTATTAGGTCAGTACAAAACCCGTCCTCTTACAGATAATGCTTCAGTTGTATTTACTGAGCTGCAGCACCGAGCTAGTGACAAATTGTCAGATGATCTGCCTTTCCCTTAGATCCACAAGCCGGAGAACTCAAAAGCCTTTCTGCATCTGAGGTTACAGATGCAGGTTTCTGATTCAAGTTCTTGCAAAACCTGAGCCTGCATCTGGGAGCAAGGTTATCAAACTTCCATTGGCCTAGAGAAATTATTTTTCATCTCAGTCAGTACCTTTATGCTGCTCAGCCATAATGTTTCAAACTAATGGCATATAGCAAACAAAGATGGCTTTTGCTCTTTCCTAATCTTGCTTTCACTTTATGTATTTAAACATTGACATTGATGCAGAACTGCATTTCATGCTGCAGTAGCATTGTTATGAGGTTTGGTAGTGACACTAAATAGCCTGCAAAAATCAGCTTCATGGGAAGGAGATGGACAGAGCAGGTGGTATTTTCTCTGAACTAGAAGTTTCCCAAGATGAAGATTTTCTATTAAAACTCTGAAAGCTATGTTTTCCACACATGACTTTCTTGACTACTTTTGGCCTCTTGACAATGTAACATTACCCTGGGATTCATTCCTGTCTTAACAACCTTGGTGAAAGTCATTTATCTATATTTGTTACATATCTGTATGACCTACATTTATTGAGTAAAGAATTCCAAGAGATCATGCAGACAATCTGAAGGGAGAAAGACTTTTTAATCTATTAATTTGCAGCTACAGATAATGAATGAACAATTTTTCTTTTAATAGTCTTGAATCAAAGTTTTTAATCAGTTTCAAAAGCTCAAACAGTGCAGTTGCTTTCTGGGACAAAATTCTGTCTTTCAGGTTCCTCCATATGGACAAGCCTGCAGAGCTGGCTCCACAAAACAATAATCCCTTCATTCTGTATGGCAAGATGCCCTGATCTGCAGCCCTCTCTTTTATTGTTAGGTGAAGAGTGTAATCAGACTACTCCTCTGATGTTTCTTTGGTGATGCCCTCTGATCTCATTCCCCAGTCATATACCGCTAACACCTCCAGTGTTATTGTGGCCATCTGACACACTGCCCTAGTCAATAACCAAGATGTACAAAAAAGAGAAAGAGTTCTGTGCAGCCTCCTTTGTGAGAAAACATCTAATTATAAGCAACAGTAGTCACACTGCCCTCTTAAAACACTGGCCTGGGGCATGTGAGAAAAAATTATTCCATTTTCTAGCGCAGCTATGTCTCACCTTTATGGACATACACCAAAGAGGAACAGAAAACACATAGCAACAATTTTGCATTTTTATAATAAGGTTGAAACTAAACACTAGGAAACCTTGTCAGAGTCTGCTAAGCTGATTCCAATTAAAGCTTCTGGCAGAGTTCCAGCTGTTTTACTACCTCAAATAGCACTGAACATAACAAGGTTTATGAAGCATTCAAAAGTCAAATACCCTATTAACATAAACATGTAGTGAAATCAACTCTTCTACAATTTTCAGCTTGCTTTCTTTATTTCATTTACGTTGGACTAATCTAAGATGATGTCTGTTTTCTTTGTTGCATCTCCCTTTTTTTCTGCTTGCTGGAATGCAAAACAAGATTTAGTAGTTGAATGGTGCCTGATTTGCCCTGAGAACTTACTCCCTTTGGCAGTTTTATTACACTTTCTATCCCACTCTGTTTTGCTAGCAGCATTCTGAAGGTTAGTTTCCTACTCTGCTTTTAATTCCAAAATAGCAAGTGGTATATTCAGTTCTGGATTGTTTGGGAAGTTTTCTGAAAATCTGGATGCTAATGCCAACCCTTAAAGAAGAATTGCTTCATTCAATTCACCCACAACTAACAGGCATGAATAAAAAGAAAAAGTAGAGTAATACCCTCAGAATGATTTCCTGATACAGTTTTGTCATTGTTTAATAATAAGTCATTCCCATTTAAACTGAATGAAAATTAGGCATATACTTCCCTGCATCTTCAGTAGAGTGAATGTCTGCCATGTTCAAAACCATTTAGTATTTTTTGGCAGGATGCTGATTAAAGCAGTGGGCAGAGAATAATAAATATAGTGGAATTGAATAATGCTGAATTCTTCATAAATATATACATGTAAAGTAATTGTAGGCATCTGAAAGTAGGAAAATATACTAACAACATTGTATTCAACATACCAAGTAAACCCATTTATAATCATATTGACACCAGGTAACTGTTGAATAAGCAGATATAGAAATATGCAATCCAGGTAGAATCATCATAAATCTGGTATCGACCACTATCTTACATTTCATGAATATGGTTAGTTAAGATAAAGCTTTATGATGTTATTTGTTAAGTCTCACCTTTCTATTCATTTTGTAGGTCAGCGTTTTATAAGTCAACTTCACATTCTCAACATATAAATTAAATTCTGTCGGTATGTCATATTACTGTTATCCTAGATCTGCAAGATTTACAGGATGTTTAAAAAAATCTGTTTTTCTTGGGACCAGAAGCATTTTCTTCCTTCATATATGTCCTGATTCAAAGACCATGCTAGTTTACTAAGTGGCTGATTTGCACAAGCTCTGAATCAGGTCTATAATGGATTAGATGCTAACGATTTTTCTTTTGTTTTAGCTGAAATAAGCATTGTTAAACAAGGATAATCTCCTAATACATAATAAAAACCACCCTAGAACCTAGAGATTTTTATGCAGAAATAAATCCATTACTCTGAGGCCAGATAAATAATGTTTTCTTTTATTTTCCAGTTATATATTTTCAGGAATTTTCATTTTAGGAATTTCTGATCACTTGTCATGTAAGGTGTCATCATGAACTGAGTCCTTAACAAGCTGAAATCTATATAAGTCCAGAAGAACATCCAAAGATTTCAAAGTTCTGTTAGTTTGAAAAGGATATTTCTGTAATTATATGTGACCCTTCAATTTTCAAAATACAGTATTTTTTTCATATTCTTTTTCCATCACAATGGTTTTTAGGGACAGACTGGTTGCAAAGAATAACTAGAAAAAAGAATAATTTTTAATGATCACTTTGGCTTTTGAGTCAGTTCAAAAACCTGAAGACTAAGAAAAGTCTTACAAATACTTGAAAATAAGATCTAATGCTTAGTGCCTCTTAATATTCTTTAGTACTCTGACACATTAATATTAAGTTCCTTTGTATTGTATGACCTGGGAAAAAATAATTAACTGAAATTGTTATTTTTATTGAACAATAGATTTCAGGTTTTAGCTTGGAAAGAACTTTCTAAGTTGCACCACTCAAAATTCATTATGATTCTCTTTGATACAGATAAGTGGGTTTTAAGAATCCTAATCTTTCAATTTTCACATTATTTAATCTATTTTTAAGGTTTACTATTACTCTAAAATGTGTTGGTGTAAAGCGGGCATTATTATAAGAGAAAATTTGTAATTCAAAGTAAATATTATAATAGACTGTTGCAACAATCAAAAAGCAATGAGACCCTGACTTTTCTTTAACTATTGGCGTCATTTGTACTGAGATTATAGTTCACTGTGCCAGAGTTTCCCTGCTGCCTGCTCTTTCTTTCTTTTTCCTTCATGGCAGCCTTCAAGGTACTTTCTTTTCTAAGGTGATATTTAATGCAAAGCACCTATTTAGTTTGCATTCAGAATATAACAAAGGAAAGTTAGTCAAATCCTACTGGGAAGGAAGCTCTACAGTATAACTCCTGTGTCGTTCTATATAGGTTACTGCAAATCTACCCACTTTTCCTCTTTGAGACTACCATACAGTGTTTCACACAAAGAGCTTAATCACTAAAATGTATCTTGCTATTTAAGGACCCTGACTGTAGAAAGTCTACATCAGTTAGGAGTGGTAATATTTTAGCTAGAGTACTAACTAAATAGCAAAACAAACACAAATACATTGTTGCTTAAAATTTAGATTAAATTATCTTGTCCTTAAAATGTTCCCCAACAGCCGTTTAGGAATGTATTGTTCCTTTCCTAAAGAACAAGTTACCCTTTGATGTGCACCCTCATTTTGGAGAGATTGCAAATTCTTTCTTAATTTGGTCTAAATTCACTAATGTACCATTTTAGGATCATTCCATGCCTTGTGCACACTGCATTATCATCAATTTTTATTCACATCTGTTTAGTTGTTCATCCTACTAACCTAAAACTTGCCATATTTCCAGAGATCAGGATGGATTTAAAAAAAAAAAAAAAAAAGAAAAAGATTACGTCAAAAGAAAGCAGCAGGATCTTTGTTAATTTTGAGTTCTGTGTATGAGTCTTGATTCATTAACTGGTTAACTAGCTTCAAGTTACATGTCTGTTGTTTATGGTGGAAAACAGGGAGAATAATACACTCAACATTTTTTTTCTTTTTTGAACACACACTTTCTTGAAAGACTCCTCTCAAGTTTTTTCTGTTTCTGTTGGATGTATTTTTTAGTGAGACTACTGATAATGTAAGGTGTGTCGTTTTAAGACTAATAGACACAGGATGCAAGAGATGCAGCATTCAGAGCATGAAGAATCATTAACTAGCAATGATGTCTGAGGGGTGTTCCTGCATTTCAAATGCTTCACTGCTTCATTGAGTAGTGAACACAGCAACTCACTCTGAGCAGATGTTGTGCCCGCACACATTGCAAATGCAAACAATTATCTCCAAAGCTTGCAGAGAAAAATCAGGCAAACTATGTAATATTCTGGAAGGAAGGGGGAAAAAAGAAAAACCAAGGAAAAAAACAAACCCCAGAATAAAAACCAACCAATTTAGAATTGCAGACTTTGTGCCAAAGGTGTTACATACATGAACACTTGTAATTGTTATAATCTATAATAATGTGGTTTGAAAACAAGATATTCAAACTCATATTCAGTATTTTGGCCAAGAAGAGATCTTCTGGTTTGAAGTATTTGGGGATAATAGAAATCTTCCTGCACAATCTATAGCTAATTTTTAAATTACTGATGGTAGTAAGAACTTTGTTTCATGCTACTCCATTGGTCCATAATTATCTGTTAGTCACTATTGGAAATATCCTGAACTGCTTGACAGGTATAGTGGAATACTGGAGTTAATAGGTTAGTTAGTTAGACTGGCATGGAAGTTCACAAGCTAGAGACATCACAGTGTTACTCCATAAGTTTCTTATGAACTAGAAGTTCTCAAATATTTGATGCAATAAATCCTCAAAGCCAATAAAGAGAATATGATAGAGGGGGATAATACAAGGACACTTTTTTTCTGGGGTGAGGGAAGTGAGTTTGGCTTTCTACTGTCTCCCCAACACATAAAACTGTGTTGTTCTGTTTAACCAGGGTGCTAAGTGTAACTATTACTACCATCAACAATAAAACAGAGAGATCAGGAGCTAACTGCAAAGCTGATGTGTTTGCTGCAGTGCATCTTACCTGTATAACCATTTTCATCTAGGATAATACGCATATATACTTCAAAATTTGTTACTATGCTGCTCAAACATATCTTATGTAGGTTGAACAGGAAGAAAAAATTGGTTCTAATGTTAAGCTGTGCAATCAAGATAAGAGACACTATTGTAATGCTGCTGTAGTTACAAGTGTAAAGGTTTAGAGTTCATAGTAATACGACATCTTAGATGTTTGCACCACCTTAAACAATGTATTGAGTCTTAAAGGGAGTACACAGGAATCTTTTCACCTGACATGAAATTGCAATGACTTCAGAGGGTAAGATACTATTTTTTATTAACATATACTGAGAATCAGTAAAGGAGAGAAATTAAGCAAATGGAAATGCTCAGGGAGTGAAACTACAGTAAACGTTATCTTCTCATCCAGGAGAAAAGAAGCACTTTGCTTCCAAAGCAGACTGAACCTGTCCAAAACCTGAAAGAGACTTCCCTGGTCTGCCTCCAGAGGCTGGTACCCCACAAAGGCCACCCACTTTGTGCTTACTACAGATATGGCAATTTATTTCCGAGGAAGGAGACAGGAATGAAGGAGAAAAGGACAACTCATGAATCAGAAAAGACAGCTCTTAAAGCATTCAGACCAACTGTTATTAAGGAGAAAGCCAATCCTGAAAACAATATTAAAACAAAAAGTGAAGGGGAAGATGTTCTGACCTCAGAGCTCTGCTTTTCTCTCTAGACATATGTCTCTAATCATTGCTCTAATACTGAATATATGTCAGGCATGTTAAAGTAAGGAATTTCACAGGTCTATAAAATCTTCAGTGCTGTCATTAGGTACAGCTGAGTAGTAGGTTGAAAATACCTGTTCTCAGTACCTCTAGTCCCATAAGAGTATATCACATCATTTAATGAAAATTCAGATCTACCATCTTTCCTGGTTGGAAATCAAAGATTTTTCTTGTAGCAGGTCCAAGCTCTCTGTGATCTCCTGATGACATGGAAAAGAGCTGGGATGTACGCAACATTTCAGAATAAACAAGCCTAGTATTTGTCTTAAACCATTTTTTTTTCACTTTGAAAATGGTTGTAACAGATGAAACAGTCCTTGTTAGTGCCCCATGATAAAAAGGGTCTTCAGACTACCAGCAACTCCACAGTTCTGTCACAACCTAGATTCACTCTAATGTTAAATAATGTTGGAATATATCTCATTTTAGTTCTACATATACCTCCGGTGAGCTCTTTTTTTCCCAAGTTTACAGAGTAGGAACTGACCATGGCTACTTACTCCTGCTCAAACCAGATGTTAAGAATTCATTCAGGAAAGTCTTCCATTCTGCTTCTTTCATTGCTGCTATACACTGTCAGGACAGAAGCTAGGCTTAACCTCAGAAATGGCTGTTTACTTTGACAAGTTCATTTCAAACATGGTGTCTTACTTAGATCAAGACTCCACAGAACACTGCAGTGAGAGTTCCCAAATTCCTGTGCAGATACACGGTTATACACTCTTTTCCTCTGGAAGTCCTGGATCACTGAACATCAGTGTTCACCTCTGCCTGAAACGTTCAGAACTCTAATAAAAGCTATCTCCATTTCTCTGGGTCTTATCCTATTATTATTATTTTACCACTAAAAATGTCATTGTACTGGGTTTGCATACCAGGTTTTGGTAGCCAGGGGGTGGCTTCTGCAAGAAGACGCCAGAAGTTTCTGCAAAGTCCAGCAGAGCCAATGCCAGCTGGCTCCAGGACAGACCTGCCTCTGACCAAAGTAGGGCAAATCAGAAATGGTGGTAGTGCCTCTGTGATAACATATTTAAAAAGAAAGAAAAAAAAAAGTTATTGTGCAGATGTAATTGCAGCCACAGAAGAACAGGTGAGAATACGCAAGAGGAACAACAATGGAACGGTCAATGGAGAAGGAGAGGGAGGAGGTGCTCCAGGCATTGGAGCTGAGATTCCCATGCAGACCGTAGTGCAGACCATGGGAAGCAGCAGCCCATGGAGGATCACAGGGATAAACAGATCCACTTGCAGCCCATAGAGGAAACCCACACCAGAACAGGTGGATGCCCTGAAGAGGTCCAGGAATCTGTGGGAAACCCCTGCTGGAGCAGGCTCCTGGTCCGGACCTGCAGATCTGTGGAAAGAAGAACCCGAAGTGGAGCAAGTTTCCTGGTGGGATGTGACCCTTTTGGGGACCTACGTTGGAGCAGCCTGGGCCTGAAGGATCGCACCTCATGTGAGAGTGACCACATTACAATATTCATGAAGAACTGCCTCCTGTGGGAGGGACTCCACGCTGGAGCGGGGAAAAGACTCTTCTCCTTAAGCAGCAACAGAAATTATATATTATGAACTGATTGTAACCCCCACTCCTGTCTCCCTGCGCCATTGAGGGGGAAGAAGTAGAGCTCAGGAGGGAGAGAGGTGTGGGGGAATAGTGTTTTAAGATTTATTTTTCTTCTCATTGTCCTGATCTGACTTTGTTAGTAATAAAATTCAATTAATATCCTCAAGTCGAATCTCGTTTGCCCATGACAGTATTTGGTGAGTGATCTCTCCCTGTCCTAATCTCAACTCATGAATATTCATTGTGTTTTCTCTGCACTGTCTCCTTGTGGAGGGGAATGATAGAGAGTCTTTGGTGGGAACCTGGTATCCATCCAGGCTCAACTCACTGCACCCATACTAGACTAAAAGGAAATATGCTTATTTATTAATAAAATCTTAGGTGGACAATGCAGTTGAAAAACTCATAAAGATACAAATTGTAGAAAAGAAAAAAAATCATATTGAATCTTAGATACAACTCTGTCTTCCCTTCTTCTCAACCAGCTGGCAAGCTATAGGTGCTTATCTGAGCTATATAGCCAAAGCCCTATGAATGTTGTATATTGTCAGTCCGCCTTACCTGAAGCAAAAAAAAAACCAGATTTGAGACCCCTCTCTCTTAGAGACTATCGTATTCCCAGACCCCTCTCTTACAAATATTATTGATCCAGATCTTATTCAGGAAGAACTTTTTCCTTTTCCTAGACTGTTCACTGTCCTATTGATTTTAAAAATGTTAATGTCTTTTTGGCATAGACAATATTATCTCTTGTACTTGATCATTGGTCTCCCGAGTGCTAAAATATCTCTTCAGATCTGGGGGCAACATGCCAATTTTAGTATAGAAATTTTTGAAGCAATGAGTCATATTTTTTCGCACTCATACATTGCAGAAATGTATTTATATGGAAACACTCATTTGTCATGAGACTTTCAAATTTTTAATCATATGTGTATGGGTTTAATTAATAAATAGAGACTCAGAGGCTGACAGTAGAAGTACCATGTGTGAGTCACCAGTTCAGAGGGCAGATCTCAGAATGGACCCTGATCCAAGTTCTGTAGGAGTGTCATAAATGTTATTAGATATTTTATGTGATCCGACTTGTACTATGTGCTTGGGATTTTTTTCCCCTTGGAAACACTTGTAAAAGCCTCACTCTTATTGCAATATAACAGATTTTCAATCCTTAAAATCTGTTGTAAAATTCAAAAAGACACAAATGAACAAATAAATGTTATTATTTAGGTTTAGGTTAATGCTTGCTGTTGAACACTTGCAATGCAAAAATTATTACTGTCTAGCATTAGCTCAATCATAACATTGAAGTCTGTAGAATCTCAGGTTTGCCTTCATCATGCAGAATCACTCTTCTGTGTATGTTAAAGCATTGTGGTGCTCAATATTAGGTAATAGTAAGGTTTGACACCGTGCTATATGCCTTGAAACCCAAAGCTCAGAATTTTCAGTAGTATATTTTTAAGGGCACAGTAGTATATTTTTAAGCACACCTGTCCTGTGAATTTCTTTTTAACCTTCTTATAGGTTTAAATCACATTTTGCAATGTTTCAGTGTTAAACTGCTGCACATGACGTCAGTGGAATTGTCTCAGTTGCATTTGGCACTATGAGACAGCACTGTAAATGAGATATGTTAGCACACAGAGGTTCTACACCACTCTGGCTACCTATTGTCAATACCTCTTCATGTGTAATACCCCATGTAACAGATTTGGCTAGCTTCTAAAATAATAATATGCGGAAAGCACTCCTAGGTGACTCATAACTGGGTAAAGAAATATGTCTGAACTTCTGCAGCACTGTTTCTAGAAGCAGTAGCAGAACTGGGCAATCTTACTTCTTGACTATAGGAAACTCAGAGGAGACCAAAATTCTGACAACTGTCCCCTTCACATGAAGCGTAAGCACCATATTTTCCCCTTCTCTGCATAACTCTGCAGGAGCAGAATGTATTGCTCAGAAATGGCACTTGAGGAAAACATCCTACCGAGTTAATGCACAGAAGGCATTTGTAATTTTCTATTTTATTTCTTTTTTGAGATGTTTTAGGTGGTTTTTACATGCTTCTGAGGGCATGAAGAGGGGAGGTGTGTAAGCAAGAAGTATGAAGGAGAGAATTCATCCTCTAATAATCCCAGAGACAAAGCTATCTGGCATGAGCTTCTGTATAAGCAAGATATTCAGAAACTGTTGCAAAAAAGAAGAAAAAATCTCAAATAATCTGTTTTTATTGATCTTTTCATTCAATTGAGACAGTAGTTTCATTGATCCCAGTTTTACTTTGGCAAGAGTGACAGAAAAGTCAGGTTATTTGGTTTAATTTGTTCACTTTTCTCTAGAAAACTGATCTGAAAACATTTGAAAGGAAAGAATTAATCTACACTACAAAATCAGTTACCAACAAAACCAATTAAATAATTATAACTCTATTTCATACTGCTCTTCACTGTAGATAATAGATACCAAATGTTACAAAATTATTTTGGGGTGAGACTAAACATACATGTGCAATTCCATAATTTAAATGTCTTGCTCAGGTAAACACTCATCTAAATATTCTATAATTTCTTTTTTAAAACTACAACCAATAATATCTACCCAGAATATATAAGTACCTGCAGATAATATTGATAACAGAAAACTATTTTATTTACTTAATCTTGCAGGTAATGTTTCACAAATTATTTTAGTAGAAAAATTACTCGTACTTGTTGAAATCTATTTTCTTACAAAATGAGTATATGAAGGACAATAATGATAAATCAGGTGAAATAAATGAGTCCTTAAACCTCCTATCACTTCAGGGAGATGACAGCAAGTAACAGTCAAAATCGGAAGTGTTGATATAAGATATTGTCTTTAATGGTGGGAGCTTGCCTCCCTAGAAAAGTAGAGACTTTATGTTTCCTTCTAACATCCTGACACGTATTAATATTTCCCTCCTAGTTTTTTGTGTGTGCACAACATTAATAGCAGCATCTCAGCGTGTGCTAGCAACTAGAGGTGGTGAAGTCATTTGGCATAAAGCAGAAGTCCTCAGTATGGGCGTTGCTGTGGGCTTCAGCTGGCCTCGATTTATAGACTGACACCTTCCATTCAAGAAGTTCAAGTTTGCCTTCTATACTGGAGAAGGGAAAATTGGAAATGCACCGCTTTAAGAAAAATGTTTCCTGTGTACTTGAATGGAAATGCTGGAAACAGTTTTGACTGAGAAATACTAGAAATCTCTCTGTATTTTTGATATTGTCTCTTCTTCAAATGTATTTGTAAGCTGTTTGCCTGTTGTCTCTCAATCCATGCACAAAGGAGAAAAGAAAATCTTTAATGCAAATTGATTTTTAAATCAGAGATAATTGCAGTTCTGTATCTAACACGTCAATTTTTCATTCATGTTATATTACGTAAAAATAAATTCTTGGATTATTTTGTTATTATACCATTTGTCTTATGTATCAACTTTACCTCAAAACATTAAGAAGTCATTCAAATGCAAGACAGAACCTTATGGTCTCAGTAGGAATAATTTATTAAGAATTCATCTTCAAAGAATTCAGTAATTTTTTCAGACAGCACTACAACCACAACTGTAATGCAAATACATACTTTCGGAAAATTTGAAGGCTGGTTAACACTATCAGTTGAAGGACTTATAAGTCTCAAGTAGCCCTTGTAAATGTCAATTAGTATGGGAAAAAGAACTAATAAAAATCCGAAACATGAGAAACTTGAGAACTGATCTGGGAAAATGTATGCCAATTGTGTTTTCTGCAGCCCAGTTCAAAAATAAGCTTATTCATAATTCAGAACAAGTTGACGGATGCTGGAATACCACCTGTGTAAAACACCTCTACTTTCTGAAAGAGTATGTAATTCTATGTCCCTGATGTATTTCTTCATTTATAAGCTGTCTGAATTGAAAAGGCAGATGTTTTATTTTGGGAATTGACTGCAAGGGTGATTGCTTTCAGGTGAAACACTTAATAAATTAAAATTTAGGGAGTAAGATAACCCTGCTCAGGGAGAAGAACTGAAATAAGTAAATGTGAAAAGAAAGAAAGAAAGAAAGAAAGAAAAAAAAAAAGCCTGGTGGTTTGTGTTACATTTCTGTGCCTAATTAGGTAATTAGAAGGTGGGGACTAGAAGGCCTAATATCGATCAGTTTTCTGAAAACATCTTTGCTGAGAACAAAGACACAAATAGGAACTGAAAGCATTTTGGTGAGCAATCTATAATGGTCACCTTTAAAAGCTTTATGGTTGCTTTAGATAACAAAACAATGTTCTCTCTGATTTTGAAGTGCACTTTAAAGATTATCGTAAATACAGAATTAACATTTAATTTAGATATCCACAGAAAATGAAAAGTTTTTCAGGATGATCCTTGTTGGAACATCAGCACTCAACAGATGTTATTTTTTCCCAAACATAAACAATGCCTACAAAAGAGAATATTGAAAACTGACCCTCAGGTGATTTGTTGAGCCAAGTGCTTTATATTGATGTCAAATAAGAAACAGATAAGTCCTTTTATAGTCTTGCTATTCAGATAAACTTTGCATCCATATTCCCTGTTGGGTGACTGGGGGGGTTTTGGGAGCAGGGAGAAGGTTTTTATCAGACAGAATGTCTCTGTTGGTGTTAGACCAAATAATCATTTAGAAGTTAAGTAAATTCTCATGTCAGGACAAAAAAACCATCACTTGTCATGATCCAGAACAAATTAGGCAGCTGAGAAGAACTGGTGCTTCAATCTGCATAAAGTGAAGGTTCTGAGATTCTTCTGAAGTTTCTCCTGAACTAGAAGAAATTTCAGGAGAGCTGAACTCTAAATTTGAGCAATTAAAATATCTGTAAACATTCATAAGCCTTCAAATGATACACCAAGGTACAGTCCAAGTTGTGCTTCAAAGAATGTTATGCTGGCTACTGTAACAAAGGATGTAACACCTGAGTGTTAGGATATAGACAGACTTTTATCACGGACATGGCAGGGGATGAAAGTGGAAAAAAGGAGAGCTTTTAGTAAACTCGCAAGAACAAAATAAAAGCTCTCTTCATGCAATTTTCCCATTTTCCACCATCCTCTTTTTCAAAATCAGTGGAATTTACAGTTGTCTTTTCTGGATATAATTGCTTATTTTTCTAGGGTTTTTGTTAGGTTTTTTTTCCCAGTACTCTAAAAAGACGTAAAAGCCTCATTAAGTCATATTTTTTACTGAAATAGGAACATTTTATACATATATTTTTTATGTTTTGTTTAATAAACTGACTAGTATGCCTGAGCATTGCTGTAAAAATTAGATTCCATAATCATTAGATTTATAAATCTGTTGTTGAAGATGATGATGATGATTGTTGTTGTTGTTATTATTAGTAGCATTAGTATTATTTTATGTCTACAAAATTGCATAGCCTTCCTTTTTTTTTGAGCTACCTTGGAACTACCAAATGCGACAGAGTGGAAAGCAAGATTTGAGTGCAACAAAATGAAAGTGACAAAATTTCCCATGCTTTCTTTAGTTAGAAGTAAGTCTAAAAAAAATCATGTAAGCAAAAAGGCTACTCTGGTACTCAGAAGCATATTTCCTTTTCCCAGTTTATTCCTTTTGCAGAGAGTAGCTATTCATATATTGGCAAGCTTCCTGCAACTTGAAAAGCTAATAATATTGTAGAATTGAAGTTCGAATTGTAGCCTTCAGGTATTTCTCCATCTTAAGTTTAACTTTAATAAACCCATAGGGACTTTTTTCTTGAAGGACTTTAAACCAAATCTTTCGCTTCATCTTTAACTTCCACCAAATAGATCTCTGGTAGATTAAAAATTAATCTGGTAGATTAATTTTGTCAAAATTAATCATCTTTCTATTCAAGTCATTTGTTTTGAAGGTATAGATACCATAACTAGATAAAATTAAAATAAACCTCCTTGCAACACATTATCTACTTTTGCCAATTTCTATTGCCTAAAACACCATTTGGACACTGCTAGTGTGTCTATGAAAGGCATCACTGGCTGTAGGTAAGACTTCCAATCAAATTTTGTCATAGAATAGATTTTATGAAAGAACAACTTGGGACTCAGAAATACAGAGATCCTTTCACAAATTACAGCTCTCCTCAAAAATTATATGTATGAGAAAATGCCTCGGGAAAGTTTTTTCTCCTCTAATTTACGGTAAAGCAACCATTTATTACTTAAAATGTGTTGACCTCATATTACATTTTCCAACTAAGTGTCCTCCATTCTGCTCCCTTTCCCCCAAATTCTTCGGTATGCTAACTGAAAATAACTTTTTTGGTTTGCGGTTTTTTTCCAAGGATAAGTGGCAAGCCACCATTTCCTATCAAGAGAAACAATCTGATCGCTAATTTCTTCTCCTCTTGGATTAAGTACAGGAATAGTTGCCATGATTTTACAGGAACTCTGCCCTAGAGATAAAACTACTCAGTGAAGAATGGAACAACCTATAGCCTATGTCCCACAGACCTATAGTCATACATTAAGTAAGGTTATGAGGGGCATCTGGAGGTTTTCTGGTCCAATTCCCCACTCAAAGCAGAGATAAATATGAAATGAGATATGAACTTCTAAAGTTTGATTCAACTTTGAAGTTTTAAACCCCCACACTTTTTTAACAGACAAAACAGAACACAATTCATAGTTTTCTCTAGAACTTACACAGCCTTGCTTTGCTGCCTTTCACATCTTTTTCTGATCACTCCTAGAAACTTTCCTCATATTGGCCAATGGCAATACACATATAGCAGTGTCAATATGATGAATTTAAAAATATGGTTTCTTCAGTAATTTTGCTCCATGTTTCGTATTATATGTCATCCAAAAAATTAAACCTTCAATTTTAAAATTTCATTATCTTTCCACTTTGGTATACTTTCAATATGAGTCTTAAGAATGATTCAGCATTTGTTGCCCACAAACCACTTTGTATGAGACAATTGATAACAAAATTAAATTAAAATTAAGACAATACTGAAACTGCTTCACTGGGGACTTAATTAGTTTTGTGTGTACAAGTGGAATCACATAGAATAGCTAATAATATTTATGATATTTACACAAGACATGGATCATGTTCGTTATGTCCAGTTGAATAGAAAAATTACTCAGGACACTTTGAATCTCAGATACAAATACTTTCTATAAATTACTACACAGCAACATATTGTTGATGACCTATTACTCAGCTACCATTTAAAAAACTAATTAAAATCTATTCTTGAAGAATTTTAAGTATATGAAGGAAAATTAAAATTATGCAATAACAGTATATAATGCAATAACAATGCAATAAGAATACATAATGTGTTTCTTTTATTCCTTAGCACAGATCAATGAAAATTTCCTATAATTTTAAGTAAATGGTACTTTTGGAATGAATGGATATAGGAAAACATACTAATCTTAACTCCCATAAAATTCTATAAATATTACCAACTTCCTTTTATCCCAGGTCATAATCATATGCAAAATTAAGCTACTACAATGTGATAAATTTAATCCTCTATGAATGGCATAATCGATTTAAACTGCTCAAAGTGTGCTTATAAAACCTGTGACTGAGATTAAGCCTGAAGTAGCTGTATTTTGAATGACAGAGTCAGAATTTCAAATGAGACTTCATGAACGAAGGAATGGTCTGATGGAATTTGATGAAACAGGTAATATACAAATGTGACCAATAGAGGGGCAGTCAAATAAATGTAAAAAGATTGCAGACCTACAAAAGGAGTACCTAGCTGTAGGGTAGATTCCAGAATG
The DNA here is from genome assembly GCF_003945595.2 of Pipra filicauda. Taxonomy (NCBI): domain Eukaryota; kingdom Metazoa; phylum Chordata; class Aves; order Passeriformes; family Pipridae; genus Pipra; species Pipra filicauda. The sequence goes on along the minus strand of NW_024104676.1, from coordinate 1,534,912 downwards.
AATAAAGATAAGCCATGTGACTCTGCCTCAAGACAGTAAAAGGTAAACATAAGTTGCAGGTGTATCATATCAGCCAGACAGCCCAGAGGAAGAAATTAAACACAACCTTTTGCCCATATATAACTATATATTTTTAATTAGCTTGTATCAATATAAGACCTCAGCTTGAGAAGTCTACCCAGCATTAGGTGTTTATGAAAGTTGTAGATAAATAAGAAAAATAAGGAAAGACTGACATTATTGACATTAAAAAAAAAAAAAAAAAGAGTCCCAGTATAATAGCTCTTTGGCTGTTTAGAAGTTTGTGCAAAAAAGTGGTGCAATGGTTACTTGTTCCTGTATATGGGCAGAGATGGACTAAATGCCCTCTTTTAATCTTTAAAAAAAATCCTTGCAGATGCTCTCTCTCTCATATCAGTCTACAATATTTCTGTGACTCTCCTAAGGCAGAATTGTGTGATACTTACAATTGGAAAGCAGAAGTCACTGTGTAGATTTCAGCCTTCCTGTATGTCCATTCAGGTTTTTCACTGTTCTATAACCATAGGGTTTTGCAATTTGTGAAATCTTCCAGGAATCTCTCTGGTATGTATAACTTGCTTTACCAATATTCTAAGTTATTTTATTTATCCTGGCTGTCTTTATCACAGTTGATCTTCAGTATATAATTTTGTAAATTCTCATGAAAAATTATTTGTCATTCTCCTAACTACTTCTTTAAAAGCTATTTTGTTTAAGCTTTCATTAGAGGTTACTCATGCAAGACACTGGGATCATTTTAAATTCACAGCCTTCCCAAGAAAGAGAGACTCAATTAAACCTGATTCTCTATATGTTAAATTGGAATATCTTGAATACCCTAATCAATTATTTAATTTATAACCTTATGTCCTCTATTGCTTCTATTTACTTCTACTTAGTGTTTTTTCTTACCCAATTGTTTCATTCTGTTACTAAGTGCTGTGTGACATTTACCTCACATTTGTTCATAAAGTGCTTAAAGTTCATTATCGACTATGCATAATCAGTGTATACTAGTTCTCTTTGCTTCTGTTTACGTCATTACTACATTTTAAATTACTCAGAAAAGAGTTAAAAATATACAAGCTAAGTCTTTAGAAAAATGTATGATCTTGAAAAAAAATCAGGCCTTCTAAGTGTATGCTTTTTCCTCAGGAAAAAAAAAAAGAAGAAAAAAGGCCGGAGCATTTGTTAAAGACAACATTTTTCATTCAGATCTACATGGTTGATCTTAACTCCATTACCCTGCTCACCTTTTCTGCACAGATCTCTGAGCATGAAAGATATACAGAACAGACTATCAGAGGTGAGATCTGCTTGGTAGGATCTAAAAGAAAAATATTGCTTTAAACTGACTGTCAAAAGCTTCAAGATCAGAATATAAAATAAAGATCCATTTTAAGTAAGCCAGGAAAAAATTTCCCACTTATGGCTTCACATAATCAGTCATTGACACATTCTTCAGTATTCTGAACAAGTGGAAAATTCTTCAATATTCCTAAAAAGCATATAGGTCTTTTCCAATAACCAAGTTCTGCCATCCAAAGCTAAATGGACTAGCTGCAAAGTTTTTGCTATCAGTACTAGTTCTTCAGAAAGGCCAAGAATAACCAAATGTTGTTTTAAATTATTTCCATGTCTCACCAAATACAAATGATAGATTCATCACAGAAAATCATCACAGCATCTTACAATCTCAACTATTAAGTTTCAAAAGTCCTGTAGTTGCTGTAACACCACTCTCCAACCTCTTCTGAATTTCAGTATGCCTTTATCCTTTTTCCACTCATCACATAAACATGTGATTTGCATGCATATATACAGAGGGAGAGCAGTTGTAGGCAGAAAAGAACAATCAGTCATGATGCTGTGACAGGTCTCTACAGTGCTGACTGAGGAGCTGAAAGGTCAGAACATAGGCTGTGAAGCAAAGATCCTCTATCACTATAAATTGGTATGTTTTGACTGAAGAGATTTAAGTTCAGAAATTACTAGATGGTGATGTATGGTACACATCACACTTATTGGTTAAAAATGGTATTGTATGGCTTGCATAGGGCAAATAATACAAAGGAAGATCTTGAAAAGAGAAATATTCCCTCAGAAATGCCAGTGTCTGGAGCCATTGCTTGAGTACATGATTCCAGCTTTTTACTTTGGTGTAGAAGTAGATAAATTGGAGTTCATAGTATTTCCACAAAATAAAATGTTATAATCATGCACAAGTCTCAAAATTATCTGCTTTTTCATGTCAATTTTAATTGTCAAAATCTTCCAACTGTACCTTTGAGACAATTGTTTTAAACCAACATGATAAAAAGCACAGCTTTATGTTCTTAAAAGAACGTGTCACAATACCTAATTTTGATATTGAAGTTGGCTCATTGAATAAAACATTTGCACTTATACAAAGTGTAAAGTATAAGCAAAGAGACAAAACTACCTCTCCATTACAAATCTTATTGTGTTTGTGTATAATTCAATCTAATTTATAAATTCCCTTGTCATGGAGCATATCAGGGCACTTTATACTCCGAGAGGAATTATACATCAGCTCAGTAAAAAGCCATCTTAAAAAGAGTCTTTAATCTTATTTTAAAACATTTAGCAAGGGAATGAAATAAATGGCTTGTAATACAGGCAAACCCAGAATTCTTGCATATATTTATCTTTTGAATACACATTTCTCAATAAGGGTGAATTCAGTAGGCAACTTCATTGTTTGTTCAAGGTCTCTGCTGAATCTCATGAATGAGCTCCCTCTTTGTGTTGATTTTATCTTCATTTATTGCTACATAAGGTCGCAAGACTGACAATCCAGAGCAGACTAAAGCCCTTTTAGTTCTTCACAGAGTGAATCCCAAATCTCTCAGCATCATTAGCTCAATTGGTTAGAATAAGGTGCTAATAGTGCAAAGATCATAGGTTCAATCCTTGTATGGGCCACTCACGTTTTGGCCTCAATGATCCTTGTGAGCCCCTTCCAACTCAGAATATTCCGTGATTCTGTACATCCTCCAGGCTCCATGAACCCTATTTCAGAAGGATCAACCTAATATGCAAAATGGAGTGTGGATAATCCTATGTTCAAGATCCATGTAGTCATTAGTCCTTGCTAGGTTTCTGAACAGTATGTCAGTTGTGACATTTGCTTTCTTTGAGGCTTATTAACTGGGAATGAAACAGATCACACAGGTAAAATCTTGGCTCAAGTGAAATTCATCTTTTTTAACTGAGTGTTCCTGCTACCCTTTCACTGAGCCTTATTATCGATATTCTGCTTTCTATAATGCGTGTTTACTTGGCAGTGCAGTGTAAAATTCCCATACCAGTTTGGAGGTAAGCACAGTCCACAGTGCTCCACCTGCACCACTTCAGTTGAAAATGTTCCACTGCACTTCCCTGTGAAGAAAAGTTGATGCTCTGTTCCACACTGTCGTGGCTAACCCCTGGGTCTGTTAATGAGCCTGTCTAAGGTGATCCACAGTAGCACTGCACCATACTGCAGTCTGCCAAGCTGATAAGCCCACAGTCTTGACTGCCATCCACCCACACATCTTCACTTTCCTCCTGTTGGGGAGTAAATAGCAATATAGGCTCTTGCAAAGTGTCCATCAAAATCACTAAAAAAACCCTGGTTCCATATGTTCCATTCTCTTTTTGTGGCTAGCTGAAACATTCTTTTTTGCAAGGACCTAAAAGCAAGAGTAGTGAAATACTAAATAAAGACAAAAAGCTGTTGTGCTAAAGAGACCTGAACTCTGGCTTCTGAGAGCCTTAAGAAACTGAGTACTGGACCACTGTCCAGGTACTTGTGCAATCTCCTAATGCACTTGTAGGAGTTTTATATCTATTGAGAAATGCTAGATCACAGGAATAACTCTGTCTATGAGGGTCACTGGCCACGTAATTCATTGTAGCACCAGTTTCTTCCTGCTAGCTAGAAAAGCAAGGACATCACAGAGCACAGAGCACTAGTGTGGAGATGTTAGACTAGATCCAGACATCATCTGTAGTATTACTACCTCATCAGTGCAGTGCAGTGAACAGTCTGTGTTCCAGAACTAAAGCACCTTTTCTAGCTTTATAACAAAATTTTTAACATGACACTGAACTATGCACCTTAGACATGGTTAGATGCTGGTATAAAACCTGTTTCTGTGGCTCTGTGCCTTTCTTACATGCCGGCTTTTGGTGATAAATTTGAGGGGTGCAGCAACACTTGCCAGGTCTCTTTTGCAGGAAAGGAATAAGCCTCCAGAATCCAGAGGTGAGGAACATTTCAGATTGTGTAGCAGTTCTCAAACATTTTTCTGCTCCGACCACACAGCCTGTTTATCAGATTGGTTTTTCTCTCTTATGCAAGTCCCATTATTTCAGGATCAAACCATTCTAATAGCATGTGAAAACAAGATATGAACAACTCCCTCATGACAGCATAGGGAGAAAGAGAAGTGAATATCAGTTACCAGTCATAGGCATTGTCACCGTTTAGCAGCTCTGCTCCCATCATGACAGAGCTGAGTGAGCCACATTTAAGAATTCCTTTTATTTTAAAATTTATTTCCTGAGCCAATGTCTTACATTTTCCTCCACTTATTTTGCTTAGCTTTTTATTCTTGTGTCCATTTTTTGAACCTGCCACGTCTGTCACACTTACCACTTTTGTTTTTCTTGCTTCATCTCATTCTGCATTTCCTCACATTTTGTAGGTCTTGTTGTTGTCATTGTCTGCAGAGTTGCTGATGCTTGACTTTTCCCTTAATTTGAGATGAACAGAGGAAAATGAATTATGTTCGATGTTGAACATATGCACACAATAAACACCCAACTTTTAGAAGATGTCATGGAAGCATCTGCTATGTTATATTTTTATGATGGGTATAAAACTGAAATAATTGGTATTTACTTTTTATTTTCATCTTCAGATGTCATTTCTGCCCACCCCACTATATCCACTTAAAAATGTAGCACTACACTAAAGTTAAATTGACATTAAAAAAAAAAAAAAGTCAATTTAAAAGCATTTTTTTAACTTCTGAAAATAAAACATTTGCAAAGTAAAAATAATCTTAACTACTTCAAAGTTTTATGCCCTCTCCTGCACTCTACACTCATTACTGACTACAGCTTAAAATCTGTGCTCATTAAGGCTTTTACTACCTGTTGGTGTGCATGTAAGTGGAAGGCATTTGTGTCTGACTTCTTAAACTGAACTGACATACCTAATAAAACAGGCATTGAAAACTCAGTAAAAGGTTTTTTGGCACCCCAAGAAGTGAGTGGGATCATAGCATAATTAAAATACATAGAAGGCAACTCTGAGTCAGCAAGGCAGCTACAGTACTTGGTAACTGTCACTTGATTACTCTTCAAAACTGATAAAAATCAGAAATAGTTATTGCCCACCACAGGCATAAGATATCCTAGCTGCTTTAGAAACATAATCATTGTGTTGCAGGAGGTCTAATCAGCAGCTACCTATAATCTCTGTGATAGCTGTAAAAATGTGTTAATGAAATATTCATGCAGGTGACTCTCATAGGCATAAACCTTAATAACCAACTCCTTTTTACAAACGAATACTTTATTGGACCATCCTGTTCCAACTCATTTTCCTATAAGAAAATGAGTTCCTATAGGTTCAGCTCCTGATTCTTCGTAGCTGCTGTGAGCAAAATCTCACTCAATATGTCAGTCTTGAGTCAAACTCCTGAAGAAGCAAGGATCAGATATTGGAACCTATTCCTGGAAACAGCACGATTTAGTGTGCCGAATGCAATTCCACGTTTTAGAGATAGTTCCTTTTGTTTAAAATATATTGCAAAGTTTTCATTTCGGAAAGGTGAGATATATCTGGTTCATTCTTGCTTTACTTTTATGGCTCACAAAAATATCAAAGAGGAAGGATTCTGTTAAGCAAAGGCATTAGGCTGACATCACAACTACCTCTCAGTCTTAGAAGGTTGTTTAATCTCTCTACATCTCACTTCAGGACAAAAAAAGGAGAAAATACTTCATTTCTGCTTTGCATACCAGCAGAGGAAACCTTAAAATAGACCCACCAGACTGGGAAGTGCATTTGTATTTATGTTTTGCAAGGTACATTTAGTATCAGTGAAACATATATATAAAATTAACTAACTTGGTAGTGTGCAATTATGAGACTTCAGAACAGCTGGCATGAAAGCAGAAAAAAAAGCACAAAAACCTTCAGGTTTTTATTAAGAGTCAAGAATTCCACCCATCTCCAATACCATGGAAGGTTCCTAAAAGACTGTAAGAAACTCAGAAAGTTAAGCAACTATTTGAGAAATGCACAATAATCAGTTTAACTCAGTTAGAGATTATCACTTTAACTAAGATAAAGATTATTTTGTCTAAAACAATCAAAAGCTTCGCTTATATAGCATTGCATATGGACTTTTATGCCATTTTCCTATAATTAGAACATTAAATTTATTATCTTTAAAGCCTGAAGTGATCACTTCCATGATAGAAAGGATTTAATTTTCAACTGTGTTTTGAAATTCATTTTCCAATTCAATTCTAGTAAAACTTTTAGTGTATTAAATGAGGCTATGTAGAAAATATTTTTAAAAACAAGGAATATTCTGGATCAAATGTCCAATGGTTATATCAAATAGAATTTCGAATATACCTCTTGACTCCCACAGTTCTACTGTCATTTCAATAGCTTTACCAGAATAATAGCAGGAAATTCATCTGTTACCTGAAAGAATATCTAAGATTCCCTTAGAGCACCTTAAAATAGAAAATACCAAACTTAGCTGAGAAGCAGTAAAAGGCAGATCCAAGAAATCAATTCAGATGCTCCAAGCAAAATTTGTAACCTTACTCAAAGCACTCAGCTACTGCCTGTTCTAGAGACACATCTGGTAGATACTTGACATTAAAAGTTATCAGGGTACCTAGAGTTGTGCCCAGTGTTTCAAATCACTGCAACAATAAATCATGGGCTGCCAGTCCAGGGGGCTGGCAGCCAGAATGCAGAAGATCTCTGCAAGCCACGTCAGAGCTCCAGCAAAGGCACCACACAGGAGCTCCAAAGAACCAGCCTTGCTAAACATATGCAGAGCAGATTAGGATGAACCTAAGATCATGACCAAGACCTAACTCTACATCAGGGTCACAGTCAGAGCAGACTCATTGCAGCGATGAAGTCAAGCTGCTGCAGATATGCACACAGGGTGCACGGGCACCTCCGACACCCCTTTGACTCTGCCACACTTCAGTTGTAGCTGTGCTGGGTAATTCAGAGCTAGTCTCACACTCCATATTTCAAAATTCACAGAGGAAGTAGCAATGAACTCCTCTTCTGCTCAGGAATCTGCTTGATGTGATGAGTCCTCTCTGAAAATATTTACCACAGTTTATCAGAGTAAGCATGATATACAACCCAGAAAACAGGCACAGGTGGCACTTCATCTCTTTCCTGTTAGCTAGTGTTTTTTTCCATAGTGCAGAATGGGTTGGCAAATTTATTTTTTTTTTTGCAAACCAACTGTCTTCCCTCCCTGGTGAATTCCTAAGGCTAGTTATATAGGTTTATTGATATGCTTACCTCAATTGCTTACCTTTGTCTCCTGGAGTTTTGAATTATTAGTGTGCCAAAGCATAACTCCAGCAGGAGAAGCTGGTCTTATCTACATGCATACCAGCTGCCAGAATGGAAGCTATACCCTTCCCAAGGATTTGTGGGTTTGACTGTCCTCAGGCAGAGAGGATAATGAGTCTCAATTTTCTACATCCTATTTGGGTGATGTAAATGGTTGGTACATCAGCTAATAAAATAGCCTTCTTTATTCTAATTACCTCTTAAAAGAAAACTTTGGACACCTATGCCATAAGATGAGAAAAAATTTACAAAAATCAAAAGCAAGTTCCAGACTGTAAATCCCAAGAGCTGTAACTAAGATCCCTGCTGACATGCCAGTAGTTTTAGCTTATATTCTGAAACCTCTGTTTCTCAGGAAACATGGATTAACAAGCAAAGCTGCAGCATCCAAGGGCACTGAAAATACCAGGTTTCTCTGTTGGTGTCCTGCAAAGAACACAGCTAAGTTCGAATGCTCATGCACTTATCTCTGTTCAAAAGCAGACATATGTCCTGACTCTAGTCTTCAATCCTGATCTATATGTATGTCCAGAGCTAGTCTGGGCAAGTTAAGAAAGCTCTTTGGCCAATTAGCTTTTGTTTTATATACTTAGTCTTCAAAAAAAATTAATCTGGATTCAGATTTCTCAATGCTCTCTGGAAAGAATCTCAATACTAGTCCACCGTTAATATGATAATACAAATAAAATAATCACTACATTTATGCTTTCAACAGAGCACCATGCAAGCATTGACTGGTTATTGTTAATTAAAAAATTATCTTCAAGCTGCCTCTTTTCTAGATGTGTGAGAACCAGTCATCTTATTTCATAATGATGAAATTATAAAAATGTTTTCAAAGAATAAACAAACAGGTAATAAAAGAGGTGAAAGAGGTGTAAGAGCAGTTAATTATGTTGTACAATATATTATATGGTCATAAAACACTCAGGGCCAAGGAATAACATGAATGCAGATTCAGTATTTTATTACCTTCAAAATCTTTCTGCTTATGCTGTCAGCACAGTAGCCTGAAGCCATTCAGTTTGTAGTGATGCTGTAAGGTCCACCTGGTTTTTTCTTATTTTCCCAATTTTATAAGTTTTATAAGTAGTTAAGTAGTAAAGTAGATTTTAGAAGCAGCAGCCCTTATCCCTCACCCTTTAGCACAAGTAGTTTACACATTCCTCAACCCTCTCACCCCATTCCATGCTCCCCATATCAATTCTACCCCTGAATTCAGTAGAAAATGTTTAGTCTTTTGTCAAGGCAAGGCCTACGCTGTTTAGAGAACACCCATATCTTGGCCTGAACAACAGAACACAGTCAGGAACGGGGTGACCGTGTACCCTCTGTACTCTGAAGATGGTGAAGGTGATGAAGAAGTGTTCCCAAAAGCCCCCAGACCCAATTCCCAGGGGGTGGACCAGGGGGTGGACCAGGGCAAAAACTACAGGATGGACAAAACTTGGATTGGTTGGGCAGTATTACAAAATGTAACATCTCAGGCACGGCCGGGTGCGCATCTTGTAACATCTATGCCTAGGCACAAATTAAACCCTTTCCTTATCTCACCCTCAATTAACTGCTTCAGAGTTTTTTCTTCCTCGGCATCATTAGGCATCAGTAGAGAGACAATTTTACATCATGATAACCATAGACTGTGAAAGCAACCTCTGTCCACAACGCATGAGATGGGGATGCAGAACAATGCTGCTAGGGCAGCATAGGCTCTAAAAAATTATGCTCTTAGTTTTGAAGAAGTAAGTGAGTAATCATCTCTTCACAATTTTCTGGTCAGTCTAGGAACTTAGGATATCCGACATGTGGCTCGTATGTGATGTGTACTGTCACAAGACATTATGAGATGAATAAAAGATTTTACATATTTGACGTTAGTTATGTGGAAAGTGTGGAAAAGTCATTTTTCTGATATGTCTCTGTAGAATTAAACTTGCTGTCAGTCAAGTGCCAAACATCTTTTTTGCTTAAACCAAAATAAAATATTTCAAATAGATACAAATATAAATATTGAAGCACACAACAAACACAAATAAAAAGGTTTATTGTGTTTGCTTCATCTATTCTAAAATGCATTCTGGATGGTTTCATAAATTACAGTTTTGGAAAAAAAAAGTGAGCATGAAAGATATGTAAATGAATATGGAATGATCTTTGAGCAGTCTGTCTGTGAGCTGTAGGTACTTTGGAGGTATTAAATTCCGAGGGGGAATGGGACCTCTTGTATGCTCTGAGCTATTTAAATACTTGTGAAGTGTTTTCATTCAAACTGAAAGGGCCCTGTGAGCATCCATTTGTCCTGTAAGAGGCATTCAGTGGGAAGTTAAAGGAAGGGAAAGATCTAGATATATCTGGAGGATCACAGATTTCTCCCTGTTTAACTGCTTAGAAACAAAGCTTATAGAAAGAGGAGAATGAGGAAGCACCAAAGGAAAGGCAAACAAACATGTTTGTTTACTACCAACATGACATATGCTCCTAGTGATTTGCATTTATTTCCTCTTTATAAGTGAAAGTGGCCTCTTCTGATTCAAAATTACCAGGTTTCACTGAAAATTATCATTGCAATCTCCTTTTCTACTGTGTTTCTGGTCAGTACCAAATAAGGTTTTACTTCATTTAAAAAAAATGCAATATATTTATAATATGTTGATGCTAGAGTAGTGTAACAACACAGTGTTGTTGCTGTAAACCTCATCCTCCCTTTCCAAGTTGGTTCTAAAATTAGTTTATGCAGTCTTCAAAACAGCACGATTTTTCTGCTTGCTCTGCCACAGTTTGCAGCATAGCTAAAAACAACACAGCAGGATGCTGCAGCCTCTGTGGAGTGATCACGCCAAGCTTCAGACATCAAGGCAAAGAGACTTAGGCTATATGAACATGCCTAATCCTGTGCATTTCTCTCCCCTCTTCTTTGGGATATTCCTTTCTAAAACGGGAGGCATATCCCACCCTCAACATCCTGGATTGGGCTGAGTTTTTTTTGGAAAGTCTTTCCAGACTTGCAGTAAGGTTTGCATCTTGTTTTTGAAAATATATACATGGGAAATATACATGGGGATATAAGCTCTTCTGCTCTTTCTCTTTCTCACACACATGTCATCTGCCATATGTCTAATGTAAATAGATGTGACTGTGAGTAGGAAAGAAAAAAGTTCTGATTTCTTCTTGACATCTCTGAGAATCATTACCATATACCTTCTTGTTTCTGTAAGGGCTTCTAAAGCACTACTTCCTTCTCTTTTTCTTTTCATCAATCATTACTTTTGTATTTTCTCTGCTAATAGCCTTGGCAAGTTAGGTGAAATTAAACCACAATGACAGCATGAAAATGGCAGAAAATTAACTGATGAATTCACCTAAGAACTATATCAGGTTTTAACTTAGCCCGGGATATCACTGTGTCAAAAAAAAAGGCAAGTTTCTGTTGTTTCTGCTTGAATTGTCTTTGCTGTACCATTGATGGACACCCTGGTAATGTATGTTTCCCTCAGCTGAGACAAAGGAATACCACATGCTAAAACAACAATTTACCATGCACTGATATTTGCCAAACTTTTTGACATCACTTCAGCTGTTATTGTGGAGATGGCTGCTGCCAAATGACAAGTATGCGACCCACGTCAGATACAGTAAATCTTCTGTCTCTTGTTTGCGTCCTTAAACATTTTGATCATCTACTGGTTGTTAACATCCATTGAATTCAGTCGTTACCTTTTTCTCCATACAAGTTAATGAACTTTGTTCCTTAAGTAGAAAGTTCAATTCCCTGTGTGTGACACAGCAGTTTGATATCGTAAAAAGTATATGTCTCTCAGGAACCCCATGGCAGAGTTGGGTTTTAATGCTCTGAAACCATGGTTACACTCACTGTGCTTTCCTGAATTTCACATAATTGAGAAACTAGATTAACACTGTTGCAGCAAGAAAGGCTATTCACTCACTCAATCATTCCATGTGGTAGACTTTTCTATCAGCTGTTTGTTCAAAACAGCTCAAACCATGAAACGTATCAAGAACATTTCTCTGATTATTTGAGCTATACTTTCTTTAATGAGTATTAGAGGGAAAGAAAAGTTCAATCCTAAGTGTGCATCTGTGTTAATTAATTTAAGTTTAATTTATTTTTACATGGTATTTGTAATATAAATATGATTTCTTTTTTTTTTCCTGTATTTACTGGTTCATATAACATAAGAGTTTACATTTTGAACAGGAAATGTCATAATAATTCATCAAGGAAAGTAGAAAGAGAAACCAAGGGAACCACTTAACCCCCAGCCAGAAATAGTGGTTGCAAACATTCCATTTGCTTTTAAGGCTCGTAAAGCAGCCACAGGCCAGAGGGAGAAATGGAAAATTATAGGCACAGATGGTCTGAGGCTGAGAGAGGTAAAGGTAACTGAGGAAACTCTCTTCAGAAACTGAAACAATATCATTTATGTTCTGGCTTTGCTTGGCTCTGGGCGGTTGAGAGCAGCTCACTCTGAAAGCTTGTTTTGGAATGGTGTGTGTTGAGAGGAGATTTACCCTTACAGTGTTTTATCCTTGCAATTTCTAATTGCAATGTGTTGGTTTTCAACTGTATTATCACAACTAAATTTTGAGCTTCAAGTGCTGAATTTCTTTTTCAGGCATTTTTTACTTTTTATTAACAAAGGATAATTGTACATTGTCATATTAATTCCTGAACACTGTACAGAGATGTTTCAGAAATGGTGATATTTTGGCAAGTATTAAAATAGAGAATAGTAAATATATAGGCCAATACATGGTATGCTTAAAAGCTGAAGAAGATAAAATTCTTGCTAAACGATTGCAGGACCTTCTAAAAAATTGCTAAGGGATTAGGGAAAGAAATGCCTAGGAGAGAGTTGTCTTACCAGGAATTTTTATGACAAAAATCTTTGCATGTCAAAGCCCCAAACTGGTTTCAGTAAGGATCTATTAGTATGTAACATAAGTAGATCTCTCAAGTTGCTGTAATTATGATATTCAAGACCCAAAGATCAATCCCCACTGTTGGAAAAAAACATATGTGCACCAGTGTGTATGGTCATGACATTAGAGAAGGTAAGCATTCTTGGACAAAAAGTATTCTTGAGTACTTGCATACCCTAAATCTTGCTATGGGTAAAAGGAAAAAAATGTACCTGTATGAAGACAAGCGGTTATTATTGCTCTGACTTAAATATGAACAGCCTAATCAAGAGGTTATAAACAATTATTAGTTCAGTTACAATGTTACTACAGCTATAGTCCAAATTAATACCAAAAAACTCTCATTAGCAATACCGTTAAAATCGTTATTAAAAAACATTCTCCAACCTCTCTTCCTTTTCTCAGCTGTTCCAGGGTTCATTTGGGTCACAAGGTTGATGGTTTCAGTCTTTCCCAAAAAGACTGGAAAGAGGGATTTGCTGCAAGTTGTCAGCATCCTAGGATTTCTGCTGGAGGTGTATAATGTCTGTGATGGGGTTTTCTTCCTTCCCAGTCTTGGGATCTCCTTGTGTTTGTTTTCAAATGTTCTTTCACTTGTAGCCCCAGCTTCCCTCTCAGGGGCTCCCAGGCAAGGCCAGAGAGTGGTACAATTGCCTCTCCAAGCCCCAGCTGGAGAGGGCTCAGAGCCTCAAGGGCTGCTGTTTGTCATCCACTGACTCCCTGTTTTTGTCAGAATGGTGCCATATTGGGGATTACAGGGTGAAGCTAAAACAGGACAGCACACAGCTCCTACCCCTCTCAGTAACTGCCAAACTGGGCTGAATACAGCTTTGGACATGGCAAGCCTGGGAAGCCTTAAGACCCTGCACTGTTGGAGCAGTACAGAACCTGTGACTTATTACAACTCATGACAAAATTGTATTTCCTGGACTACAGTGGCAAGAGTGATGTGATTGGAGGTAACTGCTGCTGAATAATACGCTGTTAGACACCACTGCTACTCCAAGGTGCTCAACCAGATATAAATGCTCTGCCCAGTGCTGGTACAACAGCAGCAGGGGCTGAGCCAAGCTGCTTTCTAGGAAATCAGCAAGGACGAGACAAAGGGAACCAAACAGGACACTGCTTGTATTTATGTTAGTGGAGATGGGGACAAGGTGCTAATAAGGCCATGGACCTTATTTTTTGCTGACGCTCACCTCTCAGCACTGCAGTTATGTTCATTACAGGGTAATACTAAATAGTTGTTATGACTATTGATCACTGAAACCTGAGCAGCCCTGGTGAATGTCTAATTTGTACTGTAGTTCACACAATAAATTATCACCACAATTATGAGTTCAGAATGTCTCTATGACCTTGATAAAAGGAAAAGCTGAAGAAAAAGTTTTTCAGTGTTTATTAGAGTGTAACACATAAAAAGATATGAGGAAACTTTGGTCTTGGAACATTACATTTAAGTGAAAGAATGTACTACCACCATTTTGTTGATGTGTCTTTTTTTCAAAAAAAAGGAGAAGTGATGTGTCCATTTACCATATCAAAATGTTATAAAACTGTTTCTGCTAACGAGATTTTGAGTGTTGATGTTTTCAGATACTTTATCTGTCACAGAAAGAGTGATGCAACACTTAGTCATGTAAAACAACTTGGGAACTAACCAGAAATCAAGTCACTAAAATAATGAGAACATCTGTTCAACATCTGTTGTTTAACTTAATTTACTAGACCTGCGTACAGGAAAAAATAGTGTTCTCATTACTGGTCCATTGACAAATAAAGTAATGAGAAATTGATTGGAATTATTAACAGCTCCATTTCAGCCTAGAGTGCATAAGTTTATCATTTAAGTCTGACATGAATTATTTTTTTTAATTCAGAATTTGATTGTACATTATTACTTTTCAGCTACTTCTGCTAGCACCATTTTGTATATAAGAAGGAATTAAGAAAATGTTAAACACGTTTGAAATGAACAATATATAACAAAACTCTTGTTTAAGTTTCTTACCATTGTAGCTACTTGAGTTCAGGATGAATTATTTTCATTTTCTCTTTACATGATTCTGTGAAAATGAATTTAACATCATGGAATCCAGACCTCTGCTAAAGTTGCCATTTCATCTAACTTACGGTTCTAAGAATATTTATAAAAATCTGAAGTAGTATTCTTTTTTCAATCCATTATATCCACCTTAATTTGATCTTTTTGAAGTATGCAAGCACCGTATTACTTCTCTTAACATATTAAAAGTAGACCATATAGAATATGAAATTGAATTATACCTTTGCTTCAGTTGTATAAATATTTATAAGCTTTACATGAAACATAGCGCTTATTGCTGATGTAGTTATTGATTAGTAAATCTCGAGTGAAAATGGTTTCATTAGTTTTGCATTAAAACACTCTGAAATGGACTTTGTATCACATTTTATCACCTTTTTTTCTCTAATGGGAGTCTTTTGCAAAGCCTTTAAATTCATAAGTTATCCCTTGAAGATTTTAATCACTTACTTTTCTGTCATGAAAATAATTCATAACTGAATCATATTTACCGGAACAGAACCTACTCCACCTACTAGAAAAGTGCAGTTTTAACTTGAGCACTTCATGGGGGCCCACATCCAAAGGAAACTTCTTATTCTGCTGAGATTTTTGTTCTCTTGAGTAAAAGCATCATTTAAGGGGAAGGAGGAAGAGGAGGTTTAGATATCAGAAATACACACAGTGAGTAAACCTGCAATTCTGTGCCTACTTTTCCCTAGCATTTCCCACAGACTTGCTTAAGTGCAAGCATCTGAGGGCAAATTAGGCCTCACATAAATGATGGGAACAATTGATTTCATTTAAGCATGTGATTTAAGAAGCCTGATGAAAAGTGTAGGAAATCCAACTGGTTTCAGCTCAAGAATGTGTGGAAAAAGCAAATAACTTTCTACCACATCGCATCTGTCTAATGGGAAAAATCCACTGGGTTTCATTAAGTTCAAGTTCAGTACATAGTAGAATACAAGGTCAGTACAAAACAAAGCTTAGCGCTGCATTTTATTGTGCAGACGAGCCCAGATACATAGTCATGCAGATTTCCAGGTATTTTTTATGTGTGGGGTTTTTTTCCTATTTTATTAAAAAATAATCTAAGTCAAATTGCCAAGACTGCACAGAGGTTGAGCACAAATTAATGTGTGTTGCAGCTCACCCGACAAACTTGTAATGCTGTAGTAATTTGGTTTTGCATTTCCTGTTGCTTTGTGTGTCAGTGTTCTTGACATACCGGCACATAAGATAAGCCAGATCAGTTTAGGTGGATATTTTGCAGAGTAGCAAAGCATTAGCTCCCATCTGTTTCCCTTTCTTGGTGTTACTCCTCTCTGGCACCCTGAAGCAGCACACCAGACGAAGAGGAGCAGGAGGAACTGCTGTGCCTCACTAGGCATGCGAATGGTGTCAGCTCTGGGATATCAAGGAAAAGAGGGGTAGCCCCAGGCTTTCTGCCTGGATTGTGCCTGGACTAAGGAGGCACCATATGACTTGTGCAGGGGCACACACACCCCGCCATATGGCCTGGCACAGGACACAGAGAGACATCAGGGCTTCTGTTCACCCCGGGGCTGCACCTATCTCTGGATTTCCTCTGCAATTCTCAATTAATTTGGAATGGAGAGAAGGGAGAAAGGAAGTTGGTCTTCCCGTTCTGGAAGATGTAGTAAAAGTGTTCATTTCTTGTGTGTAATTAAAGTTCCGTCTAATCACAGAAAAAAGACTGTACAGAACCTGCTGCATGTTATGCCTGGCTCCAGGTTCATGCTATAACTCACCCACTTTTTGTCATACGAAACAGAGGGGATTTTTTAAACCATCATCTACAAAAAAACTTGATCTGCTTTTTACATAAGCAGCAAGGCTTTATTTCTAAGTCTTCTTGTAATACTAATTCTTGTCATGACCACAGTGAATTTCTATATTTCAGATTATTTTTGGTTTCTCTGAGGCAGATGGAGTTTGCCTTTCACATGATGTCCTAGGGGTGAAGGTTCAGTAAGGATGAACTATGCAATCTGCTTCACTATAACACATGACATACTGTTGATCAAAGAAGAACGTGTTAGGGACCAGATGTTGCAAGTAGTAATAACATGTCCCAAGCCTTGTTTTCACCTAATTCATAGCATGGTGGAGCTAAAAGTACTTGTAAGATGTGATCAATAGGGAAAACATAAGTGAATACCACAGAAGAAATATCTGTTAATTTTTTTCTCATTATTAATTCTCTTCTTCCCTATTTTAATATTCAGCTTTAATTTCCCTCTTGTGTTTAATTTTCTTCATCATACTTTTACCCCATTGGGATATTTGACTTAAAATTGGATTGATAACTGCCTTTAATTTATTCTTCTCATTTAAAATACATGGGTCCATTTTTTCCCCAAAGGGTACAACACTACTGAGGATTATTTCAAATCCTAAAGGAATGAAGAATGTTTCAATTAGTCAAACTCACTCCCTTTGTCTCAGTAGGGTTATTTAATTCTATTTATTCTGTGGACTTTTAATGTAGAGTAGCCATTCAAACAGTTATGCTACTATGTTTTGAATCCGTTGAGGGACTCTTGGATTTAAGAGATGGAACAAGCAAAACTGGTAATTACTTCATTTCCAGATTTGACATGGATTTCTTATGTGATGTGGTTATCATTTAATCTTTTTGTCACAATTTTCCATCTACCAAATAAATCAGCATAGAAGACCAGCAGAATATGATTCAACAATGCCATGCTACTTTTAAAAAAGGACTTTCTGTCCATACTAGGACATTCGCTTTACCTGTTGTCTGACATAAGCCTCTGACTTTCTTTTTTTGCTTGTGCTCTCAGTTGAGATACAGTCCAGAGGATTAGAATAATCTTAAAAAAAAAAAAAGATTGTTTACACTAAAGAAGGAAAGGTTACTGGGAGAGAGTATGTTAATGGCTTTCAGACATAGGTACTTGAGAAGGTGCATTAATCTTTTCTCAATACTGAAAAGAATAAGAGGCAATGGATTTATATTTCAGCAAGATGGGGGTTAGTCATTAAAAAAAAAGTCTCTATTAAAAAGGACAGTGAATCCTGGGTTATTGTGGAACCTGTAAGTTCACTGAAAGGCAAACATCTGTCATAGATATTAACACTTTGGGGGACAGGTTTATGGACAAGCTAATCTCTTCAGTTCTCTGTTTGCCAGACACACTTTCTAAAACTGCTTTCTTTTCCTGACCCTTATGCTCTCCTGTTTTATTTGTATGAGGAAAAAGTGACTATTTCTGAGTGAGCATTGGCCTTTCAGAATAGCACAGTTGGGACCATGTATGTAGCACTCTGTATGTCATTGAAATGCAACTCATTTATGCATTTCATCCTTTGAAAATTTAGATAGTTTATTGCCAATTATTAGCTAATACATGCTAACATTGAAAAAAAAATTAAAAAGACCATGTCTTAACAACTCTGCTCATCAAATCATCACATTTTTCTGGAACTTAATATTGACTTTCTTTGTTTTGTTATTCAAACCACAGTGTCATCTCATATTTTATGGTCACAATCTGTCAACACAGTCTTCTTACTATCTCATTAGGGACTTGGCATAATTGAGAGTTCTTTTTTCATTCTTTCTGTTATTTTTTTATCTAAAATAGAAAAGCATCTTGGCCTTTAAGACGGAGTCTAGTTTGACTTCCATGTTTTCACAGTCTGTTTGCAAACTTCACTTGCAACTGAGACAGTACCTACAGTCTGCCCCTCCAACACCAAACTCCAGCTATTTTCATAACCACCGTCCTCTCTGACATCAAGGCTGCAGGACACACTTGTCCCTAGGCTGTAACATGTTATGTTTGCAAATAATTTTAATTTTTAAAAGGACCATTTAAAATGTTGTAGCAAGAAACATTTCCACTTATTCACTGAGAAATTTTAAGGGCAGATACAGACTCAGAGCTGAAGCTGGATTCTCTGCTGCTTGCTTGCTAGCATCCTGGAAATTGGAATAGAGGAAAAACCTTAACAGTTAACTATTACACTGTGCAAAGCAGCTGAAATTACTCCTTTGCATGGTGAGTGACTCTGGTAAAAGAGGGGAATTAGTGCAGCAACACCTTTTGCCAGTGTAGCTATAAGGGCTACTGGCTTTTCTGAGCTGAGTCATTCATTATACAGCACTCTCTGAACTCACTCTCAGTGGGGGTTACTGCTTGCAAACAGCTTTGGAGAATCTAAGTAAATCAGGTAACATGTTAATGAGTGTGGTATAAATAGATAAATAGATTTGGCTGCTGAACATCTTTGTAATTTGTGAAAAGTAATGGTGCTCTGAAGCACTTGTGGTTAATGAAAATAAATAGTGTGTGCTTAACACATCATTAAAGAAAGTAGTTCATATTAGTATCAACTTTTATTCTAAAACATACTTGTTCAGGAAAAATATGAAAGATATACCATATGGACATTTTCTGAACTCAGTGGGGGAAAGCATTTGTAGGGTTTATCCCCTTTATCCTGATATATTTATATAAAGTCAAAATGAGCTTCCCAATACAACCTTGATAAAGGCCAAATGTTTGTATCTCAGAGAAATAATACTGTAATTCATCATCTACTTTCTTTCCTCTTAATTCAAGTAGGTAGTTGTTTCTTTTTTTAGCTTAGCGACACCATAACATGGTATATGTTACTCTGGCTTTACTGGTCTGAGTAACAGCATTTAGTATTGAGTTTATTTTCCATTCCAGTGCCTCTGTTGTGGTCTGTAATAAAGAAGAACTTATCCTTTGCCTCTGCATGGCTGATTCCCCTCAGTTTGGACATCTCATACACAAGCCTAAACAGAATTCTTCATCTATGAGTTGCACATCCAAGTTCACCCTTTTAAAGAGTTTAATAATACTAATTCACCTGCTTAAAATGTAAGAACAGTCATTATGACCCACATTGCACAAAAATATAAGACAGAAACAGTAAGATGGTAATTTGCTCAGGGACATTAGCACAAATCAATCTAGTTTACCAGTTTAAACCTCACTATTTCATTCATTTTCCCACTGTTCCTTAGCAGGATATTACAAGTACACAGAATGAGGTAGCTTTTTTTGCTGCATAACTTCCAATGCAGTCTGTCACTTCAGTTCCTCATTCCACTTGGGGCCAGAAAGTTTTTCATTATTCTCAACATGAAACTTTCCCTCTGCAAGTTAAGCTTCTTACTCGCTAACCTATTCATTAGGTTCTCTTCCAGTTGAACATCACAGCTAGCTAGAAAATTTCCATTAAAACCCAATTTTGCCCACAAGATTAGAAAATTGATCATCAACATTTTTCAAATAAATTTTAGCTATCAGATTGCTCTGAGACCATTTTCCGAAGCCTGTGAAAATGTTTAATAACTGACTGACATTAAACAATATGCAAAAATATCTTAATAATCTAGCATTGCATTTAATTGAATATTTTAATAAAAACTTAATTAAGGTTCCCACATTTGTACTTGGGGGCTATCCTGAACTCAATACCATTCAAATCCCATTAGTGCTAATGGCCTAATGCCAAATGTGGAGAATATAAAACACATAAAATTTACTTTTAATAAGTCATTCATCCTACATTAAATATAAAGCTATTATTAAAATCGCATTAAAGAGGATTAACCACTATTATTACAAAGAATGTTTTTAATAATCAGTTGATATTTATTTAGTTTATAGTACTGTCTAATCATTACACAATTATGGTTTTATAATACCCCTCTAAATCTTAAGCAAATGAAATGTCTATCTGGAAACATTAATTTAAAAAGTTTCCGAAACACATCTTTTAAGGTCTTTGGCTCTTTTCTTTTCTTTCCTTTTCTTTCATTTCCTTTCTTTTCAAGAGGGAGAGGGTAAAAGTTTTATTGTAAGAACATTTAGACAAGGTAGCTTTAATTTAGAGAAACAAGAGAGCAAGTGCACACCAGATGATCAGAAGAAGATTGCACCTCAAAGCAGATCAATTTTTTAAAACAAAAACATTTAAATGAAAAGAGTCTACCCTCTTCATATGAGATTTTAACAAAGAAAAACAGTTATCTGACCAAGGGGAAAGGGGATGATAAATTGGGCAGAATGAAGGCAGGGAACATGTCAGGCAACTGGGGTTTGGACGAGGAAAATTTTTCAAGTCCTCAAAAATAAAATGGAAATCTTGAATTTGAAATGTTTTTGTCTGATGGAGGCCTTTGAAAGTATGAGGGACAAGCATAAAAAGAAGAGTATTATTGGAGAAGAGGGTCTTACCATGGACCAACTGTAGACCATTTCTTCTCCGTTGTCACTTCTGCTCTAAAACTTTTTTGGGGTGTCTTCTTATTGCCTCTTTAATTTCCCCACATTGTCTCACACAAACCCACATATTGCCAAATATTTCCCCTTGATAGACATGAGTGAATTTATTTCTTAGGAATTAAACAGCTTCTCCAGTGAAGATCAAATGAACAATGAACAGTGATTGCTAAAAGATCAAAGGAAAATGAACAGTAGTTGCTTCCTGATGAAAAAAACCATTGTTTTAAGTACCTTAAACCACTGTCCCCATATTTTATCATGAAAAACATTTTAATAAGTGCTACATGAGATAACAGGCACAGGGCACCTCTAGTAGATATAGCCCCAAACTAAATGTAGAAGGCCACACTCCACTATGTCATATGCAAGTGCACACAAGACTAGCCAGAGCTAATGGAAATGCCTATATAGCGCTGTATGATAATCCTTGAAAATCCACACCCACTAAGTGACAGAAAAGCTCTGAGGATAGGCTTGGAGATATGTCTTCAAACAGTTTATATGTTATACAGACTCTGACCTTAAGCCTACTGAAGGCAATGCACATCTCTTCATTGACACGAGAAGGCTGTGAGTCACAAATAATGCCATATGCCTGGAGTGTATTAATCGCTTTAATGAGCTAAAGTTGTATTTAAAACAAGAAAGAAAAAAATTAAAAAGGAAAAAAAAGGTCATCTTTGACTTTGAAATCCTTTGATTTCACTGGTTTCTGTCCTAACATTAAAGTTATTTAAGCATGCTTTAATTGCTTACATTGCAAACACATAAGGCTTTGAAATACAGAATGCTAATGAGAGCTCTTACTATTTGGCCACAGCATCTTATGTATATGATTTAGCTGTATTTGCTCTAAAGCTTCAAGATAAATCAAAGTTGCTCCTTTTGCTTGTTTTATTTGTGTGAAATTCTAGACACCTCCGCAAAAAGGTAAAAAGACTACTTTTCAATCCAAGGATTATACTTGAATCTCAAATCATTGAAAAATAACTCAATTTCACTTTGAAATATGGGTATTACTTCAACTATATAGTGTTATCTTTACATAATAAATGCTCAAAGATTGTTCTGTTCTTTTCTTAGGGAATCCATGTCATTCATCTCAGTAATGCTGCTTTTTGCTTCCATGGTACCATCTTCCTCTCTGTGGTGGTCAGACCCTCACAGAACTCTTCATACAATTAAGTATTAAAAAGACACTTTGCATCACAATTTCAAAAATAATTCAAAAATAAAAACTAGGCATTGGTATCTCATGTGTACAAGTGGTAGACACAAGAAAGGGAAGGAGGACCAATGTCAGGAAAGACACCAAAAGTAAGTAATTATCTGTAATGCCTGGTCAAGAGATCCTCTATTTGGTTTTAAGAGACTTTTGTCTCTTTTCTCTTTGAATGGTGTTGATACACTGTGACTCAGAAGAGATTAAAGTCCTTTGACAGATGACATAAGGATCAAAAAAGATGACAACAGTCAAACAGTTTAACACCTTTTAGTGATAGTTTTTGTTAATAATTTTCACTTGAACTTAGTTATCAACCAGCAAATTATAAAATGTAATTAAAATAATTTTTAAAAAGTTAGGGAATACTAAGTTAAATGTTTTCCAATCAACTGTGTATAAAAATTTACTCCTAGATTCTTGAAAAATGTGCCTAAGCAATCTCAAAACCATTACCATGGTCTTTAAAACTAGCACAGGGAATCTTTAGAGAGGGAAAAAGAGGCATCCCATGAGGGCCTGTCCCACTTCCCCAAGTAGGAGAAGGGCAGAAAGGGGCACTGGAGCAGCCCTAGCCCTGGGCACCAGGCATCTCCCTGGGGACAGGAACAGACCTCAGCTGGGCAGGGACATGGGACTGCAGGCTGGCCTAAATCAGCAGAGCCCATGGCCAGGCATGGGCTGGGAGCTAGAGATGGGCCTTCCTGGGGTGTCACTGGGGCAGAGATTGGTGGCCCTGGGGGGCTGAGGTGGTGTCCTGGGGCCTGGGCAAGGTGAGGAGTCTCCGGGCTGGGCAGGGCCAGGAAGGACTGGAGGAGCCTCAAGGGCAAGAAAAATTAAATAACCTCTTCAAGGAGACCCCAGATACCATTTTGCAAACCACTGTTTTAAGAAAGCCAGACAAAACCAGCCAAGCCTGAGGTATTGGAATGTGTATGCCAAAACAGGTGGATAAAAATATTGAGGATGCAATTATCAATTGTTCAAGGGCTGTTTCATGAGGATAGGCTGAATTTTCATAACAAGTGAGATCATAATATAGCAAATACACTGATTAAACATGGAAAAGAGAGAGAACACCGATATGCTAGAGGAATATATTCAAATGCAACAGAAGTGATCTTCACAAACAGTAGAAACAGTCTGGAAAATATGGGTCATATTGAAAAAGAGCATGTTCAAAGCACTGAAACAATAATGTCCTTCCTATTGCAAGACATCATTCTAGGCTTTATAAACAAGATTTTAGTCCATGAGAAACCTGAAGTTATTGTTTAGGTTGCATTCAGAATTCATACTATGTCTACTGGAGTTAAATATTTAGTTTAGGTAGAGTCTTCAGAAACAAACAAAGAAAGTCCAGAGTAAAGCAACCTTCTCTCTGGTCTGAGGGGCCTGGGATTTGCTAAAGAAGACCTAATTTTTACCCCAGCTAACAACTCTGCATTCTGATCACTTGCTGTCCTGTTGTAGATTCACAGGTTCCCCTTGCAGGCATGGGTTTTGTAGGACCATTTGAGCAGCTGTTGGTAGAAGTCTGCAAATGTGTAATTAACATTGGGCATGAGGAGGATGACATTAAGCATGGCAAATAAAGGGCATGTCACCCCAGTATGTTGTAAAACCACTAAGTTCTCAGAAAAAGGTAAATAAAAACAGGTTTTTTCATGGATGAAAAGTGGCACATTTGATCTCCCAAAGACTGACACTCTGACAGTCCCATCATTATAAACCTTACGTACACTTACCTATTCAGATCCATGAAGAACTGGAGTAAAGATGCTCTATTGTATGAACAGATACAGAAATGTAATGAAAGAGGGGGAACATGATAAAAAGATGCATATATCACATCATTTCACCATTTTATTTTGTTTTCTTTCTTGCAAGAGCTGACATGTTCCCTCTGCTTAAAAAAGTCACATTCTTCCATTGACGTGGTTGGACTTTTGTGGGAGAAATGGTGAGCCAAAACTAATGAAAATTGGAAGATAGAAGACAGTAAATGTTCATTATTTGCTTGTGGTAGACACACAAGGAGGATGTCAAAAAGGATGACTTGTGAATACAAGTATTTTGGGGGGTTTTGGCACAAATGTTTTGACTGCTGACTGTTGGAAGATACTGTTCTGCTGCCACTCACATGGGCCTGCCAATACTAAAGGCCTTGCTGATGAGCTGGAACAAGGCTATAGTGGTTTGTCTGCCACATGCTGGTTTTTCCTTTTCATGGCTTTTAAATTCTCTCTTATATTTGTCCCTGACATTATATGTAAGTCTAATGAACTTCCATCCAGATCTCTACAGAATGTGAGCGGGTCTGACAGCTTTATACTGCTTATGTGGATAAAAAAGTACTAAACGTGAAGACAAATTGAAATATTATGAGAATAAACACAGACTTTGCCAGCTACTGACTACAAGAACTAGTAATGGTTGAGAATGATAATTTAAAATCAGGCACAATAAAAAAAAAGACTTTTGAAGAAAAGTGTGCAGAAAAATCCTGTATAAAATTAAGCAAATTTTACCTTTAGACATGTCAAGAAACTAATTAAAATAGAAATTGCAGGCCAACAGTGGAATCACTATGAAGAGAATATTAATATGGAAAAATAAGATTACTGTTGAATACTTTATGTCAGAGACCAGCACCTGGGTTGAATATTGTTTCTAACAAAAGATTAAATTCTTTTCATAACTATTACCATTATTTATTAAAACTCCTATATAGAATGAAATTAAGTGAAACTGGTTGGATTTTATAGAAAAACATAGATTCTATGGCATTTCATTATGTATTTAACAAATTAATAAGCAAATATGACTTGGCATCTATAGAGAGAAAAAGATGTCATTGTTCAGAATTTCTTGGTAATTTTTGTAGTGCATTCCATATGCATATAGGAAATGGCAGAATTCTTCTGAGCTGCTCAGAAAATAAAAAATATAGTTGTATGAATAAGCATTTTCTG
The DNA here is from genome assembly GCF_003945595.2 of Pipra filicauda. Classification (NCBI taxonomy): domain Eukaryota; kingdom Metazoa; phylum Chordata; class Aves; order Passeriformes; family Pipridae; genus Pipra; species Pipra filicauda. The sequence continues at coordinate 1,509,756 of NW_024104676.1, read as the reverse complement.
TGTAATATTCACTTGTGAATTCTAACTTTATAAAAGAAATGTTCTGGTCTCTATTGGAATGACCAAATCCAATTTGGTACAACTCTGCTCTTGAACTTTTGATGTTCCTAGTGTTTTCTTAACATCTCCATTTATCTACTCCTCCAAAAGGAGAAATAAGGAAGTGTCATGAAAAAGGTTGTGCCCAAAAGTTTTCAGTTTCTAGTCTCAAGAACGGAGTGAGTAACAACTGACCTTTTCCACTATCTGGAACTAATGAAATTTCCATATCTTGTTATACCAAAGCTTCTTGCTGTGCTTGCTTTCAATAAAGTGGTTTTCATTCAAGTGAAATTTCATCTCACACTTTATCTCCCACATGAATTATTTTTTGTGTCCTACAGGGATACATTCCATAACAGCAGTGATGGGAGAGACTGAGACTGACCCTCCTGGAAAAAAGCACAGTACTGAGATATGAAATGTAGATTTTAAGTTCCTGCTCTGCCTTCTTCCAGAGAGAAACTAGACCCACTTTTTCCTACATCCCACAGAAATATCTTTCCACCAGGCTTTTAGCTATGTGGGATGTAGTTTGCTCTCAAGATACCATTAGATGATTGTTTTAATGATACACCCTTTTTCTAGTGAAATATGATAATTAGAGAGATGCTTTATAAAGAGAAGTTTATGTGAAGAAGAATTCTAGGCCCTAGCTCAGCTGTTGTCTTGCTGATAGCATTAACATTATGCTTCTGCAGGGTAGAGAGTAGCTTATTTTGCTCATCTGTCAGAAAATATAAACCATCCTCCTGCTTTCTTTAGTATTGCTTATGTGGGGCAAGGAAGGGCAGGACTTGATCCCTTTAAATGGCAAATGCATAAACTACATGAAATCTAGACATTTGTTCAACATTCATTTCCCTACTCCACCCTGCCCCCCCTTGTTGTAGAACACCTGGCTATCCCAATTTCCAGTGCAGTAGTGCTGGGTCACAGCAGTAGCCTCCATGCAGCCTTTCAAAGTGCTGTGCAGAGACAAATGACTGCCTGCTGTCCACTTGTTGGTTCTACATGTGTGTTGCCAGAGAGTTTAAAAAGTGAGATACCTTCCTTGCCATCTGATACCATGGCAACCACTCCTCTGCTTTTTACCACCAGGCATCTGTTAGTGTTTTCGTTGTAAAATCATGTTTTCAAGAGTTTAGGGATTGGCATAAATCATTGTTTCTCTTTCAATTTCTCGCCCTGCATTGTATCAGAAAAATAAAAGATCTGGCTCTTTCTCTTTTCAGCTGCTTAAAAAAATAGCAAAGTCCTCCAACATTCAATGCAAAACAAAGCAAAAACAATTAAAATTATTAGCAGTTGCCATGGAAGTCCTGATGGTACTTCAGCTCCAGTTCCTACCCTTCTGATATCCCAAGGAAGGAAAATTAAATACACGGGCAATTTAGTGACAGTATGTGAGGACAGCTCAGCTAAAAGAGGATCATGGAATATGTTACTAAAATTTTATTTTTGACTATGGTAGCTTGAAGTTTTCTTTAGGAACACAAGCTAGACGCAAGGAATGACATTTTTGCTTCAGTGAAAGGAATTTGGGATTAGTAAAGTAGCTGTTACCATCACTGAAATGAGGCTATTCTTATTCCTTTCTTTACATTGCAATTTCTAGAAAAAGGTGAGTTTTAGGATAAGAAATTTTAGAAAGGACACCATGAAGGCTGTACTATCCTACTAGGTAAATCAAAGAGATTTTCACTGTTAACTTTAATAGAATAGGAAAGAATGGGAAAACAATAAGCACCTTTGAAAATCAGGTTAGTCTCAGATTATGTGAAAAGACTTCTCCAGTAGTTTCTAGATATCAGTATCTCTCCTCATTTCTATCACATGGAACAAATGGACTCCAGCTTTATTTATTTGCCTGTGAATAATTCCTTGGTTCAGAAAATGCACTGTGCCCAAGCAAACTGAGCCACACTATCTCCCTCTTTATTCTGCTTTTAGGACTTGGGCCAGAACTGGCACTCATTCAAGATCAATGTCTCACATCTTCCAGGGATATATGACCTCTTTAGTCACACATTAACTCAGTTCCATCTGTGTCAATCAAGAGTCTTCAATTGCAGAGTAGCAAGTATCAAGAGAACTGTCTATATTCATGATAAAACAGCTTTGTTGTGAAAAGAACAAGGCTGTGAGAAGTCTCTCATCATGCCCTAGGGGCACACCAAGACCAGAACAGCAGAGATGGTCACGGGGTCAGCTTTAACTATGCCAAAAAAGATGATTCAACAAGAAAAATGCCTGACCAGATTGTTCAGCAAGACAAATACAAATGCATAAATACCTGAAGGGAGATGTAAAGAAGATGGAGACAGGCTCTTTCCATGGTGCCCAGTGACAGGAAATATGCAACGGGCACAACTTAGAAGATTGCCTCTGAACATGAGGAAACACTTTTTTACTGTGAGGGTGAGGAAGCAGAGGTTATCCGGGGATGTTATGGATTCCCTCAAACTGGAGATATTCAAAAGCTATCTGTACATGGTCCTGGGTAACCAACTCTGAGTGCCCCAGCTTGAGCAGGCTTTGAATAAGATGACCTCCAGAAGGCCCTTCCAACTTCAACTGTTCTGTGATTCTGTGACAAAATAATGAGTTGTTTTGGGCTAGCTTTGAAAAGTAGCCTAAAATTCTTATGACAAGATGTTCAGTAGTCCTAAATGAAGAGAAATTGGCAAAAACCCTAAACACTGTCTAGTTTCACAGTAACTCTAAAGATATCGGAAGCCAGCCTAAACTGTCAACAAAAGAAGCAACTCCATCTTCAGGCACTTGTTCCTGTCTTTGCACCTTCTCTCCCTTGGGTCACCACAAAGCATTCATGCAGCTATGCAGTTAGGAAGGGCTTGGAAATATTTTTAGACAAATTATTCTTTTGGCAGCAGCAATTTCCAACCCAAAATAGAGTTCTGAGAAAGTTTTGGACAGGATTATGGGTACAAAAAGATCCTTCTACTTTCAGTGTGAAGTCATTTCTAAGTCATTCCTCAATTACCTTCAAGAGTTCTGATCAGCTTACAAATTAGTACCTGCCAGCAGCTCTCCATTGTAGCTGTTAATTCATGCTTTCGCATCTGTTACATTAACATGCCAAAAGAACTTACAATCTCCTTGAAATTTCCTTCAGCATAGTTTGAACATAATTGAATATTAAGAGATCAAAATTTAATTTTTGTATTTTCGTAACCAAATCTATTCAAATATGCCCTATGCAATAGCCCCCTCAGAGTATTAGGTGTAGAACAAGGTCAAAACTTTTACAACTAACCATTTCTGAGTGACATATAAACAAAGAAAGGTTAGAACCTTTTCATTCTTTTAAAACATGAAAAGCCCAAATGTTTCTCAGCAATTTAACATCCACTGGGCCATGCTGCCACCTGTCAGTCTGGTAATCCATTCTTAGATTTATAAGGGCAGCTAAAGAATAGTTGATTTGAAAATATCCTTTGTCTAACTATTTTTTGTTCTAATTAAAGACATGTAGTCTAAACTTTGTCAAAGGGTGAAAAAGAAGACCTTAAAATAAGAGCCTCAATAAGCAGGAAAGTTGCCTGTGTTGTCTAGGTGCACATTTGTAAGAGCTTTCATTATATGGCGATCAAATCCTTTCAGTAAATATTCTCATTTAAAAGTAATTTGCATAAATAAGGGCTCATTTCTCAAAGAGCGCACTCATTCAAAGAAAATTAGATTTTACTTGGAAACACAACTCCAAATTTCTCATCATGTTCTTAGGCTGTGCAAAGCAGAATCATTTCCAAATGTGTCCTATAGAAGTTCTCAACCATTTTTTTCCCATTCTCAGTCAATCCAACAAAGTTGTTACACATCAGAGCCTCTCTGAGCACACCAGTAGGTTCTTCTTGTATCAAAGCAAGACCTTGGCAGGCACCTACTCCTGCCTTGCTTTGGTTTCTGAAGGAAGGATGCACATGTGCTGTCCAGAGGGAAATGAGAAACTGTGAAATGCTTCAGTCAGGTCTCTCATAATGAAACAATTTGGATTTCCAGTCATTCTGAAACACATGCTCCATCTCTGTGTATACATAGGCAGTGTCAAGGAAAGCCTGAATTTCCACCCAGTTTGAAAGTCATTTTTTGGATGGATGGACTGAGTCCTTCTGTTTCCTTTCTCAGTTTCATACATTAGCTTCTGCCCAAACTTCTCAAATTTTGTATTGGAAAGCTGTTCTGTTCACCTTCTTAAGCTTTTCTGATTGCTCTCCCAGCTACTCAGGCAATGCCCAGAGCCACCAATGAAATTTTTATCTGCTGTTTTGGCATCACAGGAAAGTAATAAGTAAATGGTTTGCAAGAATTTATTGTTTATTTATTCTTATTCCATTCAGACTTTTTTAAAGTCTCTAAATCTTACTTGTCTCTCATTATCAGGAGACAGGTTCTGCCATTGACTCTTTCCAAAACAATCTTCCCTGGGTTTAATAATGGCCATTACAAGTTAGGGTAATTCAGAGGTCCTCACTGAGTGTGACAAGGGGCTGGGCTGGCATTTTTGCATCTGACCAAAATGTTAATGTGGATTATGGCTCCATGAAAGAGGGGCGGGGAAGTCACAGATTTCCCAGCTGCAACTGTTACTGTATTCAGCAAGAAGCCCCATAACCAAATCAATTTTATAGGCACCATTTTGAGCACCACTTAAAGATATACCTGTCTGGCTTCTGAAAGGCTTTAGTTGTTTTGGATGAATTTTTCAGGAGTGGACGTCAGCTTCAGACTGATTTCTGGTTGTTTTTATTGTTTGTTTTGCTTTTGAGCTGAAACTTCAGCTACTGCTACAAATAATACACAAGTGAAACATCATATTTTGATCAATTTTTAAAACGAGCGGTTGTAACTGTTTATTTTTAAGAACTCCAAAACTTCTTTGATTTGAAAGGTTTCATGTTTGGCAAGGAATTCATTGCAGAAAAATTCACACAGATGTGGATAGATTGCAAGCCTGCAGATTACTATTTGTTTATGTACAGTACAAAATGACCAAGTTTTGGCAGCTGAATTCTCTGAAGGTTTCACTTTCGTGGTATATCCTTCTGTGCTTCCCTGACTCCTACATGCCACCTTTACAATGATCAAACTATCTGTGTAATGACTATACCATCTCTTTAATGGCCATAAATGTATGTTGGTGGTATTTACGCTAAGATGTTTTCTTAAACCGCTTTCTAGTTTTGAAAATGAAGTCTTATCAAACTCTGAAACCATGAATAGGTAAACTTTTTCTCATGTTGGCATAACTTCTGCCTGCTAACACGTCTAGTTTTTTCAATATGTTGAGAAAGTTCCAAAAAAATTATCTTCAAACATTGATTTCCATTTTATATTTTAACATACCTTAAAATACATGATATGTAACATATCATCTGGACTGTATGACTGATTGATTGGGTGATGGGATTTGTTTGCTTCTTTGTTTAAATATAATTATACAACATTTCTGAGGTTTGTGAAATTAGGTGACAAAAGTTCATAGGTTCAGTTATGTTTCTCATCAACCATGAAATTCATATCAGAAGAAATATGAGAACTCTACTGCCTATTTGATTTCTTTCATTCATAAGAAACCAGGAAATCAAAATAATGTGGTGGTTTATATCAGTTTTATGTAATCAACTACAGTTACAGTCCTCTTAAACAAATTGTTTTCCAATTTTATGAGATGTTTGATGAAATCTAAGTATCCAATTATGACATTAAAATTACTTTGTTATCTATCTCACATGACATATTTACAATACATGTTATAAACTTACATCTGATTTAAAATATTTTATTTGCAGTGACTTTCACTAGATGCAATTCTTGTCATGCTTTTTCTTAACTAATTTGCTTGCTTCTGTTTACTAACTGAATAATTGTCAGAGTATAATTAACACAGATGTCGCATGAGCCTAGTTTTCAGGTTCGGGTTAAATTTATACTACTGCATATGGAAGTGTCTAATTAGATTGCCATTTGAAATGGTGAATGTATTACTATATTTTGAGTAAAGCCTTTTTCACAGACTTCTCCCTTATTCAGTGATACTGCAATGTTTTCATTAGCTGGTAGTTTCTAAAATGAGACTTTAGTATTAAGCACTTCAGGTTACGCACATCAGTGTTGACTGAGGTAGAAATATTTGTAAATTTGACACTAATTACCCAATTATTTGAAGATACTCTGAAGGCTAAAGTTTTATACTGGACCACTAATTTCCACTACTTATTCCAACTATCTCAGGATCTGAAATCCAAATTTATTTCTTATTCCAGTGATTCCAATTTTTTCTTATTCCAGTCAGTTTTTTTCCTTTTGGTGATACTTGTAGACCTGGAAGTACTGGATCTCAGAATTCAAAAGATTTGGCAACAAAATGGAGTCGTTTGTTAGCAATAATCTCTGAAAGCTTTATGTGGCTGTGTACTGCTGTAAAAGACAAGATGTGTACCAGGTGTGACCTTGATATTTCCTTTCGAACCAGTTATGAACCATTAGGTATGGTTCTAATGATAACATTCAATTTATCGTGACATTTTACATTGATGCCAACAAAATGGATCATGTGGAATAGGGAATAGAAAATGGTGGCAATGGTCAGTTAGATAGCTCTTTGCTATGTGAAAAATCTCATTGGGCACATCTTTCACAACAAATGATTTTAAACAGTTAGAATGAAAGTCATACTGATCAGTTTTGGCACTGAGTATTAATGAAAGAAAATACATTTATCCTAGTAGAAAATACAAAGTTAGAAGGTCAGGGCAACTATTGTTGCTTTTTCTTAATATAGGTTAATAATGAACCCCTTCCCTCTTCATGTCTTTTTCATTATTGAGTAATTCCAATAAATGATTAAAGTGCAGATTATGTTCTGTAATCCAAATTACTGATGTGAGTTAAAGAGGCATTCACAGATCTAGCCTACCAAGAAACATTTTAATTCTAAATTGCCACTTCAAATTTATAAGCAGTGATATTAGGTATGTTGTTCACATTAATTCTAATTTATAATCTGATGTAATAACTACATCACAGAAATTGATTGTTTCATGTACTTTTTTGTTGAAGAAAATCTCCACTATATATTGTTGAGAACTCGTACTGCAATTACACCAATACTGCAATTGAGTCTTCAAGCTCTGTTGTCTTTCCTTGACAGTATTTCCCTATGGAATAACAAATATCAGTTACTTTTACTCAAATAAAATGCACACTGAAATATTAACATTTTTTTAATTGAGATTCCAAACCAAATAATCTGTCTCTCTATTGCCCTTCTTCAGTAATTGAATAACTGGTCTCAAACATTTAAGAAAAGATTATCTGTACACAACTAGGGAACTAGCAGAGCAGCTAACTCCTTACACTCAAACAAATATAGGACAAGACTGAACTCCTCAACAGCATCTCAGTATTCAAACCTATCCTTTTACAGCCTACATTAGCTTTACTACATAGTGAATTCCGTGTATGAGAATCTATCATTACACTAATATTTCCTTTATAATTCATGATGAGTGGCTTTTAAACATTACTGTATGTCAGAAATTTAGATCCTCATTTAAAACAAACATACAAACCAAGGCAATTTATTGAACAAATTGGCATCTGTTCTGCTAAAACAGCCTCTCCCAATATGTTTAGTTTTTATCTTTCAGTATGTTCTGGATGCTTCTTTTGCAATGCTTTTATTGCTGTTACTTGTTTGGTGTAGTAACGTTTCTTTACTTACTGAGAATTAGTCTCTTAAAAGCAGACATTACTGGGGATTTGTTTGTTTTCTTTTTTAAAGGATAAAATACTGCAAGAAAGGCTTAATGTCCCGTTAGATCAGCTACACCATCTGGATTTTTCTTTTGAAATTTTCTGTCCAGGACCCTCAGTGTATCTCAGGACATCACAGTCATGTAGGTAAATGTTATTTAAAGCATTGTACTAATAATCTCTGTGTATATGGTGGTGTGCCGAAGAAGTTGGTTACTTTTGTTCCAGCTTTCTTTTGCTAAATCTTTAAACCTCTAGAAAGCAAACCTGAAAAAGCAATTGCAACTTAACTGTTCTTCTCAGCAGGACTTCTTTAGTAGCTCAAGGTACTTATCGCATTACACTATTACTCTGCGATTAGGTAATTTTCTTGAGAAAAAATGAAACATGGAATGGAGGTAGTAATATTTATCGTGCCTAAATTTGTACAGTGCTCTTGCTGTCCATAAACACCACCAATATAGAACTGATTTGTGCTCTGACTTTGAAAGAGTATTTATAAGAGATAATGTACATCTGTTACATTTTTCATGAAGAAATGCAAGACTTTTAACAGAATCACAGAATATTCTGTGTTGGAAGGGACCCACAAGGATCATGAAGTCAAATCCTCAAATCCTTGCACAGGACCATCCTCAAGAGTCACACCATGGGCCTGAGAGTGTTGCCCAAATGCTTCTTGAACTCTGTCAGGTTTGTTGCTGTGACCACTTCCCTGGGGAGCCTGTTACAGTGCCCAACCACCCTCTGGGTGAAGAATCTTTTTCTAACCTAAACCTCCCCTAATACAACTTCAGACCATTCCCTTGGGTCCTGTCACTGGTCACCACAGAGAAGAGATCAGTGCCTGCCCCTCCTCTTCCCCTCATGAGGAAGCTGTAGACTGCAATGAGGTCTCCTCTCAGTCTCCTCTTCTCCAGGCTGAACAGACCAAGTGACCTCAGCCACTCCTCATATTTTCTAGCTTCCCCTCAAGGCCCTTCCCCATCTTCGTTGTCTTCCTTTGTCCACTCTCTAACAGCTTAATATCTTTCTTATATTGTGGTCCCCAAAACTGCACACAATATTCAAGGTGTGGCCGTACCAGTGCAGAGCAGAGTGGAACAATCCCCTCCCTTGACCAGCTGGCGATGCTCTGCCTGATGCCCCCTAGGACATGGTTGGCCCCCCTGGCTGCCAGGGCACTGCTGATTCATATTCAACTTGCCATCTACCAGGATCCCCAGGTCCCTTTCTGTGGCACTGCTTTCCAGCATCTCATTCCCCAGTCTGCACGAACATCCAGGGTTTCCCCATCCCAAGTGCAGAATCCAGCAGTCTCCCTTGTTGAATTTCATATAGTCGGTGATTGCCCAGTCCTCTAATTTGTCAAGATCTCTCTGCAGGACCTCTCTGCCACTGAAGAAGTCAACAACTCCTTCCAATTTTGTATCATCTCCAAACTTGTATCCTTTCCAGTCCTGCATTCAAGTCATTTGTGAAGATGTTGAAGAGCACAGGGCCTAAGATGGAGCGTTGTGGAACCCCACTAGTTACAGGTCACCAGTCTGATGTCCTTGCATTCACTATTACCCTCTGTGCTCAACCTGTGAGCCAAATGTTCACCTACCACATGACGTGTTTATCCAGATGTGTGCTGGACACTTTGCCCAGGATGATGCTGTGAGAGCCAGCATCAAAAGCATCAAAAGCTTTACTGAAATCCAAAAATATTACATCAGCTGGCTTCTCTTGATCAGCTAGGTGGGTTACCTTACCATAAAAGGAAATCAGGTTTCATAAACAGGACTCTCCTCTCATGTAGCTGTGCTGGCTGTGAGCAATGACTGCATTGTCTTTCAGGTGTTTTTCAGTGCCTCCCAGAATAACCTTCTCCATAACTATATCAAGCACTGAAATGGGACTGACAGGCCTGTAGTTTCTATGGTCCTCCTTCTTCCCTTCTTGAAAATCAGGACAGCGTTCACCAGCTTCCAGTCAGCTGGGACCTCTTCCGACTCCCAAGACTGCTCAAAAATCATGGAGTCTTTGCAATGACTTCAGCTTCTTCAAAACAAAGGCACTCAAAATCTTTTGACTTTTTGAAATGTTGCCTGGCACCCGCTGTGTGTGCTGAGCACCTAGATTTCTGCCTCTGCACCACTGGTTCCATCCAGTTTTATTGACTTCTTTCCATTTAGTGAGGTGTTAAAATTCCCCCACTTAGTAAAGGGCTGTTAGATTGCAGCAACAGAAATGAGAAAGAAGCATCTATCATGCCTGTGATTTTTTTTTTCCCTAATACCAATTAATTAGACAGAACCATGGATTGAAGAAGAAGTGTTTAGAACTGAAGATTGTCTAAATGATCTCATCAGTGGAAAGTTGGATCTTTTGCTTGGTGCTTTCTAATTTGTACTGTAGCAGATGGATGGTGTTGAAGGTCACAATTACTGTATAAGGCCAACTAGTCTGTAGAGTTTGAACTCCATATAGATAACTGCCTCATTTATACAGAATGCTTGTAGTGAAAACATTTTGTTCTTCTTTTAAATCTCTGTTTCATGTTGGTAAATTGCATCTCTGAGGAAACAAAATCAGATTTCAGGTTATCCTCATTTCATTCTTCATATTGAATCTGGAGCTCTCTAATTAGACTGAAGAATTTTGTAGCCATCAAAGAAGCAAAAGGATTTTGTTACTTGATGAATTGTGAAAGATCTGAACTGAAAAATTTTTAGACATACAGCCTAATAAAAATAAAACTGAAATACAACTCCATATTTAACTAATAGATGAGAAACTTTTTTTAAAGCAAGAAAAAATCAGGTCAACTAACTTTTAAAATAGAACAGGCTAAAATTTTCAGAAATATGCAATTCACTAAAGTGACAGGATCAAAATTTGATAAAAATCAGTGAAATCATTGCCTGCTGCAGAGTAGCCCCTTAGCACAAATTGTGGGTGTATGTTTTCACAGAATCATCAACTGAAAACAACTGCTGTTTCATGATCTTTCTGAAAACAAAATTGCACAGTAGAATACTCTATTTTCATTGAGGGATAAACTGTTTTGTGTATTGTGGGACAAAATCATGCAAACGTATATGTATCACATAGCACTTAACAAGTTGAATATATTATTATCTTCCTTTATGCTAATTTGTTTGTGTAGCTATATCCCACCATTCCTGAGACAGATTCCTGAATCAAAACACATCTAAAAAAAAAAAGAAAACCAACCCCAAACACAAACAACAAAAAAAAAAATCCCAAACCCCCTTAATTTCATAATTCAAGACTGAATTATTTGGGTAATGTTTTGTACAGTTAGTGACTCGAAAGTGACATTAGTTGATATTGGGAACATCAAGCAAATGAGCTATAGAATTTTCTGCTGTGGTCTTTCCAGTCTAGCTTGGGCTATGAAGGTGGCTGAAAATATTTCTATCTGATGGATACTCATTGATATATTTTTTTTTAAATGAACTAGATTCATTTTCTAGCAAATATCTATGTATATAATGGTCTGTATCCAGTTACAGGGCTTGAAATTAAATTGCCTTCTAAATACTCATGTCCTTCTATTACCGCCTCTGTAGGTCTGGTTATCTCTTAAGCTAACTACTCTTTTGAAGTCTAGAAAACTCTAGAGATATGCTACCAATAAGGTAAAATAATTCATTCTGAGGCCCATTCAAAAAAGCAAGTGCAATCAGCTAAAAAGTAGACTCTGGGAACAAGTGCAAGACACAGAGAGTGCTGCATCTGAACCCTCACCAGCAAACATTCGAAAACAAAAAAAATAACTGCAAAGACTGCTGCATGCTTTTTTGATCAAACACACACATGCACTTATAAAGACTGGGGCTTGGCTCTCTGAAAAATCCTTTTATTTCCTAGGCATTCAGATTGAGTAAAGCAGTACTAAACAAGCTCATTTTCTTCAACAATCTGTTACTTTGCATTGCTTTCCTAAATTTTTGTGTTCGTGTCATAGATTTGCAGATGTCACCAAGCTGCAGTGAGTCACTGACTGTGGCACAGCAAGGAATGATTCTCAGCCAATTGTCTCACATCGTGAAGGTATGGAGGAAAGACATGAAAATGTAGATTTAAGAAACAAGACTGCCTATATAAACATACATCAATAAGACACTGAAGGTAAAGACAGAAACACACATTTCGTTCCTAGGAAACGAAGGTATAGACAGAAACACATGGTTCATTCCTAGTGACTTTTAAGTGTGATACATTTGACATGTCACCATCAGATTCAATGTGATCCATGTTAGTATGTAGTACCCAATCACCTGTGAGTGGTTATTATGTCATATTTGTTCTGAACTACCTGTGAATAATGATCTTTTCCTCCTTTGTTTTGTGCATTCTGTGTCCTTTACAAGTCTAGTTTGAGTAGCCTGCAGTTTTCTTTTGGCTTCCTCCCAGATGTCTCCCAGCATTGCAGAATGGCCTCCCTGCTTCTTCTCTGCTTGCGCCCTGCATACCAAGTCAGGATATTTAAAGATTTAATCCTGAGAAGGCCACCATAACTGATCCAGTCTCCTGCCTAGAGTAACAATATGTCTGTATTAGAGGCTCCTTTCTTATACCATAGTTTTTCATTGTTATATCGTCATTAGCAGCATCAACCATGCTCTGCTAAAAACTGATTCCATTTTTCATCATATTATCAGATGAAGTAACTAATAATGGTACAATGTCAATAAAAAAATAAAACCACTTCTCATTTATGTGAGACACTTTTAACTTTTAATTTTTATTTTCCACATTAGTGGGTTTTTTTCACTTCTGTGTAATTAGCTGTTCCATGGGATATATTAAGTATAATTTGTCCCAAATTTAGAATTTAACATCTGTTTTAGGGTACATATGGTGACATTTTAAGAAAAGAAGCATACCTCATCTCTACAATTAGTGTAACTACATGTGCATGCATTTTCTAAGAATTGGTGCAAATTACCAATGACATGTAATCATTTAAGTAGAAAATACTAGCAGTGAATACTGGATTTATGTTTGTTACTTCATTTATTATGTTTGATAGTGGCCTGGACAACATGTAAATTTTATCAGAAAAAAATGTAGCCATAAGTTGGCATCTGCTCTCTAACTATAAGAACTTTTTTCAAATACTTTGCTCAAAAAAACACAAAAAAGATTGTTTGCTGTAACAGAACCCAGACTGGAACACTGGGGGTGGCAGAACTTTTATACATATCTATGCTAGTGAAATATGTGAATATGAAATGAATGTGAAATCACAAATAATTTTTAAAAACTGAAATTTCTCATTGTGAATACTGGAGGTAAAAATTAGATTTCAGTGTGGGATCTGGGAGATAGATTCCTTGACTGTGTGGGACCACAGTACACACCATATTTTCATCCAACATTTTGTGTGAACACACAGGTCTGTCATCCAGAGAATAGCTGAGGCAGGTCACCTCATCCAGGCAATCAGTGAGGCACAGGGACCACAACCCATACCGCAAAGTACTTCTGTCCCACTACATACAGAGAACCTTATGAGATACCTTAATGTTTCATGGCATCCCATATCTACATGTTATAGAAGTAGTAAAACCTTATGTATTCTGTACCATATACAGTTTTGCAAAGTGTTTCTAAGACTTTTGTCATGGAAATTCTGGGGTGGTTGATACTCAGAGCCTCCAAGCAGTAAATTCCACAGCTACCTACATAATTATAGGAACACACCTTGTTGGGTACTTTTGATGAAATGAACTGTAAAACGAGCCACATAATCAATACATGGATTTAACACATTCAGATATGGGCTTTGTGAGGAAAAAATACCACCAAATCATCATATCTTTATATTTATTGTAGGGAGGCTTCTGTATAATCGAAATCTACTTCCTCAGAACATTATCTTCTGCACTTTAATGCAGGAGCAAAACACACTCTGCATTGCTTTAGTGCTACTCAGAGTGCAAGGGACAATGTATTCAAGAGCTGTGGTTCTCTGTCATGCAGGTCAGGTTCAGGAATCCCATATCCTGGCAAGGAAAATCAGCCAAGGCATATAAATGTCAGGTGGCTGTTCAGAAGCCCGCTGCTCAAAACATTGGCCTGGGATGAGTGAGAAATGTGTGCTACCAAAAATTACTTGAACCAAATAGATCAGAGAGAGTTGGATTTAACACACCACAGCTGTTCAGGAAGTTTGGAGTTCCTTACTTCCAGCTGTACTATCATGAGCTGCACCTCAAATAAGAGAAATCCCTTTAAAATGACTGCTACTGTGGTTGTGGAATTTTTCTAATTGTTTTTCCACTTACAGCTTAACCTCTGTTTATTTTCTATTTGTTTTCTTTTTCTTTTTTTTTTTCCAGATTCAGAACAAATATCAAGCATTATTGAATAAACTATTTCTTATTTTAGCATATTTTATGCAAGCTGGAGCCCAAGGGACATTCCAGAGTCAAAAAATGAGTAACAGCAGTGGGAAAGAGAAAAATTATGTAGTAATAGATGAGGAAGAAAGGATAGAGATTTGAACAGACACAGAGGGGCAATGAAGCAGTGAGATACAGGAAGGCTCTTCCAGATGGCAGAAGCAGCAGTTGGGAAGGCTCTGGCACCAACAGTGGCAAGATTGCGGGCAGGGACAGTGAAGAACCAGGCACTCAGCAGAGAGCGGAGAGAGAGAGAAATACAAGGTCAGGGAAGCAGTCTGGCTCAACTGCATGGAAAATTATAAAACTCAGGCTGATGATACTCTGTTACTGAACCTTGTGCAGGTAATATACGCCTCTGCAGAACTGTGTGAAATGGTGACTGAAAGGTAGCAATCGTTCACCACAATGGCAGGCACCTTGCACTGGTCAGTAGATGATGAGCAGGGCAGCAGTCATTCAACCCTGAGAAATGTGATTAGAGAAGGTCCTCGAGGAGGGATCAGCTCCTTATGTTTGTGGGTGGAATGAAACAAAACATCTAGATTTAAGTAAAGAGGTTTACTAAGATTTTTGAAGGTAGCAATTGCCTACTCAGGGAATTAACTTTGAAATTTAGTCCTGCGTCCACAGGAGCACAAGACCACAGTGTTACACAGGTGATGGGAACATACCCCTCTGGTAAGGTCATTTCCTCTTGGACGCTGTAAAAATACCATGTCTTGACTTTAAAAAACAGCTTTTTTTTGTTGTTCTTCTATAGCTCAGGCAAGTGTAAAAGGCTTTTCAAATGTGCATACAAGAAGTTCCCTTATGCGAGTTAAACAAGTGGTGTATTGTGCACAAACTGTGGAAAAAATCTCTTTGAAATGTCTGTGGAGGATTTTATGACAATAGTTCATTGTCTGCAGCATAGTCTTGCATATATTAATCTACATGTTCTGACTGCTTCACTCATGGCTCTTGCCAGAATACCACCAGAGACCTTTGAATGGAATCTGGGGTCAAGCTCTGCTAGGATCTTCATTCCACCACCACTGACCTGAGCAGCTGTGAATCTGGATCTGGGTGCCCAACATATACAAACAGCACCATTATGAGCTACCTCCTTCTAACTAAAACACAGAAGCACCGAGTATGTTGCTCAAATGCCAAGAGCATGAATGTGGTGAGGTTCTGTCCTGTGCTGTAAGCCCATTCAGGCAGATGTCAGGTAGGGATGTGTGCCGAGCAGACGGATCACTCCTCTCCTGGCAAGACAGACTTGGGTCTGAGAGTTGGCCTCAAGTGCTAAAACCTCAAAGTGTTTAAAATTAACATCAGAATGCAGTCAGTGCCGTACTAGTTGGACCAATATCCTAATAGATTGTACTGTCCTACTTTATCTGACAGTGCCTAATAAAAGAAAGCTTAGAGAAGGCATTCTGCAGTAGGCAGTTGGGAAATAAGTTACCAAGAGGAAAAATTTGTTCCTAAATTCCTTTTCATTTTGGATGGCGTTATTTTGTGTCTGAAACTCATGATTATTTACAGGAACTGGATCCTACGACACTCCAGATGCTGCAAGGTTTTTCCTTGATTTAAATAAGAGTTGGAGCAAGTGATTAATCTTTTTCCTCATATTTTCAGATACTCTTGTTTGCACATCTGTCTAATCATATTGCATAAAATGCTTAAGAACACAGAAGACAGAGGGAAGGAAAGGTTGAATATGTTGATTGTGTACTTAATTACATTTAACTATTGAGAAGCTAATTCTCGTAAGGTAGATTTTTGCATGTGTTATTTGCAGTGTACCCTAAGGGAGGATTCAAGTCAATAGAGACTCTGGAGAGTGGCTATCGCTTCCTCAAGCAGTAATTCCACGTTGTAATAATTCTGGCAGTTCACTGGAAGCAATGATAAGAGGGTACCCAAAAGTTTTAGTCTGATTTGTGATGTCAGTTCTGCTTTTTACATTAATAAAGTTCATTAAATAAAGAGTACACTGTCTTGTACTATGTATCCTGTATAAATACACAAATATGTTATTACTGATATACTAAGGAGCAAAGGAAACTACTGTCTGGTGCCTGGTAGTTTTCTTTTGGTTTAAACTACAGTTTAGCAGAAGTCTGAGATGTGTTTATACCCAAATGTATATGCAACAAGAAAAGTTTATAAAATATCAAGACTAAATTGTTGCTTGAGGGTGTCTGGATGTAGTTCATTCGACAAACCCTGATAATGGGTTTGGTTATTCATGTCCATAGGAACTGGATTTTCTCATTAACCTGACTAGCCCAAATAGTCTTACCATTCTTCATATGAAAACTGTAGGATAAATGGTGGCAAATTTTCTCTCATCTCCCAGAGAATCAATTAAGCAGCATGGAGCATCACTCAGCACAAGACATGGCCATCAATGTCTACTGTGCACCATGTATTTCATACTTTCATTTAATTCCCTTTGCCATTGTAATTTAATTAATTTCACTCAATCTTATTAATCTTCGGATAATATCTTGATGTGGACAAGTGTACAGCTTCATCATATGCTTCGGATTTGTTCTAAGTGCCTCTTTGTGAACAGTTTTTGTCTTTTCCCTTCCTGGAAGCATATGTAAACAGGGGATGCTTAAGTGTCTGAATTCACAATTAATAATGTTACATCTATAATATTAGCTTGTGAAAAAATGCATTTGTAGTTCTTTAAAATACAATGTTAAGTCTAATCTGGCTTTTTTCTCTTGTTTTGAAGTTGACTTTTTCATTACCCACAGTGCTGTACCACTGGCTGCAGACAGTGATTCAGTGCCTGGTTGGCGTGAGAGGGTTTAGTGAGCTGTTGCAGTCTAACAGTGCTCTCTATTGATGAAAAGTAGAAAAAAACATTTAGTTTTTGTGCTTTTCTACATGGTTTTAATTTCTTTCAGAAATTGTGAAATTAAACTAAAGTATTTTAAATACCATAGTAAAATAACAATTTCAAACTGATCCATATCACCTTTTTTTATTTGTTTTCATTTAATTCTACATGATCATTTTTTTCTGTATCTTATTCTGCAACACTCAGTTATATAGCAAATTATTTAGCTATTTCTAAGAAAAACCTGAGTATTTGGGATGAACAGAATTCTCACAGGCTGTTTTTCCTAAATCCTTGATGTTTTCTAGGTAACATTTTCCTATAATTTAAAAATTTACAGCAGAGATAAGTCAAATATTAGACAGCATTCTCACTTTGCAGAGAAATGTATCACAGCATACATTAAAATTACATATGCTGAAAGCTATAAAAGTTACCAACTTAGTTTTCCAGCTCCTTAATATGCTTCAACTATGTGAAGTCTTCAAGATTAGGAACATCATTTGGCTTTAGATTTTCCTATATGAAATTAAAGGGGAAGAATTGTTGCCATCAAATACTGGTTTGGCCTTTTGTTATGTAAAAAGAGCCAGTAAGAAAGTTGGAGACAGACTTCAACGAGGCGTGTAATGACAGAAAAGGTGACAATGGTCTTAAACTGAAAGGCATGGACATTATGAGGGAATTTTTTTACAGTAAAGGTGGTGAGACTGGAACAGATTGCACATAAAAGTTATGGATGTCACATCACTGGAAGTGTTCAAAGTCAGGTTGGGCCTTTGAGCAACATGATGAAGTGAAAAATCACTAGATCTAGAGAAAGAAGAGCTAGGTGATCTTTAGACATCCCTTTCAATCTAAAGCTTTCTGTTATATTATGAAAAGGAAAAAAGAGACAGAGGCAAAGTGTGGGACATTCAATATAAATATATAAAATCTCTGTCTTAGAGTCTATTCAAAAAAATGACATAAGAGACTCCAGATTGCACTGGTTCAGATGCCCTGTACTCAGAGACTCACTATAAAACAAGACCAAATCAGCAACAGTGTATGTACAGACTGAGGAATGAGATGCTGGAAAGCAGTGCCACAGAAAGGGACCTGGGAGTTCTGGTCCATGGCAAGTTGAACATGAGTCAGCAGTGCCCTGACAGTCAGGAGGGCCAACCGTGTCCTGGGGGGTATCAGGCAAAGCTTTGCCACCCAGTCGAGGGAGGGGATTGTTCCACTCTGCTCTGCACTGGTACGGCCTCACCTTGAATATTGTGTGCAGTTTTGGGGACCACAATATAAGAAAGATATTAAGCTATTAGAGAGTGGACAAAGAGGACAATGAAGATGGGGAAGGGCCTTGAGGGGAAGCTAGGAAATATGAGGAGTGGCTGAGGTCACTCGGTCTGTTCAGCCTGGAGAAGAGGAGACTGAGAGGAGACCTCATTGCAGTCTACAGCTTCCTCATAAGGGGAAGAGGAGGGGCAGGCACTGATCTCTTCTCTGTGGTGACCAGTGACAGGACCCAAGGGAATGGTCTGAAGTTGTATTAGGGGAGGTTTAGGTTAGAAAAAGATTCTTCACCCAGAGGGTGGTTGGGCACTGTAACAGGCTCCCCAGGGAAGTGGTCACAGCAACAAACCTGACAGAGTTCAAGAAGCGTTTGGGCAACACTCTCAGGCCCATGGTGTGACTCTTGAGGATGGTCCTGTGCAAGGATTTGAGGATTTGACTTCATGATCCTTGTGGGTCCCTTCTAACACAGCATATTCTGTGATTCTGTGAACTCTGACTAGGAGGGAGGGAGTGGTGATCACCTGTTTAATGCCCCATAGTGCATTGGAGCCCCCTCTAGTTCTGTCTACACTCTCCCTGTTGCATTGATAGCATGGGGGGCTTCTCTTTCCTGGGGATTTTATTGTTACTGCTTTCTGATGCTTTTACTTCAGACAGATATTGTGTGTCTTTTCATTGAATAGTAAACTTGCTCAGTCATTTTCTGAGAGCTGTTAAGCCATCTTCTGTGACATTATACGTAAATCAATTGTCAATATGAGGCCACAATAGTAACAACAATAATATTCAATCGCATTTCTCTAGTTGTAGGACTTTTTAATGTCTCATTATGAAACAAGGCAATAATAACCTCATAGTCTTCCTCTAACCAGACTGAAATTGAGTGTGGGGGAAAAAAACAACACAGCCCAAGCCCTGCTTTATTTGCGGTACTGATGCTGTTTGAATGTGTTTTATAAGTATTCCGTTGCATTGATTTTTGTAGTTTTAATTTATTTCTCTATTTAAGTCAATATAGAAAAATGAATAGCTGGATCATAATCCCTTTCCTTGAGTAAACTACAATCACAACAATACTGAGACTTTTCCTCCCTCCTCTTTCCATTTCTTCCAATGAATTTAGTCTCAAGTGCACAAATTGTTTGGTCCATTTGGAATTCATGTGACATTTTGCATGAAAAACAGTGTGAAATGCTGTTTTCTCTGCTCCTGTGCTATAAATTATTCATCTTTTGATTTATCAGACAGCTTTTTCTTGTAGATAAGAAGTCACCTCTCATTTGCTCCACAGATCACATAGCCTAAACAATAGAAAATGGCTTGAATCCAGCAGGGAAAAAAAAAAAAAAAAGAGAGACCTGAGTACCTATAGTTTGTTTTAGGATTATTAAAAGAAAATTCTATGACTCCAAACCTGCTTAACTTTGAATGAAGTTGTTTACGCATGCACTAGGTTATTCAGCATGCAGTAAATATGCAGGTAGTGCAGAAGCAGATGTCCAGTTTTGAAGGGTAGCAGAGGGAGTTATAGAATTTTCCAGGGGAATACCTATGGTCTGAGCCTTATAAAGGGGTGTAGGAGAAAGTCTATTGAGGTACATTAGTGACAGGACAGCACTGTTAATTCTTGGCTAATTGGTTTTCTTTTGAAAGAAGTTTTAGAAGAATTTTTTTTTGTTTTATTTTTATAGGACATTCTATTTAAAATCAAGTGGTGACATTGCTAAGAGAATCACACAAGCAACTGGGGATCTGTGCTGGAAGGATTGTCATGGCTAAACACTCAGTTTTGCCTCAGACAGTCCCTTAGTCACCGTGCTTTCCTTGTTCTTTCACTCTTTCCTGCATTTCTACTGTCAGTTACTGTCTGAGTCACGACACGGGGCTAGCTGCACCATTAGCCTAAAGCAATACAGTCATGTTTCAGATTTTACATTTCTTGAGATTTGGAAAAAATACTATATTATGGCATGTGTGAAGAATTCTTGCCTCTGAAGTTACCAGCTTCTGACAGATATTTTGGTGTTTCTCTTCATAATCAGGATAGAGCAATATTTCCTGATGGCCTTCAGTTTCTACCCCAGCAGTGTCTATGACAAGCCAAAGTAGCCCCTGTCCTCTGGCCTTGATGGCAAATAGTACTTGTCTGGACAGCTAAACTTCCTTGCCCCCCTCAAAATAGTTTGACCTTATTCATACTATGGTGAATGACCTCTGGTCTCAATTATCCTCAGAGTAAATTTTGCGTTTCCAGGGAAGGTGCTAACTGGTATGAGTCAAAATTGTGCCAGGTGACAGGCTATTGTATACTACCTATATTCAAACTGTGTTTTGATAATGTTTAGGTTACTGACAGAGGTACATTAGTGGCCCCAACAAACGGAAGAGCAAAGTTTTCATCATCTGGAGAAATATATTTTGTATGCAGTGAAACTGAGTCTGGTTTGTTAGCAAAATATATGGAAATAATATCACCTGTACAAAATCATAGAGGCCGTTTGCTTTCTCCACAGCTTTCACTGAACTGCACAATAAGGTATGTAGATAATATGAAGACAGTAATATACTCTTGAATTGCTCCGTTATTTCTCTCTGGAGCTGCTGCAGCAGCAGCTGCAGTTTATAGCAGTATTATAGAATCATAAAGTGGTCTGGGTTGGAAGGGACCTTAAAGATCACCTAGTTTCACCCCTCCTGCACTGGGCAGGGACACTCTTCACTCGACCAGGTTGCTCAAAGCTCCAGCTTCCTTGGGCAAACTGTTCCAGTGCCTCACCACCCTCACAGTAAAGAATTTCTTCCTTCTATCTAATTGAGGTTTACCCCCTTTCAGTATAAAGCTTATCACTACAACGCCTTGTCAAAAGTCCCTCTGCAGCTCTATTGGCCCTCCTCAGGTACTTTAAGGCCACAATAAGTTCATCCTGGATTCTTCTCTTCCCCAGGTTGAACAATCCCAGTTCTCTCTGCCTTTCCTCATAGGAGAGGTGCTTCAGCCCTTTAATCATCATCATGGCCCTCCTCTAGACTCACTCCAACAAGTCTGTGTCCTGGTAGTTTTTGCTGTCTATGTCTTGATGAGAAGCTATGTTTTATGTCACTGGAAATGGCAATAGCCACTCAAGCATCTGTTAACTTCTATAGAAATTTCCCTTCGAGTTACTGAAAAGACTAAATCTCGTGCAAGCTGCCTGAGGAGATCACTTATAGGTGAAAAACTACATAGTTTAAGGTGCTGGTGATAGCAGATAAGCAAAATATTTTTCCTCTGAAAAAGTACCCATGTTTCTATTCCTTTCCAGCAGTTCTTTTCCTTACATCTATGAATTATTGAGGCATTTAAATTTTGCTTCAGATTTAAGAAACAAGAACTCTTTGTTATGTCAGCCAGTACAGGAGGGATACCTCATCATGTATGTGTCACATGGACAGGTCAGTGACCTCCAAGACAAGTTACAGGCCAAAACTCAGAGACAATACACTTTGATCAGTGGCAATGACTGGCCATTACACATCAACATATGAAGAAGTGCACTTTGGCCAAGAATTTTCTGTATTTTTCTTAATTTGTACACAAAAACAGGTTGAAATCAAGAACCTGTGGAACAAAACCTTGACATTTAAAGTTCTTACAGCACAGATCTTTTTCCATGGACATTACATGGGGCTTACACAGGCAAACTTCACAGAGGGCAGTGGGTTAATTGTGAGTTCCCAGATGTGACTGAACTTGCAAAATGCATACATGGCAGAGAGACATGGAATCACTACAGGCAAAAGAAAGTGCAATCAGGTCTTTTGTGTCCATACTAACTTTATCTCACTGAAAGAGTTCTGTAACATCATAGGCAGAAATAGTTGTACAGTTACCTTCAGATACACCATCATTTATTCCTCTTTCCCATTACTTATAACTGCTAAATTTTGGTTCCTCAAGGCAGACGTTTTTCATTACATGTGTTTGCCTGAGGACACATTTTTAATTGATCTTGAAAGTAGATTAAAGCAGGTTTTTGGCTTAAACAACTTGGCTATTTCTCAGAGCAAATCACAAGCAAAATATGTTTTACTCACATTAAAAAAAAATAAAGAGAGAGAAGTGCCAACACCTCCATATTTGAGCTGTAGAATTGGACAGCCTTGCAATGGAATCCGTTGAGATGCATTTTGTCCTGCAAAATATTATTCACAAAGTAATTATTCACCACAAAAATTATTCACCACAAAATCAGAAGCTTGGGAATTACATTTTCATAAGATTTTGTTTACCACAAATAAGTTACATTCTATGTCTCTGAGAGGTTAACATGACTAATTTTTTCTTCAGTTTCCTGTCTGAGGACAAGGAGAGCTTATCAAAGCTTCTCTGATCTATGAATCTCTACAACTTCCAGAAACGAAAAAAATACAGGAAAGTTGCTGACTCCCTTGTTCTCTAAACACAAGCCTTAGT
Organism: Pipra filicauda; assembly: GCF_003945595.2. NCBI lineage: Eukaryota > Metazoa > Chordata > Aves > Passeriformes > Pipridae > Pipra > Pipra filicauda. Next base: position 1,486,925 of record NW_024104676.1, on the reverse strand, counting down.
GAAAAGCACAAGAATAAGAACATGGGGTTGCTATAAGGGTAATGAACAAGGAACTCTTAAAAGGCAGATACAAAGAAAAAAACTAGAGATACAAAATGGGACAGCGACAGAATGACAAAAAGGAGTGATAACAGAAAAGAAGATATCAAGCATTTGGGATGAAGTTGTAAGAGTAGAAAAATCAGGAGACAAGAGCACATTGAATTTGGTATTTTATATAAGGTAAGATGCAGAACAAGCCCTTTTGTAGTCACTTTTACTGAATGATGCTTGAGATATGCTGTAGTTTGGATCAAGCCCATGTAGACAGAAATAGAAAATGACCTACCAATACCAAAAGGCAATTTAAAGGCATATACTGTGGAAAAGGCCTCAGGAAAATCTCAGGATATGCTGAAGAGTAGCCCATGCACTGAAGACAGTTAGGTGACCAACTTGAAATGTTACCAGCTTATTACCTCCCCCATTTATAATTTTCTGCTAAAATAAGGTCTTACACAAAATGCAGTGTACAATCATGTGAAAATATTTCATGTATCTATGTTTACAGGCTAAAATAAACTCATCCAGGAGGCTTAATTCTACATTTGCCAAATTGTGGTTTAAATACAGAGATATTGTTTTAAGATTTAAAGATTGACCTTTCAGACAGGAGAATGCAAGGGTGTAAAGAGTTTATAGACAACATGACTGGTTAGGTCTTGTTGGGTTACCACTGAAATGTGTGTAGAACACACTGTGATAGTTTATAGCAATTAGGCAGCATGGGAGCTTCAATAGAATTCCTAGATCTTAATAACTATTTTAAACTGCTGAATCCATCCCAGCTCTTAACCTTTTGAATGGCCATGGAAACAGACTGTTCAGACTGATGAGGGGCAGCAAAGCTTGAATGGTATAACAGGTGACTGTATCAATATGGCTGAGGTTTCGCATTCTGAGTTATATAGACCACAAAGTTTAGAGTGTCGCTTCGTTTATTTTCTTAGTGCATCATGTGTTCAAAAGCAGAGATGCACATAGCAGCTGGCTGCATTAGTTCCAGCTGGTGGTACCATGGACAAGTAAAGGAGAAACAAAATTGCAGCACCAGATCAGTGAACACAAGTGCATGCCAGGGTGCCAAGACAGAAATATAAAACTTACTGCCAATTTAGCTCAGTATCTAGGCTTTTCTTCTCCTCTGAGTGACAGGGAGAAATGTTTAGTGCGGTCTTTGGTTTCTTTTGCAGACACTGAGAAAGAGGGAAAATTTGAAAAAGTGAACAGATGCTGGATTGATTTTTTTAAAGATATGGGTAACTGAACAAATTTGGGGTAATTATTAGCAGTAAATATTTTAAAAATTAAGAAGAAATTCACCTAGAAGAAAGGTTTCAGTGCAACTTATAAAAGAAGAATATTTGCTGATTACCATTTTTTTACCTATCCAGCTTTCAGCATCTTGACATTGTTAGTTCAGCAGAACAAAGAAATTACTCCCTTGGATTTCTGAGGCATTTATATTTCTCTTTTTATTGAAATGCATGTGGAATGAGTCAAACTGTCCTAGTTCATCAAGCCTTTTGAAAAAAAGAATGGCATAATTTCTTTTCTTACTCAGTAAACACTACATTTAAAATTAAAATATACAGTTTAATTTAAAATACATAGATATTTTTTTTTGCATCATGAGAAATATATGAAGAAATCTTAAAAACTACTCATATATATTATAAGGATTTTCACAGGAGTCATTATCGTGCCTAAGATAACAACATGAAAATAAACCTTCCACGTATCTCTATACCTCAGAGTTAAGGTTTTAAATTACATCCATAGTTATTAAGTCAAAAAATTCAATAGACATATCCCGAAATCTCTTTGATCTTTTTTCAACATGACCTATTATTTGTATCCCCTAATCCCACATTAATATTTTAATACACTTTGTATGTTAGTGTAAAGTCAGCATATGTTTGTGTAAAGTCAGCAGCAGGGTCCAATCCAGGGTTTTATGGGAATTTTTTTCTCTTTATTGCTGTGCTTTTATTTCCTATTTGAAAAATAATCCCTGTTTAAAAAAAGCTAGACACATTCTTCCACAATACCTTAGTTCAGAATTGCCTAACATTGCTGACATTATTGAGCGGGGACCACGACCTGTTACTCTGAGGTGACTGCCGGTAAAGATTTCCCCATGACTGAGGTCTATAGAGGTACATAGATCAGAACAGAGGTTGCAAGGTGCAGAATGGATGAAATGGGTGACTCTACGTTTCCCAAGTCCATCAGGGAGACCACAGGACCAAAACATAAAGCAGGATGGCACTAGAGCTGCATAATATACACCAGGAAGCAACACAGGTCAGTGGACAGCACACAGTGCAAAGAGAACAACTCCGCTTTTAAGCCTTTTTTCCCCTTCTTTATGTCCACTCTAACTATAAAAACAACAGTTGAGCAAAGACTCGATTTCATGCAGCCATGTAACAGTCAGAAGAATAAATGCCCTTGTTGTGCCCTTCTAACACCCATGAAGAATTCATTTCATTAAGTCTACCAGACATTATTTGGTGTGAAAATGAAAGACCTGTTTAAGACTGATCAGAAAAACATTCATAACATACTTTTGGGAGAAGATTGTTCTAGTTTTACCATGCCTATGTGGCATTTGTAAGTAAAATTTCTATCTTACAAAATTAAATACATATGAAAAGCAGTAGTTATTATTTTTAAAAAATCATAAGCATTTTATGATTTTTTCTTTCCTATTTTGTTTGCTCTCAAATAGTCATGACTTTCAGTGCAACAGAAAAAGGTTGCTCCTTGACATTAAAAAGAAGAGTGAATACTTTTGACTACCCAGCATGACACTACAAGATAAGGTAGATATTCTAAGAGCAGATATTTAATATTTCAGAAAATAAATACTTTTAAGACATTAAGCACCATCTCATAACTCTGATCTCTCTGCAAAACATCCAAAGATGAATGAGTTTCTGCAGAAAGATAAATGAGGCTGCACATGATTTCAGAGATTTTTGTAAATCTGAATTATAGTTATTAATGATTGCAAAAAGATCCATATTCAGTGGATTCTTGATTTCCAGGTAAATTAGAATCATAGAATCACAGGATATCCTCAGCTGGAAGGGACCCGCAAGGATCATCAAGTTCAACTCCTGACTCCAAACAGAGCAACCTAGAAGTTAAACCATATGTCTAAGAGCATTGTCAAAACACTGAACACTGACAAGCTTAGGGCTATGACCATTCCAGCGGCTTAACCACCCTGTCAGGGAATTTCTAATATCCACCCCGAGCTTCCCCTGACAAACCTTTAATCCAGTCCCTCATATCAGCAGACACCAAAGAGAAGAGATAATAGAGTCACAAAATCACAGAATGGTTTAGGTTGGAAGGGACCTTTAAAGGTCATCTAGTCCAAACTCCCAGCAATGAGCAGAGACACCTTCAACTAGATCAGGTTGTTCAGAGTCCCATCCAACCTGACCTTGAATTTTTCCAGGGATGGGGCATCTCTCACCTCTCTGGACAACCTGTTCCAATGCTTCAGCACACCCATAATAAAAAAAAATTCCTTCTTTATATCTAATCTAAATCTACCTTCTTTCAGTTTAAAACCATTACCCCTTGCACTATCACAACAGACTCTACTAAAAAGTAGAGTCTTTCTCATAAGCACCCTTTAAGTATTGAAAGGCCACAATAAGGTCACCTTGGAGCTTTTTCTTCTCCAGTCTGAACAACCCCAGCTCTCTCAGTCTGTCTTCATAGGAGAGGAGCTCAGCCCTCTGACCATCTTCAGGGAAATTCTCTGGACTCACTACAATAGGTCCACATCCTTCTTATGTTGAGGGCCCCAGACCTGAATGCAGCACTCCAGGTGGGATCTCATGAGAGACAAGGAGAGGTGGAGAATCACTTCCCTCGTCTGCTGGCCACACTTCTTTCGATACAGCCCAGGATACAACTAGCCTTCTGGGCTGTAATTGCACACTGCTGGTTCATGTCCAGTCTCAACCACCAGTACCCCCAGTATCTCCCTCTCCACTGCCCCTCATGCAGAAGCTGTAGACAGAATGAGATCACCTTTTAGTCTCCTTTTTCCTAAGCTGAACAAACCAAGTCTCCTCAGACACTCCTAATAAGTCTTGTGTCTTTTCCTCTAGTTCTTTCTTGCCTTCCTTTGGACATATTCTGATTTTTCTACATCCTTCTTATATTAATGAACCCTAAACAACACGCAGGTGAGGCTGCACCAATCCTGAGCATAGTGGGCCAATCACTTCTTTCGATCTCTTAGTTATACTGTGCTCAGAGCGTCCTACAAAAAAGATTGGCTCTTTTTGCTACCAGGTCAAATTGCTGACTCGTACTGAACTTACCATCAACCAAAACCAGCAGATCCCTTTCAGCAGGGTTGTTTTCTACCCTCATGTCCCCCAGTCTATACATGCATCCACCAGATTACACTGTTTCAGATACAGAATCCAGCATTTGTCCTTGTTAAATTTCATACAGTTGGTGATTCCCCGGTACTCTAATCTATCAATATCTACCTGTAAAAAGCCTTTAATCTATCAGTATCTATCTGATAAAGCCTCTCTGCCCTCTAGGGAAGAAAACGTTCCTCCTAATTTATTATCATCAGAAAATTTGTTTCCTGTACACTCAGATTCTCTGTCCAGGCCACTGATAAAAACGTTGAAGAGAAGCAGCCCTCAGAGTGAGCCCTGGGGAAGACCACTACTGACCAGCCACCAGCCAGGTGTTAAGCCATTGACTACAGTTCTTTGAGAACTGAACCACCAGCTGTCCACTTATTGCAGTGTGTACATGTCTAGATACATGCTGGTCATTTTATTCAGAAGGATACTGTGAGAGACGGTATCAAAAGTTTTGCTAAAATGTGCTGCTCTTAATATGAGAGTGTGTGTAGTGCTTTAAGTGAAAAAAATACTGTATATAATATGATTTACTATTTCATGAGAAACTCCAATCACTAAATAAACCCTTAAATATAAAATAGTACAACATATTTTTCACTGGGGGGGGCAGGGGTGGAAAGGAAGCTTTTCTTTCCAGTAAGTGCTATGTGGTATTCTTAACTTGTGTATGCCCTTTTCACCTAAATACTACAGAGACCAGTTGCCTACCACAGTTTATCCAAGTAATTGTTCTTTCAGATGAAGTTTTAGAATTTGTAACACTGTCTAGGGGCTTGTGGGAGAGCTCTTTTAGACAGTGCAATTGTAATCCGTACTACTTTTTTCTAAGTCAAATATATCTCATTCAGTCAGTGGATAAGAGAGACTTTAAATGGATTCAGTCTTCCTATTACTGCAGCACTGCAACATAAATATCAGGAGAAGTTGATGTGGAAACATTATTTAATTCATTTTCTATTTAAGACATCCAGGTGTGAAATTTGTAAGAATGTTTTATGGTTAATGATGTCACGGCACTGTAGGAATCCCCTCAGCAGGAAAAAGGTTTTTCTGTTTTACATCTTCAGATAAAAGCTGTCCAGAGACTCCAGACAAGGAAAAGTTTAAATGTAGCCAGGGAGAAATATAAGTAGAGTACTTTACGGTAAATAGAAAGAATCTATAGTCATTCAATAAGAAAAATAATCTCTCTTCACAGCAGCTCTGCACTTAACAGAAGGGTTTTGTTTCTATTGTTAAGGGCTTCTTAGCATCATTATCATTATCATTATTATCAATATTATAATTATTTTTTTTTCTATCATATTTTTTTTATCTCAGTATCTGTCACTAAAATACAAAACTCTTTTCTGGCTCAAAGTCATTTTTTCCTATACATAACTGACTGCATTACACAATGTGGCTCTTGCTGAATTTTTTTTTCAGTGCTCCACAACTGGACTTCATGTTTTTGCCTAGGCTAAAGACACCTAATGTCCCTGTAAAGTTTCATTTTGTTTTTTAATTCTGTGCTGTGAGATACTGCACATAAAAGTTCCCCCCTTGGGGAATATTTTAACAATTAATAACAAAGCTCTTCTTTACCTGTGTGGGTTTTTTTTTTACATTGACAAAACTAGGAAGCATCAGGCATGTTCCACAAGCTTCTACTTCAGTGTTTATATGCACAGCCAGAATCATACAAAAGTTTTGAATGGAAGTGGAACAAGAGAGGTGCAAACATGTTGTACAGTAGACCCACTGCCAAGATGCTATGCCACGTGAGGAAACTCTCTTCTTCAGCTGGTGATGATCATGGAAGAGGAAGGCCTTCCTCTTTATAGCCTTGCATAATTAGTGAAAAGGAAATTTGTCTTCAAGTTGCTCTATGGATAACCATGATTTGAGTCATGCAATGCTATTGCCTTCAGCATGTCTCAGGGTACAGAATCTGACAAGACTGACTGTGATTCATTAAGCATATTTTCCAGAATGAACTTTGAAAAAAACCAACCTATTTTCCCTGGATTTGGTTGAGCATACTTTTATTGGTAGCAATGAGGTATATAATATGAGTACCTACCCTTTATATGTCTCCTACTTTTCTAAACTTCGACCTTTTTTCCTACTTCTCTTATTCAATTATTGTATCGGTTTAATCCTTTCTTTCTACTGAAGAATACCTTTTTTTTCCAGTCCTTTAAAGATTATTGTTGAATCTCCCTAGTTTTATAACACCATTTTGCTGGGATGCTGAAAACTAATAGCACTGTTCAATGAAAGAATATATTGCTACATTTCATTTTCTATCCTTTCTTTGTGTGTCTTGATTTAAAAATTCTACATCCTTCTGAGACACCCAGCTGTTTAGATCTAGGGGGTTTTTTTTGTTCTAGGAGACTGCACAACTAATTAAAAACTGTCAAAGTAGTTTGTGTTTTAAAACAATTGTAGGTTTGAATGAACTTGATATTTTAACTAATTCCTATGCTTCTACTTGTCCAGAAACTATGTCTACTTGCTGAAGGACTTTCATAAAATAACTTGAAAGAGGTATCATTTTAGTTACTAAATTTTATTTCTTATTTCCAGACCTATCTTCAAAGTTGAATGTTCTTCAAATCCTACCAGCAAAAAACAGAGCTATGAACTTTCTAAGTAAACAACATACGAATAGGATCTCACAGCATGCAACCTTCAATTTTAGAGTAGTGTTTTAAAGTTGCTAATAAGTCCTCATCAGAAAAATAGAAATTCTAGTTTCAAAGATGTCTACAGAGAGAGAATATCAAGAACTGACACTAGTGATATGAACCCCTGCCTTGCAAACCATTTTGGATATCCTCATGCTGATAAAGTGTCATACTCTTCAACAAGAGGCAGAGTAAAAAATGTCTAAGGACATTTAGTACTCCAGAAAATAGCAAAATTCTGCTCTAAGTGTATTCTCATTCAAAGTAGAATTGTAAATATAGTTGAAAACATCTAGCTGGAAGATTTTCATAAATGAAAAGTAAGAGATAAGTAATCTTACTAAATAAATATTTTACTTACATAAATGTAAGTCAGAGATTTAGTGAATCTAACAGCCTAGGAAATTTTCATTCTGAGTTGATCAACTGGGTGGACTGACTATTACTTTAAGAAAGATTTGGGAATCTAGCAAAAGAAGCTTCCATGGGGCAAATATCTTGGGTGTATTTTTGTACTTTAGTCCTTTAATTCCAGCTCAGCCAAAGAGTCTGTAAAGCACTGGAGTGTCATCTATTATCTACTAAGAAAAACTCCGGTTTCTGGTGAAAGCTTTAACTTTCTTAAACAGAGAGATATGCCTTGTTACTAAGTAAAAACGAAGCCTGTTGTTCAACCATGAATTTTTATATTATAAGAGTTTAGATCATTATAAACAATATATTAATAAATATAATAAAAACACTTTATCAATAGATAAAATAATCACTAGGAGACTGAAGCATAGACTTGTGCAAGTCAACACTGACAGCAGTTAAGGTTCTGCGAAACTTGCAGTGGGAATTGCTTATCACTGGAATGATCCCTGCATAGCTGATTGCATAGCAAGCAGCAGGTCCAGTGACAGTCAGAAACCGACCTTGAAATTGCATCCTTCAGCACTGTTCTTTCCAGGCACTGCTTTTGCTTTGCTAACAATAATAACCATATTAAGTCAATTTAGTCAATTCAGTCTGTCTTCATGGATCCTATGTGATTCAATACATGGGAAATCTCTTCTGGCATCATCCACGTACACAGAAACCTCTCAAAAGTTATATATTGTGCTTCCAAGTCACCAAAATATTTGTACCAAGCCAGCGTCCTGGGAATTAGGAGCAGCAACTATCGACTCATTCGTTTGAGAAGGCTGGCAAAAACCTTCTTTCTTGCAGAGTGAGTTGCTGACCCTTGACATCAGAGCAATGCATGAAAGTGCTGATAAACAGAATTGATTTGTGAAAAAATCAGCTCCACCCTTTTGCTGCAGCAGATTTGAACAGGACAAAAAATATTATCTTTCAGATAGGCAAGTGGAACACTTTTACTTTTTTTATCAAGAAGCTGGGTTTTGAGCCAGATAAGGGAAGAAGCCAATAAGAAGCAGATCCTCCGAAGTGGGATAGTGGTTTTCAGCATGCCAGTGTCCTCCCTTACACAATTGGTTCAGGTGTAAAACTCCCTCCTGGGAAAGGTACCAGGACATTCACATTATCCATCCCTTCTAAGGAGGTATAACTGACTTTGTTGTAGAACTCCCCACCAGAGGAGATATTGGGGCAGTCACATATAGATCTGAAGGTATTTATCCCTTTTGATGGGGCATAATTGGCTCAACTAGGCTGAAGTAAGAGGCAGCATTCATATCTTAGAAGGGTTCATAAACCATCCAAAGCCCCCAGAAGCGCCCCCAGACTCATTTCTGGGGCCTTCCACCAGAGGACTGTGCATGATCAACAGTGTAAAACTCCTATCCCAGAGGAGGTGTGTAGACATTCCTACATAAACCTAAGAATATATTAACCCATTGTGTTTCGCAAGTTGCCCCCGCCCCTGGCAGATCCAGACTGCAATCACCACTTCAACCAGTGGGCATCAAAATTGCAACTATCAAGTCTCATCATCCATGAGTGGTGATACGTTTCTACTCCTATCCTTTCTTTTTCTTTCTCTCTTTCTTCTCCTAACTTCTTAGTCTGGAAATACATAGTAAGCCAGACTCAAAAATTCCAGTCAATGCCTTAGCAAGTGTCTTGTTGTGCCTGCATAAGTTAAAGTCAGCTAAGTGTAAATTTGCTAAGTTAAAGTTTGTGAAGTTCCTTACTTTGTCTGGATGCTGTTTTAAAATTTGCCAAGTATCTTATTTTACCCTAATGTTCTAAAGTTTGCAAGTAAAAGTTTGTTATTGTTGTTTCCCCTGTGCACTGCCCAGAGTGAATCAGTCTACTCCTAAACCTGCTGAGCGGACTGGGACAAAACAGCTGTGGAAATCCTTGCCACTGGGTGATGTGAATGCAGTTTTTACAGTAGAAGTTGTACAGAGTTCTGGGGGAAATACGCAAAGAAACATTAAAAAAAGGAGCATTGTCGTCTTCTCATGAACTTTGTTATGAATGACTTATTGAAGGCTCTTCTCCTAGGAGTGTCCAGGCATTTGTTACGTTTGGAACTGTAGGAGATGAAACTGAAGAAAGATATACTAGTTTTTCATCCTAATATGGTCATTTCTACTTTCTTCTGTTGAACTACAGAAGTAATTTTAAGTAGCTGACACTTTATTCATATTATTTACACTTCAAGTGTATTTAAACACATTTTGCATGTAAATTCTACAGCAATGTAAGGAAAGGATAATGATCCAAAGCTATACAGCAGTCTCCTCCATGTAACAATGGTCGTTCAGTTATATTCATGCATATTTTTGAGTTTCACTAAGTCAGTGGGATCACTTCTGTATAAAAGCAAAATTTAAAGTTACTTAGAAATATTGAAATATACAACCCTTCTGGAGAAAAGATAATAAAAAAAGAAGGTGTCACAGCAATCAAATAATATTTTCCCTAATTTAGTAGACTGGTAATAGGAGAGCATCCCAATATGTGTAAATGTCATTGTCATTGGATATCTGGCATTGCTGAAAAGGCAAAAAGAACCCATTGTCAATAAAGCAGGAAAATGCTGAACTTGATTTAAAGCAAATTGGTCAAAAACTGGTCATGTGAAAACAAACTATTACTAAAAGGTTAAAAAATGTTACAGCCCACACCCCACTCCTGATTAGAAAACTATTCATCAGAATTAAGAATGTCATGCTTTTTCTGTATGAATATTTATGTCTGTGCTTAGCAACAGATGCAAATGGGATGGAAATATAAAATCTAATTTATTTAGCATATCTACATCTTTAGATGTTACAGAACAGACTTTGTTTTCAATTACCTTCACAATTACTAATATGTACTTCTCTACTCACTGTCTAAAAAACCCTAAGGCTGCCCAAAACCAGAGTAGAATGTTCTTTACTTCAGTCAATGAGCTTTAACAGAAACCAATGCATTTTAACTGAATTTTTGTTTATCTCAAGCAGCACATTTTTAATGAAATCAATACATTCTTGCTGAAAGCCTCATGAATCTATTGGAAAGAATACATTTTTTACTGAAACCAATATGCAGTTTTATAATGTCTGTATGTTTTAGTGAAAGCATTGCAATACATTTTAGCTGAAACCAATATGTTTCTCCAAGCCTGATACCAAAGAGTGAAACCAATGCATTCTTCCTGCAACTAATATTCCATATTCCTGAGCCAACGCTGTCAGGTTATGTTTTTTCATAAATGAAAGCTACGTTTTATTTTAGTGAAGAAATTACACTTTATTATCTTAAAACAAGGAGTTTTGCAATGATTATATTTTATAATTTGCATAAAATAAGAAGTCGATTATAAGAAGTCATTGCTAGATAGATATGTCTTCTTGGTTTTACATTTTATGTAGTCTTGCAACATATATGCATTCTATCAAATGAGTAATGATGTAGATAGGAGCTTATTTTCATTCTCATTAGACTTTCACTAAATCTTTTTTTCCACTTTATATGCAAACTGGCTTAAAATAAGTCAACATTATGGGTGATTTACACTTTAGAGCAGAGGAACAGAGCAGTGGTTAATGATTTTATTGTAGACTAGATGTAATTTATTATGCAAGAATTTTTTGTAAGAATTGTTTTCAGTACATCAGTTTTGGTATTTTTCGTGACATTTTGACTAAAGATGTGCTGATCTGCATTACTTAGAAATATTTTGAGTAGTCTGGTGCGTGTAGCTAATGATTTGTGATCTCTCTAAGTGTTTTAATCGATGCAATTAATGCGAAATAGAAGGCTCTATCTGAATTTCAACAGATCTGAAGAAATGCATAATCTGCTTAAAATTTAGATACAGTTTCTCTTTCTTTATCTTTTTCGTATAAAGAGATAAAGGAAGTAGAGCAAGAAAACCATCAATACAATGACTTTCAACAAAAGGGATTTAGCATTACATGATACAGCAGAGAAACACGGGGCCATTCAACAAAAAGGACCAATTTTATACCATTACTGCTCTCACCACAGACACTTCAAAGTATTATCTTCAATTAAACCAAATATAGCATCATTTCGTTATGAAAACCCAATTGCAATGAAAGAATAGAGGAATTTACGATAGCTTAATAAACTAAAAAATTAGTTGTGTGACTGCCATGTATTACAAGCTAGAAGTCCAGATACTTATTTTAAGCATTTGCAAACTGAAGAGTGCAGTTTGCGGAGAGAAAATGTGTTGACATTCTTCAGTCTTTATTAGTTCAGAGCTCTAATTTATTTTCTTAAGATGACCTTGAATGAGAAAATATTAGGCCTTTGTCCATTACAGTATCCACTTCTGTCCCCACTACTCATGGGTTCCTTGCTGAAACACTAAAGACACTAGCAAGAAAGACAGGTCCAGTTCTGCATTCCTATCTGTGCAGATGGGATCCTGATATTTCAGGGACTAAGGAAATCATGTCCTTGCCATAGCAAAGTTTGCTTTGCCAAGCTTGCTGGTTTTCAGAGGTGACATACATACAGTCCTTATGAAAACAAAATGATCATATTATCTCTGAAGTTATGCCTAATCACGTCTTCAAAAAATGTCTTTCCCCACTAATGATGTTTGAGAAATAATGAATAAAAGGTAAATGCAAAGGAAAGTTAGAGAAAAAAAATACAATATTGAGGAAAATATATAATCCAATTAAAATTATTAGCAGAGAAAAGAGTAGTCTATATTCCTACTGCAACTGCTAGATCACTGAATGGTTTTCTTCGTGTACAATAGGTTACCTTGGGGGTGATTGATCTATTTCCATAAAGATAATCATTGCTTTCCAAAGAATCTAAAAGATAAAGTGTAACAAGACCATGCACTCTACTAGTATTGGATTTTACCTCTCCTCATTATTTAGACCCCTCTAGCAATTTTCTTTTAATAAGTTCCAGTAGTGCTTTGCCAGATTCCTTTTTCCTATAACATATTTTATTCTCCCAAAATTACATGGTCCACTCATCTTGACATGACTTCTACTCCACCTCTTTAATTACTGTTCTTGCTGTCTTTCCTTTTCTTGCAAGCATTATAAAATAAGTGACATCCTCATATTTATTTTAGAATTCCACACAATGAGGAAGGATAGTGTTAGCTGCTCAATTTCATCCTTTTCAATGCCATTATTAGAACACACGACTTCAAAAGGGAGTTAAAGTTTTGAACCTCTTAACAGAAATGGCCATACTCAGCTACTTAAATGTAGCTGAACTAAAATCAAAGCAGAAAAGAATTTCAGTACTCCATTGGAATCTCAGGTACCAATTGTGAGTTTTCATGATCACAGACAAGTGAGTTTTGGATTCTGGGTTAGAGGCATTAATGGCTTTTAATAGTACCCACTATAATTACATTGTTTATGTTTGAAATTAATGTTTTGTAATGCTGACATTCAAACAAGACTCAAAGTCTTGTCCACACAGGATGTATGGATACTTTGTGTCACAGACTTCTGTTCTCATTTTAACAATCTCAACAAAATCAAAAAGTTATACTAAGAAGTTGCAAAATTCATTTAGATCTTTGAGGACTCGCCTTTGGATTAGAGTTTCAAGCATATTGTACATAATAGCAGGAACATTAGAGGGGACTTGAGCATAGTCCTTAGAAGTCAACTGAAGGAAGAGATTTATGGTAGGAAGAATCTTGCAAACCAAGAAGTAAAGAGAGTCAGATGTGTGAAACTGATAGTAAACATGAAATGAGGAGCAGCAGGAAAACAGTGTGAGATCAACATATGCAGGTATTCTTCCAAAGAATGCCAAGGTAGTGGGAGGATTAGAAAAAAGTTTATTACAGATTCGAGGACCACTTTTTTACAATGCAGCGCATCAGACCTTCAGGGGCAAAAGGCAAGTTCCTGCCCCCTCAGGGTCCCCTTTTGTCTTCTCTGTTTCTCCCTTGCCTACCCAAGGCCTCTGTGTATGTCTGTTAGTGCTATCTTTCTCCTCTCACACACAAGAGAGTAAGGCTAAGAACTTCTCTTGCTATGCAGGGAAGGGGGGAAAGCATTGAAACTGCCTTTGAGAAAGAGTTGCCATTTAAGCAGAAAACCTTCCTAGCGAAAACTGAGTTTCTAACTTTCCGTTACAAATTCTTCCAGAATTGTATCTATTCCTACACAGTGAAATGTAATTAATGACTGAAACAGTTAATATAGGAATCCAATTCTGTGTGTTTTGAAGTCTTTCATCCTACACCAAAGACAATACTCTAGCTTGACAGGGTAGTTAAGGAAGTGAGAGAAATATTTCTGCGTTCAGACCCCAGGCTATTTTATCAGAAGTTCAGTTGAACAGACACACTGGTTTCTCTTGTTGCTGATAAAAATCATCATAATCAACATTATTCCATAAAATATACTTGCTAAGATTTATAATCAAACACTATTAAGATTCAGAGAAGAAAACACTATAGAACAATCTTTAAGATGTGGCTGGATATAATGAAGCAAGAGGGAATTCCAGTATCCAGATTGTCTGTTTCATGTTGCATTAAAATTATCATTTTAGTTTGAAAAGGTTTTTCTGTATTTACTTATAAGAGAGCAATTAGATTTTATTTAAAAGTATGGTTGTCATTGGGATTGTGTTTCTGAAGTTAATAAAAGGAAAAACAGAGAAACGATGCAAAAAACCTTCCCTACATTTTACACATAGGGGTAGACTGACCTTGTTCATCAACATCTTATTACAATTCCAATCTTAACTTTTTAAGCATAAGTGCTTTTCCAGACTCTGCTTCTGCTCACAACACTATTTAGTTACAATACTATGGTCACAATACTAATATAGTTACAACACTATATTAGTTACAATATGTTCACCATTTGATGCTCACAAAAATTCTTCTTCTAAAGAGCAATTATTTTTAAGAGGGAGAAATTTCACCTCTTCCCTCTCTTCTACATTTGCCCTCTACTAACTGTTACAGCATTCTGATCCAAAGGAAAATATACTTTATTACTACACAGTTTATACCTAGTTCAAAGCTAAAGACCTCCTGGGAAAACCTAGAGAATGATAAGAGCAAAAATAGCATCAACAGCTGTCATAGTCTTCATAAAGGAGAGAACCCTTCACATTGTCCTCTTCTTTGTCAGTCAATATCACAGATCTTTCCTTCATCAATTGCCATATTTATGCCACAAGTAGTCTCTAAAACACTACCCCCTTTTGCTTCTTCCCCCAAAAAGTCTTTCCTAGCTCCCAAAATCTTCATTAAGTAATTACTACATCAAAGAATGACAGAATCTGTTGAGTTGGAAGGGAGTCACAAGGATCATCAAGTCCAGCCCTTAACCCTACACAGGATCATCCCCAAGAGTCACACCACGTGCCTAAGAGCATCATCCAAACATTTTGTGAACTCTGGAAAGCTTGATGCTGTGACCACTTCCCTGGAGAGCCTGTGTAAGTATTTTCTCTGCTGCTAGGTTGCTTTGCAGAGATTATATTCAAGGCAGATCATGTATTGTAAAATGTGTGGATAACAGAAGCCATAAAGGAAATAGTGATATCTCAGATGCACTTATGAAACCTGCAAATCCAGGTTATTGGCCTGGTCCTGAAAGAAGAAACACAATGTATGGTTATGACTGACCAAACTCATCTAAAGAAAGCTAATGCATCATGTTAGGAAACCCTGTTTTCAGATTATCAGACACAAAAGAACTGCTGCTCCTAAGTTGCTCCTTTATGAAGCATGTAGATTTGACAGTTATCTGACAGAGAAAAAAAAAAAAACAGGCAGCATAGGGAAATGTAAAACTACCTAAGGCATTGCAAACACATAGTTTGACATCTAAATGAACTATCACCTCTAATAATGATGCACTGAGTGTTATTAAAAATGCTGAGTATTTCATATCCCACAGAATCCTTTCTACTGAAGTACTATTGGAGCTATCTCCTGATAGAAAAACTGCTTCAAATACTCAGCACGTTCACTTGGGCATGCTCACAGAAAAGTACGTGTAAATTTGCTCAGATAAGACAGAACAGTCTTTGTCAGTAATTAAAATCTCCATTAAAGGGTAAGCATAACTCTCCTTAAAATCAGTGAAAATATTTGCTTCAATTCAGAAATTCCCATATCCAGCCACGTGATTGTCTTCCTCCTCTTTATTTCTGAAGGATCCTTTATAGGGAAAAAAAAAAAAGGCAAATGGCATTGTGTCCCATGTGGTACACAGAGAATTCTCTGACATTTTCTGTTCACAGAAATTGCCTCCAGTTGAAATTCACTTTTCAGTTGTTTGGTCCCTGTTTAATGTCATCTGTGCACATCTAAGGCTCAGTAAAATTTGCTACCTGGAAAAACCTGGTGACAAACAAATCAATGGTTTCCATTTTGCTCTTGGCATACCTGACAGGTTATGTGACTATTGGATGTCAGATTCTTTTTAGACTGGATTTATTGATCAAGTCTATCCAGAACGTTCAAAGTCTTCCCTTATGTTTTGAAGTATATAGAAAATGCCTTGCTGCTCAAGGTTCTACGGAAGGTGAGTTATTCATTTTCACTTACAATTAGCGTAGTTACTGGCAGCCTATATGGTAATCATTTGTCTTTTCTTACTTTCAGCCAACTTCTGTCAAATATCCTTTCTTATACCTATGCACATTAAGTGTTCTGACATAGGGCTGGCAAAATGCTCTGTACAAGGTAATTGTGGTTGCAATTAATAATCATCTTGTATGGAACTTTCTAATATGTCCTGAAGAACTAATATTGTTCTAAGAACAAAAAAATTCACTGACAATCCTTGATTTGGTCCTTTCCTCTTCATTCACAGGTTTTGTTCAGGATAAAATTTTAAGCTTTTTCTCACTAGAGAGTAGAATCTGGAATGCTTTTGACATCTAAGGCCTCTGTTATTCTTTAAATACATGGTAAGCTGCAGTGTGTTAGTCTGTTCCTGCATCCAACATACCACTTCTTTGTCAAGGGATTTCATGAAGAGATCTGAGCCTATAGCAACAATCTGCATCTTTTTTGCTTTGGCTGCCTCGCTGGTATTTCACAAAATGATCTAAATTTCTGGTTAATGGCTCTACTCCTGCAACATGTACTTAATCAATAGGACCCTGAAGAACAACATGTGTTGTTTAACGTAGACAATCCACTCATGTTGATGTGCGACCTCTGATTTTCTGGGTTAGCACAATCACTTCTCAAGAGTTAGGGATGTCATTTAGGCACTTGGGCTCTCTGCCTTTAGCATACTGTGTGCAAATCCTTACTGTTCTGTAACTTATTGCCGTTTTGGTGGCCTCTGACAGAGACGAATTCAAACAATCCCATGGCATGATTTCTTTCCAGGAGCACACACACGTTGGCTGAGAGTTGAAGGTTCATACAGATCAACTGCAAATCAGAAGACCTGGGTCATTTCTTGTTCTCATCTAGAATGAAACCAACTGCCAATTTCTTTAAATCCTGAAAACAAAAAAAAAAAAGGCTTTTTCCTTTCTTTAAACATCTCTAGGAACCAACACCAGTTTTTTACCAGACATCTGTATAAGTAAAATATTGTTTTCTGTCTCTCCACAGAAAGCATTTGTGTCAGGTACCATGACAAGGCAGATTCTGTGTTAAGTTCACATAAATGTTTACAAAGTAAGTAGTGAGGTTCACTTAGCTTCACCCTTCATTTTAATGATCCCATCAGAATTTTCATTTCAAAAGTAAATACGGTGATAATAACTAGAAAGGGAACAATATGACTTGCAGTTCAGTCCCACTATGATAGCTCTGTTACGGTTGTGTACCTTACCCTGTAGTAGAAACCAAAGTCAGTGATATTTGTGGAAGTGAAAAATGTTGAATCCATGTGGAAGCATCAGCAGCAAATAAAATCTACCACTCACTTACATGCCTTTGCATTGTAATAGGATACTGAAAGATGTGAACAATTTCCTCGCTTCCTCTTCATCAATCGATTATCTCAGCTGTGAGAAGGAAGGGCATATTAGGTGAACTAATAGCTGTGTGGCCTTGTTGCCACTGGAAAGAGATCAAGTAGATGTCAGACAATTCAGACTGCAAAGAAAGTGATATTGCATTCACTTTGTGTATGTTATTTATTTTTACGGTGCAACTGGAAATGTTGAGGGTTTTTAGGTGGTGATTTTAAAGATAGACACACCGTGTGCTTGGGTATATTCCTTTAGAAACTGCCCTGATGCACAGAGTTCATCCTTGTAAGGATGAATTCACCCATCATAAGGATACTCATCCCAGTGAATACCTCTCCATTTCATAATGACGCATTTTCTGGAGCAGCTGAAAATGGGAAATCTTAGGTCAAACTTCACATTGTCCTTCATGTTTTCTGTTCTCAGTTGAAGAATTATTTTCCTTAAGAGTCATAGATGTTCAGATTCCTCATACAGCAGTTTTGTTACACAGACAAAAAACCATAAATTTCTCTCTGGTTAACCCTGCTTAAAGAAAAATCAGTAAATGAAAAATCTGTTAAAAAAAATGAAAAACAATAATGACACTTTGCCCCAGTGACTACCCAAGCACTATAAGCAGATGTATATTTGTATATATACGCATAAACATACATACACACGCTCATATAAAAATGTACAGGTACCTACATATATAGACTTACACTGAATGTGTCTAAGAATCAGATATTTTTGTTAAAATTTTGAGGGGACAATGTAAAAAATAAGTGAATATATACGGTCTCAGTGATACAGCCTCCCAAACTCCAGACTTATTTAACTGAATTGTTGGACCTACTCTGCTATGCTATGACATAATACAGGAAAAAGTTATGTGTAAAGGTATGGAGCCTAATGCTTTTCGAGTGCTTAATTTTCCTGAGCTTAGAAAGCTATTTTGAATACAGTAATGTTATTAACTTAATGCATAAATTATGTTAGGTTTTATAGTAAAAGCAATATTTTTTTATTTTTGAAAGTATCATTTATTTCTTTTATCAAATACTAACTAATGTATTGTCATACATTATGTTATTTATGACTACAAAAACTCACTTAAATTTTTTACCAAAGAAATAGTTTGTGTGTGTCCTATGTCTATGTATGATACTGTATCTTTATTCCATTTTTCTGCCAACTCTATTTCAAACTGTCTCTGAATTTGCTTTTTACTCTCTACTTCAGTTTTCTGGTTTTGCTTGCTAACTAAATTTGTTCCTACTGCCCGTTGTCCATTTCTATTTTTTAGCTTCTCTTTATTGAAATGAGAGTCAAGTAATAAACTCTGAGCTGCAATTTTGAAACTATTATGCTGAAAGGAGCTTGAAATTGGATAGAATTAGCTTATTCGTTCAGCATCGCAAAAGGAAAAATACTAGTAATTCCTGAGTACTTCCAATTTCCATTTATTTCAGAGCAAATTTCACACATTCAGCATGTACCCAATGCTAGAGTTGCTTGGGAACCTCCCTGGGAAATATTTTCCTGGTCTGTGAGCAAAGTCATTCCTTTCCAGACCTCAAAGAGAATTACTACAGTGATTGCAACTGCACAAATGAAGAAATGGGCAGCATTAGCCTATGCCTGATGAGCAGATAGAAAATGGATGAGAAGTCCAGAATTACTATTTTTATTATATAGTTTAATATAATTTATGCATTACAATGATATTTGTATAAACCTCTTGATGTGCAGGTCTATACAAGCCATGTGCAGTATTGTATAGAGGAGAATGTGAGGCATGCTAAGTATCCAAGTACAGCAATAAGAGTGTATTATATTAATTGAACACTTGATTCAACTAGTGCTTGGTGCCTCAGAGTATGCCTAGCTTCTGGGTAAAATAATTAAACAGTTTAAAAGTTCAGAAAAACTATCAGTAAGAGAATTCCTGTTATATATGTAAAGAACCAATAAAACATGCCAAGAGAGAGCTGTAGCATGCATTCTAGTGCTTCAAGCTACTGGAAAATTCAAACTCATTGTGTGCTACTTGGTGTCCCATACCCAATTTTGTCATTACCTACAACATTGTCCAGATGCAAGATTACACAGTTCATATGTTCCTCTCAGTTTAGACACAATTCTAGTTATACAGCATGGCAACGACTGACAAAAGCCAACTTTTTAATGGTGAGTAATGTATTACAACTGGTGAAGTTCCTTTAAAATTACACCTCAACCTGAGCTGACTCCTAAATAAATGATGTTCAGAATTAACACACTGCAAGTCAACTTCATCATGCTCATTGGAAGCAAAGGGAATCTTAACACAGAATATTTTTCTTTATGCCTGAACTGGGAAACAGAATCCCAACTTTTTCAAGAGAGAGTGCAAATATCTTTCTTGTACCTTCTTTAATGCTTATAGTTCTTAATTTCTTGTTTCTAGAGGTACTCTCTCTTCTGTTCATTTACTCTTTTCCTTTACTTTTCATTCTGCAGTTGGATGATATTAATGTTTATATGACACGCTGTTATGATCGAATTTATTGTGCTGGTTATTGAAAGTTTCCTTATTAAAATAGACAGATTTCAAGCATACACAGCAGCCTTTAAAATGACTACTCATGGCATCTTTATGGTGCTCCAAGTTCAATGCACCTGCTCTTCCAGTATTTTGAATAGGACCAGCAAATAGTGATGATTACTTAACTTCATAATAGCTCTCTAAATATCTTAACTGAACTTATAACTTCTTGATGGTATTCAGAGAGATTTCTTGACCAGCTGCACAGTACAGGCCAATGGTGACATCAAGTGGTGATTTACATTTTGGCTGTATTTGAGAATAATCACAGATTCAACGTAAAGAGACATTTCCTCTGAACTTTTTTCTCTGGTGATAAAGTAATTTCTCAGAATAGTTCTTCTCTCTGAAATTTGTTACTGAGTAAGGGATAAAACTGGCAGAGGGGCATTATTGATTTCTTTTTCTGCTTTATCTACAGTGCTTTTTATTTTCAGTTCTGCATCACCCAGTGGAAAACACTTAACACCATTCAGCCTGAAGGTTGACTGTAAGTTTCCAAAGATCACATGTTATGGCTTGCTGAGGTCGTCACTGCTGTGTCATAACCAGTGTCATAATCATAACCAGAGATTATCATAAATAGACTAAAAACTGGTATTCATCTAGGTATTTCACTTCTGATACGTAAAAGTCTCTCGCTCGTTCAGGATCTGAATTAAATGTGAACTCTGAAGGATATGTGGTCTTTTATTTTCTGCAGACTCCTGCAGTATACTACTCCTCAGGAAGCCCTAAGGACAACTTATTTCTTTCTAATTCAATCCCATGTCACTAGTCTTGAGTCTTTCCATTCTAGAAATACATCAAGGGTTGTTTTCATTGGTCCTGCTAGTTCTTATCAGCAAGTGATGAACTGTGTTTCCACAGAGTCTCCACATTTAAACAAGTAAAATATTTTTCAGATGTTTCAGTGTTATAAGTAGCAAATTGGATGCTGTCAATGGTCATAGGGCACAGAAAGAAATAGCAGCGAGAACCTGCAAACATAATGATTAAATAATTTAGGCTTCAGGAGTCAGATGGCCTGTCCATCCTTTTCCTTACAGAGCAGATGTGATTCTGTGCCCCTCCACATCCTCTCAATAGATCCCTTCCCACAGGCCTTACTCTTACCGTGTCATGGCATATGTGGCTTTTTTCCCAATAAAATGTCAAAAAGAATCACAAACCTCCCAATCTAATCCTCAGGAATTCACTCTACACTAAATAATTAGCCTTGAAATCAGTTACAGTGCTAGTCATCTCCATCTGTAATCATCCCTTGAAAAGGAACATACCACAAATAGTGCAGCAAAGGGTAAATATCAAAAATAAATTTTGCAGGTTTTGTTTTGAGGGGTTTGCTTTGTTTTGTTTTGTTTTGTTTTTTTAACTCAGACCAGACTTTTAGGAAGCTTCCACTGCTAGAATTCAGAATGATTGTGAAAGTGCATATAGATACGACCCTATATGCAACATGCATGACAATCATGGCTATTCTTCTTGTAGTTTGAGTGGCAATTAGGTCACCTTCTTGCAAAAGAGAGTTAGAGCCCAGTCTTACCAAACAAAATCTTCTGCAAGGAGGAATTTTCCCTCAGTGAAAGCACCAGAACTGTGAGTCTCCACAGGAGCTATGAGGGGCAAGAAATGTAGTTGTTTATGCTCACAGATAGCATAGGAGTTGATCGAGACAGAGAGAATAGGGAGCTCTTCCAGCCCTTTCTGATGATTGAAACACTGGTTAATGTAATACAGTGAGCCTCAAAACACGGTCATAGTCAGTGAATATTCTGGGTCCAGTGCCATCTGACATAGTCAGCTGCCCATTACAATCATAACTACATTCTCTACTTTATTTTCTTTGTGTCTTAGTTATGCAGCAATTTGAGATAGAAATATATGTTGTATAAAACTGACTAACACACAGAATAAAGTACCTCTTTTTAACATATTCCTGGAGCAAACTAAATGAAGAAGTATACAAAAGTGAGGACAGAACATAAGATTCTCTGGGGAAGGCTTGGAAGATTCTTACTAGATCTTGACAAATGCTATGGAAACACATGGTCAGATTTATGTCATGAGGATTAGAATACTATTAGAGTCCACAATGCCCTCAGATAAAGTGCTAACTCCTGTTGCTTAACTGCTAGATATCTGTTCTTTATTCTAGACTAAATACCTCTTTTCCACGTTTTCACCTTCACTCTATAGAATTTAATTACATTTTTTTACACAGTATTAAACAGCCATCTACCAGCCAAAATTTATCCCCATATACCTACCTAGAGACAGTGGTCAAGCTGGTTTTATCCTTTTTTTGAGTAAATATTTCAAACTGAGTTTTAGCAACCTTTTTTTCACAAGGCAGTTTTTTCATATCTTAGTTCACAGTGGTAGCCACAGTGGTGACCTGTCACTAATGGAGTTCTACAGGGCTCCATCTTAGGCCCTGTGCTCTTCAACATCTTTGTAAATGACTTGGACACAGGACTGGAAGGGATACTAGGCAAATTTGCCAAGACACAAGACTGGGAGGAACTATGGACTCCAAAGGCAGGAAGGCCATGTGGAGAGACCTCAACAAATTAGAGAGATGAGCAGTCACTAGCCATATGAAGTTCAACAAGGGACAGTCCAGATTCTGCACCTGGGATGAGGCATCCCTGGATGTATGCACAGACTGGGAAATGAGATGCTGGAAAGAAGTGCCACAGAAAGGGACATCTACAGCAAGTTGAATATGAGTCAGCAGTACCCTGGTAGCCAGGAGGGCCAACCGTGTCCTGGGGGGCATCAGGCAAAGCATCAGCAGCCGGTCGAGGGAGGGGATTATTCCGCTCTGCTCTGCACTGGTGCAACCTCATTTTGAATATTGTGTGCACTTTGGGGGACCACAATATTAAGAAAATTATAAAGCTGTTAGAGAGTGTGCAAAGGAGGGCAATGAAGATGGTGAAGGGCCTTGAGGGGAAGCCGTATGAGGAGCACGTGACGTCACTTGGTCTGTTCAGCCTGGAGAAGAGGAGACTGAGGGGAGACCTCATTGCAGTCTACAGCATCCTCATAAGGGGAAGAAGAGGGGCAGACACTCATCTTTTCTCTGTGGTGACCAGTGACAGGACCTGAAATTATGTCAGGACGTGGATGTTAGAAAAAGATTCTTCACCCAGAGGGTGGTTGGGCATTGGAATAGGGTCTTCAGGGAGGTGGTCACAGCACTAAACCTGGCAGAGTTCAAGAGGCATTTGCATAATACACTCAGGCACATGGTGTGACTCTTGGGAATGGTCCTGTGCAAGGACTTGAGGATTTGACTTCATGATCCTTGTGGGTCCCTTCCAGATTAGCATGTTCTGTGATTCTGCGATTCATTCTTCTCAAGCACTTTCATAAAAAATTGTCTGTTTTCAAAGTATATGCATTCCTTATTCCATTAGAAAAAAATATTTTCTGAACATTTCCAATAATTAAAACTAATGAGAGACAACAGGGCAATTGTAATCAGAGCCAGTGATTTCAGAATTTCTTTTCTTAAGGGAAGACATAACACAGAACTGAAACCTGGAGGAATTAAATTTCAAAGCAAAAGCATTTATTGTGTATAACCCAACCCCAGAGGTGTTCAAGGCCATGTTTGATGGGTCCCTGAACAACCTGGTCTAGTGGAAGGTGTCCCTGCCTGCCTCCTTTGGTGAGTAATAGAAAATGGAAAAGAAGTGATAGAATAAGTTTATCTCATGCAAATGGAAGCCCAAAATTCACATTCCATTCAAGTCCTGTCTCTGCGGTTGAAGCTGGGACATAAATAATACACAAACCCTCCTTTGCACGGTTTCTTTGACCACTGTGAATAATTCACCAAACAGAATATATGAAGTCCTAGAAAAGACTGGTACACAAAATAGCCCTCCCACTATAAATCTTCGCTTTGTGTCACCTTTATGAGGAAACGCTCTTTTCTCAGAGCAGGGGTTCTAGACATTAAGAACCCAATCTCTGGAAAAAAAGGGAAAAAAAGAAAACTTAAATGCATACTGACATTTTAATATGCAATGGCCAAAGTTAGATAGACAAAGGAGAGTAAGAGACATTCAGCAAAGCACATCACCTTTCTTTACCCATCTAGAGAGGTCTTCTATGTCACTAAATGGCGTGTAAAAAGGCACCACAATAGAGTGATTCCTAGAGATACAGCCCTCTGCCCTAATTAAAAAGACCTCAACATATTACCAGAAGAAGTACATGAGTAAAAAAGCAGGAGTAAGATCAGCATTTTCATAACCTAACATTTTACATATTCCTGCATAATCTTAAAAATTGATGTTGTAAAGTAAGTGTGGACAATTTCATGACACTTTCAAAGTATGTCATTTCACATACATTTAATGCATAGGTGAAGTTTAGATATATTTCTGCATTTAATTCTGTAGTAAGTCAACACTTTTTACCTGTTTTTTCTAAAAACATTGCACTCGATTTTCTTAACATCAGTTATAGATTCTTTTTAAAGCTGCTGAACATGTCAGAGCAGGAGCAGAACTTATTTTTCAAAGATCTGCTCATGGTGGTATGCCATCCCTATTAGAAAAGACTTTCTGAAACTGAGTTGAAGTCTTCCTTGATACTCTGGAGTCTTCACACATACTCTGTGAAACGTTACCAGGACCAGAACCATAGGAGATTGTTTAAAGACAATAACTGTTAATAATGCACCAAGAGCAAATTATTAATTACCAAATGGTAATCCAAAATAAGGTACAAGATGAATGAAGGTTTCTGAACTGGAATCTAAGTAACCAGTTCTTGTTTTGGATTTTAGGTTATAGGAACATCTTTGTTTTTATTTCTTTCCACAAGAGGGCAATAGTGAACTACAAATATATTTTTTCCTTAATTCAAGGGTGTTGAGAAGATAGTAACATTATTTTTCTTTTGAAAAAAGCAGATGTCACATTGCTATAGTTCAAACCCACTCTCTGAAATTAAAAAAACCTATGTCTGTGATAAAATATTCCATCCAGAAAGGACCACAACATATAAAGGAAAAATTTTCAGCGTGTTTCAGCCTGAGATGCTGGAAACTAGAATTATATCAAGGACTAATAAGCTTTATTCATATTTCTACCAACTGAGGACTTTTGTTATCACTTATTCTATATTAGGTATTATGTTTCTGTTGTTTTATGTTCATCATTACTTAATTTTTACGTTTAAATTTTTCTTTATCCTAAGGAAAATTTTCATTTATTCCATCCATACATTTTCTATATAAATTTCAATAGCCCTCTTCTAATTTTTTTTCTTGTCTCAGTGTATTTGCTATATTTTTTACGGATCTTATGTATATCTGGAACAACAACTGACTTGAGAGGAAGTATTTGTGTAGGTCTTCCCAAGAAAAGGAAATGGTAACACTTTTTTTTTTTTTTTTTTTTTTTTTTTTTTTAGTATTAGCAGACAGGAAACCTATGTGTCACAATGTGTTTAATAATTCTGGGGGGTTGACCCTGTCTGGACACCAGGTGCCCACCAAAGCTGCTCTATCACTCTTGTTTTAGCTGGTCAGGGGAGAAAAAACACAACAAAAGGCTCATGGCCAAGAAAAGAGCAGGGAGAGAAACCCTTGGCAGCTACCCTCACAGGTAAAACAGAATCAACTTGGGGAAAATTCCTTTCGTAGAATTATAGGTTAGTTTGTGTTGGAAGGGATCATAAAGATAATTTAATTCCAATCCCCTGCCATGGACAGAGAGGCCTTCCACAATACCAGGTTGCTCAAAGCCTCATCCAGCCTGGCCTTGAACATTTCCAGGGACAGGGCATCCACAACTTCTCTGGAAAACTTGTTCCTGTGTCTCACTAACCTCACAGTAAAGAATTTCTTCATAATATCTAATCTAAATCCACCCTCTTTCAGCTTAAATCCATTCCCCCTGTCCTATCACTGCATGCCTTTGTCAAAAGTTCTTCTCCCATTTTTTTGTAGGACAGTTTCTGGTGCTGGAAGGTTGGTTGATGTAAGGTCTCACCAGGGTCTTCTGTTCTCTAGGCTGAACAACCTCATGTGTGAGTCAACACAAGAAGGCATCCAAGAACCACAAACCCATGGCTAAAATTCAAAGACTAAATTTATTTCTGTACCCGGGAATCCCTGAAGCAACACCTGGGCAGAGTTACATAAGTGGACATGCAAGCACCCCTAAATTCAGTCCATGATAGAGGATCATTGATTGGCCTGCTTTCACACTCATTTATCAAGGGTCATTTCCAACTGCAATATCACTTAGCCTTCTTTAACTTACAATGCTCCTCCACAGTCTTCTGCTTTTAACCCATTCCTCCCAACACCCCAACTCTCTCAGCCTATCTTCAAAGGAGACATGCTCAAGTCTTCAGATCACCTCCATGGCCCTCTGGACTTGTCACAACAGGTCCAGGTTCTTCTTATGTAGGGGCCCCAGAGTTGGATGCAGCTCTCCAGATGCAGTCTCATCAAAGCAGAGTAGAGGGGCAGAATCACCTCCCTCGACCTGCTGGCCACACTACTTTTGCTGCAGACCAGGATTCAATTGTCCTTCTGGGCTGCAAGCGCACAGATCCAGCTCATCAATCAACACCCGAAGACTTTGTCCTCAGGGTTGCTCTCAATTTAATTTATTATGAATAAAATCAGATTCAGATAATGAGAAATAAATCCAAATCTTAAAAATACCTCTCACTCACCCCTCCCTTATTCCTGGTCTCATATCCACCCTCGATTTTCTCTCCCTCCTCCCCCTCAGCACAGGGGGATGGGGAATGGGGGTTGAGTGCAGTTCATGACGCATTCACTGCTTCCTCTTCCTCCTCAGGAGGAGGACTCCTCTTTTGCTCAAGCGCGGGGTTCCTCCCTTGGGAAACATCCTCCCACCAGCTTCTCCCAGCAGGAGTCTTTCCCATGAACTGCAGTTCTTCACAAACTGCTCCAGCATGGGGTCCTCTACAGGCTGCAGGTGGACATCTGCTCCACCATGGACCTCCACAGGCTGCAGGGGCACAGCTGCCTCACCATGGTCTGCACCATAGGTTGCCAGGAAATCCTTGCTCCACCATCTGGAGCACCTCCTCCCTCTCCTTCTTCACTGACCTTGGTGTCTGCAGAGTTGTTTCTCCCATGTATTCTCACTTCCAGCTACAGTTGCTGTTTTCTTTCCCCTCCTTCTTAACTACATTATCCCAGGGGTGCAATCACTGCCACTGATGGGCTCAGCCTTGGTCAGCAGTGGGTTGGTCCATTCTGAAGCCAGTCGACAATGACTCTGCCAGACATGGGTGAAGTTTCTGGCAGCTTCTCACAGAACTATCCCTGTAGCCACCCAACTAACAAAGCCTCGGCATGCAAACCAGATACATCTATGAACAGGTTTTCAGAGTCTAGAGAAACTTTTTATCTCAAAGGCCTATCTTTATTTAAAGCTACTTCCAGGGACATATTAGATGGATTTCAAGCCCTTGAATAATGCTAACCTAATTCTGCATAATTAATTTTCTTGGGTTTGTGCTTATTGTTGTATCAAATATCATCATAACTAGCATCATCCATACCTTTGGTCTATATTCTCAGAAAATTAATCAGTTCTACAATTTGAAATTAACATAAGAACTTGCAAATAGCCAAACTCATTCAAACTCTTTGAGAATTCTGTACATTGAAAAAACTTGTTATAGAAGTTAACTCTTTGTGGATATCAGTAAATTCATGAGAAACTATATAGAAAAAAATAACAAAAATGGGAGAAAAATAATCTGTTGCTCTATAAACTAAGGGGGAGAGAATTTAAGAGCTACAAGGAGGCAATTTTGAGTAATGAATTTGATATGTTGCTTTTGCTTAATATTTCAACTACTTTAAACAAAAACTTAGTCTTATACTGTAGTTTCAAAAAAAATTCCTGAAAATGCATTGCTATCCCATGGTTCAGCAGAAGGAAGTTCATTTATAAAGTAGATCGGAAGCACCTATTCAAATCTGGCCCAGTTTTTCTGCTTTTTTTCCTGATCTGTCCAATCAAGCACTTTATTTCTGTGCATTAGAAACCTGGAGGTTTTAGTGCTTTACTTCATTTTTATCACAGAAAGACAAATTATTAGTTTAAAAAAGGATAGCAACTTTGGCCACATGCAACAGTATTTCTGTGTTTGCCACTGGCTCAAGATGACTTTTTGCTTGTGATTAACAGCAATAAAGGTTAAATCAGAGCTATAGTTTTGGGTTCTTGTCAACACAAGATGAGAAATGGGATTCCCTGGAGCAAGGACATCATATGTGTGCACATCAATCCAGAAACAATTTGAATCCAGAAATATCTGAATATTTGAAAGGAGTTTGTGGAATAGCTCAACAGCTAAGTTTACTGTATGCTTTATTCTAATGGAATTTGCATGAACATGATATATACCGAATCATAGCAAAAACCTTTGTTTCAATTGAAATACTTGATATGATAAAAAAGCAACTATGAAGTGGGGAACTGTTTGTTCACTTGACAAATGATTAACAGAACATTTCTGAATTTTGTGTAGTTAAGGAAACAAGTTAATTCTCTGAAAGGATTATAGTGTTAGATTTTAAGATTGAATAATTCCCCACTGTTTTTTTAAAGCTGATTTGCGTATAAAACCTTGCATGTGTTTTGGTGAAATGTGTTGTACATGGAAACACCTGGATTAACGGGAGTGGTTTATGCCTAAAAATACACCTAGAGGACTTGTTTCAATATCT
Organism: Pipra filicauda; assembly: GCF_003945595.2. Classification (NCBI taxonomy): domain Eukaryota; kingdom Metazoa; phylum Chordata; class Aves; order Passeriformes; family Pipridae; genus Pipra; species Pipra filicauda. The sequence goes on along the minus strand of NW_024104676.1, from coordinate 1,458,113 downwards.
GTAGTATACTTCAGTTCTGCCCTCTCCCAAACTCAGCTTTGTTCTCCATTGCATGGAAGCTAGGAACTAATCCTAGACCAGAACACAAAATATGAAGTCAGTCATTGGAGTTTAAGCTGAAACATCTGAATGTGTTTTCTTACTGCATCCAAAGTTGCATCTGAACAGCCATTAAACATGGGACAATGTTTATAAGCAAAAAAGTTGAGTGTCTTGCTCAAAATGGTTTCTCTGAGACTACAGAGCTTTCCAGGTCTGGATTGCCTAACCCATCTTTCAAGCTCTCATCAGAAGACAAAGCAATCACATTGTAGTTGACAGGCTAAAGTCATGTAACAAGGTTTGCAAACTTTAGGGATAAGGAAGGACACGAGAAGAAAAAGGGAAGCGTCTTGAAAGTATGAAGGGACTTTTGCCATAGAGGGATCCTTAGGACAAAAAGTGTGAGTAGATGGAGCTCTGTGACGGAAGGTCTTGGTGACCACCGAAAGAAGTAAAACATTTGAACAATGCAGCAGGAGAAGTGAGCAGCTCAGGACTCAAGGTAGAGGAAAAGGGGCAAGACACTGAAGTGTGGATTCACAGGAAGAGGGACTTTGACATGGGCCTCTTGTAGGTCCTTCATCTCACATTCAGACATCTAGCTAGCACTACAAGTTGTCCCTGCTCACCTGAAAGCTGTCATGAAAATATACCCATGAGTCATTCACTTCAGAGCTTGTGAGAAAGAAGAGAGATGAGCCAGGGTGACTGGCGTTTGACAATAGAGGACAGAGACTTTTAAATTACTTATGAACAGATAGAGTGCAGAAAATCAATAGAACCAAGGGAGGCATGTTGCAAAGATGAAACATTTCAATTGAGTCATGGAGAGAAAATATTTGAAGTAGCATAGTGACAAACAAGCAAGCCAGCCTTAGAGCAGCCTGCCTCTTATTCCACTTTAGGAAGCTGCTTTCATGACATGAAAGAAACAAGCAAGGGTGTGACTATGGCATTCAGAATAAATGGTCAGGCAGATTGGATTTATTTGGATATTTTCAACATTAACTGCTGGGTTTACAGGAGCCAGTTGGACTGTTTGGTAATCCCCTGGTTGAAAATCAGAGATGAAGATGTTATATCTGGTGAAAAATACAAGAGAAGCCTGCACATATATTGGGTAATAGAAGAATTCTGGGGGGAAAAAAAAGGGCAGCACAGTGTTTAGTTTAACCAAAACTGACCTTGTCTGTTTGTGCAGAAAAATACCAGCAAGTGTTTCCTGGAGAGTATGCACTCCCTCAAGGAAAATATTAAATTATTCCATGGAAAGTTACCCACAAGCCAAAATACTGTCATTGGGAAATATTATTGTATTTATCCCAGAAGTATAGACCAGGTACTTTATATTCCATTTCTCTTTTGGTCAATTCTATCTGTCAGAATATACTCCTGAGGAGATTGCAGTCTTCTCCACGGACAAGGAAAAGCAAAATATTGCAGAAGTTCCTGGCCAAAATACTTCACACTGGAACATAACCTAGTCAAAATGCCTGTGCTAGAGACAAGACTTGGAAACAAGCTAACCTAAATACAGTTCCTACAGCTCACTAAAGCATCATTGTGAACCAATGCATTTCAACTTTAATTAAAAAATATTCATTTTAAAGTCTTTCAGAGACAATAAGACCACAGAAGTAATAGACGTGTTTCACAAGAGAACAGTCATTGATAAAAGTATATACTCAAAGCAGTACCAAAGGGGGGGGGAAGGAAAAACCTTTAAACTTTAAAATTTTTTAAACTGTATGCAGTGTATGGAAAGTTCTATTACATTTTCATGATTAAAGTAACATTAAATTTAGTGTTGAAAATAAGGTCTGTACAGCTATAATACAAAGGACAAAGCATACATTCACAAGAATCCTAAATCTTAGTCTCCTGGGGAGACAAAATGGATATAATGAGGATTTAAAATCAAATAAGTAGCATGACTTAAATTAAAAATGCATTAAAATAAACTCAGTCCGTTACGTGATGTGTCATGACATGAGACAGATCCAGCAGACTTCTCATAGGGAAAAAGATCACTACTATAGTATATTCGATGGTATATTTCTTTCTCCTTTTTTTAAACTTCATTATACCATGTTCTGTTGCTTTATTTTTCTTCATCTTGCTGTTGTTTGGAGGTTTGGTGTTTTTTTTTAATTGATGGGTAATGCATTAAATTCAGCAAAAATAATGCTTCTTTTAAAACACTTTTCCCCAAACAAGTACTGTTTCTTATTTTCTGAGAACACTGGACTAAATACTCCCTTTTAAAATAGATCATGGGTGCATACACTTGAAATTGTACAGCTCGCACTTGATCCCAGTGACACTGAAGCTGGGTTAATTTCATGGAAACTAATTATTTTCTATGTTGTCAGTCTCTCTGTGCTTTCCTTACTTTACTCTTCATCTGTATGTAAAATAAAATTTAGAATAGAAATGTCATCTGAACTGGAAAAGGGCTGATATAAGATTTTGGTAAAGGCTAAGAATTTTAGTGAAAAATAGCAACAAAAAAATTACAGCTAAAGATTTACAAGGACTATAGAGTGCACTTGCAAGGTCATATATGTTATCTGCAATTTCTGGTTGTTAAGAGGTTGTGATATAACAGATATTTGTGAAATATGTCAGAATGGAAAAATCTGTTTGCACCATACCTGTGCATAATTTCTGCAGGATGACTAGGTAATGCAGTTACTGAACTGGAGAAACAGTCTGTCTCTTGGAGGACTTCATAAGACAGAATAACTTCTTCAGGTAGAAGAAAGGCCCCTACAGTAGCAGAAGCCATTGAGTTATATAGGAAATGGGTATATTATCTCAAATTATATCTACAATATTATACTGGAGTAAATTAATAAGATGAGTATAAACCATTTAGCAGAAACAGCAGTACTGTGAATTTTCATATTTGAGGAGCAGACATCAGATAAACAGTCTTAAGTGGAAACCTATATGGCCAGAGACTAGAAGAGGCTTTTTCCACCTAGCAGAAAAACCTGCAAGAAACTATCACTCCCTGCAAATATATCGGAAGATGAAGAGTTGTTTATACTGAAGAAAATTCTACTAAAGGAGCAAGGTAGCATAGAGTGGTCACTGTATGCTTTTATTTATATAGGTCTTCCACTTTTGAGCTGAGAGAGGCTCAAGAACAGAAAGCCCATTGAGGACAAAAATACCTGACCAGTTTTAAGACAGTAGAGTAGAGATCAAAAAAAAAAAACCCAAGGTTGCCTTCAATAGCAAAGAAATTAATCCACAAGTCCCAGATGACTAGTATCAGCCTGGTATCCTTATCTTACATTCTGTAACAGCTGCCAAGTGTTCTTGGAAACCTTATCTTATACTGTCAGGTAAAATCCTAAATCACATGAATAACCTGACTGATCTAGAGGTAGTGGTAATTATCATACTAATTAGAAATTAAAGGAATTAGGAAACTAGTTAGATAAACACTGTGTCATGAGTGGATCATTTACCAGTATAACATCTAGTTTAAATTGCCTGTTATTGTTCATATAAAATTAATGAAATATGATGGGTTGTATGTTCTCCATTTAACAATGTGGGGGTTTTTTCCATTTTCTCTGGCTAAAAATGGTACACTTGCTTCTAAATGAGCCAACGAAGATTTAAAATATATAAATATCAGCAAAAATGGACTTTTAATATCATTCACCTTAATTGGGATTTAAACTGATGAACAAACATGGGCACAGGAAAATGTTATAATAGTTAAAATGTAATCAGGTAGTTACAATCCCACTTTTTGAAAAGTAAAGATTCTGCCTATTATTGCTCAATGGACCTGAATTCAAATGAACAGTTTGTAAGTATTCAGAGCAAGAGAGAATATCTTTTTATATTCACCCTAGGGACCCACCAGGAAAATTTATTCATAAATGAAATATGGTCAGTGTCATTCCCAGACACTGAAGCCAGCTGGCACAGATTGACCACATGCACACCCATAAGCTCCTTGGGAAAAAGTGGGGTTTATAACCTAATTGTACCTGGGATTTGTTGTCATGCAAAAATAGTTGGCATAGGCCATGAGAGCAGCATAGAACACTGGTTCCATTCAACAGTGTGTATGATCACATAGGAGTACCCAGTAAGGTTTCTGGACATCTGAATTTACCATTATAAATGCAACTGTGGGAGGTCAGAGCATGTTCATCACAATGTTTCAGAAAGATAATTTGGGCAAATGCAAGTGGACCACCATAGAGAGGTTTCAAGCTCTAGTTTCAAGCTCTTTCTAGTTTCAAGCTCTAAAGCATGTATATAATGACCACCAAAGCTAAAGGGTTTTTTTTTAACATCTTTTCCTTGTTGCAACCTAGAACATTAAAAGAAATCTTGAACAACTAAAAGTAGGGATTTGGAAGAATGTGAGTCATACAAGTTCTATCAAGCAAATGTCTTGCAATATGTTAATTTTCAGGTATATATTAGTTTCATTCATAGAAAATAAATGAGTCAAATTAGGCAGAATGATTCTTTTAAATGCGGTTTTAATTTTTTTAGTATGGAATTTTACAGTCTACTCAAAAATACCAAATTATCTGAATACCAATCCAGGAAATTAGCATGGGTTAGAGACTCAGCAGCAGCAAATCTATGCAATTCATTTGACTTCGGAGACTAAATTCATAGAACCAAACTTGATTGTCTTTTCTCTTTTAATAACTGCAGTCATCTCAAAGAAAATAGAATACGAAACAGAAGTGACAATGCTAATGCTGAGAAAACTAAGGGATGAGAAATCTTAGTATCTTTGAGATCTTCATGGAGCAACTTTTTGGTTTTATTTCTATATCTGCTGTTCAAAACAGAGAAGGATACTTTCAGACCCTTTTTAATCACTTGCATTGCTGTCTTTATTTTTGTTCTGCACATCTTTAAATTGTCTCCTTTTGTCACAGCAACATAAATCAAGAGCAAACCCATTGAATTCAGAATTTCCACTAAATTCAGGGGATCCACATCTGGATGCAAAAAAAGCATAGGCAGGTTCAGTTCAGTGGATAAAAGTCTTTCAGTATGTTATGTCTATTTCTTGCCTCAAATTGATGGGAAATAACATATAAAATGAGATTATAAATTTAATTTGAAATATTTTAGTAGTTAATATTTAAAGAATGCAAATAGATATACTAGCTAAAGAAGTGACTAGCAATGAATCTAAATAAACATGCTAATCCTAATTAAATTAGCTTTAGACAAAGTTCTCTAGATCAGTACTTTAAGGCAGTTACTCTTGCTGATAAGAGATTGCATCTTTAATAAGCAGTCCTTTTATTTTAAGATTAAAAATGATTAAGGAAAATTGGGTTTACTTATGAGAGTCTTGTTAAAAAGCTATATAACTCTTCACATCACCATTTGGGAAAAAAAATTTCCTAAGATTAAGAGTTTTAGGTTTCCATAAAAACTTGTCCAAACCTCAAAGCCCCACCTTATCCAATAACATTCTCATTTTCTGTACTTGCTCAGAATTTGGTTGGTAACTCACAGCCTATACACAAGAAAGATCATTAAGGTGTGACAATCACAGCATATTGAAAAGTGCAGTAATTTCATCTAGTCGGTATCATTCTCAAAGACAGGTTCCAATTAAAAGGCAACTAAAAAATCAATAAAATAGAACAATGTCCAAACATGCTAAAAACAGTATGCAAGACAGTGGAACAATTTATTAGCCCTTTAATATATATGGGAGTGGAGTTGACTTTCCTTAAACTTTTATTTTTCCTTTTTGTTACATTTTCATATAAATAAAGCAGCAAGATTTAAACTTCTTTATAAATCTTAGAAAAACAGTGTTGGTACATTTAAATATGAGGAAAATATTCACCCTTTGCAAACAATTTTTCCCTGTTCATATTTATTCCAATTACGTGAAATTCTAGCAGATACATCCAAGTAAAATTTGATCAGCATATTTATAGTGAAAATGCCACAACTGTGCTCATATTATACTACCAGTTAGTTTTGCTCGTTCTCAGCAAGTCAGCAATTATACCTTCATTAACCAGCTCCTAAAAGCAAAGAGAATCATCTTGGGTTTCTTTATAAGTCTGAAAAAAAAAATTAGAGCCTAGTGCCAGATACAATTAAGCACATCCACAGCTTTTCCCCTATGAATCGTTCTGTTGAAAACACCTTGTCAACTGGAGACTTTCAAGGCTATATTTTGGGTAGTAAACAGTGTAAATTTTATCACATTCCTGTTTGACCGTGATGTGGTTTTGCCTGGATAAATTGCAGAATCCAGGCAAGTCCAATTCACCCAGGTGCTTCGTAACTGTTGCCATATTTAGAAGAGTGAAAGAAAACAAGTGGACTCCCAGAAAACAAAATTTGGTTAACTTTCTGTTTTACTGCATCACTCACTGCCTTTCCTTTAATCAAGAAATACCATCTTTGTGCAATTCAGCAAAGGTCAGCTCAGACAGACTATTCAAGCATCCATCCCTGAAAGGCAGACACAAACCACCTACACCAGAAGGGTTTCCTAGATAATGTGCAAGCCAGCACTCTTAAACTCATTAAAGTAAACCAATTAGAACCCAAAGGGTAAGAAAAATAATTATTTTGTGTCTGATTTAATACCCTAGAGGTTGGATACAGCAGCCTGCCATACCACAAGCATAGGGATGTTATTCAGAGACAGCACACTCACCTATGTCTTAAAAAAATATGACTATATACGTATATATTACAGTGTTTTGTAAAATGAAGCTGTCCTCCCCAGAAGTAAAATTAATTCTTTTCTGTAATTTCTTACCTAGAGGTTTTATTTCACAACTATTCCTTGCAGTACTGCTAAGAGTAGTGGCACGACAAAAACAACCAGAATGACAAATTGCAAGAAAGGAATTAGAAACAAAAATGTCAAAATCTTGTACTCTGCATCACCCAGAATACCATAAAAAACCCTGGTACTATACCATGATTGCTGAAAGATAAATGAATGCACTGAGGACACCGAAACAGATTGTCTACCAGAAAGAGTGAATAAGAAAATACGTAGTCTTTGATGAAAGGGCCATTTAAAGTTTGTTTGTCAAGATAAGGATAATACTGTTAACAGGGAGATTTTCATCAACCAGTGTAGGGATTATGAGATCCTAGAAAGACACAGAAAAACTCTGGATAAATCGAATCAGGTAATCTCAGTTTCACGAAGAATCAGAAAAGAGGTAGGTGGTGAACAAGTCAAAAAAGGCTCTGAGATGGAGAAAGCTCCTGGGATATGAAGTTCCTCTTCAGGACACTCACAGTATGCAGTAGATGTGGGTTTGTCTGTTGAGTATTATGGAGTGTAACTCACATGTGAAAGAGCAAAGGGATTTTATTCAAAAAATGAGGTCAATCATAGACTTTCAGGTAGAAGTGTTTAGTCTGTGGAGGAACCTGACCTAGAAGAGTTGGATTTTGGCTGCACATTGGATATGAGCTATAGCTTGGAAGAGATGGACTTCTAGATATTACAGGAGACTTAACCTCTACACAATATAAATGAAGATGGCTGAAGGTGAATGACTGACATGTCACAGATAATAAAATAGAATTTGAGACTTGGAGACATTGTATCACTAGAAAATCTGCCTAAAAAAGTATCAAGACTGCTGACAAGGTTGTTTCTGGTGCCAGAAATCTATTCAATCCAATAAAAATACAGAAGTCTATGCTGGCTGTGTGTCTGACAGCTATTCTTGAACAAAGCAATCTGAGTAGGTTTATGAAATTCTACCTGAAAGTCTGTGAAAGATAAAAGCAAATTTGGCTCACTGACCAGAGGCAAATGACAGTGGGTCACAATCTTGAAAAACATCTAGAAGTTCCAACTGAGAAAAAAGGAAAATCATGCTTCATTTTCTAAGAAGCAGTCACCTCCCCATTGCAGGGTATGTTCTGCATACAAGATATATTCTCTAACAGAAGGATGAGAACAGATTTTGACACACTTAATAAGGGACCTGAATTAGTAAAAATGTATCTGGAAAAAAATTCCCACTGCAGCAAACTGTGTGAAAGGTCAAACAAAGATCACCCCAAGTTATGGGAACACACCTCTGTGGATAGCTGGAACATGAACTGCCTAAAATCCATACCCCAGAAGACTGACTCGGGGGACCCTAATGCCAAGAAGCCCAGGATGAAGAAGGGACAACAGGATGCCATTGGATACATGGATCCACTGGCTTGATATCTTTGTCTCTCTCTGTCTCTCTCTCTCTCTCCCCACTCCCTCTTTTCTATTGTTTTCTATTTCTCTACCTCACATTGATTGATAAATAAATGCCATATTGTTGACTTCAGCATATGGTCTTGTTGCACCTTAATTCAGGCAGAGGCATCTCTCCTTAATTGGATTGTAACAATTTGTTCTTTCGTGGGGTTTTTTTCATGTTGTAATCCCTGCTGGGCATTACACTTAAGCTGTAGGTGAGGCCTCAACAGTGACAATGAGGAACCGGCATTACCAGTGCTGCTGTTGATATCAAACCAACAGGCAGAATCCTCTGCACTCCTCACACACATTGCCTTCTCTTTGCTGAAACAGGATGAATTCCTCCATGCTGTGTAGGTTTGAGGAGCTTCAGAAATAGCTGTTGACTAGCTGAAGTAATTCTACTTTAAGTCTTTACACTGAAAGATTTTAAAAATAAGTAAGTAAAAAATAGACCATTCCATGACCACCAGATTTGTATTTGATACAAACTGACTATACTTTGCAAGTCTGACTGAAATGCTGTGAATACACAGTGGCCATTTCTGACCTTTCTGAGTGCATGGGAGACCTGAAAATCACCCAATCACTATCCAAAGTGGAAAAGGAGGAGATTGTTCCTAGAGTCACTTGTCAGCCTCAAAAAATTGTGGTGCTGCCTATCCTGCTTTAGCTGAGACTAGGAATAGAGTTATGTGGTGACTGAAAAAAATAAGTGACTTTAGAGGTCATTTTGAATTTTCAGTCTATACCAGGGATTTGGATATGGATACAAAAGAATGAAAGACTTACTTAAGAGGACGCTGGCCATCTAACTTATGGCCCTTAGCTATTCCTGATAGTCTGCCTGGTGCTTTCCAGTGATTTAAGGAAGCAAAGAACACCCTACTAAATGCATTTATCTCCCTTCTGTCTTTCAAATCTGTTTCATACAGTGAATCCCATGGAGCTCTGCCCCTAGTGAATGAACATCATCCACAAAAAAGATGGTAAAAAGGAACATCACAGTACTTTTGAAATTCTGCTGCAGCTTAAGAAAACATGGGGAGTACCAGAAAGAAATTAACCAAGTTAATGTTCTGGGAAATATTCACATTTCCAGGGTTTTTTTCTTCAGGTTTTTCATTGACAATTTTTTTTTTTATATTTTTCCTTCTGTTATCTTCTGCCTAAGTCTGAAATTTATGAGGTTTCTGTGTTCACCTAAAATGCCATCAGCCCCTTCCACAGGGAATTTTGAATTATTTAACCATCTTTAGATCACTCACCATCTCTCTAATGTGCACCTCACTAACTTTTCTTCCTTCACAGAACAGTTCACAGAAGATGTCATAATTACTGTTGCACACTGCATGATGAAAATATTCTTTCCACAACTGAATCTCTTTTTTAAAGCTGGTTTATTTCTAATACATAGAAGAGAATAGCGGTGAATGTCAAGAAGAAAGTATTTGTATGTGTGTGTGTGTGTGTGTGCGTGTTTTACTACATGAACAGCAGCCAAAAGAAACAGATCATCTCCTGGGGAGAAAATAATGCACTGAGATGAGATGCATAAGAAACTATATGATTTGAGGGATGTTGAGGGATGTTGAGGGATGTCTTTCAGCCACAGTATAGGAAATAGCAGGGGAAAAAAAGTTGTTTTTCTCTGACATAAAGAGAAGTTCTCATAAGAGTTCATTAAAACTGTATGAAACTCATTTGTTCATTAATGTATCCTCCCTTTTGTCCATTTCTGAGAAGATAAGAACATATTTGGAGTTCTGAGAACATGAATTTACTAATTTAATAATATAAGGGAAAATACAGTGCTTGACTGGAGGCCCAGCCTTGAAGTTGCCTACTATTTGTTCCCCAAGATTTTGTTAGTATTGCCTAAAATCGGAGAAATAATCCTATGGACAATTTTGAGTATAGAAAAGCAAAAAGCAATTCTTTAATTGAGGTGCCGTAGGTGCACAAAATACATTGCATCCTCCAACATTATAGGCCTTTACAATTTTATGATACCATCTAATTACAATATTTGGACATTACCTCATTTGTCGGACTGCCCTCACCACACCTCCCGAATTTGGCCTCCAAACGACCACCCCTTCCTCCCAACCCACATCCTCCTCATTGTCTATGTCCTCTTTGGAATGTCTCCAAGACCTCTGAGTAGTTTTGACTTGTTATGTCAAGTGCCGTGACGCTGTTATGTCTTATTCTGAGTATATTTCTACAAATAAGATGTTTTTCACCTTGTTAAAATCTTTATCCACTGAAATTCTTGACAAGAAATGTAAACCAGCATTTTAGGAATCTAATACAAAGGTATTAGCAAACTAAAAGTACTAACGAGCTATGCTACAATTTTATATAATATAGATTTTGAGGCATCATTAGTCATCATGTTTAACTGTAATATGCACAACCAAGTAAGTAAATAGTATCTAAAGACGGGATGGGAACCTGTAGACCATCATTAGGTGAAAGGTTTCTTCTTGAAAGTAAAAAAAATTGAAGACATTAGTTCAGGAGTTCTTTGCAAGAAAAAGGAATGATAATAACACAATTATATTTTCATTATACTTATATGAAGAAATAATACCTACATTATGAATTTCATTATAACTTATTTAGAAGTTACTATCTTCACATCTCTTGTTCACCTGTCCTCTGTTATGATAATTGGACAGAGACTTTTCTTACATACATCCCCGTAAATATGCTTTTTGCCATAATAACCCACAGACCTTGTACCACCCTGGGGCAATAGAATTCATCCTGGCTCACTGTGGCCTCAGCCTGGTTTGGCAGTTGTCAAGAGCACTAGTGTCTGTGGGCTCTCCTGTTTTTAGCTTCACCCTGTGACCTCCAATGAGGCCCTGACCCCACCAACCCACTTGGGAGTCAGCAGGTGACAAACAGCTGGGGCTGGCAGAGGCAACTGTGCCACTTTCTAGTTTCAGCTTGGAGGCCCTGGGAGGGAAAAAGGGGGCTGTGAGGAGAAAAAAAAAAAGGCAACAAAGCAGCATAAAAATAGCCTCAAGCAGAACCAAGACCGGGAAAGAATATACACAACTTCTTGTAACCCTCTCCATTTCCTTTTGAAGGGATTGAAATGGTGCCTCCGTTAAATGAGACTGAGGTGTTTTGCTAAGGAGGATGAATTATGAGGAAGACCAAGCTCAAAAAAAAAAAATTTCCCAGCTTGGTTTTTTTTAGAACAAGTAAACCTATGAGAAATGCTCATTCTCCCATCCTGGTGGAACACAGGAAGAATGAGCATCACACCAGGGTAAACAGTGAGAGAGCAGTAAGTTTTCCACAACAAAGTTCTAAGGTCTTTTTCGCATTTCTTCATATTGTAATATCCTTAATATGCACTGATAACAGCTATTTGATGTCCTTTGATTAGATTGCTAGTGTTTAAAATAAGTTAAAATCTTGGATACATATATGGGCCTGGTCCACTTTTGCTCTTAAAAATATTTTTAATGTAAATTATCATTTCACTTTTTATTATGTTTTCATATTTTTTCATATATCTTCCTTTTGCTTTTAAAACTGAAGTCATTTTACATGTAATGAGTTCATTCAGTTACTTTTTACAAGGAATCGCACACAATAAGAAGTTCAGGACATGAGATGCTATTAAAACAGCTCATGAAAAATCAAGTACTACATATGTAAAAATCATGTACTACACGTGCAAATGCTTGTATTGTGCAAGCACTGTACTTATCAAGTGCTGAACTATACTTAATAAGCACTAAACTGTACTTCTTAAAAAAGAGAGAGAAGAGAAAGGAAATCAGTAATAAGAAATAGTATAGTGGTAAAAGTGAGGCTACCAGAATTCACTTATAAAGCAAACATATTGAAACATTTCTCCGCTCTCTGATGGACAGCAGCTTCTAAACAGAACGTTTATGTTACAACGGTAAGAATTTCCAGCTTTTGGTTACATTTTGTTCAGATTCATTTAGTTGACAGTTTATGTTTATTTCCTCCTCCTTTGTTACAAAAGGTACTCACACCAATCAAAACTGTACTTGATTATGCTAAATTGAGTACCTTGATAAATAGAAATGGTGTTTTCAAAACAACAACAAAACCAAAAAATTAATGAGCTAGCAATTGGCTGATTGGCAAGGAAACCAACAACTTGTTTAAAAAAGATTGAAATGCAGGTTGTGGCATATGTCACATTGAGTAGTTATGACTGAAGAGGAAAATCAACTGTAATTAGAAGTGATGGCAGCTTTGATACTGCAGAGATTTACATTTGTTTTGCTTCATATTCTTGTGTGTGTTCTAAGACCAAAACGAACCAGCTTGTGAAAGACAGTCATGCTTGGACCCAAAGGTTCTAATTAATTGCTGTCGCCTCCTGCATGACTCTGTTAATAATTTGCAGGAGAAAATTACAGTCATAAAGCTGATCTTTTTATATAGATCTAAGAAATTTCATATATTACTTCATACATTGTTTTTGTCCTCCTTTTACTTCAAAAGCATGTACTTCATCCTCTATTTTGAAGTTAGGAAGTCATTACCACACTGTTTCTTTTCTTTTGGTCTTGCCAATTAAATATCCCAACTCTGGTCTCAAACTGAGCTTCACAGCAAGACAATTTACATCCCTATTGAAACTCAGTGTGTAGCAAATGTGTTTCTCTTTGTCTATTGAAATAGCTACAGAGTGTTTATATCACGTTAAATATCACATTAAATTTGTGTTTTCGTGTGGTCTGTTGTACACGTAAATCCTTATGATTATATCTCAGAAAGAATGTGAGCATTCACAAATGAAAGCAGTTATCTGTTCATAAATCACAACACAGCAGACAGGCACAGCAGCATGTGCAAATATGCACACAAGGGGACTGGAAATGGGTGAAAGCAGCAAGGGTCCACTACAATGGAGATGATGCCCCACAGGGCACAGTGCACATCACCCACGGGACCAGCTCCCTCCTCCTCCAGAGGAGGCTTTGACCCAGAGCAAGATCTGAGAGAGGATGCAGGTCTGTAGGTCAACACCTCTTCAGGCAGGAGGTGTTAGCATCAGGGAGTTCACTTTTACAGCGATGGAATCCTCCCTGAAGATGGCAGACTACTAGAAAAATATAGGATCTGCCTAACAGAGTGGAACAAGGGCACTTTTGCCAACAGGGTGGCCAATCTAGTAAGGAGACATTTAAACCAGGAATGATGGTCTGCAACAGCCATTGCAGACCACAACTGAAAAGAAAACAGTAGACAGAGGTAGAAAACACAGGATGAAGGACAATAGGAACAAGAGAGAGCTCAGGAGTGGTAAAAGAGAATGAAGTAGCACCAGCTTCTAATGTAGATACAGAAATACATGCATTCTCAGAAAAAAGCAGGAGGAGGTACAGCTGTGTGTGTCGTCACAGAACTGTGCTACAGAGGACATTCATAATCTCTTCAGGGAAGACAAGCAGGGAAAGGGCACAAGGGAGGATGTCGACCACTACGAGCAGGAGCAGCTTGAATATAAGGAGCTGTTGAACATGACAGAGAGAAGTCAAGGTGGGAGCTTGCAGGTCAGGGTCAGCAGAGAGGCCAGTAAAGGTGTGATTATGGTGTGACTTCATTACAAATCATCCTGGAATCTGGAAGACAAAGTTGGCAACATGTTCTTCATGAGCTCATGGAAGAGCTCATGGGAGTCTCTGCTCCACAGATCCTGGTCCTTGATGGTATCTGCCAAGTCCTGAAAGGGCAATACGGTGGGACCCAAGCAGTTAAAGTTTTGTGGGATAACCCATTGATGCAGGATTTTCACACAATTTACGGAGCGAATGCTCCTTCAGCCTATTTCTGTGTATGTGGAGAAGAAGGTGACTGGAAATAGTCAGCAGAGATTGTCAAGGGTAGATCATACCTGACCAACTGGGAAGGGCAGTGGATGGCATTTACCATGGCATTAGCATGGATTTTGACAATGTCTCCCATAACCATCTTGTATACATGTTGGGATTTTCTGGTCTGGATAGGTGGAAAAGCAGACTGGTAAAAACCCTACAGATAATTGATCTGAGAGTAGAAATCTGTGGGTAGTGCCCAGTAACTTATGGAGTACCATATGGGTCTTCAATGGGACCTTTTCTGTATGACATATTTATTAGTGACCCGAAGAAGGTAGTAGAGCATGCTATCCTCAGCACTGCAGGTCACACAAAACTGGAGGGGGTGGGGAAGCAGTCAATATGTTCAGAGACATAGGCAGGTTGGCATAAGGGACCTCAGCAAGGATCATGTGGAACTGAACAAAGACAAGTAACAAATCCAGAACTGAGGGTAGAGGAGTTTCTGAAATTACGCAGTCTGGAGGTAGACAGATTGGGGAAGGACAGATCTGCACAAAAGACCCTTGTAGGCAGAAAGCTGAGCCTGAACAAGGAATGTTTGCACACAGCAAAAGTGGCAAGTGGAAACAAGCAGTGTGTAGTTTTGGTGGCTGAACTTACCTGACTCCTTGAGTTCTTTAAAAATGTCATTTGCCAGAGAAAAAAGGATTACTATAGGTGCTCTGGGGTCCTCTGCATCCAAAAAGACGTAGCATTATTTTGGGTTCCTCTCTTCTTCTTTACTTAGCTATACTTTGAGCAAAGAGATATTTTGTATTTTGCAATGTTTGTATGTCGCCTCTAATTGCTGTGGACACAGAATATCATGGAATTAAAGTTGACACTAAGAAAAGAATCAAGTTTACTCAAGTATTCTAAAAATGCTATGGCATCTGAATTCAGTCCCTGGAATCACTCTGAAATGAATGTGTAGTCCAAAGTAGTCACAGTATAATCCTACTTTCTGCCACCGTTCACCACAAGTCAGAAGATATCTCTTACCACACTATAATGCTTTTTACAGCTCCAGAGAATGAACCAAAGCCATACTTAGAATTTGTCATGACAGACGAGGAGGGACAAAGGGCATTTCTCCAGCAAATAATTGATCCTCAGCTGCACAACCAGGATCATGGCCGGCAGTTCACAGGAAAGGGTTTACCCCCCTCTACTCAGCCATCATTAGACTTCTTTTTTTTATACTGTATGCAATTTAGTCTCACCCCCATAACACAAGAAAGCTATCGACTTCAGCAAAGGACTAGCAAGATGTCATAGAGACTGAAGCCTTATCAGGCAAGTGACTGATAGTGCCAGGTCCTTCCTGGTATTGTTTGGTAGGAGGATGGGAGACAACAGACATAACATGAAAGAAGAGAGGTTCAGACTGGACATAAGGAAGAACTTTTTCTTTATGAAGACAGACAGGCACTGGCTCATGTTATCTGGGAAGACAACAATCAGTTTGTGGATGTTTTCAGAACCTAAATAAACAAAACCTTGTGCTTTGGACTGGAGACTCCCAGAAAGAGTCCTTCCAACCTGAATTTTCCTGTAATTTTACTATCCTCTAAAAAACATATCTTATTTGGATGCAAATGCTTTGCAGATACTTCATTCATATTGTTACATTCTACATGAAATTTTGAGTTGTTTCTGTTGTTTTCAGATGTTTTGATGGCTGGCTAATGGTTTTGGGTGTTCTTTCCAACAATGCAAGTGCACTGTGCTGTGTTACACAGCTGTCAAGCAAAGTAGAGACAGTAGGAACTACTCTCCTGCACGTTCTGTTCAGGATGGCCTGCCTGTCTGTATGTTGCACCTCATCACAATCACTTCAATCCAGTGCACTTCTTTCCTCAGCCCCGTCTCCCTGTCATTCCAGCATGTATACCACCTAGAATGAATGGGATCTTTCCTTCGTCTTTGAACAGCAGCCCTGGGGAGGAGGCAATGCATCAGTGCTTCTACTTTTCTTTTAAAGGAATTTTTTGTTTAGGTTTTTTTTAGCAAGTAGCATGATTATGTACCTCCTCACTAGGAAGCCCTTCTGGCTTGATGTTGTATTCTCTCTGAAGAGGCTTTTGGCCTGTTGGTGACTCGTCCCTCATCTGTTATGTCAGGCTAGCAGAAAAAAAAAATACTCTTTTCTCCTAAGACTTTCCATCCTCAAAATATTTGATTAGATAGAATTCTTAATAGAAACTAAAGCTTTTGGAAACATTAATAAATCATGGAATATTTCCCAAGTGAAAACAGCAATAAAAATGGCAAGAAATTCAGCAAGTCTGTAGTATCATTTTTTAAAAGAAAATTTCTGTTGGGTTTATCTCTTGTCAAATAAACACACAAATACAGTTACTTTCTGTAGCTAGTAATTGGTTGTTTTAATTTGCTGGTTATCTGCACACCTCAGCTATGCCTTCAAGATGCACCAGTTGCAACAGGGAAGTATTAATCTAGCTGGAACCAGGGACAGGAGAATATAAAGACAGTCAGTATTTGGTGGCTGAGTTCAGCTCTCAAAACACATTGCTGCAGTGAGGTATCTGCTAGTGCAAGAGTTCTCCTGAAATACTGCCATTTTTTTTCCCTGAAAATAAATGTTTTAGCATAGGACATCAGAAACAATAACTTTAAGATGTTTATAGGAAACAGCACAGTCCCTGAGGTGGGAGGAGGCACCAGAGGAGAGCAGCAAGGTGTCACTCAGCTGCCTGGCTACTGCAAAACACATGGGAAGGTGAATGGAGGAAGTCTGCCAGGCCAGGGTTTGGGTGTATTTTATAAAGGGGTGTAAAACCCTTATTTAATTATCAAACAGTAGGGAGAGGAGGTTTAGCAAGTTTTAAAGCATTCTCTGATGACATTGTGAAAAGGATTATATGGCATCTTGTCCACAACAGAGAGCTCAGTGGTGCTTGTTTCCATTGCTCCCTTCAGAGCACGTCTCACAACCATTCATCTGGCACCAGTGATTTTTCACAGAAATACGTTTGTTTTATAAGATGAACAGCTGAAATACATGTGGTTAATCTCTTCATGGCATAGAAACTTATGGATAAATGGCTCCCTTAGCAAGGGTGCAATACAAAACCAAACTTTTTACTACAGTTTTCCTTGCATTTTCCTTTTTGATTTTTTTGCTTCTTTTTTAAGTCTTACAACGTTGATACCAACCAGAAGGATTCCCTGCAGGCTCAGCAAGCATGCAGCATACAAATTCTATGATCAAAGCCACACATTATGACTTTCGGTAAGCACCACATGGATACATGCTGACATGTGTGCAAAGTATCTCTTAAGCTTGGCACAAATTTAGGCATCTGTAGAACCACAGTCTTATAATTCCATTTTTCATTATACTACCTGAACAGTGATATTCACCTTTTTATAGACCAGAAGCATATGTAAGAAATTAAGTACAAAATCATTACAATGTGATGCTGATACTTGCTTTTAAGCCTTGCCATTTTTTTCTGTTAGTGTTCATAGTCTGGCAGATCCTCAGTTGCAGAGGAAAGACAGGCAGGTAGACAGGCACTCTGCCATAGATGCACTGCACATCTCCAGCAGCAATGTTTCTCCAATGATGGAAGGATTGGTGATGGCAGACTGTGATGTCCTCTTCTTTCTGCGTTCACCTGTGAAGAGGTTGACCTTACTATTCCCCCCAGAAAGCATGGCTTAATTTCAAGGCAAGGGTGTCACTATTCTTTCTGTTCACTGCCAGAAAAGGATTCTGCTGTTCTACACTGACCTATGCTTGAAACTGAGTGAATTATACTACCCCGCCCTGAAGAAGAAAAATAAAAAAACTCACCACATAAGCCTTCTGTAAAAGTGAGTCTGTTTACATGCTCAGAACAGTAAAGATGCCACTAAAGAAAGTGTCCTAGGTCAGATCCAGAACTCCTGTTCCATAGTAACTGTTAAATTGCTCTTGTTCCAATGCAATTTTGTAGTTTTGATGTCATGTTTTTCTCCTCAGTGCAGAGATTTAACAATTTTTTTCTTAAAATAATGCAATGATGACAAAGAAACATTGTGCTGATTTTGGCTGGGGTAGAGTTAGTATTCTTAAGGGTAGCTGGTTTGAGGCCATGTTTTGGGTTTCTGCTGTTCATATATCAGGGATGTTTTTGTTATTGCTGAGCAGTGCTTACACAGTCAAGGCCTTTTCTGTTTCTCATACTGCCCCACGAGTGAGCAGGTTGGGGGTGCACAAGAAGCTGGGAGGGGACAGCTGACCCCAACTCACTAAAGGCATATTCCATACCATATGGCATCATGGTCAGTATAAGGAGTGGGGGAAGAAGAAGGAAGGGTAGACATTTACAGTGATGACATCTGTATTCCCCAGTCACTGTTAAGCATGATGGAGCCCTGCTGTCCACAGGATGGATGAACACCTGCCTGCCAACTCAAAATGGTTAATGAATTCCTTGTTTTCCTTTGCTTAACATGTGTGACTTTTGCTTTCTCTACTAAACTGTCTTTCAACCCACAAGTTCTCTCATTTTCACTATTCCAATCCTCTCCTACCCTGCTGCCAGGGTAGTGAGTAAGCGGTTGCATGGGGCTTGGTTGCTGGCTGGGGTTAAACCACACAGATACCCAATTTTTCCTTTTATTTTGAATCAAAATAGAAAATTTCTGCAACACTGTGTCATTTTTTCAGGCTACTGATCACCAAGCTTGCTGCCAAGAAGGGCAGCAAGATTACCAATTTCCTCTTTGTCTCTCTTTGAAGGAAAGCTGAATGTCTCACATGCATGAAAAACAGAAGTCCACGTCTGAAGAAGTGATTGCAATGTGCTTCTAAGGAAGTGGAAATGCTTAAATAAATACCTAGGAAGTGAAGCTTGTATTTTAAATTCCACTATTCACCCATGCATATTACCTGAGCCTTTGCAATCCTAATCCAACGTCTTTTGAAGGCCAGAGACAACACCTACTGACTTGAACGAATGAGACTCTGTATCTAATTAATTTTTTTCTTATAGGTAGCTGCACAACTTTAATGATTCCTTTTTTCTCCTAAAATCTTTCTCAGTAAATACTCTTTTTTTCTCTCTCTTCAAACACACACACAGCTCTGATCCACCATCTTCAGTACTCCCCTACCACCCTCGCTACTGTTTCAACTTTGTAACATTATGCAAGTCAAGCACTCTTACTCCGATAGGCAGCATGGACATAAAATAATTATTGTACTGCTTTTGTCAGAATACTCGAATAATTTTAATGTTGATTTTGTTGTTCTTTCCTTTCATTTTGCACTTCGCCAAGAAGACACTTAATCTTAAATACTCTTGCATCTTTGGCTCTTTCATCTTCAGTGATCCCATATTTTTAGGATCAGATTTTGCATTGACTTCCATTAAAGTCAAAAACAACAAAGGAGTGAGAGTACATAATAGGGATAAAGACATTAGCTCCTCATCAGCAAAAGGAAGCCATACATGTGAAGTAGCCTTAGTTATTCTCAGTTATTCTCAATTGCCTGGAAATACAATTAATTATAAAACCCCAAAATTGAGTTCTCAGTTTAAGATGAAGTGAGGCCACATGCTACCCTGGCATGATGGAAACACTGTGGAGCTGAGTTTGGCTAAACTCCTTCCTTGTACCATGCAGCTAAGGGCTGAAGCTAGCTCCAGCTGAAGAAATCAGGGGAAGTTGCCACTGTTCTGTCTTGACAACGGGGAGTTCAGGAGCTGGATATGGCACTCAGTGCCATGGTCTCACTGACAAGGTGGTGTTTGGTCAAAGGTTGAACTTGACAATCTTAGAGGTCCTTTCCAACCTAAATGATTCTGTGACTCTGTGAATGCCAAAGTCCATGTCTCTAATAAGCTGTTTGTAACCTTCTGACACAATGTGAACAGATTTGCTTCCACAAGGTTTTCAAACTGCCAAGTTATTTTTATTTGCGTAAAAATAATACTAAATTTATATTTGTTTCTCAGTAAATACTGCAGAGTCCAAGTTTGTGACAATTGTGTGGAGATAACTTTCTTGAAAAATAGCCAGTCACAGTCTGGTTCACATATCAAATGTAATTTTTTTGTTTCTGTTGGACTTTGAATTTGAAAATGCCTCTTCTGTTTGGTCCTGATATGATGCCAGCAGTGTTTTAGGAACAGCCATTGATTCCCTCGGGATCTCTTTGGGAATAAAAAAACCTCTGAGCTCCTTGTATTTTGACACTCACAGACTAAAAAACAAAGGCATTAGATCTGAAGTTAGCTTCATAAGGGTGCAGGAAGTTCTAGCTTGGAAAAGAAGCGTGCTGAGAGTACAGCAGTTCAAAGTTAGTTTGGTTTAAATTGTCAGAAAAACTTGCATAATCACATATACCAACTTTTAGGTAGCTAAATATAAGGGAACTCTATTGTAAAGGAAACATCCCTTTCCAACTATCCAGGGGCCACTCTGGCAGCCACACTCGCACCACCTGAGCTGATACCAAGACCATTTCACACTACACACCCCAGACCGGGTTTCCTTACCGGCTCAACCCCATAGCAGAGTCTGAGGTGTAAAATAAGTTAATTAAATTAAAATAATTTAATCATGGTGCAACAACAAAATAGCTACTCGAGCTGGGTGCCTTGGAGAAGGGACCCGGAACAAAGGCACCCCCAGGCTTTTAACCATTCACAGTCTAAGTCCAGGAAAGTCTGGGGTTCTTGGCTCCTGCTGTGTCTCTGAGTGTCTGGTCCTCTGGCTTTGTTATGCAAAGGGTTGGCAGTTCGTGGCCTCTTGCCTGGGTCTCCAGCCACCCAGAGCTCAACCTGCAGCTGACACTGCAGCTACACAGCCACTTACCTGCACTGAATGTATTCCTAAACACTATAAAATGTAAAGAGACATACCATTCCACAATATTGTGCAGTCCAGAAAACCTGTGCCAGTAATAGATTTCATCAGCTGAAGGTGACATTAGAGTAAGTCATAACTCCTGTGAATCTGTTAATGAGAGCTTTGGTAAAACATGATTTGAAAAACAGGTTTACATCTGGAAGACACCAAAACAATTCTTCATCTTTATATGAGTTCTATTAGGATAGGTGTACTGGAGGTACACGTTTGTAAACATAAATAAAACAATGACGATACAGACACTCTAGAAGAATGCAAAATTCAATGCATTTTTTGTCAGATGTCCATATGATTACAATTACAAAATAAGATTTTGTTAGTTTTAAAGAATGTTTGAATTTAGGACCAACCTCATAGCTCAGTTCTGGACGATCAAAGACACATGTTGAAGGTTTTGTTCCTATTTCTTCTACAAGGAGACTGTTTCAGATCTGTCAATACTTTACTAGGCTGAATTCAATTATAGGCAGCTCATAGCCTTTTGAGTCTGCAACAGTTTCTATACTCTCACATAACTCTCTTTTTACTTCTCTGATGTTGCTTTAAAAGTGTGCATAAGACAACTGCTTCTCAGCCTTACTTGCAGCCAATTACTTTTTTATTCTCATCATCATCTTTAAAAAATAACAAGAACAAAAAAAGTCCTAGCATTGGCCTGGAGTCATATGTCATGTGTAGATTTATGGAAAACTTTAAAAAAAAAATCATTGAGAAGGTGAAAGTACACCTAATAAGAGGTTACTGGAGAGTATAACAGATAAAGAAATTTAGACTGAGAAAAGATAGTTTTGTCAAGAAAATTTAACTTCGAAGGTTGGGAGAAGATGGGATTTTTCTTTTAATAACCACAGCTCAGATTAAACATCTGGGGAGAAAAAAAAGAATTAAGGGATTGTATCCGTACAAAGTCAGATAGCTATAAATTGGGCATTTAGACTGAAAATAAAGGGGTTCAATCATTTAAGGCCTGAAGTATCTTAAACAGTTTCCCAAACACATAAACAGTCTATATTCCTTTAAGATAAAGTTTGTTAATTTTATCACCAGGCACATTTGTAAAAGACACTATGGGTGACCTAAAGATAGAAACATGATAATTCCTTGTCTGAGATATCTTTCCCAATTAAAGTCTCTATTAAAATGAAAAACATGTAATAATGTCTAGAATGTCCAACAGACCTTGCAAAAATGTTTGACAAAATAAAAATCACCAATTGGCAAAAAAAAAAGTATTAGCATAGAGCAGAAGATTCTGCTCTGCTGCCTTCTGAATGTCCCACATCTACCTCACATACATATCTTGGTCCTGTATAGCAGAATTTTGGTGGAGTTCAGTGAAATTACAAGTCCTTTTTTATGAGAAAGGGAAGGTTTCATTTTAGCTGGGAGAATGGAGAATGTCAACATATCACATAAGGAAAATTTTGTGAAAATGTGACATTCTCCAAGTCTCACCAGAAAATATAGGAAGGAACTTCCATGTAACACAAGCTGTAGCTTCATGGACACATCATGTTTGGGGGGGATCCTAATTACTAGTGCTCAAGCACTACACAACTGGACATCTGTGTTAACTGGACATCTGTGCTTGGTCTATGAAGGTAGTGCCTTAGATCCGCAGAAGATAAGAACTTCAGAAATTAATTCAGTAAGCCAAACACTCTTTCCTCTGACAATGGGAGTAGAGGTAGTTAATATTCTCTGCCTTCATCCCCTACCCACAAGGCTTCCAACCCTGGGAATTGCTTTCGTGATAGTTTGTGGGTTTTGCTAGTTTTGTTTTTTATTTTAGTTTTAAATTATTCCCTGAAGCCCTAACCTCAGAAACTAAGAAATATACCCTCTTGGGTAATCCTTTATTTACAATTTTTCCAAATGTGTGGTTTTGAGTTAGCTGTCCTGGGCAAATATAAAACAGTTTTGAAAGTTCAAGCTACTGTTATGAATGCATTATGACCCTAACTCAGTGCATTCTGAACCATCTTACCAGGTTTGGAGGAGGGAGTTTTCAGTTTGTTTTTCAGGAGATTGGGGGATTTTTTTTCTTTTATTTTGTATGAGGGTTTGTTTTGTAGGAAAGCTAGGATTGCCACATACACCCATACTCAAGGGACTCTTAGATATCACTGTCTACAGGAATACTAAGTGGATCATCAGACCAGTTTTGTAACTAGTCTTCAAAAAAACCAAAAATATAATGACAAAGTGAATAAAGATCACCATGTACTTTGTTTCACAGACCTTAAGACGGCAGTATTCTGAGGAGAGCTTAAAACTTGTCTCTTTCGGATGGTGATTTCCACTGGCTTACCAATGTAGTTAGGATGTGTGACATTAGGGGTTTTGGCAGTAGGTTTGGGATGGGGCAGTTGATTGGGTTGGTTTGGGTTTTTAAAGAACTTGTAATAGCAGAAGATGTCAAAATAATAAGACTTCATGTTTTGAAGAAAGAGAAACTAACACATGGCAGGACACTTTTCTTTCGAAGATAGAGACGTGATAGGAAGTAACTCTTTAAAAGAACTAAGGAATTAAGAATAGTGTCCTGGAAAGAAGCCTTGGCACCTTTCTAACATTGGGAAGCCGTCATTTGATGCTGGAGATGACAGCCGAGCTATAGGAAGAGTTTAAACTCTATCAACTGTTAATCTTTCACAAACCACAAAACATTTAACAGAAAACTCAACAGAAGGAAGAGGGCTTAGAATGATGAGCTGGAAAGTGCTAAGTCCACTGCAAGCAATTCTTTTCTGCTACCCACTTGTAAAGCATTGGCTTTTCAGGAAGAACTGCAGGAAGTTAATTTTCAGAATTCTTTGTGTGTGCAGTAAATTCTCAAGCAACTACAAAGGAGAGAATAATATAGTTTCTTCTTAAGACAGTTTAATGCAAAAATAAAGTGCACTTACACAAAAAAAAAAGTCTCAATAATTTTTAAAAGCACTGTTTGAGAGTCAGCTCTCATTTGAATGTTGGTGTATCAGTTTAGGCAACACATATTACCTCAACTCTTTAAAGGTTGACAGTGGCAAAAAAGCAACTTTTCTGCTTTGCAAAAGCTCTTCATAGTGTAGTTAGTGAGTAGCCTGCTCTTCAAAACCAGGAAAATATCAGAGCCTTTGTACCCATCGATGATTATTATCCCTAGCAACTAGTAAAACTGAAACCTGCAGCTTCTACCCAAAGAAGCCTAAATACTGGAGTCCACACAAAATATTAGCTTCCCTAAGATCTTGCCTTGTACTGCAATTTCCCTCCATCTAGTCCTAGATAAGTCAGACAAAAATATATGAACATGACCTAACACTTGTTCTCTTAAAAAGGAATCCTATAACTATGCACTATTACTTTCTCATGAGACAGGAATAGGAAAAAACTGACACAGTTTCACAGACAATATTATTCCTAATAGGTTGAGTTTTAAAAGGAGAACCCAACTAATAACCTGTACTGAAATACTTTTTCTCTTTTATTACATATGTAACTACTGCCTAGAAAATGATTCCATTACTAGTGTATAAAAATCTCGCAATATACCTAGACATTTTAAAATTATTTAGTTGTTATAGTCTCTAATCTCTGCCCTGACAACTTTACCACTTACTATGAAGAAAAATAAACTCAGAAACACTGGAAAACCAGGAAAAAAAAGTGTTTCATTTCATTTTGGTGGGGCTTTTTTTTCTCTTTTTAATGTTTAGCCTCTTGCTTGGAGTGAAAAATGGCTGAAAGTTAAAGAGGAACTGCAATGCCTGGGAGTGCATTCCGCCTAAATATAACAAAGTGATGTATGATTTTGTTAATAAGTATTTCAACACTCTCTACTAACACAGTTATATTCAGAACATGGTGGTGGGAGAGGGAGCTAGCTATTCATCAGTCCATTTTAAACTTGATTAGCATAAGCTGTGAGCTTGAGGGAAATGAAGTTGGTGGTAGCTGAGAACATTGCTTTCAGGTAGCACTTCCAAAAGGTCTGAGTGGAGAGTGAGATGAAGACTGTGTTTCTGTGTACGTACAATATATTTGGCAAGTGTTCCATTAATGCTAGTTTGTGCATACCACTGGGAGAAACATCCCAGAAAAACCTGGCCTCCCAATGCAACTACCAGAAAACCCAGCAGCTCCTAGTTTGAGAATATGTGTCTAGCCATGTACAGAACCTCCTCCACCACGGTCTTGTCCCTTCTCTCCTTATTCTCCAAAATTTACCCTATCCATCACTGAATATGAGCTTTTCATGAGCGAATATCTCAAAGAAGGAAGATACTAACAGTAAAGAATTCAGTGACTTATAACAAAAATGATACATGGAAACAAGGGAGACAAAGGTGATTAGACCTACAGCAAATGAAGAAGTCACAAGAAGGGGAGAGATGTTGGAAGAAAGATATGAAATTTTGATAAAATTTCATATGTTTATGTGCTCCAGACGACTCAGGTGCCTTGCAAACACAAAATCCTCTGAGGGGTGCACTGTTAGATCATTGTATACCTAGAGTGCTAGGGAGACTATTCCTAGTTCTGAACAGATACACAAGTATACATATAAGTAGATCATTTCTGAGCTGCTGGCATGAAGATTATATCCACATCCAGATGGGACATCAGAGATGGGAAGCATTAAGTATTAAGACTGCAGCAAGAGCCAGGTAGGTGGCCCCAAAACAGCAGAAAGAGCAAAAATCCTGCTGAACTTATTGCAGGGTAGTGAGGGTTGCTATTTTAAAGCATTTGCTCTCCATGTCAAGAAATGGTTGGTCCTGTGGTCTGGAAGAGGAGAAGGGAACCGAGGGTCTATTAGTCATATTCCCCTTCTTCAGTGTAGAGTCATGTCACCAGCACTGTGGTTTTTAAGTGCTCAGTACTGTAGGATGACATTCTTGTACATTTTATCTATAATGATTTAAAAGACTATCAGGAAATCTCAACATCTACTGATTTGTCAAGCTGACAGCAATTACCTCTGAGTGAGCATATGCCACATGCAGGGAGTTGTAAGAATGAGATGTGATTCTTTCTGTGCTTGGTTCCATATTCAGGCAGAATGTAAAACAGTTCAGTGAAAAGACTTTGGGTAAACAGTTTTATTTTCAATAATGCAAAGGTGTTCACATGTAAATATTCAAAAGTTTACTAGTTTCCACCACCCATAAAAAAATTGAGTGAAGCCCAGATTCAGTTAGCCCAGGAAAATACTTTTCTTCTCTCTTCTTTCTGGACAGCTACTCTGGCAGTCTCCCTCTTAAGAGGGAAAAACCTTTTTTAGAAGAATATATTTCCATATACTAGGGTTCTAATGCAAGCTGTTGTTTTTGAAGAAAAATTCCCATCTCTGTAATTTCTTCTACTAAGAGAAAATGAGAATCACTACACTTTCTTTTGCAGTATTTTGAATACAGATATCTCACCCACAATTTTAATAGCAAAAGGATTTACTGTTCCTCTTGACTTTAAATGTTTCTAAGTTTCATTCAAACAGCAAGCCCTACAAACATGTAAATATAGGTTTTCAATTCCTCTACTCTGATCTTTCTCAAACTTAATTTTGGAGATTTCAGTGACTTAGGAAACAACATTCATGTCTAGTTTGAAACTTATATATATTAATAATGACTGAAACTCTCTAAAATGAAGCAGTTTTTCAGTGACCTGTATGAAATACAGATTGATGGTGTCAAAGCAGCTTCCCCCCAGAGAAGCTGTTGTCAGTGCTGCCGCTAATTGGCAGCCTTACTGTCATTCACAGCAGAAATCAAGGACTGAGTAGAGAGAGATGTGCTATTTTTGGACAGTTTACTTACAAAACTATATGCCCAGTGGCAGCAGAACGACCTACATTTCTTCTATTTCTATTTGCTTTTAATAAGGTGTATGTCCCGGTTTCAGCTAGGATAGAGTTAATTTCTTCTCAGTAGCTGGTACAGTGCTGTGTTTTGGATTCAAATTGAGAACGGTATGGATAACACACTGATGTTTTGGTTTTTGCTAAGTCATGTTTGTCTAAAGTCAAGGATTTTTTTTGTATTTCTCCTGCTCTGGCTGTGAGGAGGTACACAAAAGAAACTGGGAGGGAGCATAGCCAGGGCAGGTGACTCAAACTGGCCAAAGGGATATTCCACACCACAGAACATCATGCCCAGTGAATAAACTGGGGGAGTTACCTTGAGTTACCTGGAAGGGGGGACCAATCTGGGTTTTAGAACCCACTTGGCATTGGTCAAAGGCCTGGCATTGGTCAGAGGGTGGTGAGCAATTGTACTGTGCATCACTTGTTTGTTTGGGGTTTGTGGGGTTTTTTTCCCTATTATTATTGTTGTTATTATTATTACTGTATTTTACTTTGTTTTCGATTATTAAAATGTTCTTGTCACAACCTAGATGTTTTACTTCTGATTCTCCTCCCCATTCCACTGGGGTGGGGGAGAGAAAAGGGGGTTGAGCAAGCATCTGCATGGTGCTTAGTTCCAGCTTGGCTTAAACCGCAACAGCATGTTAGGTTAATGGCTGGAATCAATAATCTTAGATTCTATGATTCTATGATTCTATTACTGGAGTTGAAAGTAGCCATGGTAACCTCTCTAAAAATGTGACTGTGGAGCTGGTTTGGCTTTTTAAAAAAGTTGTGGCTAGAGCGGGCTGAGTTTGGGGCTGAGTACAGTATTCTGCAGTGCAGAGAGATGCAGACACTGTAAAGGGGACTTGGGGAAATTATTGGGAAAAATCACTGTCTCCTGTTCTAGGCAATAGAAATACTCATTTATTCACCATATCTTTCAAGAATTTTGCATGCAATGCTTTATAATTAACTGAAGATATGTATGTTGTAAATACACTTCAGCAGATTTCCTACTTCAAGCAAAGAGAAGAATGGAGTTAAGTATGACATACACAACAATAGTTCAAATGTAGCATTTGTACAGTCTAAGTGAATAGGACCTGAGTGAATGGGATCTTCAAACATCCTGGTAGCTCATTCTCTCTGTGAGCTAGCTACTTATATAACTAGAGAAACAGTATTAGTACAACAAGACAATAAATGGGTCCAAAATGAGAGAATAAAACTGTAAAAACACGTGGCTGCAAGATGCAATTTCCGGAAGAAAGCTTGATAAAGCTTCAGCTAAATTCCAGTATTTCACTCTACAGAAATTATGTGTTATTCACTATATCCTTTAGCTTACTAAAAGCAAACAAACCGATGCCTTCCACTGCAGACTAGAAGACAATCTGAGGAAGATTATTAAAAATGTAGTGGTTTTCCTTACTCCTCTCCACTGTCCTCTGACACACATTTCTGATTAGTGGAAGGATAAACATAATCCTTTACCATCAAAGTCTTTTTCTAACCTTCATCTTTTAAATAAACTTTTTTCTGCTGTGGTGTTGCATGGTGATTTGTATATTCCAAACACAAATTTCATTCAATTATCAAAGACAAATACATATATTCTTAAAAGTATCTCTTTTATGTCTTTTAAATGAGCTTGGTTTTTCATACTCAGCAAAATGAGTTTAACAGAATATGGAAACAACTAATAATTGTGCTTGTAATTTTAGGTTTCATTCTTTTCCTGCATACTCCTTTAAGCCTTCAAAAGGATTGTATTGTATCTTCTTTGAAACCTAGGAATGAGACCTTCAGCTTTAAAAAATAGCTAATAAAAACTACAAAGCTTCAATAGTAATAATTTAATACAAAATAGGTAAAACTAAAATCATTGGATATAAATGTAAAATTAATGATAGATTGGGTGGAAAGAAGTTATAGAACACTAATGACACAAGAACCAATCAAGAAAAACAGATTTCCAACTCCTTCTGAGCATACATCAGTATATTAGGACCCCAGGGATACCCTCCAAGATTCCACCTGTGGACCCCCAGCACAGCATTCAGGTTCTGGATGAGCTGTGAGCTCCCAGTGCACCACATGGCTCCCACACCAGCCAATCTTTATCAAGAGTTACAACTCTAAATAAATCATAGGGGATAATATTGTGTATTGGGTTTCTGTGACAAGGTTCTGGTAGCAAGGGGGCTATAGGGGTGGCTGCTGTGAGAAGCTGACAGAAGCTTCCCCCATGTCCTACAACGCCAATGCCAAGCCAGCTCCAAGACTGACACTCCACTGGCCAAGGCCAAGTCCATCAGTAGTGGTGGTAGCATCTCTGGAATAACATAGGGCAGGAAAAAACTGTGCATTTTGCAGAGAGAGCTGTGAGAGAAACAGCCCCGGAGACACCAAAGTCAGTCAAGAAGTGGGAGGATGTGCTGGAGCAGAGATTCCTCTGTAAACCTGTGGTGAAGACCATGGTGAGGTAACCAGTACCCCTGCAGCCCATGGAGGTCCATGGTGGAGTAGAGATTCACCTGCAGCTCATGGAGGACTCCACACCTCAGCAGGTGGATTGCTCAGAGGAAGCTGTGACCTCACAGGAAGCCCGTGCTGGAGAAGGCTCCTGTCAGGACCTGTGGCCCTGGGGTGGACCCACATTAGAGCAGTCTGTTCCTGGAGGACTGCACCCAGTGGGAGGGTTCATGAAGAACTGCAGCCTGTGGGAAGGACTCACATTGGAGAAGTTGGTGGAGGACTGTCTACTGTAGGAGGGACTCCACAGTGGAGCAGAAGAGTGTCAGGAGTCCTGCCTCTGATGAGGAAGGAGCAGAAGAGACAATGTGTGATGTACTGATCACAGATCCCCTTCCCCGTCCCCCTGTGCCAACAAAGATGGACAAACAGGTTGAGAAATGGACCAGACTGTGTCCCATGGGTTTAGTCCCTGACTCTCAATCACTCAATCACTAGGATTTCAAAGCAGACCTCCCACGTGCTATAGGTACTATGCATCAGTTCTTTTCAGCATTTCTTCAAATCGAGTAAGAAATAAAGAGCAGGCATAAGCTTCTCAAAAAAGCTGATCTGATCACTTTTCTCTTACTCCAAAGGCTCTTTCCTGCCTCCCATTCAGATTAGGAGTTTTCCTGCATCGCTGGTTTTTAAACCCCACTTACAGTAAAGACCCACAGGCGTCATTTTCCTTCACTCAGACAGAGAAAAGGCTTTTATCTCTCCATGCAACTTCACAGGCGTCACATACAGTGACAGTCCTGCACACTGAGAACACACCACCCACGGTGATGAAGTTTACTTCACTGGGTACATTTACTCCTTGTGATACTCCAGATAGTACCTAGAGTGTGCATGTACACCAAGACTACCCTGAGCACAGACAGTAAATCAGGGCTGATATGTGGGTATGCTATGGCTCTGGTCATGCTGCCAAGGAAGAGGTACTGTGTGGGAACTTGCACTTAGTAACACTGAGCAAATTTTAATTTACAGGCATGTTTTGAAATGTGTTTCTGTATCCATTTTTATTTTGTTTTACTGGACAAGAGTTCTGCAGGAGACTTGGGTGGGAATGACTCACTCAAAAGTACCTATCATGAAGAAAATTACAAAGTAATCACAAGCAACATAGTTCCTGTCATCTTTTCTGTGAAAGGCAGCAGGAGAAATAAAATGGTTTTTAGGACCAGGTTCAGTTTTCTATTAAAAATCGTGGAATGAGACTATGAGAAGGCACAGGATGACTTACAGGGATGTCTTGAGATAAGAGGTCTCCTCAAAAATGCCAGTGTTAAAACCTCTGCACTAATCAAAGGATCAAAGTTGGAGGATTTTTTTGTAAGATAAATGCCTGAGTAATTACACTACAGCATTTTTTATTATGTCGTGTTTGCCTTTTTGAGACAGATGGTGTAATTGCAGGTGGAAGGATAGAAGCACAGGGGTTTATTTTCTGTTTTCCTGGGAAAAAAACTTTGTCAATACTTTGCTGGGAAAAACCAAAGTATGTCCATGTTATACTGAAACCACACGTGAAACTCATTACTGTGTCACATTTAGCCCCATCCATTACACTGGCAAAGACTGCATCACCAAACAGGTGGTTCTGGTCTGCAGACAGGTGTGAAGGGGAAAATTAAGCCCACATGTTCATGTTAACAAGATGGTCAGGGTGGAGACTTCTTGTATGCTCCACGGCTTTAGCATCTTAGCTTTCAAGTAAGTAACATTTCATTGTAAGAGACATTTAGGACCTCTCAGTAAATTGCCTCACCTTTATCAGATAGATCATTCAGCATTTTAAACAGGAGCAAGAAGCAATCTGAATACAAACTTCATTGCTCTTAAACATGCTATTTAATACCGAAGGGTTTGGACTCAGTTGCAGTAAACAATAGCATATCAGCATGGAAATTACCACCTAAAATTACACCAAGTTCTGAGTCAGTGTCTTTGTTTATAAATTTTATCTATCAATCATCACAACAAAAGGCATGAAGGGGGAGCTTGCAGTGGAGAAATGTACTCTCTGAGAAGAGAATAATAAAACAACAGCATATTGGTAGGTTGAATAAGAAGATGCCTACCAATGTCCCTTGCATAAGCAAAAGACAGATTGCCCAGAGACACCTTGTACTGAAAACCAGTTCAAAATAAATCAGAGTCCTTGTAAAAATGTAGAAGTATTCATAAGGATCATATAGTTACTTAAATTCTGGGGGGGGGGGGGGGGGGTTTCTCCTTCAGGTGAAAGGGAGAAATAAAGCTTCAATTTCCCTAGGTAGAAAAAAAATGATTTTTACCTTTTTTTTGCTAATCATTGTTAAGTGGAATCAACAAAGAATACTCCACCTAAAAACATAAAGACTGCTTTTAACTTTTAGCAAGTGCAAGGCCATTTTGTAAAAGGACATCCCTTCTCTTTTACAGTTCACTTGTTAATAAGAAGCCTTGAATCTGGCAGTTACTGACAAATATCTTTCTCAGACCTCTGGAGGTTTTTAATAGGATGTCTGCTTTGGTGAAAGGTGATGAGTTTTCTCCAGGACTGCTTTTCAACAGTCTTCTGTTTTTGGTAACACATGAATATTCAGTAGCCTGAGAAGAATTCCGTTCCAGGATGCAACTGGCCTTTCTATTGTGCTGCAAAGGGACACTGTTTACCAATGGTCACCTTGTCTGCTAGGTCACTCAGATCCTTTTCTGCACAGTACTTTTCCATCCAGACAACCTGAAGCTTGAACTAGTGAAGGGGATTATTCCATCCCACCTGCAGCACAGTGATCTTCTTGAAGTCCTTGGGGTTTCTATGAGCTCATGACTCCAGCCTATCAAGGATCCCCTGAGTAATATCTTTGCCCCCTTCTCCAGCATGACAATCTGTTCCTGAATTTTGATATGATTCCTCAGCTTTTTGAGGTGCACTCTAGTTCAAAAAAAAGGTGAACAGCATCAGTCCCAGTACTGACCCTCGAAGAAATCTCGACTTTGTCCTGCTGATCTCAAACCTTTGAGCCCAATGGTCCAGCCAGATTTGCGTGTACCTTGCAGCCCACCTATTCCATAAGAACTATAAGGATACTGTGAGAGACTTGAATATCTTGATAAAGTGAAGGTAAACAGTCATTGTTTTCCAACAGACAGGCAATATCCTATTCATTGCTAGTTTGGTCATATCTTAAGATGCTGTTGTCACTATCAGTGTAGTTCTTGGAGAAGAGGTGGGAAAAAAGATTACAGAATTCATAAATACGAAGCTTGCATCATTCACTGTGGGGGATATATACATGTAAAAAAAGTTAATCATGTCTGCTTTTTTTTCAAGAATTTTCATCCTCAACTGTTAAACTTTTGAGAACCAGTCATATTTGTACTTTGATGTATAAATATCTGAGAAGTAAAATTTTCATAAGCTTGGACATTAGATCAGCAGCACACATGTTTGTATATGCACATACCTTGTGATAATGACATCTGACTCTTTGAACTCATATTTGAACATGATTAAATAAATATGCTGTCACTTTCTGGGCTATTAGAATCAAAGCAATATATTCACAGCTGGCTTCTGGTTTTAGCAAAAAAAATAAAAGTACTGCTGATGAGATAGGCCATAAAAGCATAAAACAGCAAGATTAAGACTGTGATCTCTGTGCATAAAAAAATACATTTTCAGTACAAAAGGAGAAAAAAAACAGAGAGAAACATTGTACTTGAAAGGGGGAAAAAAGCTTTAAGAGGGAAGCTTAAAAAATTATTTCACATT
This sequence comes from Pipra filicauda, assembly GCF_003945595.2. NCBI lineage: Eukaryota > Metazoa > Chordata > Aves > Passeriformes > Pipridae > Pipra > Pipra filicauda. Next base: position 1,424,955 of record NW_024104676.1, on the reverse strand, counting down.
GATATTGTTTTAAGATGTCACTTTGAGACCACCTCTGAGAAACATGACACTGTGCAGTGGAGCGAGATGAAACTTTGGAAAAAAATCCTAAGGGAGGAAGCAGAAAGTACGGTTTCACCAAAAGAGAGGTTAAAGTCAAATGACATAATTGTTTCTTGTCTTACATCAGAAAAGACAAATAACTTTTAAGACATTTCTTCAGGTCCTTAAGACAGCAAGGATTTGACTACAGCAAAAGTTCATTTAAATTCCTTCTTTATACAAGAGGAGAAAAAGACACCTAATTCAGTCAACCTACAGTGAAACAGAAGACCCTTTGAAGAAATCACAGAAAGAAAAGGCCCGTAAAGGCTTAAGACTATCTTTCCACATTTAGGCTCAGAGGATTTGACAAGTCTTGTGTCTCCTATTTTTGAGATCATTCTGTAACAAACAGCTATGTTGACAAGCAGTGCTATCACTTATCATGAGTGCATTTTATAGTGACTAGGACAGACTTTGTTGGGATCTTCACCTGCAGCCAGGTCCTCATAACATAACAGTCATTGCAGAGAGATTTAAGTCAAATTCACCCTGTTGGTGTAAGCCGCCAATTTCAATAGAACTGCTTGCCTGATATTCAGGATGTAGATAAACATAACCAGCAGATCTTCAAGATTTGGTGCTAAGGATTTTTGCCATACTTTTTGGGTAGTCATTATCAGGCCTGGAGAGATGACTTAAAGTAGAGTTGCATTACTGAAATAGTATTTTCTAGGATCAGACAGCTTTATTTAAAGTACAATATAAAAGTCAGAAATAATACTCTGTGAATCAAATTTCTGTTACTACCTATTCTACAGACTCACTTCTACATTTTAGTAATTACAAATGTATATATTTATTGAATGTATATCATAAGTTTATCACTTATATTTGGGGGCTTTATTTTTTAAGTTGATGCAATCATGTAAGCATTAAAATTACATGGTTTTTTTTCCATCTCAGCTCAGTGAATATAATGTACAACATACCATGTAGGTAGATGTGGGTGGAAGCTTTAGAAATCATTTTGCCAGCAAAAGCTGAGTTCTTAAAGGAAGTAGATATACTCCTTTTTTTCTTGCTCCTTAGAACTTCCCTCTTCTGCGCTCTGAATGTCAGGATTTGTGGTGGTAAAAAGGATTCCACTGCAAACCCCATGATGATTTCTTTGGTTAGTAGACAGACCCAAAAAAGGCCTCACAGACTGGAATGGGAGATAGTTCTCTGTACTTTAACTCCTGCCTTATAATAAATCTATGCAACATAAATCATGATTTTTTGCTATATTAACTCTGAATATTAAGTACAAAAAAACCCTGACATCTTTGCTATTGAGGGCATAATTACCCTATCAGTGCTTCCACTTCCATTTGCCTTTCAGGTATAACAGAGTAAATTTATATTTATGGACAAGGACAAACAAAAGAGTCATATTTATATGCCTGAACACTAGTAGTACAGCTGCATTAGACTTTCTTTGTGTAACTATTCTAAATGAAAGACAGCATAATGAGATATACTAATAAGAACTAAAGAAAATAAAAGCTATAGGCTGTTTTTCACCTTTCAAAAATGAATACTCAAACTTAGCACAAAATTGAATGTCTAGATATATCCTAAACATGTGGTTGATTATGTTTTACATAATCCTCCCAAATAGGTTTTCAGAAACTTCAGTGAAGGAAGTGAGATAAATTGACAGATTTTGTTGTTGTTGTCATTTTATTATTTAGAGGCAACATATCTCTCTATCACTTTTTTTAATATTTTAACTTATGTGAAGATATTTTATGTAATAAATTTTCAATGACTAAAAATGTTCTTATTTTTAATATGCAAGTCATCTCACTAAAACCCATGGATGTTAAATATTCATCAAAGTGTCTACAGGGATAAGAATTTGAATTTCTGCTGGGCACTACAGCAACCTCATCAGAAAACAACATTAGTTTCAAAGGAAAAAGTGTAAAGGATGCTCAGCATCATGGCATTTAGATACTTACCATACAGAAAGCTTCTTTTTAAGCAGGAACAGCTATTACCTTGAGGATAGTGCTGTCCATCTCCACCAGAACTTAATAACCCTTGGTAAAATCTTTCTGATCCTTGTCTTCCTCTTGGACTAAACGCAGAAAATGCACACACTAGCATTAAGAGCAGCACCACAATATATGAGTAGACACCAGAAAAGGTAGATTTCTGTGCCTGTGCATAGTCATGAGTGGTGATTCCCTAATCTCTGAGTCACAGAGACAGACTGGCAGCCTGAGCTGAGAATGAAAAGAAATGCAAAGGACAGAGATAGAGTCCCAACACCACAACACTCCAGAGATTTCATTTGTAAGGAGAGTAGTGAGAATTTCATATATGACTGTGTCCATCAGCCTTTGTATTTGTGATGAAGTTGAATCCTTTTGTGTGCAAAAGCAAGTTCAATAGATGTGTTGCAGAGCAATCCTGCATATGTGTTTCGCATAACAGTTTTCCAGGGGGAATGCGGCAACTCAGGCTGCATGTGAAAAGAATGTGTAGGGGAAAGACACACACGTAGGTCTTTCTCAAAATAATGTCAATTTTATTTTTCCATGCATAAGTTGCTGCAATGCTACAATTCCAAGACAAAGGAAAAAATGCCAAAAAATACAATGCTGAATCATGAACAATGTACTCATGTGGGCTGTAGATCCATTTAAGCCACGTAGGATTTTGTTTGTCTCTGTGAAATTATATTCTTTTCTCCACAAGAGTCTGTGCTAATTGCTGTTGCCCAATACTTTGGAAAGGCAAATCATGATATACTCTTGAAAAACATACTTTTGACATGCCAGTCCCTACCACATTTCTTGGGCTCAGTGTTCTCCAGTCATCCTACCATTGCCACATTTTATCTAAGGTGCACTCTTAAATCCGATTTCTCCTCTCCCAGAAGCCATTGTCAGCATTCTGACTCTCAACATGTAGGTATGCAAGACATTAAAATTTGTGAAGCAGAGGATCATCAGGCCAATTAAATTTTAGTAAAAAGGGGCTTTATCCTGTCAACAAAGCTGACATAACACATCCAGCTGTTGTGAATATAGCAATTACAGATAAGTAGGAAAAGAGTTTGCACACCCCATAAAGCTTATAATGATTTCTAAAAGGTTTCCATTTCCTATCAGCACAGACCTTTGACCCTAGGACACCTGTGGAGGAAAGACAAGCAAGTCTGGTGAAAGCTGGAAAGAGGTCTTCTCTCATCAAAATAACAAATTCCAAATGGACCATCCTTGGTCATCCTACAGGACCTTTTCTATTTTGTATCAACATGGACTAACACGAAAAGAGGTGAAGCAAGGACCAACATTCACCACTGTAAAATCCTGAATGGATACTCCAGCTAAGAGAAAAGTATCATCTGGTAATTTCTGTGCGTAGATAATTCAGCTCATAGAGGCAATAAGACCTTTGATTACATTAATGTAGCAGAGATGATTACAGTTATAACAAATATGCACTAACTACATTGTCAGGTGTGCGAAAACCATTAAACCCATAGGAATTAAAAATTGGCTACTCTTTTAGTTGGTGAAGAATGTTATTATTTATTTACTAAGAACATAAAGATGAAATTATCTTTTTTATACATCAGTTAAAACAAAAGAAAAACCTGTAACGTCTTGAATTTCCTTTTTCTTTAAGTGGTAACTGTCTATTTCTATAAACATCTTTATTAGTGGCAGAAAAAATGCAGAATAACAGTTATAAATACTTGAATTGATACTATCGCAACTAATTTCTGGTGAATGGAACATTTCCCAAACAACTGCTCTCCTACCCTAATATTTTTTTTCCTTTTATCATTTGTAAATCTTCCTGAAAGGAGAATTGCTAACAGATTCTGTGTGCTTTAACTCCTGTAATTTGTGCCATGTTTGTGTAATGCAGGAAAACTTCCTTTCACTCCAGTTTTGACTGAACTAGATAAAAAAAATAATTTGGAATTTTATTTTTTCAGTATGGCTAATACTCTTCAGGAAACGGTCCTTGTTTGTTTTTTTTTTTACTTGATGGGGTCTACATGGAAAAAATCTTTGCATTCAAAATGTCAGCCCATGGTATTTCAATTTAAGACTTTTCCATCTTTGGAAACTGACACCCTCTCTGTATTCCATTTACATTACATGATTTTCTGTCAAAGCATCTAAATTCTTCTCTCTTGTGTTTGTTAACAGGGTGATGACTTTTTTTTGATGGTTTTTCTGCAAGAGTAAAAGAAAGCAAACATTTTATTTAATTTGCAAACATTCTATGGAAATAATTCATATTCTTTCAGGAAAAAGTGTTTACAAAAAAAAAAAAAAAAAAAAAAAAAATGTGGCGGTGCCATAGGTTTACTTGTTCTAAAAAACCAAACCGGAATTTTCTTTCCCCTGCTCCAAGATGGGGGAGGGATGTTGAATGGGGAGGACAGTTTTCTGCCTTGGGTGATTGACCTACACAAAGGAGCTGGCTGGCAGAAGGACATTCCAGGCTGATAACCCTCTCTAAGGCTGGGGGCGGGGGGGGTGAGGAGTTTTTCTCCCCTCCTCTCCTTGGATAGGGGCACTTCACTTTCCGCCTTAACGGAGGCAAGGCTGTGCGCGTGTTGGAAAAGCTCCGAGGCCGTTTTGCGCTCGACCTGGCCGTCCGGCTCCTCTCCGGCCCCGGTTTGCCTACACGCTGCCCTGTCTCCAGCCAGAATCTGCTCAGTTTTCATCGGAGAGTTTGTGCTCATCGACCAAAGGGAGGAGTCCTGGCTACAGCCAGCCACAGACAACACGAGTTTAGTGGGAAAAAAAACCGCCCTTCTTCCCCCTTTTCCCCTTCCTCTCCTCGGCGCAGGGGGCAGAAATCCCCATTTTCAGCTTCCCCTGCCATCCAAGGCCCCCACGCCGCAACCACCAGAGCCCAACAGCGCCCCTGCCGACCAGGATTAGAATTGCACCAGACGGCGGGAAGCATCAAACCGTTTCCTTTTTTTTTTTTTTTTTTTTTGAAGGGGACTTTTGGTTACAGGATTATTGTTTAGTTGTTTTTGTGGTTTCTCTTGTTGTTCTGCCAATACACATATGTCCTTTAATAAAGGGTTGGTATTTTTCTTTTTCCATACTTCCTCAGTTGGAACCTCTTAATTTCGGATTTTACAACTGCTGAGGGAGAGGAGTTTAGTCTACCTCATAATTCATCCTCCTTAGCAAAAGACTTCAGTTTCATTAAACTGAGACAGGTGGAAATGTCTTTTACCACTTTTTATAAGACATAATTATGAAGGCTGTCACAGAAACATTATCATTCTACAGTGGACAATATAATAGAACTCACCATTTCTAATCTTGTCAATCTTGCTTGGTTTTACTATTCCTTGTGGTACTGTTCCCTGACAAAGAAACATGTTTGGAAACCTACATACAAATAGATTAACATCAGAAGAGAAAAATGGGGAAAAAAAAGTGATCTTTTCAAGTCCCACCTTTTTTTTTTTTTTTTGGAAGATACACTGTGCCTGCAGAAATGGACATCTTTAGATGTAAAGCAGCTCTTGGGCTGGACTCAGTCATACATTGCTCTTTAGTTCGTTGACATCATGAGGATAAGGCTGAGGCACGAAGGGAGCTCAGTACAATTGATTCTGGTCTGTCAGCAGCAGACCTCTTGCTAATGTGGATCTAATACTAACAAGAACATGTCCTCACTAACTCCTACTGAAGCAATTTGTATGATCACTATCAATAATCTGTGTTTTAAAGCCACTCAAGCTTTGTTGCATTGATTTTTCTACGCTTCCATATACTTTATGGAACAAATTTAGTGACATTGAGAAACTGGTGGAAAAAAATTTTACCATCTGACAGAAATAGTATCATAACACTAATGTAAAATAAAACACTACAATCATTTTTGTCATCCAAGAAAACTAGGTTTTTTTAGGAAATGATCACAGCGCTTACTTCTAAAAAGATGAAAAAAGAAAGCCAAGTTCTCAAAGAAAACTTATATTGAGTTTTGTTGAGTTCATAACAGTATCTTTCAATAATATATGCTTCGACTTTTCTCCTTCACTCCAAAGAGATATGAACATTTCCGTCCTTTTCTGGTAGCTTTCACCTCAGGAAGCTAAAATTTTTGAGCAAAATCAAGTTTTGGACATGTTCCTGAGGGGTGGCCTGAACGAAGTGCATTTTGTTTTAAGGGCACCAACCTTAAAATAATGGTGCTGCTAATTCTTTGGGATCGATTTTCAAGCGTACCATCCAGCTGATCTCTGTTTCTGACAATTTCCTCTGGCAAGGCTGACATTTTCAGTAGTCCAGTGGAGTGTAGCTGTGATGAAGACTGATGACTGGTGAGGGCAGTGTGGTTCATAACAGGTGCTGACGCTACAAGCAGTTTTTAGGATAGAGATGGGCTTAGTGTGTACAGAGACAAATTCTCCAGTATTGGTGATGGTGTATTCCAGACACCTGAGAGCTGAATCAGACAGGACTAAGTTTCCTATTAAAAATGCATGAAAAAGGGTATTTTGAGGAACCCGCTTTGTTCCTAAAGCTACCTCAATCAGAAAGCTCTGACTTTTCCAGACATGAAATAGACTTTGTAACTCAATTTCCCCTTAGATTTCTTTCAATCAGACAAGAAAACAACCAGCAAAACAATTTTAAACTAGCCTTGAAGGAAGAGGCCATTATTTTTGTTGCCTTCTCAACAGCAACATGACCCATCATCCTCCCCCTCCAGCTCTGAGCTCCTGAACAGTTGACAGATTTCCTGCTGGTTGTCATATGTAATCGTTATGCTCAATTAGGTCCAGAGCAACTGAGGGAGAAGACATACTTGGGCTCTTTTTGCAAAAAAATCGCTATTTTTATTCTTAAGCAAGGTGCAATATTTGGCAGAGAATAATGGAAACTCTTTTATGCAGCTAAAAATTACCACTATTTTGAGTCCTGTAATTACTACTGTTTTAACACCTGGAAGGTCCTAATTTTTTCTCTATGGCCTCTTTTTACTCGTATTCTCATAATCCAAAAGAATAAAGTCCAGTTACAGCAATAGTTATCACCTTCCTGAAAGCTACAGCACAATGGGGGAGGGAGAGGAATGTGTTTTTGTCAGACTGACTACTAGACTGCCCATTTTGGTGATTATCAGCTGCTTAAATGATATTTGCCCTTGGGGCTCTAAAGGTACAAAATCTTATTTTATAATATTCTCCTCCATCAGATAAGTGTTTTAAACAAGTGCCAGTGAAATCCTTCCTACCTCCCATTGTTAACAGTACAGCTTTTATGCTGATGTCATATACAGATTCCATGAATTATTTAGAAATTACAAAAATGGTAAAAGATGACTCAAATTTCAGGAGTGCTCACTTGTAGAGATTCCATATCATAGCCCACTAGGAAGTGTTCTATCTTCTACCCTTGGTTCATGAAGTTTGCATTTGATAAATATTCTCACTGAAACATGAACTTCTTACAAATTTAGAAACAATTCATGAATAGTAATTGTTTATCTCTTTACAATGGAATTATTTTTACTCATCATTGAGCCTTTGCACTAAGGTTTGTAACAGTATTAACCATAAAAGTGTCACACTTACAGGTTTATTTAAAGCAATACTACCAGAGATACTATACTCAAACCTGGTAGTAAAAATTAGACCAGAAATAACTTGTAATTAAGTTTGAGTTTACAATTCCAACTGATGGCATGATATTCCTGGGAATATCCTGCCTCTATTTACAGACCAGATGCTATGAATAATACTTAGAATAGAACAATTTTCAGTTCTTCTGTGGGTGAAAGGAATGGCTGTAAAGGTTTAATTTTGGTCACACTATTAAGGCATTTTGCAGTAAATATGTGTATTTCTCTAAAAAGCTATATTACATCAGAAAGCATGCTATGAATCTCTTAATTCTTGTGCTTCATAAGAGAATGTAGCAGGCAATAGTTATTCTGAATTTTAGTTCAAGCTCAAGTACTGATTATTTGCCCACAGCCATTTCTGAATTAATAGAAAAATCATTATAATATCATTCAACAGTGTTACTGCATGCCTGAGTTAAAATGCTATTTATGTTTGCATTTTAAGTGAATACTTTCCAGTCATCACTTGAACATTTGTACTATTTTAGGATATATCCAATGCTTATTCAAAAGCATGCACAAAAACATTGCCCTTGTTCTACCTTTCATGATTTGTAGTTTTTTCTGGTACACTGGCAAAGGAGATTTTCGTGATAAAATTTAGTCTCATTATAGACTTTCTGGTTAAAGACTTTCTTTACTGAAAACCAGGGCAGAATGAAAAGAAATGAACCCTAAACAATTGCAACACAAACTATTCATGTTCAAAATTCTTTTTCTACACTCAGAAAAGCTGTCTTTTATGTCATACGTTTTTAGTTTCATCAAATATTTCTTTTTGTTGGCCAAACTCTGATCAGACCATGGGCACAAAGTATGCATATACAGGTCAGGTATTCTTGCCACCTGACCCTTTTCCGATCTCAGCTGCCTGTGTCCCAGTCTATCTGTGCACTCGGAGAAGATGTGTAATTTCACAGATCCTGCAATTCTTGCCCACTTTTCAGTACAATCCCTGGAAACTTTTTGAAATTTCAGTACGCCAAATCATAAATGTGCTAATTACTCAGCAAGGTTTCAGTGACAGTTCATAAAGACATAAGGATTTAAACCATAATAAAATGACCTTAAAATTGATGCCCTTGAGTTCATTTGCAATGGCGTTGCAGTTCATTATGCTCAAATTCCTTTATAAATATTAATTAAAGCTAAAATTCTGCAGATAATGCAGCACATACTGATCTCTGGAGAGCTATGATTGTACCAAACTTATGATTTAACTACGATTTTAGTAGTAAATTTAAATTAATCTATAGAATATACATGTATGTATTAAAATAGTTAAACGAAATATGATGTGTGTTGCCTGTGTATTTTGGTGCTGAAAAAAAAATCTCCGGAGCAGTTAGTTAGGGGTGAGATAAGAAAGGGTTTATTTGCCAAGGCAGTAGATGTTATAGGACGCGCGCCCCCGGCGTGCCTGAGAGGTTACATTTTATAACATTATCCATCCAATCCCAGATGTGTCCACCCTTTTGCCCTTCCTCTGGTCCGCCCCGGGCCCTCCCCCTGAGAATTGGGTCTGGGGTGTATTTTGGGACCCCCCCCTTCATCATCCTCATCATCCTCAGAGCACAAAGGGTACATTGTTACCTAATTTTTGACCGTATTCTGTGGTTTAGGCCCTGATACGCTGTTCTCCAAACAGTCTAGGCCTTTGCCTTGACAAAAGACTAAACACTGCTACTGAATTCAGGGGTAGGTTTGATATGGAAGGCATAGAATGGGGTAAAAGGGTTAGGGAATGTGTAAACAAGGGAAAGGAACAAGGGGACAAAGGGGTTTCTGCTTTTTAAAACCTACAATTCTTACCAGTCTTAGAAAAATAAAAAACCATTAGGGGCTTAAGGCATCATGTGTATAACAGGATATGAATTCAATTTCTGTTTTTTCTTGCCCTCAGCAACTCACCCAGGGGAAAAACAGAGAGTGAATCAACTTCCTTCGGGGAGAAAAGTGAGAACCAGAAGTGCAAAGTGAGGAGGACGAAGGCTGCAACCTCGCTTTTCAGGGCCAGCTTGCAGCTAGCCTGGCTCTATGCCTCAGGAAACCACTGATTGAGATGGGATCAACCTGAAAGTTCATTCATGACTGTGCAGTCATATTGTAATAATGTGAAATAAAAAAGTCATATTCATAATCATAATAATTACATTTGTATAATGATGATATTAAACATAACTTTATTATGAAAATTATCGTACAAAATGCCAGGATCTCCATTTTCCTTTATGTTGTTATTATAATGATTTCTTGCCCTGGAAAGCATTTTCACTTCTGGAGTTACATATCAAAACAAATGAAAACTTCTTGCAAAGAAGATTGTTGGAATTGCACTTTTTTTTTTATCCCTATGATTATATCGGTGTTAAGAGAGATATTAATGAGATTAACTCCCAATAGAGTACATATATCTCTATAATTTATATATAATATGTTATTATATATGTAGTGTATATGTATATTGTACATTATCATATATATATAATAACGTCTGTTTCTCATATTTTGGAGGACACAGAAAAAGTCTCACTGTTCTTCTATCGTCCTTTGTAGTGGTCATACTAAGTTCCTAGAAGAGTTATATTTTGCAGATTCTGTGTTCCACGTGTTCAATCACCAGAGAACTATATTTGACTTGGAACTGTAGCCAGGTGAAGTTTTTAGCTGCTTTGTTTCTACTGCAATTAAATACTGGGGCTCCACTAAGGGAGCCCAAGTTCATTTCCCAACTTCAGCCATCACTGCCAGTGAAGGCTGTGTCCAAAACTCCGTCTCTATCAGCGCCCAAGCTCAAACAAATGATCCCAACAGCATGTCACCTTCTATGCACCGATACTGGCTTGCAGCTGGCTTGCAGTAAATGCTTTCAAATAGAACAGGTGTCTTATTTTTAAACAAAATAGCCCTGACAATGAGCACTTCTAGATGAATACAGTATTTCAGAGAGGTGGAACTAAATTAACTACTGATGTTTAGCAGCTCTTGGAAGCATGCTCTGTAGCCACAGGAACTTTGAGTCTCATTGTCAGAAGCAATGTTGGCAGTGTTAACCTACCTTTTTTCTCAGCACAAAGTTTTTTTTGTTTGTTTCTTTTTTTGTGTCAGACTACTATCTAGTCTAAGTAGTTCTTTGTTTATTGTTTTATACTTAATAACTTTTCTTTCCTGCCCTTTTTTTATTCCTTTTCTTCATTTGTTTGTTTCATTTAAGAGTATGTTGAATGTAGCCCCCTGAAAATTAGGATACAACATATCGTTTAATACTTTCTCAAATTAAAATCACCATGTACTGAAATATCAGTCTGCAGAAAATAATTGCAGTTCTAGAACTTTAAGTCAAAGAGGCAATATAATTGCCAAATGTTTACAAAACAGAATGACTCGATTTCAACTTTGTAAATACTTAATAGAAAGCAAAATTATCTTGAATGTTAGATAGCTTCCCACCTGAGAGAAAGTTTGTTAAGAAAATAACATCTTCAAAGGATATAGAAATATGATGAGAACTTCAGGGGAAAATATTGGGCCTGTAAACTCAAAGAAAAATTGATGAATGTGGAGACATTTCCTCATCTTTGTCAAAAATAGTAAATGATAAATACAAGGAATAATCAATAATTATTAGAAAATTTATATTTGTTAGAAAATTAATAGTTGTGTTCTGGCTTTCTGGAATAGATTTGGGTATTGAAATTTGATAGAAAATTATTTAAAGCTGAGGAAAATATAATAAATATTCTAAGGGAGAAACAGTGATAATTGAGTTATATTTAGATAACCTCCAACTTAAAGAAATTAAGGAGAAAAAAAAAAAGAAGAAAATGTAAACTTCTCATCTTCTGATTTAGATTGGGAAATATGCAGGAAGTGTGTTGTAACTATTTTTGGCAGTTTTCTTGTGAGAACCTTCCTCCTCACCTCATGTTGTCATGATAAAAACATCAAAAGAAAGAATCCACAATAAGATCATGTTATTGCTTAGCTTCTCACATATAAGTCTCACATTATAGCTCAGCAAACTTGCAAAAATGCTGTATCTAAAAAGAGTTCATTAACATTTTAATAATCAATGGTTTTAATTAAATACACAAATTAAATTAGTTCCATTTTCTTGACAACTGTAGCCACTTCAATGAAATATTGATTTGACAACTGTCATATTAGTTTCCTAAATGTTTTATTTATCATATTTTGCCTCTTTCACTCCATTATTCTGTAGCCAACAAGTAATAGATAGAAAAGGCCATGTGGATTTTTTTCCTACAAGAATAGCGTTTAGCAGTGATACACCATTCAAACATACTCAGCTGGAGACTGAAATGCCCTTGATATTATATGGCAATTGACAGAAATACATTAAAGATTTGTCAAAGATGAATTCTAGTTTTCTACTGGCAACTGAAAAATGCCTGTGCCTCACAGTTTTGTGGTATTTCCCACCAACAGTACATGAAAGAGTCTCCCTTGTTTCAACCTACAAAATTGCTTTTAATTTTTTTTTAACTAGCAAGTCTTGTGACTGCATCTTCTATGATTTCTGCTTTATTTCTACCTTAAGAAGCAGAAACTTTACTCCCTAAATCTGTGATCTTTCACATCTCTTCTGCATAGGCTCACTGTCTTTTGGAGGATCCCTAAACTCTTTGATTACTTCTCCCCTCTTCCTTCAATTGCTTAGATTAGGGGATCATAATTTTTAATATATTATCTCTCTTTGTCAGTCTTGTGCCTTATTTCAGACATCGAATTGGCTAGCATCAGTTAATTCAGCACTGTGATGTCCAAATTTTGTTCATTAACTCAGTTTACATCAAGTTATTCTGCTCTCATATTCATTTAACCATGCTATCTTTCAAAAAAATTAATAATAACCCAGAATTATTCCTGAAAACTTATCTTTTCAGTCTTTCACAGTGGTTGCTAAATATTTTCTTGTTTATGAAGTGCCTCCTTGAAGGCACATTTACATGCACGCTGCAGTGCTATTATGAATACAAAAGCTATCTTTAAATATAATAGCTTAGAAACCAAAAGTAATTTTGCCACCCCAGAACAGAGACCTGCATAAATTAATTCAAAATGTCAAAAACCATTATCGTACTCCAGTCTGCTGTGACAAGGTTGTTTCAGACTATAAAAAGCTCCCTTTTTAAAGTAAAGCAGCTATGTGTGCAAAAAAAAGCTGATGTAACCTCACCTTGATAAAATCTGCTAGCTCTTTGAGCTATAGTAGCGCTTAATCATAAATGTTCCTGTGACCTCTTTGTATCCAAAAGAATAGAGTATACTCATAACTGCTATATAATTATTTAATATTTTAAACCCATTGCAAAGCTACTGAGCATTGCACTCCAAAGAACATCCACCCATATGCAATAGTACTAATTACACACTTCAGCTAGAGGGTTTTATGTGCTTACTGCTATACACTTTCCTGTATAGCAAACACTCTTCTAATATTTTTCCCCTGCATGCACACACACATTTGCAATACCACAGGTTACATAGAGGAGGTTTGAAAACTGACATGGAGTGGTCAAGAGAATTGTCTGAACTTTTGTGTTTGGGAAAAAATATTCATTGTCTTCTCCCATGTTATTTCCTATGAGGAAGAGAAGTCAACTTCTAACTTGTGATTAAGGCTCATTTGATCAGAGACTCATGTTACCATGACAACACAAGTGGGATCAAAGTCAGTTCTGTGAAAGACAACTGAGCTGTTGCCAGATGCCTCTTCACAAAAATCCAGCAGAGCCTCAAGCAATTTTTTACCATCCAAGGGACATCTGGGCTTCTCTGGCGTTCCCTTACCCATTTGCATGGGCAGACAGATTGGTCCTCCAGGCTCATGAATACATGTCCTGAGCGGTACCAAAAGAAAGAAATGACTGGCAAATGAGAAGAGAGGGCTGCATGATATTTCGTGCTTGATACACCCTTCATACATTGATTTCCCTCTGACCACATTTTCAGTGAGTCCCTTTCAATTTGCGTTTCAAAATGGGTAGTCAGTGTATTTGCCAACTCCTGATGAAAATATTTTGTAAGAATGTTCTAATTTATACCTTCTTCCTTAGGTTCCTGTATTCACTTTTCAAGAATTGTGTAAGATAAGTGTGGGTTCTAAAATGTAATGCATATAAAGGTATGTTTTAACAAGAAAAATGCAACTGCCATATCATTGTCTTACAAACAAAGATGGAAGATTACAATGGTAGCCTCCAAGTGAAAAATCATCCATTCAAATTTTAAAAGTATTTTCCTAACCTCAGCTTGGACCTGGAATAAGAGCAATTAGATACACTCCATAACATAATAGAAAAATTAACAACTTACTAATGAAATTTTTCAGGGATAAAATTCCTAGGCTTGTTAGTTGAAAATAATTAAAAATTTTAAAGTAAAAAAAATTATCAGATCTTCGATACATCCAATTTCTTTCCCTCATGATAAGGATTTGTTTTAGTTTAAATGATCCTTAGACATGTATGGACTTTCACAGCTGCATCAAAGCATTGTCACATCAAATGGTCTGATCTCTATAACGATGCCAGTAGATTTATTTGTTGCAAGGTTTTTATCTGGAATCCTTATCCCGGAAAAGGATCATAAATACACTGTAGTAAACTACTCCTAACTTGTTTAGGCAACATCTGAGCTGTGCCCGTGTCCAGTGGGGTCCAATTTGATAAGCTGGACCACTGTGTTAAGATAAGTGTGATCTCGTAGAAAGCACTTTTGCAGACACAGACCAGAAGGTGCTGTTGGCCAGCAACCTGATCATGAACCAGCAATGCACATTCATGGCAAAGAAGGCAAAGTAAAGGCATTGCCAACAGGGCAAGGGAGGTGATTCTTCCCTTCTGCTCAGCATCAGTGTTGTGGTTTAGGAATGGTATTCTCCAATTTAGTACTGCCACTAAAAAAAACACCCTCTGACCTTCCAATTGGTGGCACAAAGGGCAGAGATCACAGGTTGAGATAAGAACAATTTACTGGAAAAAAAGCAGTGAAATAAGAAAAGAAACAATAACTGCAACAATATTAATAACAAAAGGTATATGAAAAGAAATTATTCACACAGAAAAAACACCTGATAATAGACCATACTGGACAGCTCCCTCCACCATGTTTTAGCAACTGGAAGGAACTCCTTCTTCCCAGAAGAGAGTCCCTTTCCCCTGCCCCCAATGCTGATGTGAGGTGGTATAGAATAACCTCTGTGCCCTAGCCTGCCCCCTCCCAGCTACCGAAAAAATTAACCCTGTCCTGGCCAGAACCAGAACAACCAGTAAGACGTGTCTTTAGTCTAAACATCTGGATCTAATTCTAGGTTCCTTAGAACAAAAGAGATGTGGAAAGAGTCCAGTGAAGGGCCACAAAGATGAGTAAGATAAGACTTGGAGCATTCCATGTAATAGAAGTTGAGAGAGCTAGAGGTGCTTAGATTGCAGAAGAGAAGTCTCAAGAGCACATTATCAATATGTATAAATACTTACTGGGGGTGGGAGGAAGGAGTGGTAAGGAACAAAGAAATTAGGGAATAAGCTGTGCTTCAGTCAGTGCATGATATGGCTGGCAGCTCTGGAACCGATAAGGCTGGTTTTATTAACACTTGCAGTTTCCAAGGCAGTATGATAAGAATAATTAAACTTCAGAGTCTCAGACATCAATCACAGTACAGGACCAGATACACTACCTTTCTGCGAAGATTTTACTATCTGATCTCAAGTAGAAAACACACTATCTCAGAAAGTAATTTTGAAAAACTGCTAGGGAGCCAATTCTGATTCCTTTACAAGTAGTTGATCTCCAGCTAAGCCATTGGTGTCATTTAAACTTGCCAGATTTAAATGCAGAGGAGAATGAGTCATTACCTTGTGTAAGCAAGTCTTTGTACTCGGGACAAGAATATTAAAATCAGAGCTTATCATACAGCTGTGAACACTACAGAATATTTCTGTTCTGCATGTAAATGTTGAAAAGAATAAGTCTGTTAAGGGACCAGACAATGATAGAAGATCAAGAGAGACAAAAGGCAAGAAATTAACAAAGAAAATACAGGAAGGAACATCAGGTCAAAATATCATTAAAAAAAATAAAGGGCAAAAAAAGGCCTCCAGGGGACATTTAGACTATTTAGATATGAAAAAAATTACTATAGAAAATGCCACCAGCACACCAAAGTCATGAAACAGACAGGAGCAAGAGAAGTGATGAAACTATACATTCAAATAAGAAGAAAATCAGAAAGAAAAATTGAAGAAGAAACAAAAGAGGTAAGATTTCACTCCAAGGAGCACAGTAGATAACAGTCTGGCATTTTCTCCATATTCCCGTCTGAAGTAGAGAATTGTTTGAAGCCCTAATGTAGGACATAGACAAGAAAGAGGACAGTGGTCCCTGGAAAGTGTCAAGGACAAAAATGTTGCACCACTAAAAAAACTGAGAGTATTAGCACATGAGTTTCCAAGTAGTTGAGATATGGAAGTTCCCAACAGTGACATATGTGGATGTTGAACCCCACTGAAACTATTGAAATCCCAATGAACTAGAAATCTTTCATTTGAGATGCTCAGTCAGCCTTGTAATGCTGGAATGTAACATCCCTTAAACTGCCTTAACTCTGCCTTTCTGTGTGCAGCTAACACTGCAAAAGTGTAACTGAAAAGGGTTCTGAAAGGTTCTGAAAAGAGCTGAAAAAATGTTTCAGTTCACTGTTCGGGACAGTGGGGTGGGGGAGATAATCCTCACTGCAGGCTAATACTTCTTGGCCAATGCCTTCACAGAATCCAGAAGACGTATGGACCACCATTTTTAGAAAGAGCAAGTTAAAGGCTCTCAAAAAAAGATGCAAAATAGTGAGCCTGTATAGAACTTAGCTTCCCTTGAAGACTATATATTTAGCTTTCAGGATCTAGGGCAACCTGTTAGGAAATGACAATGAGCACGCTTCCAAAGGTGTCTGCAGTAATGGTAGGGATCTGCTAGCAAGTATCTCTGCTTCCTGGGTACCCATAGTGCCCAAGGGCAGATGTCTACAACTTGTCAGCCCCATTTGTTCTTTTATTCTACCACTCTGATGGGGAAAACAAGACAATCTAGATGTCTTAAGTCATCTAGCTCCCACACCATAGACTACAAAGCTCCTCTTTAGTCCTGGAGGAGAGTTCACTCCAAAACAATTGTTCTGAAAAGCGTTCTTGTTTTGGAACAGTGTGTTTCAATGATGTTCTCTTTCCCTGAAAATATGCTAGGAAATTTTTGTATGCTAATCTAATTGCAGCTAAAAGGCTCAACCACCTGCAACGTTTTCTGCATGTTTGGAATATTTATGTGAGTAATTAACTCAGCTGTTACTCTTTTAGTGGTTCTGAACCTGGCAAAAGTCCTACGTGGTCTCTGAAACACCACCCCACAGGATGTTCACACATATGGCCTCCCAGGCTTTGCAGCCCTAGCGGATCATCTGGCTCTTTTCTCTTAAATTCTTTAAGCTGGGGAAAATGGACGTTCATAGTCTTGCAAAACAACATGCTGGAGGAACTAACCTTAAAAAGTCAGTGAAAATAAAATATTGCTCCTGTTTTCCTACTTGTTATAGTAACTAGAAAAACAGGAACAGTGGTGCTGAATGCATCATTGCCGGTGTCAAAGCTAGCACATAACAAACTGCATCAGTCAGCTTATAACTCAAACCAGTTCTTTTCAGACATCAAGCAGTATTACCATGTGAATGGTAACATCCAGTGTTACCTTTAGTCCTGTTTTCAAGGTTTTCTGTACAACTGTGACAATACAATACTTCCTCAGTCTCTTGTGTAGTTGGGTTTTTTGTTTGGTTGGGGTTTTTTTGTTTTGGGTTGTTGTTTTATTTAATTTTAATTTTTTCTTAATGGCAGGTGACAATTAAAGGTAAGATCTAGGAAAATTGCCTGTAGGCAATACTGTGTGTCTCTGACAGAGAAGGAAAAGAGAACAGTGTTTGAAAGCAGGAGTGAAGATGGGAATAAATTCTTCCTCACTTTTATATTTCCATGCGCATTATCGAATCTTCCCCAGTGTATGCACACATGCACTAAAATTTCCTTCATGTCTGTGGAGAACTGAGTCTTATTTTTTATTGCATGCTGGTTTACATAGGCTGAACAAGGTGATAGAGAGATAGCCACTGTCATGTTGGAAATAATTTAAACAAAAGTTTCTTGCCTTTGGAGGATTTTCCTTATTGGGCTGTAGACAAGCTATAAAGTAGGATTTATTCTATTCTTAAATATCCTTGATTAAGAGTGAAGGACAGGATTTGGAAATGTATTGAAAGCCCTGCTTCTCTGGACCTGTTAGAGATAAACAGCTGATAAAAGAATCTTTATTGAGATACGTCACTAAAGGGAACTGTACATGCAAAAGGATGAACAACTGCACCACTTCTGCAAAGATCTGCATTTACAGCTGAGAAAACACTGCATTATTAAGATCTTATTTGGCATATCACCAAATACCTCAGGCCCTTTCCTCTCCACATCTTTCCCACCACCTTTACTAAATCAAGAAGCTTAATTGCTCCTTCTGTTAAGTCTGAAAGATCATTTTTTGCTTTCGTTCATTTTATAAATGTGACTATTTCTAGCTGGAAAAAAAATTACTAGCATTCATTAACTATTTTAGGCATAATGTTTTGTTCAATACTTTTTTCCATTCTATTTTTCTCTTATATAATACCTGTAGTGAATTCTGATTAAAACCACTCTCACTAGGCTATTCCAAGTAAGCAATTCAGAAATTAGAGCATGCAGGGAAATCCACTAGCTGATTTCTTTGTGGTAGGGGACAACACCATTCATATGGGCACAATTTGACCTCCTGAAAAAACTAAAACAGGTGTTTCATAGAGCTGTGTGATCTAAAATAGGATTTTTGAGACAGACATTATAACAAAGATGACTTCTTAAGTCCATTTCAGCAATGGTGAATATATATATGGATGTGTTCACATATACATAAGAATACATAAGAATTTTAAATCCATAAAAACTAAGTGGTTTTTAATTGATATGAAAATCTCCTTATCATAAAACCTCAAGCACTCAATGTCTAGTAAATCTCCTTAGAAATAATAACACACCCTAATTTTAAGTCACTGGAAAATTGCATGGAATAATTATTATATATTTATTTTCTTTTTAATTAAGCATTAACACTTGAAGATGCATAATACATTTGCTTTTTAGTATACCATCCTAGCTAGCATTACTTTCAACACAATTTCTAAAGACTTGTAGGGTATTAGAAGCTGACATGGGGGAGATAGACATGATTTGTTTTCCAACAGTGCATGAAGATTCAGACTACCAGGAAGGTAAGCGAGGGGTTCAATCTTAGCAACACACTTGCAGTCACTGATTAGTCATGTGTGATTTTTTCTGCTGGCTTTTTCTATCTCTTGCCTCGACCTAGAGTCTTTAGTCTTGATCTTAACTTTGCTCAGAAAAATTTCTTTTTCTTCTTTTTTTTGGTAAAGTTTATGCTAAATATTTACAGAAGGTATTTGTACCACATAGACTGAAAATATAGACCTGTGTCTGCCTAACAGACAGCAAATCATCTCTGACCTGAACACAGCTACTTAAAGCAGGGGTTGTGCAGGCTTCACCAAAGATTAACATGGACCTGACTGGACTAGGACTGACCATGTCAGGGCTATGCTAACTCAAAATATCCCTTTAGAAACTTTCATTAGGACAGCTTTCTACATTGTACTGCTATCAAGTTTCAAGTTTCTTTCACCTTCACAGAAAGAAATAATACCTGTCTTCCCCTGGGTCTGAATTACATTTTAGAGTTGGAATCAAACTCTTCAGGTAGGATAATTACAAGCATCTTACTCATTCAAATATATTTTAATGAAAACCATGAATATTTAATGATATTTTATAGCCTGTATTTAATATCAATCTTTGTTGTTTCTGAAAAAATCTTTTTCTTCATAGATAATTACTATCCACAAAATGCTATACCATATAATATGCTAAGTTCGTGACTGTGTACCATCAATTAACTTTATTTTTCATTTTACGGAAGGACAGGAGGCTTCTGTTGGCAGCTCTTTCATTACATACTGCACATTCAAAAGTAAAACATCAAGAGTGGTTCTCAAACAATAATTTTCTATTGCTAATGTGTGTGCAGATTTTTCCAAACAGCAAGACAGTAGGTGAATATGACTTGTCACTGTTTCAGTTATATCTCAGTAGGATTTCTGAATAAGACAGACACACAGCACTCTATCTTCCAAAATAAATTTTTAAAAAAGCAAATTTGTAAAATGCAGTGTAAATCTAGCATGCTAGGTTTTCCTTGTTCCCTCCCCCTAAATGACATCTTAAATAACTCTCATAGTATAAATATTTTACATATGGCTTTCTCATTTTATTTTGTTTCACTGCAATCTCTCAAGGACAGGGATAATGCACATCTGTGCTCCACAGGATCCCGAGCACACTGTTCACACATAACAAACAGCACCATACCAGTTATCTGCCTGTCCTGTAATGGAAGTTAACTGATATATCACATTGCACTGTGATTACTCTGTTCTGCAAACTTTCATTTGCACATTTTAAAGGCAAGCTTGAACTTTGAAAGCCTAGATCTGGATCGCTGTATTTCTGTGAGCCCAATGTGTTTCCACACAGCTAGATCTCAAGAACAAATGTAAAAATTCTAAGAATTTTTAAAATTTAATTTGTGACTGGCTATCAGAGTCTAGTTTCAAAATGTGTATTTCCTAGGCTTATATTCACCAATTCTCTGTTGCAGTCATAAAGAGTGAGAGATACCTACTTTTTACAATTATTGGTAAAAGATGCCTATTATACCATTTGAAAACTGTCTAGCTGATCATTCTTTCAATGAAATCAACCTATATAGTTGCAGAGAAAGAATGGCAGTAACATAAAAAGGAGAAACAGTATATCTAAAAATTAGGACAGGCTAATGTTTACTGAAGATGTGGATGAACTAGAGAGAATGGGACTCGAGAGACTGTAGTAACAACTAGAGAGAGCAACATCTGGTTACTCCAGACTCAGATTCAGCAGTCTTGACCTTGAAGACATACAAGGGGAGTAAATGCAGAATGTTTCACCTTAACACCAGTATGGCCTTTGCCAAGACATCCCCTGTAGTAGTTAAATTTCTCATTTATCAGCAAAGTAAAACACAGCCTAGCTTCTCTTTGTAAGCAAGGACTTCTGGCCACACAAGTGCAGCAGTCTGATAGCCCATAGCAGAAGACAGTGATTGCAGCAGACAGAATAAGCACCGGCAGAGCACATAGAGAAGAGGACATAATTTCAACAGAAAAGCCAGTCTGGTATAAAAACAGACTTCCTGCCCAAAATTTTTAAAAACTTGAGAAATAGATGACTTTCAATGAGGTTTTTATACTTGAAAATGTTCAAATTCTCATGTGTCACTTTTATATTGAAGTAATGTAGGAGAGGGCACTTAGAGGTGGAGAACAATGAAAGAGCTCCACATCCCATTAACAATCATTGAAAGTTATCCTGTGTGTTCTGAACAGTTTAAATAAATGTTGATCTCTCCTGACACACCACAGCACAGTCAGTCCTCACATCCTTCCACAAAACAGCACAATATTGGCTGACATTTTGTTGCAGGGATGTGCTGTTTTTCCTATGCGTAACTACTTTGTTAAACCCAGCTTGAGGCTACCTTTCAAATTTTCAAAGGAAGAAGGCAACTATATCTTGATTTCTGAAGTGTAATTTAACTATTTTACTGCCAAGGTCTAAATCATGTTCTCGTCATTGGAATCAACAATTGGGTTCCAATTCTCATTATTTCATGTATAGAACATAAATTTTGTTAGATCAGAACTATCAGTGAGTTATTGTAATGCATTGCAAACCTCTCTATTGAAAAGGTTCAACATCAATAATTCTTTAGTCGTTCATGGATAACAGCACTGAGATTTGAAGGTTCTTCTTTCTGTCTCTCTCCCTCAACTACGATTAGAGAGGAGACATATCAGACACTGGAGTGGGGCTGCTTTACACCTCTAGGATATTCTGACTAGATTGAGACTGTAAAGTCTTGCTGAAAACCTACACAGAGCTCAGAGGTCCTACAGGTTATCCAGTCACCTTGCTGGTGCCCAGACTCCTGAAGATATTGCTCAGAAAGATCCAAGATAAACCATCATCTTGTTACCTGGGTCATAAGAAACTTACATTTGTTTGTTTAAAATCCTTCCAAAAGAGGTCTAAAGCTCCTCTAAATCATCTGAGATTAAATGATGTGAATCAGACATGGCTCAGTGTGAAAATAGGCTCAAGATCCAGGCTTACGTCAGAGTCTAGAGGTGTGCCTTTACATTTATTTCAATGCACCTTTGTGACCCTATTTCTATCTTCTTTTCTTCTTACCAAGCATGCACACTGATATATACACAGTCCTTCTGCTTCACACAAATACTTATTCGTCACTGTGAGGTGGTAGTATTTTGATCTTCTTCGAGTTTCACTTCAAAATCTCATCTTACTAAACTGCCTATGTTCTTCCCACTATAAGATTCAGCAGCAAGATGCATTAGTTCCTTCTCTTTTTCATCAACTCTATTGAGGCCAGATTTTGAGATCCTTATTCTGACCCTTTCAGATAAATGTTAAGTGATCTCCATCAATAAAGAAGAGGCCACAGGATTGTGTCTGATCCTGTGTACGGTTTCCAGTTTCATGTGTGTCATCTGTAGTTTTGCCAGTTTTGCTCTTTGGGCAAAGTTATTTGAGCTGATATTCTGAAAAATTTGTGCAGTCGGTATTGTCTTGCCAACTGAGCAAGGCAATTGCAGTATCCTTTCATCCTCACTTTATTCCTGAAGCTCATTTTTGTTCTTGAGTGAGTTATAGGACTAGAAAATTTCTAACAATCCCCTGGTATTTTGTGTGAGAATATATAAAATCTGTTTCATAAGGTGCTGCTGGAGAGAGTAATGAAAGGCTGTTGCCTTTATGTTCTTGTGATCCATAGCTGTAAGTTTGAACTAATGAGTCCATAAAGAAAAGGTTAATACATGGGTCTTTCTTGTGAATGCAATACCCAGGGGCAGAAAGATTATGCTTTGATCAGGAAAATGTCTTTCATAATCACTGGGATTTTTTCAGTTTAATACTTGAGATACAGAGGCCAGAGAACAAACATAACAGTGCTCATCAAACTAAAATAAAACATGCAAGAGAATAGAGATTCTGTGAAAACTGAAATGAGGACCATATCTGAAAGAACTACAGTCACATAGAGAGATTTTCCTATAAACTTCTATACAGCAGAGATCAGATTCACACCATCCTCTGCCCTGCTGTTTCTCCACATCTTTACCAAATGATGGTCTTGTGATATCTGGAGATGGTCAACAAAAGCTGGGTTTGTGGCACACATAAACAAGACAAATAGATACTTCTGTGGATGGGAATAATGGGCTGACAGGTCCACACAAAGGTGTACAGACCTAAGATTTTAAGAAGAGTCTGGATTTGTGGATAATGTTGGAAACCGTTGCCAAACTGCATCTTATCAAGTAATCATACCTAAATGGAACTGACTTTGTCTTTCTTTCATCATGGATGAAAACACAGCTCCTGCTTTCTGAAGTCTTTTATTTATTTATATAACAAATCTGAGAAGGGAAATGTTTCTCCTTTAAAATCCATTGAATCTGAAAAATATATTCTAGCTACTCAAGATGTTGACTTTATATGCAAGCATAAATACTTCTTTGATAGTTAAGTTCACTTTGGTTAAATCCTATTTGTAACAAAGGCTATTAAAAAGAATTTTCTATTTAATAATGTGTTTTCCCCATGATCTCTAATTGAAACCTGTATATGTTTTCTCCTAATAAGTAAACTGCAGTCTGGATAGTTTCTCTTGTTGCACAGCTACATCTAACAAAGATGCCCCAAACCAGTATATTTTGCAAAGCAACAAGCTCTGTCCATAAAGCAGCTAAATGGAATTTAGGAAAATATTATCGGCTTGTGAAGATTAATTCATAAAAAATAACATAATGCCAAGATGTTTAGAGTGCAGAGATGAGCAACTGGGAGGGAAAACACTCTTTGGGTGTGGTAATTTCTTAGTTTTAATCTTAAATTCTTTTTGTGTCTAGAGATCAATGAACTTCTTCTAGACACATGGAATATGTTAAATAGCATGAGCTGGGTTCCAGGCTTCAGCAGTTTTCTTTGTCAGCTTCATGAAGATAAATTACATTTGTGAACAACACAGATTTTTTTTTTTACTTAGCCTTTACGTCTACTATACTTGGGAAATATCCAAGGACAAATTAGTCAGCAGCACAGATTAGCTTTTGTTGCAAAAGTAATCTGTATCTGACTATTTGTAGATATTAATATACCCAACAGAATAAGTATATAAGTTGTTGATGGTTGTTTCTCTTCTTCTTCAGTATCATTGATGGGGAATTTTACTGAAGACCCATGTGCCTAGTACTCTGAAACATGCAATTTGAAAACAGGAATAAAGAAATTGCTCTACCCCTGCTCCTGAAATACAGCCTAAGTGAACTGAAAAGAGAAGACTGGGGAAAGATGCAGTGAGTTGTAGGCTACTGCCCAAAAAAAGCTTTAGCTCCAAGTAATACTTCAAAATGGGATGCTCAGGTAGAAGGGATGAACATAAAGCCTGGGAGGTTCTTGCACTCTCTCTGAATGGGACAGTAATATTGACACAGCACCAATTCAAGCATTAACCTGTAAAAGCCTATTCCTTGTTGCTGAAGATATTGTGAAGGTCTTTTCTAAATAAAAATAAGGGATTCTTTATTTAGGCTTGACAGCTAAGAAAAGCATGTAATATAAAAGCACTGTGTCTCTTTTCCACAACTCAGCGTGTTCAGTGAGAACGGTTTTGAATACAAATCTGCAATAAACTACCAATTATGAAAAGAACCCAATTAGCTTGTTTTTGAACACTGAATATTTGCTTTGCTAACTGATTTATTTAATGTCTTCCTTATCTCAGTTGAAGAATTTGGCCCACTGTGTGTCCTTGGAAATAAACTGTTAGAAATTTTAGCATGTTCTTTACTAACAAGTTTCACAAGGCTAAACCAAAAAGAGCTTACTTACCTTTAAAACAGTTTAGGTTTCACCTATATGAGTTTCTGGTTGATGTTCTGTACCCCTCTACCCATATGACTGCATATCTTGATTTTTATGTTAAAACTGTGAGATTTGGGGTTGTCTGACACAGATTCAAGAAGTGTCACAATGCATGCATTGTCTAAAAAGGTGATGGTATATAATCTTGATCTTTTTTACCTAATGGCATTTGGCAGTGTCAGGAGAGTGTCTGACCTTTGAAGGCATTATGAAGTATAAAGTCAGATGTTCAAAGAGATAAACAGTTCTAATATTCAGCCCATTTCTTCCAGAGAGAAATAAATTTGCAGGATTTCTGTATAGTACAAAATAAAAAAAAGTTTGTATTGTTTAGATTACAGAGAAGACATAAAAGGAGCAATGATAATGTTATACAGGATAACAGGAGAACCAGAAAGGGCTTTCTTCATTTAATAGAGGACCAGGAAAAACCTTGAAGTACATAGCTGGATATATTTTTCTGCCCTATGCAGTTTAAATGTGATAAAATTAGATATGTAGATGCAAAATAAGAATGTAAAATTTCAAGGAGATTGTAGTTTTGATTCAACTTCACATCAAAAGTGATTACAATTCTGAGTTTAAGAGTTATTGTTCAAATTTTAAAATCCTGCCTTAACCTCTTCTTAATTCTTCTATATCAGAAAGAAAGTAAACCTTTTCAAACTCAGTGACAAACTGTCTTGAGAGCAAGATTTCATATAACTGGACATTTGGAGGAAACTTTTGTGTCTTATGCTGACACTTTTAGTATTCACCTCTGTCATGGACGGAATAAAACAGATTGGCCCAACTTAAAAGAAAAATCACACAGAAGCCTAAGTAGATGTCTTTATCTACATTTTTACTTTGCAACACTTCAATATAGAATATTCGATTTCTAATTTACCAAACAGTTATATCAGAATACAAAATGTTACTCACCAAACAGAATTAGATTATGGAGATTAAGTACACAATGCCCTTACACTGGAGATTGCAACAGTAATGGTAGTAGGGTAATGCTTTAAAAGCAGCTATGAAAATATTCAGTTCCCATTTGTTTTCGAGGCATCTTCTCACCATACATATTGATGCAAGCTCTGTCTCCAAGGAGTCAACAAAACTTTAAATGTTCCATTGAATGCAATTGCAGAACTTTTGATGTCCATGTAGCAGGGTGGGATTCAGCTGTCACTGAAAGGAAAGTCATGTGAGGGAAAGAAAAACAAAGACTTCGCTTTCAGCTGAGATGCATACTGAGTATAATTGTTATTATTACCAAACAGTTAATTTTCTCACATTTATATTTTTTTAGGCAGAACTGAATACTGCATAGTGCACTCCATACTGCAACTTAAATACCTCCCAGATAATGAGAAATTCGATTCCTAGCAGTTTTTTTATTTGATTGCAATTAGCACAGACAAGGGATTGTAAGTACAAGTACTTTTAACAGGAGTAGGCTTTTCCTAAGACACCCAGAGAAGTTGTTAATGTGCTATTTGTATGGAATAAATATGAGGTGCAAGATTAATCCTGTCAAGAAAAACCCTGATGAAGGTTGTTAACTAAATTGCACTTTTCCGTGTGCTGCTACCTTGAGACTGACATTTTACACACAAAAAACCTACATGACTGCTCAGATGACAGGACCTGAAGAATCAAGAGTGCCACAATTACAGTGTTCAAAAGTGAGAGAGAAGTCATGAAACCTGAAACTTAGATTTGAAAGACCTGGAAGATTCATGGACTCTGGACTTTTACCAGAAGCAGTCAAGCAAATACGCAGTACTGTAAGAAAGGGATTAAACAGGAGTATTGGTGTGGTAACTGCCTTTAAATTACTTCCATAAAACAGAAGGAATGAAATTATGAAGTATAAAATTACTTCTATATGCATAAGTAAAGGGGGACAAGAAACCCCTTCAGATGCTACAATTGAGATATCTCTGTCTTAATTATGCTTACAGCATCTGGTACCATCTGGACTGTACAAATTCACACTTCTCTCAAATCATTCCCAGGCAGGGTTTGTGAGGGGTCAAAAACTGTCGCTGTTATGTTGAGACGGCCAAAGCGACATAGAATCTTCTTCCAAAGTAGAGACAGGATAGCAAAAAGACTGGAAGATCTTTATTGCAACAGGTTGCAGACACTTATATTTTTCACACAACACACATGTCAACTTACTATTGGTGCCTTCATGTAAACATACATCAGGCCATACACATGTCAACCTACTACTGGTACCTTCATGTACACATACATCAGGATTGGCTTCAAAATAGCAAACTCATACTGACACAGCTTTTGTCGAGTCATCATGACCCAGCTAGAGCAGAGTCACAGTGACTTGCAGAAAGTACAGGAAGTCTATTTCTGTCTTCCATCTTTTTCCTTTCTGAAAGCTGCCTACATTTCTCTGCATGCTGTGCGTTCTCCTCCTTTCAGGGGTATACTGTGATCTGGTTTGCTTCTATTGCTTCGTCAATAAGTGCCAGGCTGCTGACAGACCTGCTGTCAACCCCAACAACAAACAACTGACAGTCTGTCTCAGTTTAATGAAACTAAAGTGTTTCGCTAAGGAGGATGAGTTGTGAAGAACACCAAACTCCTCCTTCAAAGCAGTTGTAAATCCGAAATTAAGAGGTTCCAATTGAGGAAGTATGGAGAAAGAAAAAATAACAGCTCTTTGTTAAAGGATATATGTGTATTGGCAGAACAACAAAAGAACAAAAAAACACTAAACAATAATCCTGTACCTGAAAGTCCCCTTCAAAAAGGAAACAGTTCAATACTTTCTGCCTTTTGGCACAATTTTTTGGCAAAAAATAAGGAGCAGGGCCTGCAGTTGCTCTGTGGTGGTCAGCAGGGGGCACTGTTGGGCTCTGGCGATTGCCACGTGGGGCCCTGGTGTGTGGGAGAAGCCAAATAATGGAGGTCTTCCCCCCCCACCAAGAAGGGGAAGGGGAAAAGGGGGAAAAGGGGGCTCTTCCCACAAAACTCACACTGTCTGCAGCTGGCTGTGGCCAGGAATTCCCCCCTTTCATCGATGGACACACACTGCTGACAATACGGGAGCAGAGGAGGGAGAGGGCAACCTCCTCCCCAAAAAGTTCCTCTGCAGATGGGCCAAGCCTCTCCGATGAAGTCCAAGCAGGTCTGGGCTGGGGGCAGAACAAAGCTCAGGAAAAATGGAGGCAAATGGGGGTCAGAAAACCGCCAGATGACCAGGCTGAAAAACAAAGTGCCTGGGACCCCTCCAACACACACCTTGCCTGAGTTAAGGCAAAAGTGCAGTGCCTCCCATTTCCAAGGAGAGAAAAAAACTTATCACCCCTCCCCACAGTCTTCAGAGGGCCATCAGCTTGGAATGCAGATCTGCTGGTTAGTTCCTTTGTGTGTGTCAATTACCCTAGGCAAACACCTTTCCCCTCCCTCTTTCAACATCTTTCTTTTACAGTGATGCAGGGGAAAGAAAAATTCCCTGCTTGGTTTTTTAGAACAAGTAAACCTATGACACAGTCAATCACTCATAGAACAGCAAATCCTTCCTGAGATATTGAATTATTATTAATAATAGCATTAGTTGTAGGACTGTCCCGGGCTAGCTGTCACTGTTTGAGCAAACACTGAATGAACATTATTGTGTTCTATTGTGGTTTTTCGGGGTGGTCAATCAGCCTGGGGAACTGAAAGCTATTCATAGAAAATACAAAGTCTGAGTCAGTCCAAAAGGTCACCATTAATCTTTGCAAAAATCTCACAGTGCAATACCGTGCCATTGTAACATTCTCAATGAGAAAAGAGAGTGTTGTTAATATTAAATGAAAAAGCATGATGCATGTTTGCTTTAAATACAATAAAAAAGCATTGCATTTCAGACTTCTTTTATAAAATATTCCAAAATTGTACAGACATAAAAGCTTAAGCTGAAATAAAGCTTAAGCTTTATTTTATTTCTAAAATTAAACAAGGTGGTAGTAGAAATGAAGTTATGAGAGAGAAAAATTAGTTAATATATTGAGAAATATTTTCAGGGAAATGGGAAAAGTGTTTAGAATTACCTGTAAGTACAAATGAATGCTCAATTTAAAAATACTTTATTAAGAGAAGAAAGAAATTAGAATGATACTTCAGGCTCTTCTATTACATTGTTTTAAATTGATTCATGAGACAGGAAAATGTGAACAAGAGAAAATTTGGAAACTTCTTTTTTCTACCAAAATATCTGTTTTTAAAAAGATGTCTTAAACCATCAGGATATGGCACATACTGATCATCAGATTTAACTTCAGAGCCTGGCAAATACAACTTTGCCATGTCTAAAAAATGTCTATATGCTTTGCAGTTACCTCATGCCTCAGGGTCTCAGGACGTGCTTGGGCTGGTCTTGGCCTGAAAACATTTCGTTCATTTAGCTGCAAGAGTAATTTTCTATCAGTCAAGTAACTTGCTTAAATTTGTATTAGTATCTATTTAATTGATCGAAACAAGAAGCAGCGCAATAAGAAGCTGTGACTGGAACCATGACTTTGGAACACGATGTGCAGGAGAAGAGTGCAGACACACTCGATGGCAGGAGGTCTCAGACTGCAAACACAAATCACAGTGGTCACACCACAGTCACTATGGGAGGGCAGCCTTGTGAATTAGTTACAACTGCTTTCAAAGACAACAAGAAGAATGAAAGCAAACACATTAACTGGGAAACAGTGAACAAAGAGAGCATGTGAGGTGCCAGTCTTAAGGAAAATAAAGCAACAAAAGAAAAAAAGCAAACAAAATCAAACAAGCAGATTAGATACTGGGTTGAAAGACAAACGAGATTAACATCCCATTTATCCTGTGAAGATGCCAGTACACTGCCAGCTCTTTCTAAAGCATCCCTCCTAGTCTTCCTAGGGTAGTCGGAAATATCAGCTTACAGACATCATAAAAGCAACATTGGAAGGTCAACTTTGCCTTCAGCTGAAGAAAAGGTGTTGATGCTAGGAGGTTCTGGAATAACATTTTGCACTGTATTACTAATAAGACCTTCCTAGGTTTATTTGGATTATGAGTGCTAGTATCATAGCAACTGGACTCATAACAACTCGTTCTATTTTGATTACACAGTTAAACTAGTAATGTCTCAACTCCATAAGCAAGTTTTGATTCCTTTTGTCCATACCATGATTTTGAGTGTAATGGAACACAGCATTAATTAAGTGCATTTTCACATGTTTCAGATGTCTATGAACTGTAACCTCCCACAGACAAAAACTGAAATGCTTTGAATAAGTTCTGCTATTATCTTTAAAGTCAAGAGCCTTGCTTTAACACAATTTGTGTCGCTAAAGAAAACATGGTATTTGTGCTAGGAGACCTCTCATTCTAGAACAGCACAGCAAGTTTTGCAAAATTCTAAGGCATCTTATATGTCTGGACCTGTCTTATGTGGAAGATGTACAATAATTACCTGCACACGAGTGCTGTATAAAACTAAAATCATTTATCCAAGAAAGTCCAAAGTGTGTTAGAGAAGACATTCATTTACTTTCATATAGAGTTCTTCTTTATTTTGGATAGCAAAATTTCTCTTTCATCAAGGAAGAAATTGCTGACTCCCTGAGATGAATCTCAAATTTATGCACACCCTCTGGTCATTTTCCAAGCCATTCAGGATTAAAGAGTTACATTTATACAGAGGAAGAATCAAACAAGCAACCATGGGCACTAGCAATGGTTCCTTTATTGTTAGTGTCAGATTAAAAATATCTTGCTGTGCAAGGAAGATGCTGTCCTTCCAACTCAGGGCTGTGAAGAAAATGAACATTATCCAGCCCAAATAAAATGCAATTACTGTCATCACTGCAAATAATCAAACACCCACATATGACTGGCATGATAATTTTCTTCTGTATCTCCCAGCATCAGTGCATCACACAGAAAAAAAAAAAAAAAGACAATCCAGTCAGAGTTTCTTTTTTTCTACAGTACTGTTATATTAGGCTTTTGTCTTTGCCTTTCCCATGATAACAACTGCCAGACACAGAGAAAGTGATTGAGTTTTCATTGAAGGTTGCTCTATATAACTCATGCACTGGTAGTCAACAGTGATATTGTCCTGCATATGGCTAAATTATATGATCATTTTATTTCATCCTTCAATTTTAGTTTTCAGAGATTCTTCTTTCAAAGCACAAAATTGCATATCTTATTTGCTGTTCCATAGGCACAGAGGCTCACTAGTTGTCTGTCCACAGTCTGCACCTTTTAAAATATTTATTTCCAAGAAATATTGGCAGGATATAAACACACTTTTTTCCTTCTGTTTTTTAAATTTTATTTTTATGATTGCTATTCAGCAAGTATAACTTTACCTGCTTTAGCAGGGTTACTGTTGCGGAGCACATGTTGTGAGTGATGTTAGGAAAATTTCACTGGATTTTAAGGGTATAGGCATGAGCTTTTAACTACTGAAAAGGGATTTAGTAAAGATGTATCACCTTATGTATGGATTTATATGTATGTATTTAGAATTGGAAGTTGGGGGACTCAGCTGAGCAATTCTACATGGATGAAGGGAAAAAATTATGATGATTCACAGTGCGTTATAAATCAGTGTTTCGATGGTATAGTATGTTGTTTTGTCTTATTGTTGTATTTGTTCACTTAGAGTAAGACCAGTTCTACTTTTAGGGTTAATCTTGGGCTTTTTTTGAAAAATATATACTCCTTGAATTATCTCTTAAACTGGAATTTTGCAATAAACAAAGAACATAACAGCAGTTATTTGCTGTTCTTGTTTCTGCAGTAGTTCTACGTCTCCTTTCTACAAGCAGAGAAAAAAGTGAACATTTTCATTTTACTGAAACCTGGTTCAAGAGTATCAGATTGTTCCTCAGTTCAGCACACAAGTTCCATGGTGGAACATGATTACTTAGTGAAGAAATCATCCTCTGATGCCTTTAAATGTGTCACCAAACCAGATATGCCAGCTGATATCTCCAACTAAGGTGGCTTAGATGCAAAAAAAATGCAGGAATGGTTGATGCTGGTGAACAGAACAAGAGACAATGAGAAGAAATTGAAATACAGAAGGTTCCCTCTGAATATCAGGGAACTGTTTTCTACTGTGAGGATGTCCATGCACTGGTACAGGTTACCCAGGGAGGATGTGGAGTCTTCATTTTTTGAGATGTTAAAAAACCCCGGGCAATAGATGCAAGCGTCCCTGCTTGAGCATGGAGGTTGGAGCAGATGACATCCAGAGGTCCCTTCCAACCTTGATCACTCTGTGATTCTTTGATTCTATGCCATTGTTGCACTGTCCTTCGCACCCGAGGCATCACTCCATTAGCTAAGAGCTGCACCTTACCTTTCATAAATGTATCACGCAAAAAAGGAAGTCAAACAATGTTAATATAAATAAAGTCCTGGAGTTCAAACCAGACTGTGGAACCACAGAACATAACTTGGAGAAAGATAATATTGACAGTTATACCCTTAAACATAGTAGCACAGAGCTACAGTCAGCTAGACATAATTCTAGTATGGATGGATAGATAGGTACATTTTGCTTTAGCTTATGCTGACTGTTATGTCAAAAAGATAAAAGGGATTCAAACTGACATGAACCAATACTAGCTATTTGAAAATTATATTCTCTGGGTTTTAGTGGGATTTTTTTAAGAAGTAAAAGTGTTTTCATGATTAACTTTCCCTCATGGTTGCATTACTCAGTAAGTATACAATTGAGCCTCTTCATGAAAATGAGGTTTTCAAAATTATACTCATAGCTACTCGGCAGATGAAAGTGGAATTTTCATTATGTAATATTCATAAAGCACCAAGTGCACTACAAAGCAGACAAATGCTAACACCTGACGTAACATAATTGAGATTTTATTTAAAACCCATCTTATCTCTCACAATACTTCTGTGTTTTCTATTATGAAGATATTACTGTTGTTATTTGCATTTTGGGAGTATCTAATAACCATGTTCTAAATCTGGCCCTCCATTAGACTGGGCATTGTCTACTTGAGCAGCTTTTTTCCCTCAGTTTGCTATTTTGAATCTAATTTGTGGCTTTACATTAAGCCACGAATCTGTCACATTGTTACTGATAAGAAAATGTAATCACAAATTGTAGACCCTAAATTTATTTTTCTGATATTTTGATATATTCTGAAAGGGAAATCTCATAAAGTGAAGCCTTAAACCTTTCCATTACTGAAGCAAGAAAGAAGCAATTACCTCGCATCCGTCCAACTTCCAAGCAGAACCAGCATTCAGTGACTCTTAGGCATGAATAATCTGTAAAAGACCTGAGATACAGAAAGATTTGTCTTTCTTATTTAACTCTGAGGGGGCAGGAATCAAGAGTGTGCCGTGTTTCTAGATATTGTAAGAGAAGAGATTCTGTCCAGGGAAATTCCATGGAGCCACAAAGGAAAACACTACCAAACATCTTCCCATGTCGAAGTATCCTTCTGGCTACTGAGGTGGGTTTCAATCCAGCTGCGTTATTAGCAGGAACTCATGTAAAGTTGATAATGAAATGCTTTTCAAACAATTCTGATACCTACAAATAACACATCACACAGCAAAGTCGCAGTTAGCCTAAAAACACCAGCCTCTTCATTCATACTCTCCTAAAGCAACACATCAATATTTTGAGGGACAGCTTGACAGAGGCAGAAAAGAGGGAATGTTAGAAGTTTGGTGCTATCATATTGGATAATTGAGCCCACAAGAACAAGCCTGAACGATGTCTGTATCACCTAAAAATATAAGAGGAGATTCAAGTGGGCTGAAATGAATGGGCTTCAGTAATTCTACCAGAAGGGACCATCAAGGGACCTCGTGTAAGGATATGCAAAACTCTGCCCTCTCACAAACAAGAACCACAAAAATTATCTCCAGGCCACCTTTCCTCTGCAGACTATTCCTTCACAGTTGTCCTGTGCTGAGACGTTAAATCTGCCAGACTGTACAGCAGAGTGATCCAAAATTTCCTGGTTGTTATCTTCAGTATTTCTCTAACATTACCATCTCATTCTCTCTCTTTGATCTCTCTCTCCATTTCTCCTATTTATTTATGTATATATAACTGATATATATCAATGCTAGTATGTCTGTAAATAGTGATATTTTAACACAGGCAGCTTCTGGATTCATTCAGAGACAAACCATGCGTTCACAGTAAACACTGAGCAGCCTTGCAACAAAAGATTCACTACAATGTGACTTTTTTTGTCATCTTCCTTGATGCTATATCTCCACTGAAATCAGAGTTAACACTGGGGTTTACTTCAGATTTCTTCAGAGAACATAAATTGAACATAAATTGCCATATAAATTAGCCTAGACAATAAAGTTGCCATATAAATTAGCCTAGACAATAAAAACAATGCAGTGGTGAGATTCTCTGTCTTCAGTCCTTAAATTTACAGCTACTTGTCTGTCTTCCATCTCAAGCAAACAAAATGCAAGAAGCAAATGGTATAATCAGTAGTACTATGGAGTATGTTTTGCAGCAAAGGAGCTGAACAGTCTTAATCTTCACAGACATCTGCAGCACTAATTATGTTCTATGTATCACCAAGCTATTGCCACGCAAAATTTGCTTTTTATTTATGCATTGGGTGCAGTGGATAGGTATAATAACATGAGCAGAAAGGAGGAGGCATTGGCATGGAGAGCCTGAAGCAAATGAAGGGTAAAAAATAATTAAGAAAATGTTTTTGAGCTAAACAGAGTGTCGGAATTGTGAATTTATTGGAGAAAGGTTAATCTTGATCATGGTAAGTAGAATGAGGATTCATTCAATGTTGGCAATCAGCTGAAGCTATGGGAGAGCAGTGGAGCAAGGCACTGAAAAAATGAATACACAGAAAAGAAATTGTATCTTTCAGACCTGGACTTTGGCAAAATAGGAAAAAATAGTTTACTTCTCATATTGTTTCTGTTCTGTGATTTAGATTTAGATTTATTGGCTGCTACCAAATTTCTATAGAATTTTTTTTAAATGAAATATTATTTTCTTGGGAATTTCAGGTTCCCTGTTGCATCTATTAATGAAATTAAATTACACATCCAGTAAAACATAGGGAAAAAATTGGCTATAGACTTCTATTAAATATGTTATATAATTTAAAAAGCAATAAGCTGTTTTGAAAAGATTGCTAAAGAAAATTCCTGAGAGGAAGGAAGTACTTGGCTTGACTGATACTCCAAACATATTTTCAGTGGTCTGAAAACAAACATCTGCATCTGAACAGTCTCATTGCATGTCAAATATATCAAAAGATCTTTTTTTGAACAGATAAACTTTTAAAATTTATTCTGTAGTTAATCACAGTAAAAGTGGGAGGCATCTTTTAGAACTGATGAAATAATATCATAGGAAAATTGTCTTTCCTGAAGCAAAGTCCTTTGAGATTCAACAATTTTGTTTCACAGAAAAAGGTACCTCATTACACTTCTAGCAGTTTTTGTTTAATTCTGTGAACATCCTCCAAATCACATGCTATGAGGTAGTAACAGATAATTTCAGTAGCACATTTACATAAATTTGATTCAAATGAAGGGACAAAAACTCATCCAGGGTGATGTCTTCAGTGCTGTGATGTTATGGGGATGTGTTTGGGAAAAAACAAACAAAAACACACGAAAAAAATCCCACGAAACTGAATGTTTCTATTTAGTTTCAATGCAGGGGATTTTACTAGATCCAAGCGAAAATAGGATTTAAGACTACCTGTAGGATCATGTTTCGCAGAACATGCTGGGTTGAAAAGACTTGTTAAGCTCACACTCATCCAGGGCAGACCTGCCAAACACCTTCACCAGTACTCCAAGAACAAGCTGGGGATATCAGAACGGACACAGTATCACCACAATGATAACATCAGCAGGTTCTGCTGCTGTCATAGACACAACCTGGTCCATCTGCAAAGTTTTGTACTCCCATATTCTGACATGTGCATATGTGTTTCTATTCTACTGCATCAAGCAACTGATCACAATTCCTTTATATAATTTAAAAGGAAAGAAAACCAAACCATCACACCTTCCCCACCCCGTACCCATGCCCACCGCCCCCCAAAAAAACAAACAGAAAAAAAACCCCACCAGATTCTTCAACCTTTTCCTTATCTCCACTGCTATGCAGCGTGCATTTATTTTTTTCCAGTAACTCTTCTTCTACAATTGCTATTTATGCTATTGTTGCTAATGTTGGACATTTGCAACACATGAGAAGGAAAACAGTTTCCCAGAAAATCTAAGACATCTTTGTAAAATACTCCATCACTATGCTTAATGCCTGCTTCATTTAAAGTTACTGGTTGGATAAAAAGCCAGGATCCATACTCTGGTTTCATATCCCATTTGTACAGGATTTCTAGCTGCATCTTTGAATAGCATTCACAACGATAAACAGAGTTTTCTGCTGGTCTTAGCTGAAGAGAATATACCCCAAAAAGACATCCCATGCAAGATGCTGATTTATATTTCTGTCACAGCTGAAGCACAGAGTAGAACTGGCTCTCTAGCGGACTTTTTCTGTTGTGTTTTTGTTGCTATTGTTTGTTGCTGTTGGGTTTTTTTAAACAATAGGTACAGACTTTCCTTTTCTATGTGTGAAATCATTTCAGATGCAATTTTAGCAGAAATTGTGCCAGAAGCATTAATATGATGGAGATTGCTCAGTTTAAATCACAGCCTTTGCATGAAATAGATTTGTTTTGTGTTGATGAGGAGAAAACAAGTGTTTGATGAACATTTGATTCAATATTAATAAGAGCAGTCTGCGACTGTGTCTCTTAAAGTGTAAGAAACTGCTTTCGTTACAGTACTGCACACTGTGAAAAATTATACCAATACCCCACTCTGTAAGATTTCTGACTGAATGAGGTACTGTTCATTTGAATAACAGCAACCTACAAAGTTTTGCTGTTAAAGCTATGTGAATATAAATCGGGGGGGCAACCTTTGTAGACATAATCTGTACCTGTCAATTTATATCAGTCTAGTAGGTAATTTAATTATCCTGAAGTAAAAAAATCCTTAAATAGGTACAAGCCTCTCCTCTATTATACATATAATAAGTTCAGTGCAACAATACAATCAGAGATTTTATAACATACGTGAGCTTTGAGCTGGGTTCTTAAAAGGTAATATTTAAAATATGAAAAAGGAAACAAAGAGGAGGCAGAGAGACTAATGGAAAAGTTCTTTCATTTTTGTTCATATTTTAAATAAATTATTTTGGCTTACTTATATTCTCACATGGAAATAAAATAGATAAGTATGAAAAACTAAAAGGAAAATTACTGTGTTCTTGCATTTATTACTTGCTCATAAATTACCTGCTTTCTTTTCTCACCCTACAGAAAGCCTCCATCCTATCGCTTCATTGTCTTTAACATGAAATAGTATTTACTATGACATTTAAAATGCCAACATTTCTTTTCTCCTGTATGTATTTATTTTATCACTTCCAGTGAGTGCACACATTTAGGGACAGATTTTCTAAGGAACAGCTTGACAACAAAGGGAATCTTAGCGCTGGGATAAAGAATGAGTAATTTTTACATGAAAAACTGCAGGGTGCACGTTACCTATTAATACCTGACTAAAAATAACTAGAATAAAAAGAATCTAGTAGGGTCTCCAAGAAGAGGCAGTACATAGCAGCCTGCCTGATGTCGACTTCTCCACCTTCCTGCCCTTCCTCAATGCAAGTCACAGGACCCCACTCCTCTCCTCAAACTGCACTGGCTTAGGTACTCAGTGGCTATTTTGCTCAGCAGAGTCAGCTCCCTAATTTAGCATAAAGATACTCATTTTTTATTGCAATGTTAATTTTCTAACAGTATGGTTAGCTGAACCACTTTGGTGCAGAAGATGAGCCTCAGAACCAGTAGAAGGAGTAGAGAGGGGAAGAGGCTGGACTGGGAATTAATTAGCTCAGGCTGTGAGGTACTACTTCATCACTAAGTGCACTCTGAAGGGCTCATTCATGTAGAGGTACTGTCATTTCAGACATATCACTCCCTGAAAATGCATCAACATTGAAAAACTGCTATGAATATGAAATAAAGTTCAGTTGCTTTCATAGGCTATACTCAAGCCTTTTCTTCTTTTATTACTGGTAGAACAGGTTCTTTAGTTCACAAAAGGCAACTTTAATTCATCTCAACAGTCATAGGATTTTCAGCTGTTGAACCAGAAAAAGTGAAAGTGTCAGATTAGGTCAGGCAAGGAAGTCTGTTGGGGCTCTGTGTGTCTGTTGACACAGCCATCAGTGAAAGCAGGAATAAGATGTGTGCAAACCTATCCAAAGGATGGGGAACAGGGAACCCAGTCAAAGTGATTGCAGTCACCAGGGAGACACTCCATACATGTAAGCCTCATTATAGGTAAGCATTTGGAAGATCGGTATCCAGGTATGGGCGATGTGTCTGCATTTCCACTACAGTCAGTGGCTAGTCTAGTGTACCCCAGAGTGATGTTCAGCTGACCAAAGGTAGGGATGTTTGTTAGGATGAGTAAAATAGCTCACTAGATCCCACTTCTTGGACTTTGGCATCTTAGTGCATTAATCAGCTGCCTAAACACTTGCAATCATCTGAGACTCCAACAGTTACACACAACATCTCATGGATGATGTGGTGGTTATGATAGATAGGACACAAGATCTACTGCGATCTGCTTGCTTTTGGAGTTGTAACTGGGGACCTGAAGGGATATCTTACACAACTACCTAAAATAATACTAGACATCTCTGTTTAGGCAACTGGTTCCCCTTCAGCAGCTTGCCAAACTAGAGCTATCTTGTAATTTAAAGGCTATTCTGAAAAAAAGATGCCAGAGAAACTAATAGTTTATAGGGTTAAAATACATTGTACTTGTTCATTTCTAATGATTGCTCTTTGGGAACATCTTCAAAAAATTAAAGCACAACAACCACTCTTTAACTGGCATGTTTTTTTCCCTCTCTTACAGCTACCTTTGCCTGGTAGGAGAATATTGAAAATTTCAGACTTGAAGAAGAGTAACGCGTTGAAGAAAAATGCTTCCAAGTCAATTGACAGCTTATGACTCTTCAAGCTGGGAACAGCTGGAGAATGATAACCAGCTAGACCTTGTAATAAAAGCAGTGATATCAAAGCTCAGGTTTATTCCTAAGGAAAGGGAAACAGTATCTAGAAACTTGGGCTAGCACATTAACCAACTCTCTTTTAATTTTTTGCACCTGATGGGCTGAGTGGGTAAGATTGTAATTTGAAACAATAAGCCAAAAAGACAAATTTTAAATCTTGTTGTTGCCTAAAAGACCTAGGGAGAAAAAACTCCAGGGTAAATTAAGTAGGAGGTAAGATAAGGGAAGGTTTTAATGAAGCCTCTCAGGCTCTGGAAATACAAACCATGTGCGTGCGCTGACCCAGGTGTTACAATTTTTATAATGATGTCCATCCAATCCCTGTTTGTCCACCCTCCAGCCTTTGCCACGTTCCACCCCCCAACCCGCCCCTCGGGAATTGAGTCTGGGGGAGTTTTGGGACCCCCTCTTCCTCATCTTCATCTTCCTTGGAGCATGTACAGTCCTTCGAGGCTTTCCAAAGTTCTAGGTTTGAAGATTGCTTTGCCTGGGTGATATCTTGTTGTCCAGGCCAGGGTGCAGATGTTCTTAAACAGAATGAAGGCCTACCTTGGAAAAGAGACTAAATATACTACTGAAATTTAGGGGGAATTTATATGGAATGGAGTAATAGGGTTGGGTATGTGTAACTGTTTTGCTAAATGGTAAGGGATATAACAAATACAGTTACTTCTAAAATCTACAAAAATTTAAAAAATCAAAAAAACACCAAGGCGACAATATCAAAAGGTCTTGTTTAGTTTGTAGTTTCTGACCAGGCAGTTGACATTATTGCACTAGTTCCCAGGAGCATTTAAACAGCAATTTGTGGAATTAATAAATTAAAAATATATAAATTATTGTAAGGTTTTCAGAGACAATACCCACTACGATTAGACTAGAACTATGTACAGTTCCAGGCCCCATAATTTAATAAGGATGTTCAGGTAGTTGAATGCATCCACAGGAGGACAACAAAGCTGGTGAAAGGGCTAGAAGGCATGTCTTGTGATAAGTAGCTAAGGACTTTATACTTGTCTAGTTTGGAGAAAAAGAAGCTGAGGGGAGATCTCATTGCTTTCTGCAGCTTTGTGAGGAGAAGTGGAGTGGGAAATACTGAGCTTTTCTCCTTGGTATCCAGTGATAGGACACATGTGAATGGTTCAAAGCTCCACCAGGGGAGCCTTAGACTGGATATTAGGAAGTTTTTCTTTGTGAGAGGGTGGTCAAACAACTTCCTAGAAAGGTGGTTGATGCTTCAAGCCTGTCAGTATTTAAGAACCTTTCAGGGAATGCCTTTAAAAACATGCTTTAACTTTTGGTCAGCCCTGAAGTGATCAGACAAGATGATTACTGCATGTCCCTTCCAACTGAAATGTTCTATTCTGTTCTATTCTACAGAATCAGCTGCTTCACCCAGCATCCTGTGCAATGCCGTTTACAGCAGGGATCTTCTCCACAGCAACTTGTGGAGCAGGTGTTAGCAGTTCAGCTAACCAGCAGCAAAGTTCAGGGATTAACTGATGCAACAGTGCAGGGTAGGACACAGGAGACCCTCTTCCACATATGAACAACAATCTGGCAACTGGTTAGACTTTTTTATATTCCGTGTTGTATTTGCTCTGAGCCTCTCCTGTCAGCATCTTCGTTCCACTTTGTGCAAGTAAATGGCACACATCCAGAGAAAGCCACGTAGCCAAGTGGATGACCATCCATCTGTGACCAGGAGACATCTCAGTTCCTGTTTGCCCACTGCTGTATCCAACTGGCAGCTCATCTTCACTCAATGGCAACGGCAGCTGTCAGATTACTTGTTGCTTCTAACGCTTCCCACTCATGAGCCAAAGGTTTATGGCTTTATTGCAAAACACTTATCTTTGCAATCTGTGCTTTAATGCCTATTTGAAACCACTTTTAGGTTAGATGTATGATTAAAGGCAATAAAGAAGCTAATAATACTTTTCTGTCCTCAATTTATTATTTTTTAAAGTGTTAGCATTTAAATGGAATTAACTTCAAAACTAATATATTGCTGGGGTGAATACAATTTTGTAATATCTGAACTCTGCTATTGTTTCTGCTTTTCTGGAACTAGTTTTTGGTAGGATTACATATATAAAAATAATCATTTCAGTTGGCTTCCTGTGACATTGAAAATGAATTGAAATTGGGCATCTCAGAATGCTTTCAATGGTGAGGTTTATAACTTATCCCAAAGAAATAAGCATATGTATGTGCCTAAACATTCTTCTTTACCCACTCACAATGAAGTATTAATCCTAACAAATGTCAGCAACAATTTACATGGGAAAATAATGTTACGAAAGAACTCATATCTATATTCTTTGCTAGGATTTAGTGGTAATAAACAAAGTGGCTAGAACCAAAATCTATACAGCTAGATGTCAAGTGCCTGAACATTGGTCATTAGCATTCTGTAGTTAATCAAGTTAACAAAAAATAATTTTAAAAGAAGATCAGAGAAGCATTTATTTAAAAAATTGCTGGTGCTTCCTTTTGTTTCAACTCAGTTCACAGTCACTATACTGAATAAATTCCAAAAAAAATTCATCGCATTACCACCAAAATGCAATTTGCTTATCAGACTGTATTTCATCACCTCATCGACAGGATTAAAACACTTCCTGAGACTAGTTCTCAAGATAGTTAAGCACTACTGCAACCCTTGCATGAACTTTTGATACCATACATTATAAACATGTCTAAATTGGAGCAGTCAAAAGCTACTACAGGTTAACCGGAGGAGTTGTAAAGTCTCCACACTCAGAGCTATACAAAACTCTGATGGAAACAGCCTTGAGCAACTGCAGGTTGCAATGTAGAACCAGGTTAACATTGACACTGCTTTGAGCATGGGGCCAGTTCAGATGACCTCCACTGTTGCCTCCCAGGCAAAGTTATTGTATTTTTGGAAAAAAGAGAGGGTTGTTGGCCTCTCTTTCATTTTTATTTGGCCTAGACTGTTTTTTTTCTTTTCTTTTCTAAACATGCATTTGCTCTTCGGAACAAAGATCAGAACTCTGTTCCTCTGCTTCAGTATACAGGTTCCTGTGCAAGGAATAGTACTATGCCAAATCTCGTAGTAACTGATAATTGTGCTCCAAGCAGTTGCTATTCTTATAATTTCTGACTTTGAATTATGGATCTGACATAATGATCAACTCATAGTTGCTTAGATTTGTATGACCTGCAGGAAACTGTTGTGGAACTTTGCTGGGGAAAAAAAAAAAAAGGAAGAAGAAAAAAAAGGCAGAATCTTACAGAAGTAGAGGCAGCCAGAATTGTCATAATATTTCTTTATGCCTAATTCTGGTGCTAGTATAAGTTGCCCCAACAGATCACTGCAT
Source organism: Pipra filicauda (assembly GCF_003945595.2). Lineage (NCBI taxonomy): Eukaryota > Metazoa > Chordata > Aves > Passeriformes > Pipridae > Pipra > Pipra filicauda. Next base: position 1,382,563 of record NW_024104676.1, on the reverse strand, counting down.
TGTTTAGGACTTCATAAACCCCGGTCCTAATGTTTAACCTAGTTTTTGCCCATTGCAGTTTAACATTAAAACTCCTCTTACACTTACTTGAGTTATAATCAGAGACAATGTATTCTGGTGTTAGTGATGACAACTGTGGGCAAGCATCTCATATATATGATTATGTTGTCAGTTAGAACATGGTCTAATTTTATAACTTTATTACATAAATTATGACTTTTGAAGTGCATCATGGGGTTTGATGCTCTCTGTGAGTCATTAATTAGTTTGCCTCAAAACCTAGTTTTAAAATGGATAAAGGATGTTTTGTGGGGCCAAAGCCTTATTTGTAAATATGGTAATAGTGATTTTACACTGTATAAGCAATCCAGGGGAAAAAAGAGGGGGAAAAAAAATAAAAAATCCCTGGTATGCAGTATGGCTCATACAAGGTAGGATTTAATTCACTCTGACACATTTAGCAATCACTGTCATTTGAACAAATATTTTATCATTATACCACATAACAGGCAGAAGATGAAACAATATTTATTTTCTCTTTACCCTCATATAAACTCATAACAGATACAAATCCATTCACAAACTGAAATTAGTAAGCTCCATTTAATCCTTTGCAATATCAAGGGGCAGATAAATTATATGCCATCTGTTTCTCCTTCAAAGGTCCTTCTTACTGTGTCATGGTTCAGGCCACAACAATATTCTCAAGAATCAGTGATCACATGCTGGTTAATCCTGGAATCTTTGAGGTTCCTCCTTGGTGATTTGAGCAAGATGAATCAACAGCACTTCATAGAGAAAAAAATCTGTTTCTTTCAAATTTTTCTCACTCCTCTTTCTCACAACTACTGCACAGCATTCTTTGCCCTTTTTTAAATATGTTTTCACAGCAGTGTCACCAACATGGGCTCAGCTTTGGCCAGCCATGGATCCATTTTGGAGCTATTCAGAACTGGCTATGTACAACATGGGGGCAGACAGCTCTTGATCTCTTCTGAGACCAAAACCTTGCCACTTAAACGCAATACAGCACCACATAAGAGAGATATGTAGGGTGCAACAGTAGTTGTAATCAGTCTCAGATCCTTGCCTTGGAAATCTCAATATGCTTATGTTATATTTGTTCCCTTTTTTCACCCTCATGTGCCTATGCCCAAGTCCTACATCCTTGACTCTGGTGGGATCCTGCCCCTTGCGTAATTGCATATATAAAAACTATAAAACTAGAAAACAGACGGCAATTCTCCATTACTTAGACTTTTGAGTGGTTGTGGGTGGGTGGTTGTTTGGGGTTTTTTTAATCAAGCCTGGACATCTTCCTACAAGACAGGCTTTAACCTATTAAGGAGGAAAGAATCTCAATGCAAGAATCATGGTGAATACATCTGTGCAGCATCTTACAGACAGACAGAGGCCAGTTCTACCTGTTCTTCCATTCAATCAGCTGCAAATCAACTCCAAAGTGAGGCTATTAGCTCAGGTTCTGCATCCAGATAATCTATTCCTTTTGCTTCTAATCAAGAGGGAGACTTGAATGCAGAGAGTTGGTGAGCCTGTTTCTGCCTGCAATCATATCTCATGTACCAGCTACAGCCTGATACAGGAGTTCACATAATCATACTTTTTGTATGCCTCTCTCTGCAACAGAATGTAATCAAAGGGGTTGTCTCTTCAATCAGCACATAAATCCATTTAGACACAAGGGTCAGATGAAACAAATACTGCAATTCAAAGACACAGTCCAGCAGGAAAACTCTGATGTTTGTAATAAAAATCTGGTTGACAAAGAAGCAAGAGTGTAGTGGAGGGGGAAGAAAACTAGTATTATCAGCAACCGCTCCCCATGTAGTAAGTTAGTTGTTCTCATTTACTGTAGCACAGAAAACTTCCCCAGCTCTCTCTATTTGCATAAAAACTAATATGTGAAATGCAATCTTCTTTTCTTGCTGAATCTTTCAGAGTCAATCCATGCAGTTTGCCATTAACAATACTGTGACTTCATCCCATAAAGCAGTTAATAATTGATCCCAAGATGGGTTGGAGGTAGTTTACTTGCAGTAGAAATGTTTAAGTACCAGGAAGCTTGAAAAATGCATTTCACACATCAAATGCTAATACAGGCATCTCAATTCATGACAGAATGAAGTCATTGCACTTTTCTATCAGTTTCAACCCAGCCTCATCACTGTTCATAAATGCTACCACATTGCTCAAGAGACAGTTTAGAGAGCAGCAAAGTCAAAATAAGACATTTAATGCAAAATTGATGTACAAGTGTTCATCAAAGTTACAATGCCAAAAGTCTAAAATGGTTACATATTTTCAAACTTGTATGTTAGGGAACTGCACTTTTTGTAAATGAAGACATTAACATAACATGAAAAGACCCTCTTAGAAATCTATTTTTAAAGGTCTGTAATGAGCTATTTAAATTCCACTGGAATTTGGAATTCCATTGGAAATATCTAGAATATTTTTAAATTATTATTAATATAATTTGGTAACTTTTACCTAAAGCAGAGATTTAGGGAATAAGCAGAGAAATAATTAGTCTTTTCTTAATAATTAAAGTGAAATTTATAAAACTGACTATAGTGGTAGCAGTCAACTAAAAAGTTTATTTCACACAAAGGCCCCATTGCAAACACTGTTCATGTGAACTAGCCTTTTTCCTGCCCTTGAGGAGGAAAAAACCCAAAACTAGTCAGAACTGCTATACAAATAGAAATCCCCTAAGAAAAGTCAGAATATTTAGTCCAGCATGTGGCCATTATGAATTGTACCTGTAAAATATCTAGTTTGCTACATCATATTAAAACATTGCCAGCTGACTTGGAAAACATTTTTTAAAAATACTGTGAGGACTGTAGGTGGTTCCTAGACACTACCACTGCAGAGCAAGACCTTGCTAGTGCTCTGTGTCACATAAAGAGTTGCTGCTGGAGAAATGCCAATTACAAAACGTCCAAAGAACACTCTGACAATGGACTTCGTGTCAAGTGGGATGCACCCAGGTTTCCATTGAAATCAGTGACTAAATACCTCTAAGAATATGATGTTTATGGCTAATATCACTGATTGGAGCAATAGCTAGTAATTAAGCCATGTTGCAAGGGCCATGCATTCTGGCCCCCTGCACAATGCAGGCCATAGATTTAAATTATCACTACATTACCCTTCACACATTGCCCCTCTTATTAACTGTAAAAAAGAAAATGAGAATCTGAATATATCCATCTTCAAGTTTGGGCCTTTGTACTTTGTTCAGATGTTTAAAATCTTTTACTTTGAAACTACTACTTATGTTTCTACAAGCTGTATTAAGATCACCCCTGAACTCTCTCTCATCGTCTGGATAAATGAGCTAGAATCTGGTGTTACATTGTGTTATTCATTCAACTCTTTGTAAGCAGTCTGAAGTTAAAGAATATTTTGTACATATCTTTAGAAATTGCAAATTTGGGTAAACGCTTGACACATAGGGCAGTTTGGAAAGTGATGCCTATTTGTAGCACTGTGTGCCAAATTGTCAAACAGCCATATTTGCAAACCACGGGTTTCCACATTTCTTGAGCAAGCCTTGCACTGCTGTTGCTGTTCTGAACACACGACTGCTTTTATGAAAGAACCTAATGGCTCCTAGTGGATAGTTTGCATTTATGACAAGATTTATCTCCCTAATTTTCAATTTAGCAGTGGTGATGCCTTAGAGTTTACATGCAACACTTTTTATTCCAAAATCCATAAAGTACAGACAGCTTACAAAAACTTTTGTATTTATTCAATATCTTGCATGCACAATCATGCCCTTTGCAATGCTGCTTTTACAAAGTAGACAGGTTTGTAAATAGTAAAAGAGGTGGACATAGTCTACAGAAATCTTTCTTTTAAGACACTCTTCATATTTTCTTAGCATAATGACTGCCTATTTCACTTCTTGTTTCGAGCTCTTTCTTGCTGACCATCTTGTATTTCCTCATCTGGCACAGACTCCTCTTAGTGGAAAAACAAAATAACTTCTTCAACTCCAGTTGTTATCAACACTCCAGTACCCAAATCACTCTCAGATGTATTTATAGCTGTGCATGGGCATTTGCAAGAATATGAATCTCTCACAGATGGCAAAATGCACTCCCTCTCCCTTTTGCCATATTATCCTAAAAGGTGATAATTAAAATTATTTCAAAGTTCAGATTTAAATAACATTTTGATTAATTATGCACTGTTCCTTATTGTCATATTTTACCGTTTCTCTCATTAACCTTGTATTCCATAAGCAAATTATTGTGGCAGAATTATCGTTAATAACTCTAAATAGAAATAACTTTCATAATCAGTACACTGGATGTGTGAAACCATACAAAATTATTTGTGTTGGTGTTTATTATTTCACTTTCTGAACTATTTCATTGTTCAGGCTTCGTGTAATTATGCACCTTCTTTTTGAATAAAGAGCAAGCTATTTTGAGTTCCGCTGAGAGCAAATGTAGTTCTTTAACAGCCCTGAACTACAGTGGATAAGATGAAAAGGTAAAATACACATCGCTTGCTAAAGAAAAACATTTTCTGAATAAAAAGATGAAGGAGGGAGCTTTCTTTGATACAAAACATCAAAGACCAAACATGAATGTCAAAGTGCAGGATTCTGTGTTAACTTTCCAGATCAATGTGATTGCTACAAGGCCTTCACTCTTCTGCTTCTTGGATGTATTTAGAATTGTTTCAATTTTAGCTATTTCACTTAATCCTGGTGCGAAAAATCTTTTTTAACTGAATTTTTTTTAAAGTGTTTGATTCAACAGCTTCGAGATCACAGCCAACTTGTGCCAATGCTTCCCTCGTTATGGCAGACTCACCTCACAAATACATTCTGTGTTCACACTGCATACAAATTGTACCACAATGAATGAATGGAGCAGAACATCGCATCTGCTTATGTTCCTTTAGGGTGATTCAGTTGCACTGCCCATTGGTGGAAAAGAGAGGGATGCTAGAAACAGCCTGGTCTCTCTTCTGGTCCTTTTACTCAACTTGATGGCTGAAATCACAGAAAGAAGAAAAGGACTGGGGCAGTAACGGCCTCTTGCTGAGAAACCTGATGTCTCTTCATCTCTTCTTCTACTAAATATCAGTGATAAGCCCATCAAAATGTAACAGAAATTAAAAACTCAAACTTTATGATCAGGAAATGCCACAGCTGTAGGTGCTGGAAGGTTTTAGGTCTTGTCTCTCAGAGAATGGGTATGAGATATTGTTCTATGGAGCAAGATGTCTTCAGAACTTGCCTTCCTGATTCATGGAAAGTTCAGGAAGGCTGGGGGGAGGAGGCTGAAGAGGGGAAAGCAAGAAAGAAATTCCACCTCTGGAGTCATCATTTCTGTAAATACTGTGAGGTATCAGCATATATGGAGTTTGGCTAGAGTACGTTTCAGGGCACGTCCATCAGGGCCATTTTTCTTTCTGGCTCTGCCTTGCAGGCTGTCTTGGACCCTGACAGGCAACTTAGTCCAGGTTGTTGTGACCCTATTCAATGGTGGCTTTTTTCAAGAAGCATTCCTTGAGACCTTCTCACCACTTGCAGTGTTCGAATTTCCTGTTATAGGATCTTTACTGTAGTTTATAACTAGTTAAACACATGTAATTATCTGGGTAATTTTTCCATTTGCCACCTATAAACTGCTTAGCATTGAAAACTCATTCTATCTTAATGGTCAAATTAAAAATGAAGAATCCCCACATTTCTAATGTTTACTTTCTTTGTGTTTTTTTTTTAATTAAATTTAGAATGCAGTTCCAAGAGCTGACAAGAGACCATAAACAACACTATTCATTAAGCCTTGACAATCTTGCATTTAAATTAAAGCAAGCCCTTGGGCAACAAAATACACCAACACCGCCAAACTACATCAAAGAAAACTGCCTGCTAGTCATGAGACTACAAGACAGCAAGGTGAATCCCTTGACAAAAGATATATAAAACTAAACAGCAGGGAGGTAATTTGGCAAAAAGGAGTTGAAGCCAAAAGCAAATAGCTTTTTGCAGGAGTGAGAGAGAGAGTTAGAGATGGAAAAAAAGATACCATGTGCAGAGATGTAAAGATCCTGCACTCCATAAGTGAGACTGACAGAAGCTGAAAGTCCTCCTGGTGAGGAGAAGAGACAAGAGAACATAGCCCACTTTTTTTAATGTCTAGTGCAGATATGCACCTTTTCTTTTGTACCATCAGTCTACAGACATGGATATTTGGATTGGAAACCATTTATAGCATCTGTATTTTTTTAAGCTTTGGTTTTACTTATTCTTGGAGGCTTAAATAGTACATAATTCCTGGACGTTTAAGCAGCTCAAAAATTTGAAACACTTAGAAAGGTTATGCTGAAGCTAGAGAAGAAGATATTCCTGGCCAGAAATCAGAAAAAAAGTCCAGCTCTCGGAAAAAAAGAAAAACAAAACAGAACCCCAGTACATGAGAACAATACAAAAAAGCTCACTGTTCATCATAGGAAGGGAATTAACCTGAACTGGGACATCATCCAATATTTAATATGCCCTTATCCTTGTCTTCCTTCCTCACCAAAACCCAACTTGCCCTTCGTAAAACGAAAACGAGTCATGTTCTATACAATAAAAGTGGAACATCCTTCCTACAGAAAAAAATTATCCCACAGGTCATAAACCTGAGGAACACATTGCAAAAGGATTCTTTGAAGGCTAAAAGTTTACATGAGTGCAATGGGAGGCCAGACAACCACACTATAAAAAAAGTAAAACCCCAAAACCCAACCAAAAAAGTACTAAAGTACACTTTAGTAATTGTAATTACTAAACAACATCCAGTGAACTGATCCACCAATGGTTACTGTTGTAAGGAAAATATTTCACTAGTTGGACCTTTGGTTTTTGCCTGATAGTTCCTGGAAATTTCTGTTTCATCACCATCCCCCTCTCTCCTTCCTGTGGTGATCCTTGTTGTAGTCTTAGAGAGGAAAGTGGCCAAACCAGCTCCAAAAAGAAACACTTCTGTGGCTCTGCCCTGGGACATGGCAACAGCAGGAGCCAATGCTGAAGTCAGTACAGGCACATGCAACCGACTTGTAAATGCACAGCAGCAGGATACAGCGAGGGGGTCTAAGGGCGCATCTGCCCATATAAACTCAGTTTCTAGCACAGTTCTGGGCAGCTTTTGCTGTTCACAAAGGCTGAGCTAATATTAATAGCTAGTCTAAAATTAGATCTAAGGAACTTTTGTCTTACTGCAAAGATACCGTAAAGTCCCTTTCAGCTTCTCTATGACTCAATTACCCATTGGCAGAAACAACTAGAAAAAATAAGTTGAGACACTTTTCTTACCTCAACTATACTATGCAGACAAACATGTTGAAGATGGTGCACTCAGACATTGTAGCAATAGAGACCAAGCCAATGTGTCTAAACCAATCTTCTTCATCTTCTGTCCGTTGTCTTCTTATGCTACCTTCTTATTTTGATGAAGCTTTGTGCTGTAAATCTATTCTTTCTCATACCTTCATTACTGGATTTGTTATGTGACTGTATTACAAAAATTAAACAGTCAGTACTGAACAGTAAAAGTCAATCTTCCACAAGCTCTACTGCACCCACTTCCTACCAAGACCAACTATATTTTGGCTTTGGAATGAAAGTAAGATCTTTTTAAAATGGGGGCTAGGAGGGAGAGGGGGTGTGGCAGGAACAGAGTCTCTCCCTTTTTCTTCCTTTTTTTTTTTTTTAATGAGCCTAAATGCCACTTGTGAAGATTAATACAAGAACAAAGAATTCAATTTACAAATGCAAACACGTTCAATTTTTTGCTCCAAGTGTCCATACCCATGCATGGCTGGGAATGACAAATGAACAATATAAGAGGCTTTTCAATTATACATAGCAGATAATCAAACACTGTCAATGGAAAATGTATTTAGTGAGAATAACAGGCAGGTAGGTATAAACTAGACTGAGAACAAAATGCAAGTCTTTGTTGATTTTCTGTCACACTAAACAAATGAAGCATTCAGTAAAAGCATGCTGTAGACTAATTAATAGTCAGAGAAAAAAAGCTAAAAATGCCTGAAGAAATATTTTTTTCTGTCAATTTCTACCAAAAACCTAAAGCAAAAGCTGAATAACATTGTCTTAACAGAGAAAAACAATAGACAAAGCTGTTATATTGATTATCTCTGTTCTTTACATGCCAAAAATTGTAAGTATGTTATTTCAGACAGTAATAATTTCACACTAAACAGAATATGAAAGTATATAAATAGCATTTTAAAAAATTACCTGATTCACAAAGGCATAAATGGAATGTAAGAAAAATTAGATGTCAAAAAAAAAAGTCCAAGTTAAAAGAAAGAGATGCAACAGTGGTCAATGCCTTTAGAGACCATCCAGATAAATTGTTTTTAAAAATCCATTTAGACAATGGTGGGTTTTTTATCAGGTAGCAATACGTAATGGTCATCAGAAAAAGTAAATTAAAAGATTTCAGCACTAACAGCACTTTCAGCTGTCTATCTTTTTGGGTTTAAGTGAAATAAAGACTACATGAGCTGTCTTTGCCATTCCAGTGAATACTCCTCCACCTAATCAGTCACTACACTAGGAGGTCATATTTTAAATTGCGTTATTCCACTCTCCAAAGTTGTTCCTCCCATTCAGCTTACTCTACTGTCATAGCTTCAAGAATAAAGATAAATCAGAATTTTATAGAACAAAAGGTAGTACACGTGGTCAGGTTAAGTGCAGCTACAAACCTAAGATTAAAAGGATGCTGTCTCAGTCCAACATGAAACCTCTGCACAAAACGAAACAAGGAAAATAAAAGGAGTTCTTTGACCTGCTTTTTCAAAGGATTACCCTTCTCCTCCCTGCTGCTCAGTACCAACAACAGACTTAGTGCTGCTCTTGCCCTCAGACAGTTCCACTGAGGACTCCAAGGCTCAAGCTTTTTCTGAGAGCGAGATAAGAAAGAAAAATTATAACAGCTGAAGCAATTCCTCAATCTCAAATCATCAGCTAGAGATTTCAACAAGTGGACAAATTATTTTACTGTCCTGAAAGTGTATTTTCATAATATTTATCCCTGTCATTACACTTACTCTTTTCCATATTTTTATTTGTTAACTTTAATTAATGTAAAAGGCATTGATGTTTCTTCTCCTATCTAAAGAGGAAACACAAAGATATAAAACTTTATGTAGACTTTCAGATTTCTTCAGAAATTTTTTTTAAATGAGAAATAAAAAGTCAAATATAATGTTAAATTTCAAATCAAGAAACTTCTCATGTTGCATTTTATTTCTCTATACAAATTATTTTGAAGTTTATGAGGGTTTTTTTAAATTAACTGCACCAACTAAAAATAAAATTTCTGCCCATTAATAGCAAACTAGAAGACATAGTCAAGAGATTATCACTTTATATGAAACTTCATTTTGTTGTCTTTAATGTGATGCATGTTTTGCAATTAAGCAATAAAACACAGCCTCCCTATCAGGCAGTGAATGATAAAAGAAACAAGCAATCCTGAGGAAGACTTCCGATCAAAACTACCTGACCTGTGCCACAGTCTGCCATTACAAATGCTTATCATAAATAAGGATAGAAAGAGGAGAGGGAAGTTCTCCTGCCTTGTAGGAGGTTCTGGAAGAGGAGAATACTGAGTCCTAGATACTTCCTTTCTAAGGTATTTGCTTCTCCTGAACTTTGAAAGACTAGACCTGTTAAAAAATTAAATTGTATCTATCTTGAAGGCTGTATTGGTTTTAAGTTCATATAATACTGAATATCTCTAGTTTTTTACCATATTTACAGATACTTCTTAAAAAGTATAATGATCCCAATCTACATGCAAATGTTGTCATTTATCTAAGTGTAAAGTAAAATTAATGATATGTTTATTTTTTAAAGGCAATTGTGTCAATTAAACTAGCTTTCACTGAAAACTACATCAAGAGCAATTATATAGTTGGCAGTACTGCAAAAGCAAAATTAGTGAGAAAAAGCAAAAAGAAGTTAAGGAATTTAAATAAATGGGAGACAATCATGAAAATAAAGTTCTTCATACAAACAAATTTATAAACTGAAAAGCCTGTTGTTATGCACCACAATTCTTGCCTTTTGAAAGTGAAAATAATTAAATATTAATTTTGATAGTGGATAATCATGCAGAAAATACTTAACAAATGTACCCTCTAGGTTTTCTTTTGTTAGAATGTCCCCCAAAAGCTCCATAAAGGGGAAAAGAGGAGAAAGCAAACAGTAATTAGGAAAGACAAAAAGGAGAATTATCCTAGACAGTCAATGACTCTTAATAAAATATATATTCCTTTTAACTGTTCTTGTTCTCATTTTTGAAGAAATTAATGTACTTTTTAAAAGATTACTAAATTTTCCTGACATGACTTTCTGATTGAAATTACTGAACATCTACAGAAAATAATTTGGTCCCCTTGAACACCAGTATTTGAGAAGTATCTGACCACTGCACTACGTGCATGAAAACCATCTCGCACAGCAAAAGCAATGCCAGATTTTCCTTTTTAAAACCTTTCTAATCTTTCACATTGAATAGCAATATTATACCCAAAACACTTGTAACAGTACAATATAAAAATAGAAAATCCAAGTATTTAAAAATAAGTGTTAACATTTAAGTAGACCATGAAACTGCAGTTAACCCTTACATGTACTGAGTCTAATACACTCCTTGACTATATTGTTGGTTTAAACAAAGTTTAACAGACAATTTCCTTTAGAAAAATTGAAGAGGGCAAAAAAAAATACTTTTGCAAGAATTTGCATTAATACACATGTAAGGCCTCTGAAATGAAAAGCCGAAAGTGCACTCTTGTGACATTTGGGCTGACACCAGAAACTGACTGCTCATAACCTCAGAGGAAGGTAAGAGGATCAGAAAACTAGGTTTCCATTTTAAAGAAATCCGGAGGAGACCATAGTCACATAGCCAACCTTATCTCCCCCAACCTTATTTTACTACTCCCTCCAGCCTGCCTTGGTGAAGGGGTCATGCCACCACTACCCACTCCCCCTCAGGCTGCTGGTTCATGACTTGCCCTTTCCACACATCATTAAACAAGGGCACACCAGCTGGGAAGGCTCCAGCTCTTCTTTTCCTCTCACTCCAATACACTAGATACAACAACACAGTGCAAGAAAATAACAGCAGTAGCTTTGCTGTTACTGCAAGTATTTACTAATGAATAAATCAAGATTCCCTGGGTGTGGGGCTGTAAGCATACATTTATGCTCAACAGTGTTCAGCTGTGAAGTGCTGGGAACCAAGCACGATGTGATGGCTGGAGACAGAGGTACACCAGCATGGTATCTTGGGCTGCTCTATCTAACCCAGATTCGTCAAAAAAAATTCTCTACTGGCATTTTAATACCAGATTTTATCATCACACTTGCTGTATTTCAGTGTGCAAGATAAAACACGCTAACATCTGAAAAAGTTGGCTGAATCCTTCTTGGAGCTTTGTTAGACCATATGGCACTGCCTCAGAGATGAGTTTATTACCAGTCTACCCCCAGAAATTCCCTAAAACTTAATTTTTTTTTCACACTACAAGTCACCAAAAAATGATGAGTATTTTTGTGCAAATACTGGATTATTAGTAATAATTTTGCAAATATTTACATATTTTTTATTTACCAGACAATCACGATTAGTCTGTCTTCTGCTTAAGAAAAACCTCTTCTCCTGTTAATGTTTCCTTAAGCCATTTGTCTCTAGAAGATTATTATTTGCTTTCTGATGATAGAGTAGCCTAACAGTTGCCTTTTATGCAAAGCTCCAAGTTTGCACAGCATGCTGAGAATGGCATGAAATGAAAAAGGACCTAACAGATCTGCTCTTAAGCAAGAATCAAATGGCAGGCTAAATCCATGCTTCCTTTTTTTGCTAAAGGTCATGGCTACAGAATCTGAGACTTTGCTAAGTATTTAATATTGATAATCAACTACAGTTGATGCATTCCCTGTCTACTAGATGGAAAAAAATGTATACTGTGGAAATAGTATCTGTGTTTCTCTTGGCCTGAGGCCCCAGTTTTCACTCACACTTCTTCTAGTCAACTTTACCAATCATGTCTCCTTCTTGAAAGCCTGGACTATTTATAGAGCTTTTTACTGCTACAATTTCTAGATCTCTTTGTCTCTTCACATGTTGTGAAAATACTGTTTATTTCCTGCTGTGCTCTTGGGAAATGAAACACAGTGGGATGAAAACTTATGCAATACAACTATTAGATTGGCCATACTTGTTTAAGCATGGAACTGGTAAAATCACTGTAAGAAGTTTGTCAAGTGATAAGGTCATTCTCTAATTACTTTGCATTTTTCATCTTTCAAACTAGAATTATCTACTGATTTAATGGATCTTTAAATAGAAACACTATATTTTATGCAGTGCGATAACAGGGATTCGTTTTTTATTTATGACACGCAATTCTAGCTGTTTTTTCATTGTAATTCATTATAGTACATCTGTTTTTACATAGTGATATTAAAAAAAAATCAAATAACTCTTAGCCTGTCTCTGACATGTCCGTTCATATTTACACACCTCTCCTTCACAAAACAGAAAACGCAAACATTAACATTAGAAAAACCACCTGACACAATAAAGCATGAGTACCCTTGAAGCTGGCACTCAAGAGCTAGGACCATAACCAGGTACATTTGAAAGAGTTTTTTTAAATGTTGGACAATGCAAGTGAAAACAAATGGTAAAAAAATGTCCTGCACTCTTGTGACATCAGTTGTCTTGACTTTGTCCTATTCTTCCACGACCCATTTGTGTATCACAATGGCACTCAGCAGGTCCAACTTCTCTAAAGAAAAGGAATTTAAAAGCAAAGATGAAACCTGTGTGCAACTCAGGACAGAAAGAGTGAGACAGTTCTTTCCTCCTTGGCAATCTGAAGGATGCTCAAAGATAATGAATATATTTTACATTTTATGAACTTTTTTTTATTTTTCAGGTCCCCTCCCTTCGAATGTGTTGCTAAGCCTTTGTTTCTCTAATAATTAAGTTCCAGAGATCCAAATGACTCTCACTAGAGCTGTCAAACTGCTTATTGAAGAGGGCTTGTGTTTTTACCAGTCCTTCTGCACACAGATGAATTCAATCCTTGGTTCTTGAGCCTGAATTCACCCTTTCTGTAGTAGAGTTGAACTTTCCTTTGGTTCCCTCGAAGCAAACAAATTTTATCAGTTTATACAGTTAAGAATATAATTCTGCTTTTGGGCATTGCTATTTAATTGCTAATTAATAGATCCAACTGTGAATTCTTTCCCTAAGGTAACTCACTTATGCTGTTCCCTCCTATTTGTTTCAGTAGTAGGGCCTACCAGCTCTTTATAGAATATTGTTAAAGCTCAGTACATATTTTTACCTTCATGACCTGAATTACAGTTCTCTGTAATTATCACTTAAACTTATTCAGACTAATACAGTTGAACTTTTGGAGCTCTCCCTACCTCGTTAACTTTTCAGTTCAGCCACCAGTTGGGTCTTTAGTAGAGGTGTTAGATTGAAAAACAAACACAGTGACAGTCATCTTAATGGGCAATGAACATCATATGACATCTCAGCTATCTACCTGACTATTTAAATACTATTTATAACATGGATTATGGTCCTTTTGTGAATAGTCTCCTTGATTTACAGGCTCCTCCTGCCAAATATTAGGAGGGGAGGTTATAAAGATCAGGAGTGGCTGAAAGGGTAATCCATTTGAAGCAAAATATTTTTCCTTTGACTGGGCATATTTTGTTTTTCTTTCTTATGAATGTTTCAAGAGACAGCAGATGATTTATTTTAAAGTGACCCTAATTCAAGGTTATGCCAATGAAACAAATGTCGTTCTCTTTGATTTAGATGTTCCAATCTTTCCCTTACGCAAAGACTATGCTGGTTTCATTTGCTTTATAAATAATCTTTCTCTCAGAGTTACCAGCAAACTGACTCACACATTATTTCTCTAGCAGGTAAGTGGAGGTTTACTAAATATATCTAATGTCAGAAAGCCTCCTTGGATAAATTAGTGAAAAATGCAATGTTATTTGTGAAACAAAGTGCCATATTTCTAACGTTCTCTAAAATCTTTCATCTTAAGTTCTTCTTTAAAGCAAAATTTTGGCAGAGGTTTTATACCTCTTGTATGAAGCTTGAGTAACATTTTTTACTTTACCACCTGAAGAAATTAATTTATACAGAAGGTTCTACTGAAATGTTTCTTATCTTTTGTACACTGCTTTTCCTTCTTCATCTGTTTTTTTTCACTGCATCAGCCAGAGGCCACACATCCCTCAGAAACCTTTTAACTGGTCATCAATGAGTCTTCTTCTGGATCTGGACTGGGAATTATCTAAGGAGGGCTACTGCTGTCAGGTATAGTTTTGTTGCTTTCAGTCTGCTCAGGGAGACCAAAGACTCACTTACTCAAGTGTAAACATCGAATAATTCCATTGATCTACCTGATAGTTATAGATTTCTCAGTAGACTGTGTGCTTTGATGCATTCTAATTGCCAATACTTGGAGATAGTTAATCCACAGCAGAGGAAGGCAGTGGACAGCAGCAGTCTCTGCCTTGAAGCAGATAACCACAAGGAAAATTGGGGCACAGTAAATGCCTATAATTTACACATGTTGTTGTAGATGCCTGAATTAATATTAATCCTCCGATTTTCCTCGTTACTTTTTTCAGACCAGAAGCAGAAGCCAAATTTCACCACATGCACACACACACACACCCCCATATATGCATGTAATTCTGTGGTACTTGTGCAGAAGCAGAAATACCTGTTCTACCACAGCATCATTGCCATGGGGGCTCCATATGTTAATGCATGGAAAAGACAAGCTAGAATGACCTAATTTAGGGTCTCTTCATAAACCTCCCACTCCTCTCCAGAGGTGGCTTTGGGTGACAGCACACCTTTTTCAATGAGATTGTATCATCTTCTACCTATAACAGAAACCGTTCTAGCACTGAACGCAGACATGCAACCAGCGTAAAGTTTTATGTGGCCACTACTCCAAATGCAAGCAGATTTTTATGGGCTTGCAAAATTCAGGTTTGAATCTTTCCCCTTTTGCTTTTCTATTCATTCTCCTTCTCAGACATATGGGATGAAGATGGGTCTGAAAAAACATATCTCAGAGGTATTTTCTTGACCCTGCTCAGCCCACACATTTCCCAGAGAAAATAACCATCTATTGAATTCATTTTTTAATCATTGTCTTTTCACTATTTTTACTTTTTAGCATAAAGATATATAAATTTACTTGTTCAGTAGCAAGATAAAAAGCACAATGGCACTTTTAAGTAATTCTCAGGAAAGAAGATACTTTATCTTTTATGCATGTTTTTTTCAATAAGACATACCTGGGTTTACAAGATAATGTGCTTAAATGCTATAAATCCATATTCTTGTTTTCTGTCATTTAAAAATATTAAATATTATTCTAATGGTACAATCTACTTTGACTATTATTTTGTTTGCAACTACTGAAGCAAACACAGCCAGAGAAAAGATGAATGGGTCCTAAAGGAGTACTGCTTTCTTAGAGCAGAAACACAGAACTTCTTTTTCAAGAAATGGTTAATGCTTTTGTGTAAAAGAGATTTCCTTGATACTTGTTGATAACATTTCTGTGATGGCATTATTACTGGCAAACAATGATTTACTGGAAAGAGTAAGAACAGAGCGGTGGCCTCCAGAAATGTCACTTGAAGGCCTCTTTATTTTTACAGTGAGCCAAAGAGCTATTTGTCCTGTATTCAAATTCAATATAATTTTTCATTCCTTGTAGAAAGTTACAGCTATATATAGACTTAAAATTAATTTATTCTCAAACAAATAAGAAAGAATAGTGTAATAAAAGCAGACTACAAAGTCTAGGGCACAGTAACTAATATTTCAAAGAAACATGAATCATCCCATTACAATCTTAATAAAGAAACATATATTTGTAACTTGTCACTAAGTCACTCTAGTGGCTTGAGACTCATCTACTAGGGTGAAGGGTGTTAGCAAAGGGTATAAGTGCATCACTTCCAAAGCAATTACTTGCATCAGGCACAGCAAGGTTTGTTTGGTTTTTTTTTTTTTTAGATAGAGTATGTTGTTCAAAATTGCAATAGACTAATAATTATATTTCTTAGTGTATCACAATAATTATATTTCTTAATGTATCACAACTTTTCAAAGCAACACTAGCTTTATGGAGAGCGAAAGAAAAAAACAACTCTCATGATCACTTATACTGTCCAGCAGCAAAGATGGGAAATCTTCACTGAATTTCATTCTCTTCCCTGATAGCTGTGTATTAAATGACTTGAAAAAGTTCCCCATCTGCAGGGCACAACGTGCTGCCTGCGCTGGGGAAAAGACCCCTCTGAAGCATAACTACTGGATAAGGAAGCAAAACACCAGTCAGGAGTACATTAGTTCATTTACAACCCTCAATTTTCTACAGATAATTTTCTCAATTATCTCTCTGTTGATCTCTCACATTCAAAAAATTGTCTACATGCTTGATATGAAAAGGATTATTTCACTAATGACTTTGTGAGTATTCTGTGTTTATGCTTCATGACAAAACAAGTGCCTTTATATAACCTCCAACACTATATGCAGTTTTTTTAGTTCCAGGTACTTGAGATAACAGCACAGCTTACAGTCGCAGCAATTGTATGTGAAAAATTATACTGCTACAAGGAGTTAATCAGTTAGAAAACATTTCCTGACTTTTCAGCTTTAAGTTCTTTTTCTTTCTGTCATTTTAATAGTTCTTGACATTTCATTCATAAACACCCTAAATAATTCCTTTTCCCCTCTGCTACTGCAAAGATTTTTTTTTAGTATATTGAGAACTCAGACTATCTTTTCTTAATCATTTTTACTTTTCTTGCTTTCAGTACCTTTGCTGAAGTACCCAGGGATATGCATGTTTTTAATGAAGCTACACTCTTACCATACAGAGGAGAGTAATCCTGGCCAGTTACTTTCTACATAGCTTAGATACTTTATTTTATTTTCTACTATTGGCATCAAAATCACGACATATACCTAACCTCAAATGCAAATAAGGAAATCTTTCCTGATCGTGGCATTTTTCATTAATGAACACATAATTGTGTTATTTCAATGCTGATCTTAAGGGGAAAAGTAAAAGAAGTATTCATATGAAGTCAACCAAACTTTTAAATTTTCTTCAGCTGTAATCTTTGCAAGACCTCCAGTCTGTCCACTGTATGATTTGGTCAGAAAATTCTTACAGTTTTCAAACTTGGGAAAAACATACTAAATTGAATTCTCAATCAACATATACACTCATATCTTACCTTTAGAATTTCGGTAATTCTAAATTAGGCTTCTAATTCTAAATTAGAAGCCTAATTTCACTCTAGAAATGCTGTTTATAGGGAAACCACAGTTCTAATCATATGAGTAATATTTTGCTAGCAATTAGCCCAATTGATATATGTATAGGTTTATAGACAACAATATTTTTTTTGTAATTAGCTTGTGTATGTATACTCTTCCCTTTTTTGTCTCTGCTCTTTTCTTCAGAAAGTACCGTCTCTATAAGTGTAAAGCTATTTCTAAGAAAGTAGAAGACATTGAAATCATACAGGATGTATATTCATTATTCTGATGCAGTAAATCTCCAAGATACATGGCAGAGAACACGCTTGTACAAAAAGCATTTATTTACGTCTGGTGACAGTACATGAACTTGAGTTTAGGCAACAACATGTTTAATATAATGTCCACACGTGAGGTATCAGAATAACTGTAATCAGTCATTAACACCTGGCTAACCCTAGAACACTAGAGGGAGATCAAAGCAAAAGAATAAATTATCTAATCCATTATGGATACTAATTGCAGTTGTTCATAAAATTTCAAAATATGATATGATAAAACAACACCAGGTATCATAGTATCTTAATTTGTCCTAACAGTTCTCACATACCCTTATTTAATATTGTTTTACCTAGACTGTAATTTTAAAGAATAAACATTTTTTTAAAATACTTAGAAGGAAAAATATTAGATCAAAACTACAATTACTGTATTCTGTATTAAATTAGTTTTTCACATGAACAATATTTACTTTGATGAAAAGATACAGGTTCTGGCATCTGAAAAATGAAACATAAGCAAAGAGTCCAACTACCTTACTGTTCTCTGACTACATGGTACTTTTTTCTAGCATGTACCTACAACAGTAAGCAGGGGAAACTCAAGTTTCTGAAAGACCTTCCTTGGAAAGAGATCTTTCTGTTACACCTAAACGCCAGTGACTGAAACTGTTCACATTCAGAAGAGGATGGAAATTAATGCTGTTGCTCTTTTGCCATTCACAGCTGCTGTTTCATTCAGTGTCTGCTGAACAAAGTTTGTGAAATATATTTTTTTTAGTTTTGCATGAGAAAAAATTATCAAATGGACACTTTTTTTGCCCTCTCAGTTCCTGATGAGAAACACCAATACTTTCAGCAGGATTCCCAAAGGAAATTTTGGGAAAGTTTCCTAAGAGGAAGGATTTGGTTAATCGGACTTCATAGAGGAGGAACCCTGGCATCCGAGTTTCACTAGCAAGGAACTACTCATGCTGGTGTTTGTACATAGATTGTTATGCTGCTAGGGATGTCTGAGCTGGATAGAAATAGCACGGTCTTGGCACTGGTAGAAACATAGTTTTTGGCATAATGCTCACAAAGTTAGAGTTAGTTTACCCTGAGCAAACTGGTAGGTGTGGTAGCTTGCAGGCACGCCAGTTCAGTGTGCTGCAGCCCCTGCACCAGTCAGCCCCACCAGCATACCCCATTTTCAGGGTACACCCTGGCGTAAGGAGAAAATATGATACATACACATAATAATTGCCATAGCTGTTTAGGGAAGAAAAGGTTTGGAAGGCTCCAGGGAGATAACAGGAGATAACCTGAAAGAAGTGCAGGTAGAAAGGGAGAGCAGGAAATTTGCCTTTCAGCACAGTGAGTTGCTCAGGTGGCTCAGAGCTTGCTGTGAAACCGTAACCTCTCATGAAGTTACCAGTCAGCTCTCCTCCAGAAAGAAAAAAAAAAAAGAATGTTCATAAATTGCTTCAAAAAGGAAGAATGTTTATACACTATGGAAAAACTGTGCTTCCACTAAATTTTAGCAACTTTCTTGGATGCTTCCTGCATTATTTGGGTCTGTTTAATAAATGATGAGAGATTTAAAATCAAGGTATCTGAGGAAACTCTTCCCTTCAAGAGTTTAACAACTGAAGCTGAGGATGTTTCATTTATAATCCGCTACCGTTCCTCAAGCAGAAAGGTTTCTGTTCAGGTTTTTTTATACAGGCCAGGTTGAGGTACCTTAAGCACAGTCAACCTAGAATTCAGTGAGATAGTTTAAGTACTCTGAGATAGCCAGTGACTCTCACTTTAATTATGGCCAGAAAAGCTACAGGAGGTAGAGAAGCTAACAGGACCCTTAGCAGTCTATATATTGTAGAATAATTCTTCTTACACAGTTACTTTTAACAACTGTAAAGCACTATACAGTGTGCAGGACAAGGCAGAATCGGGCTCTGTGTGGTTTTTTCACTTATTTTCTTGTTCAGAGCTAAGCCCAGCTGGTAGACAAAAAGAAATGCCCATTAGCAAGCGTAAGGATCCTCCTGTCCTCATAGCTCACCTGCCTATAAAAGGTCCAGTCGCCTTTATCCCCTTGAAAGCCATTGCCTGCCTACTGAAGAAAACAGAAAAAAAGGGGGAAAAAAAGTTGTTATTTCGCTTTTTTAACAGCTTCTTAAAAATTAAACCTCCATATCCGTATTTTTGAGAAGCTTGTTTTCTTCTTAAATGCCTGGTACACCTGGAAAAGCTGAAAACAAGAGAAAAGGTAATTGTCCGTAGTTTTTTTTCAAATGTATCTTGATAAAAAAAATTGTAACATTTTGGCTTGGTTTGACTGAAAAAAATACATAGTTCCCATCCATGGAACTTTGGCTGGCATTTTCAAAGAAGGTCATCCTAAGCAGCACCAGGCAGCATAGCCAGTTCTACTAGGACCAAGTTTTAGAAGGGGAACCAGGTACCCCAATGATAGAGGTACTTTTATTTAAAACAGTGAGAGTTTATACACTGGATAGCTTTGGAGGTTAAATGCTAGAGATAATGACATCAGAGGCAAGTGCTAATATATTGGAGAGTTTAGGATTGAGAAAAAGTCGTGGTATTTCAAGTGACAAATAAACACCTCTGCATATACTGAATGGATTGTGAAACACGCTGTATATACTGTGTTTGATACACAAACCACTTATTCTGTTTCATTCCTAATGAATTACATTTTTCAAAACATTTATATGCATAGAACAGAGAATTATTACCTTTAGTGGTTCTGGAAAGAAATCATTGCGTCTACGTAATTGTCTAGTTATCTCAGCTTTTTTGTGCGGTCCAAAATCTGAAGACACTCCTCTGTACCCTTTCTAGTTTTATTTACTGCCAGCTATCTAAAGAACAAGTACACCTTGGGGTCTCTCTGATAAAGGGCTATATAGTTTGCTATTAAAAAAATAAGAGATGCAAAAAAATACCTGGGATTTTATATAGTATTTAGGGTATATAATTTCTTTGTCTTATCATTATAGCTTGCAACTGAAATTACTTTTATTACTAGTACAGCTGACTAGGTCAGTTTATTTAACATTTTGGGATTGAGGGGAAGTGTGTTGTTTATTTATTTAATGAATAAGTTTTCATCCAATTAAAAAAAAAATCAAGTGCAGACCTATTATTCCCAGACCTTTCAGATGCTAATTCATTGCATTTCTACCATAGAAAAAATTGTATTTTAGTTATCAGTAGGCACTGGGCAGACAGGAGACAGTTGTGCTTTCTGTCCAAGATTGATCCTGAGGAGTACTGGGAGCTCCCAGCATCCACAGATGCATTCTCAGCCTTGTACCAGGAGAAGTACCACTGCTGACTCTTAGCTGTGTAATATAAACCAGTGCAAACGTGCTTTCCAAGTGACAAGAGTGTTTTAAAGAGTCACACTGTAATCATGGTGATGAATACAATTGATAGCTAGTTTGACTTTGATTTGTTTCCTAGGTTTGTACAATATTGTCAGTACAATTTCTGGTCCTGGCTTCCATTTTCCCAGTTTGCTGCTTTGTCTTGCTTAAGATAACTACAAACTGAATAGAAATTGTTGGTAATATTACAAATTTATGCATTTTTAGTAACTTCACTGTTGCCATCAGCTCATTGCTCATTATACCTGCTCAGGAGACTGCCTCTTTCCAGATAAAAAGTATTTCTGAGTATCCAATGTTACTGACCTGATGATTTCTGCCCCAGGACATGATGTTAACATGAAAAATGACAGGTAGAGGTTTTTGCATTTTTTTGCTATATAGCTGCATTTGCAAATGTGTTTCAGATGTAAAGGTCTTCTGTTATCATTTGTTGCTTTTTGAGTGTTTTACATTTCTTGCTAGTCAGAAAAACTTATTCCTAGACCTTAAATGAGACCTTAAATGAAATTAGGTTGATGGAAACCTAATAAAACAGTGTGCAATATGCTGAAATGAGACTCTCTGAAACAAGAATGTCTTTTTCTGGCTTTCTATTGTTTGGAAACAACATTAAGTGATGTAATTATTCAGTTTACTGTGAATGCACTAAAGTCCTTATAAGTTTTCTCTTCCTCCCAAATGTTGTACTTACTAAAGTGTCACTGTAAAATTATAAGCAGCAGATGTGATATATCATGCCATTCATAATATTATATGTTTTCAGTGAAGGAAGCTTCATGTTTTTCAGGCAGATTATTTCAGCAATATGACTCTGTCAAGAGAGAAGCATTATGAAAAAAGTTCTGAGAAAGCAGTGACATAAACATATTTTTGCTGACTGATTCCCTGTTTAAATCCAATTGAAATGAGGTTTTGTCTGAAGTGTCTGTGTTGTCTTTCTGTAGAGAGTGAAAATTGTTAAACAGATTGCTAGATTACAAATCATAAAACTTAACTGTGACAGCAGCTCTAGGTGAGAATAGGAAAAACATATCATTACAAAGACATTATTAAGTCTCTTATTCTTGTTAGTAACTCCTTCCTTCACATACTGACAGGTGCTGACCTAATTTTCTTTGGAATGGTCATGCATGCTGCAGTGCAATACAGTTCACTTATGCCACTACACAGCCTGTGTTTTCACATATGTGTGGGTACTCTCCTGAATACTTTCCTTAAGTGAGCTTTTTTCAGTCAAATTCATGAAGGCAGGTGGTCCAAATCTCAGCATTCTATACCACAAGTAGCACCTTACTGGAAATCTCAGCAGATGACATTAGCAAACACAACTTAGAAACCTGTTTTCCACAGAAAAGACACCAAATACATCCATCTCCATTAGGGCTAATCTCATCCAGATAGCAGTTCAGCTGCCCTGGTAACAGATATTGACACTTGCAGACAGTATTGTTTACATGCAAAATAATTAAAATTTTGACTTCTCCCTTTGGAATAGTAACAGTGTATTATGGTATTCAACAACCCTGACGATGAACAAATGTCCAAAGGAATTTTAAGACTTATTGGTATGAAAGTGTCAAACAAACCTGTTTTAAACTTGAAAACAGAGGGAGAATCATTGAGTAATTTAGGTTGGAAAAAACCTTTAAGATCACCAAGTTCAGGTGTTAGCCCAGCACTGCCAAGTCCTCCACTAAACCATGCCCCCAAGTGCCACATCTACACATCATTTCAATACCTCATGGGATGGTGACTCAACCACTACTCTGGGCAGCTTGTTCCAATGCCTGACAATCCTTTCAGTGAAAATATATCAGTTTTTTAAAGAAGGGGGTTTTCCAAATAGCAACTGCATGTGTGTTTTGCAAGACGGGCTATAAAAATGACAGGAAAAAATGTGTCTTATAATTTATGGGTCATATCTGAGCTAAATTAATATTGTATCTATTTAAACATTAATGAAAAAAGTTAAAAGCCTATTCTTTTTGAAAGATTCCTGTATGCTTTGAGGTAGTTTAGATCAGGATCATTATGGAGAAAGGAAAATATCATCTTGATGCTGAAATAAATATTCGGTCTAATAGATGGTTGTAAAATACAGAAAAGAAAAGATTGTCCTTTGGATCTTAGAAATATTTTCATGAAATTTAATGAAATTACAGTTTCAATATAAATTAAAAGGAAACCTCTCACTGCTATCTAACATGCCTCTAAAAACATCGATATTTACAAATGTTCACATCTAAATTAAGGGTACTTCATTGCACCATCAACAGTGTGGTGGTAAACATGTTCCTGTTCTGGACAACAGTTTATCTTGGCATTGGTCTTATTTGTGCCTATTAAACTGCAAATCATGTGAGAAATGCCAGACTTTCTCAAAGAAAACAGCTGGGCCACTAGAGATTGCCAAACTCTTGCAGTCTGTCAGATTAGTTCAGTAAATGTGGTATGCCCATTGGTAAAGAAAACTATACCTATTTTTTAAAATTACTTTGAAGCTAAGAGATAATTTACACTTTGATTTTCTCTAGGGTTCAGTGAAGCCTTGAACAGGTCTTATTTTATCTAATCCAATTGTGCCTCTCTTTAGTGATGATATATGTGTTTTCCATCACAGTAGGTGATATTTCAAATGTCTATTTTTGCCTTTTCTGTATGGTAAATTTCTTCTTGGTATTTATGTTTCTACATGTTTTATTGTAGGAGAAATTCCAAATCTTTCAGTTAAGTCTTAAAATTGCTTCACATGAAGGAGGAAACCTTGATCAAAAGAAGAATGGTCTGACTCACAGGTCAGCTTCAGAATAAAGCCAAACCTAAAAAACAGTGATCCAGAACCTTTCCACGACCAGAAGAGATGAGCACTGAGAGGCCTTTCAACTTAATCAAACACCCAGGGCAGACAAACATTCCTTCCCTTGAAAATATAAGTGATTTTTCCTTAAATGTCACTGACTGCATCCAGGTTGTGGTGCCAGAGGAAGTTTTTTTCACTGTTGCTGCTGCTGGGATACTGGAAAATCTGCTTATCCTTATTGCTGTTGTTAGAAATAAGAACTTGCATTTGCCCATGTACTTTTTCATTTGCAGTTTAGCCATTTCAGACATGTTAGGTAGCTTGTACAAAACTCTGGAGAACATCTTTATCATCTTGTGCAAAATGGGATACCTGACACGTCATGGGGACTTTGAGAAAAAACTGGATGATGCCATGGATTCCATGTTCATTCTGTCTTTACTGGGATCTATTTTCAGCTTGTTGGCTATTGCAGCAGATCGATACATCACTATCTTCTATGCTTTGCGGTACCATAATATCATGACACTGAGAAGGGCCTTGGTTATCCTGGCAGTCATTTGGACGTTCTGTGCTGGCAGTAGCATTGCCATTGCCCTCTTCTCCTATGAAGCTGCAACAGTCATTCCCTTCACTATCCTGTTCCCTCTAATGATGTTTTTTATACTGTGCCTCTATGTCCATATGTTCCTCCTGGCTCGATCTCACGCTAAAATGATTGCCTCACTGCCCACCAGCACAGCCCACCAGAGAACTAACATGAAAGGAGCAATTACATTGACTATTTTTCTTGGAGTTTTCCTTTGCTGTTGGGCCCCCTTTGTTCTTCACATTCTCTTAGCAAGGTTTTGCCCACATAACCCTTACTGTGCTTGCTACATGTCCATTTTCCATGTGAATGGAACACTCATAATGTGCAATGCGATCATTGACCCTATGATTTTTGCATTTCGAAGCCCAGAATTGAGGAGTACATTTAAGAAGATGTTCTACTGTTCCAGATCAAACTGGAACTGGAACTGGTAAACACTTAGTGAAAAATTAAGATTATAGAAGCACCTGTGGAGTGCTGTGCAACATCTGTTTGCGGAGTCAAAAATACCAACAAGTATGCCGACAGTAATACTTTGCATATTGCAGTGTATTACCAGTGACTTTTCAGAAGACGACCAAAGAATACATAAAAACCAACTACGCTTACAAATCTTTTTCAAGTAGACCTCCAGAGATATTACTAAGCTAATTCTGTTGACAATGTTCATGAAAGTTAAAAAAAAAAAAATACAGTCTTAACTATCTTTTGTCATTTCAGGAAAACTCAAATTAAATCTTCTGCATCCAGTGTTACATTACCACAGAAATGAGCCAACTCACTCTATATCAGTAATTTCAATTCAAGGTGTATACTACTTTAAAATTCTGTTGTTTAAATTGCAGTGAAATGAATATTTATTTCTAAACTGCGCATTTTTATAAAAGTCTATGATTAAGCGGAAAATATGGATTTTGCTGAAAGAGTGAGCTCATGACTCTTCTTTATCATCTAGTCTCCTTAAAATCATGCAATTAGTGACCTCTAAGTTTCAAAACAATTTTCGGAGTTAAGTCCAAGGGAAAAGGATATTTTGGACTGAATTCTCCAAATGTAAATGATAATGCAACTATATGATAAAATGTTAACGTCATAACATCAAAACATAGAGAAATAATCATTAAAGAAAACACTATACATTTAGCCCTGCAATGGGGAGCATCCAAGACAGATTTATATCAAAATCCAAAATTCAGCAGTAAAACATAACATTGAAATTCTATTTAAAGTCCTTTGCTAAGGACTCATTCTCTTGTGGAGACTCTGGCAGTTAGGTCTGAGAAGGGTATCCACAGGAAAGCTGGGGGTGAACAAGGTCATGGCTACAGCAGACCTCAGATGGTGCCACCTGCTACTGCTCTCTTCTGCCACACCAGAATGTGGCAGCACAGGGTAGTCATCAGACAAGTGTGGTTTGGTCTGGAGGAAACAGGTCACCTTGGACCCGGCTGCCTTCAGTCCTCATCTGACTACCCTCAGCTACACAAAAGTCTCAGAAGCTGGCTGGTTTTAATCACCTTTTGCAACATTCCCAGGCCCAGGGCAAAGACAAGGAGTAGTGGTCACTCACAGGCCCTGGAGCCAGAGCCCATCTCCCATCACTATATTGCCATCTCTTTGCTTTGCAACAAGGACCTGGGCTTCTACCTGACCAAACAAAATCCATCCTACAAGCACACCTCTGATCGCACTCCTCTTGGCCCTACTTCAGTGGCACAGCAAACTGTCCTCCAGTAACCCAACATCTGCCCACTCCTTCCCTGACTGTCCCACTGTCTTTCCCAGCACCATCACCAAGCCTCCAGCCACCATTTATCTGCAAAACACAGAGCAGTCGTGGTTATGCAAGTTAGGGCCCAGCAAGATTTTTTTTCCATCTCCACAAGGCGCCAACACTTGGGCAGAAAATTTTTTACAGGTTTTATTCCACATTGTTTTCTTTGACTTAAAAGTATTTCTACAGTTACTCATGCTGGATCTCCTACTGCCATGAGATCCAAGCACTGTCCGGAACTGGTTCCCACTAGAAATTAACTACCTGTTCTTTGTAGCCTACCTGGTCTAATCTGTGCCTACAGTCAGATCAACACCTCGGAGCATTTGTTCCTGTCATGATGCCTGAGCAACACCTAAATCTTTGTGATTATGTCTGTAAATTGATGATAGACACTTGATGACTGTTACTGTTAGAGTCTGTCTCTAATGCCCAGACAACCAGCAAGACTGGGAAAAAACTGCAAGGTAGCCAGGTTGCAAATGATAAGAACTGCCTGTTGTTCTCCATTTTTGTCTTAGAAACAACAGAATTTGCCGTTTTTACTGGGTAAATTTGTAAGAAAGATAGATCTTCTCTGCATCTGCAATACAGCTGAAATCTGTGTCTACAATATTAGATCTCAAGATGAAACCAAGGATTATGGTAAGAGTCAATATAAAATACAAAAGACACATATAAACCTTTTTCTTCAGGTTGCACTGGTTATGATTAAATGAAGCATTCTCTTGAAAATATTTCCTTTCTGGAGACAAACAGTCAGGAAGAGCACAAAATATTCTTGTATAAAAAAACTTCTAGAAAGATTTTATTTTTTCAGTCTGCCTACATTTGTTGCATGCCAGCAGATGGGTAAATCTCCATACATTATCTCCTAATTGACTAAATTTGACTTGCATTTTAGTTGTTCTGCAGTGTCCAAGCAAGTCTCTCTGTCTCACATACTAATATCTTCATATATTTCCCTATGTTGCTCTTTGAACAGGTTCTTTAAGCTATGATTTGTGAACCTTTAATCATATTGTGCTGAAGTTATTATTGAAATTCTCCTCTGATATATTAATGTATAACAGTGAACACTTTCCTCAGATTTTGGGACTTCCCTTCATCTACCCAGCTTTAAATTACGAATGTTTGGGAGGCAGAACTGTACCTTAGCTTTGAAAGAAAAAAGTTCATTTGGATCCTACCAGAAGCTAACAAGCCTGAAAGGAACATCTAGTCCTTTGAAAATCACAATCAACACTACAATCAATGTTTCATTTGGAAACATCCACAGAACTTCATAGCCTCTGGCAACAAAACATTTCCTAGTCACTTACTGCAAAAACAAATAAGAAAAGCTCCTCCTCTGTTTTTGTTGTTTTGAACTGAACTTCTTGTTCAGTAATAAAGTGAACAAATCTGATAAAGACACCCAGGGGAATTAATTCCACTGGAACAGTCGGGATGACAGTGAGAGACAAACTTGCAGAGCAGTTTTATTTTGTTCACAAATTAGCAAGACAAATACAGGGGTTTTGTGAGAAAATATAGTTGAAAGTTTATTCACGTGAGAAAAATCTTGTTTCAGTGAATTATTGTCCTGGGCAAGACTTTCAGAAAAATAGGTGCCTTAGACTCCTATTAGCTGAACAAAATTTCAGCTTCTCAAACAAAATTAAACTCTTAAAATGATACATTTATTCAAATAGAATTGTAGCTAAGTAGGGTATGTTTTTTAATTCTTTCCAAGGTAATTGCAGCAGATAGCACCCATTGCATCTGTATCACTCAATAGCACTTTAATATGCCTTCGTTTGAAGGGGCATCTTTTCAAAAGATACAATGCTGTCAAGAGCTTCCGATTCAAAGAGGATGACTCAAAGTACAATTCTGGAGAATAGAATGTGACCATTTAAGAAAACTTTTCATGTCCATTTGAAAGCAGTTTTCTCATGTCCATAAATCCCCTCACCTCTATAAGACAAAGGTCAGGCTGTTGAGCTGTCATACATAGTCTAATGAGTGACCATTAACTATCAAGTAATTCTGGATAACCCATCTGGAGTACAAATGTCTACTGAGTAACTAAAATTATTTATCGCTTTCCATAATTATTTTTTTTTACATTACAACTATGAGATGGGTTTGATTGCTCCATCAGCTACAACCTCAACAGTTACACCTAAACTTTGTATGAACTATCTGGATAAAGGTAGAGTTAGTCAAAAACCACTTGAGAACAAGAGGAGTTACTCCATCGTCAACTTCACACCCTCTGACAACCTGACCAAGGATGGCAGAGATGGAGCACGTGACCTGGGTGGATACTTGTATGGAGATTGCAGCTGTAGTAAGCTGTATAGAAAGATTTCCAGAACAAAAAGACAGATTGCCCTGATGGATCCCAGAGGAGCCCCATGGCCACTGGCCCCCACAATGCCCTGACTCTGCCTCTTACAATGTCAGGCAGTTAAGAGACACTTTCACAGAGTCTGAAGCCACCCAGGAGCCTCTGCATCATCCTGGCATGAGAGCATTCAGCTCTGCAAGGAGTCTTGGTGTCAGCATAACACCATGAGGTTAAGTACAGCCTCTAAAGCCAGCAAGAAGTGTCTTCAGCTCCTTTAAAATCCTATCACGTATGTTTTTCTGGGTAATTGTGCATGACAATTTAAATTGTGTCTCAGTGCTTGGTGGCTCTGAAAGTACAGGTTAGATGTCTTCCAATTCAAAACTAGCTTACCAGTCCAGGGATTCCTGCAGCTACTCACTTTCAAAATTAATTATTATTATCCACCATGATAAATATGCATTTGAACTTTCGCTTTAATTTTAAAGAGCAATCTACAGAGTTGCTTCACTGATGCACCTT
This sequence comes from Pipra filicauda, assembly GCF_003945595.2. Taxonomy (NCBI): domain Eukaryota; kingdom Metazoa; phylum Chordata; class Aves; order Passeriformes; family Pipridae; genus Pipra; species Pipra filicauda. Next base: position 1,353,444 of record NW_024104676.1, on the reverse strand, counting down.
TTCAGTCTTACAGTCTACAGCCCTACATTTTCATTTACTTGAGAAATGAGACCACTGCCTAGCAATTTGGGTAATCATATCTGGTGTTACAGCTAAACTTGTCTTTAACTGCCAGTCTGCACAACGAGGAAAAAAGGAAGAGGGGAAAAAAGTGCTTCAGCCCAGCATGGAGCAGTCCATGTCAGAGGGCAAGCCGAGAGGCACTGACGGTGGCTTCGAGGCTCTCATCTGCGCTTCCCCTCAGATCACAGTAAAGCCTTTGAAAGAGACTGGATGAGCAGGCAGATGAAAGAAGCACAGCCTTGAAAGTAAGAGCTGGATGGTTAATAAGGGGCTGAGACTGGCAGCATGTCCCATTAGAGGAGCTGGCACTAGGGGCAGTTAGAAGCCTGGGAACAGACCCAGGGAAAATGGTTGATGAAGAATAATCATTTTTTAAAATAATGGTGTTAAATGAACTAAATCATTTGTTCAGCCTGTTTCTAAACTGAAGGTTTTTCCTGGGTGGCTCAGGAGTGCCAGGGTCCCAAGAAAGCTCATCGCACAGAGGGTCCCTCGGTTGCCAAGCTGGAAACATTACCAGCAAAGCCAGGGTCAGGTCAGGAGAGCCAGGGGCAGGGAAACAAGTGATTTGTAGGATTGGGTGGCACAGCATGGAAGTAAGTAGAACAGAGAAACGAACAGGTGGAGAGGCCATATTCATCTTGCATTGCTGGAAAGAAATGTGTAGAACTGAGAGAGAAGAAGAAATGAAGTAACATTCAGGGTCAGACAAACAAAAGAAATATTGAGAGATGAGTGAAAGGAGCAAAGGTGTCCAGAACACTGCTTTTGCTCTTGATTTGCAATAACAACCAATAATTGGTGGATTTCTTCAACTTGCATTTTCCACTCTATATTGATGTATCGGGCAGAAATATCCAGGCACTGGCAGTGGAGACTGCAGGGTGCCCTCTATGAGAAGAAGTCAGGACCCCTCCATGGGACCGAGCTGGTTCCACCAGCTTCAACAGACCCACCACAGGGCACAGCTGAGCTCTGCAGTCAAGACAGTGGCACTTCTGTGCACATGGGCTTATGAAAAGGTAAAGACAGTGCACAGCAGCCATGAGACACGAGTAGGGGAAAATGCAAGAGAAACATCCCTACAGACACCAAGGTGAGAGACAAAAGAAGGTGAAAAGGTGCTGCAGGTTCTGAAGCAGCACTCCCTGACAACCTGTGGAGATGACCATGGTGAAGCAGGTATTTCTCTGCAGCCCTTGGAGACAACCATGCCACAGCAGCTATTCACACGGCAGCCCATGGAAGACCCCATGCTAGAGCAGGTGGATATTTCCTGAAGGAACCTGTGGAAAACCCGTGCTGAATAGGTTTATCCCAAAGGGCTGCAGCCCATGGAGAGGACCCATCCTGGAGTAGAAAAAAAATCATGAAGTGTAAGGAGCAGCAGAGAGTAACTGCTATGGACTGACCACAACTCTGGTTCTCTACTGTGCTGGGGGCAGAGGACAACATAGACTAAGAAATTAAGAAATGAAGTTGAGTCTGGGAAGAAGGGGAGGGTGGGGGAAAGGTCTTTGTTTTGTCTTTGTTTCTTACCATCCTACTCTGTTTTAATTGGCAATAAATTAATTTTTCCCCAGGTTGAGCCTGTTTTGTTTATGACAATAACTGGTGAGCAATCTTTCTGTCTTTATCTTGACCAACAAGCTTTTTTCGTTTTATTTTCTCACCCTGTCCTGTTTAGGAGGGGAATTGAGAGAGCAGGCTGGGGAGGCACCTGACAGCCAGCCAAAGTCAAGACACCACAATCAACCCTATGAATAAGAATTAACATTTCTAGTCTAGAGATCAGGTGCAGAAGAACTGCAATGATGGGCAAACCATAGGTGAAGGAAGTGGCTTGCACTAGACTAGTTTAATGAACTTGCACTGGCTTTCTTAGACATCCCAACCTAAAGCAACCTTAAGTGTTCTTACACTGACAGGAAAATGCTGACTTTAACCAAGAAATAAACCACAGATAATAATGATGAACTGGGTTCTATGCATAAGCCTTTTACCTCGAAGCACTGGGATACACCAAAAAAATCTCTCATTCCAGTTGACAGGAGTAAACTTTGCAGGTATACATGGCTTTGTATTCTGAGTACAATCTGCTGGCTTTCTGCCATCGGATGGTGAAAAGTGGGTGAAAACTCTGTTAGAAGGCAAACTGAATTAAGCAGAGAGGTGATAATAAAATGGTCTCCGAGCTTAGCACTGTTGCCTTGACAGTGCCAAAAAGAACTCAAGAATAATATTTTATATTGAAAATGCAGAGCAGTAGCTTTTTAAACAGAATATTCCCTGACAGCTACTCAGGAGTGTTCGCAATATGCTCCAGATATTTGCTGTTTATTTAACTGTTGTTCAAGCTTGAACCCTGTAATCTTTTTTGGAACCAGTGCCAGTCTCAGCATGTCAAAGGCAAGATTTTCTGGCTATACTTAAACAAGATGTAAAGAGCAGGCACAAGTGACATAGCCCATGAAGTAGTTATTTCTGTTCGACATATGCCAGAATTACATTCAGTACCACATGACAAAAAGAGCACTTGATTCAGAAATTCCAGTGAAGAGGTGACTAAGAGAGAAAAATTATCTTGAGCACCATCAGCCATCACTGCTGCCAAGGAGGAAGGATATCAGTGGTGGTAGAAGCTGAAAGGAGTGCATGGTGCCCAGAAGGAATGGCAAAGCTGTGGTTATCTAAATCAATGTCATATCCAAAGGATCATATGTGTCTTCACAGACATACAGATTCTTTCAACTCAATCCCATAGGCTTTCAGTCTCAGTCCTGCATCCATTTGATTTAAAGTATTATTTCTTTGGATATGTGTAAATAAACTGATACCATACCTCATGGAAGGAATTCAAAACAGGTCCTGAAGAATCTATAATGTAAACAAGGGTAATGTTTGTGATTTATGGCTTAATTATTAATTTATTTTCCATTTCCTTTTGAAATTGTTCAGTTTCTTCCTTAAATTATCATCATAAAATTACCCGCCATGATCCTGGTCCCTGTTAATGTATCATGTCTGGAGGTCAGTCATAATAGAGTCAGATTAAGTGTGGTGCTTCTGGTGTTTCAAAAATAACCTGGTACTTTAAAATTTAAAACATATTGCACAGTCATTTGAATTTCAGATGTTGAGGTTTCAAAAGTATTTCATGCATTATATCTGCAAAATGCTTTATATCCACTCTATAAGTAAGCACCTTTCCTCAGATGACTGTCCTCCCAACAACTGAGGCATGATCACAGAATTTTTCTTAAATGACTAAAATTACCTAATGTAATATCTGTACTAATGTTCACTAGTCTATTCAAATGTTTGCCTTCTTATATTTGAAACAGAAAATGTGAATAAAAAGCAGAACGAAAAAGGAGGCCTAAATAAAATTCAGTGGAATTTGGTGCCCAAAACAGGAACACCTACAGCCGTTTCTGTTTTCTTTGCAAGCAAATGAACATGAGCTCAGATGACCCTCTGTATTTCACTAAGCTTGTAATGGAGAACTTCCCTAAAGAAGAGACATAACTTTATTAAATCATTGCCTGCAGTTAGCTTTGAAGAAGACCAAGCTTTCAGTTTAAGGGTTTGGAAAATGTTCTCCTGGAAGAATGAGAAAGGAAATGAGGGAGAAACAAAAGGTATTCTGAATTAAGTCAGTCTATTCTCCCAGTCTTCTGGCTATATTGAGGACAAAGCATCCTCCCTAAGGAATGTGCTGTACCAACTGGCAATGTTTTGAAACAAATACCTAAAATAAGAGTCATAAATAGAATTTGGCAGTTGAAGAATGCATCTGTTCGGTTAATGATACTTTCATATCAGTATTTTTGGGTCACAGATGAAGTAATAAGAAAATGAAAGTGATTTTACATCAGACTAATTTTGCTCACACTAATTTCAAGCTGAGGCACACTTTTTTATCCCTTGGTGAATCTCTTCAACAAATATCTTTGCTCAGGTCTGCTAAATAAGTCCTAGAAAGGCATACTTGGTCTGGTTTGTGCACTTGACCAGTTACCAACTTCTCCACAATAGATTGCAACGCAAATTGCCTAGCCTGTGAGTTTTATGTACCCAGGACAAAGCTTCATTAATTAAGGCAGCGGTGAGGAGAAGAGCTTTTCTCACAAAAGAGAAATCTGATGTTTGCTAGTACCTGCAGCACAGTGGGTTAGTCCCTCCAGGATCTGAAAGTGGATATGGCTAGGAGAAGCCACACCCTCCAAAGTGCACAGACATCTGCAGCAAAGCGTGACAGCTGCTGGCATGTAGGCAGCCAGTTACAGCATAGGTGACACAGAGCAAAGGAGTTGTCAGCAGGCAAACCTTCAGAGAAAGAAAAGTCAAAGAAACTAACTGCTTCATTTTAGTAGTTGCTGTCTAGCAACAGTAGAAATAGTGTTGTATTTATCAAAAGAAAAATGTCAACCACCACTGCAGCCACGATACTGTTGGTTGCAAGAAGTTCCTTGGCACAATAATCAAGAAATAAGAAATGAGAAAGGACTAAAGGCAGAATATTAGGAACTAAAATTAAAATAGTACGTAATTGGTAAAAGAGGAATTTAATTCTAACATTTCTGCTTCAAGTCTAGCAATCTGTGAATAACCTGAAGTGCACTCTGATTTTTGAAATATTTGGCTTTTGAAGGATATTCTAATATCTGTTGTAACCTGCATTTACTAGAATCGCTTTTATCCATCAACACTAGAGACATTTTGGTGCCCTTTAAAAATCACTTTTTCAAAAATCAGAGTGCACTTTCAAGACCTATTCTTCTACACCTTTTTTCATTACCTATTCACCACTTTTCTCAATCAGTTGCAAGTTGAAACCTCAGGGTATTTTCTTGAATGACAATACTCAAATTTATTACAATAATATTAGCTAGAGGGAAGGTCCTCTGATTAAGTAATGAACACATTGAAAAGTCAGGAGAACATATTTTGAGGAGGAAATATTTTTATAGCAAGGGTAGGAGCTCCCTTATGTTTTCCTCCATAAAAGCCTAGGTTGACCTGGTTAATAGTAATATTTGAGCCTCATTACAGGAAAATCGGCAAAACCTGTCATCCCATCCTCACCACTGTAGGTGAAAAACCCCAAGAAATAGGAACTCTCTGCTGTCAGTACACAAACACACAAAACAGTAAGTCTCTGCAGCTGAAGAAAAACATGCTCTTTACAGGAATTAGTGCATTAAATTAAAGGACAAAATCATTATTAGCTAGAAATACAGGCCAGAATGCAGTCAGCTTCTATTTCCGAGGAGGAGGTAAGGAAAGAGGAGATAAGTAACAGGCTGATGGAATTCTGGGGAGGGAAGAAAACTACTGTGAGTCAAAATGGTTCATCCTTGCAAGAAAGACATTAAAGGTAGAAAAATCATCCCTGCAATAAACAGAGCAGTGAATTAACTAGTTTTAGTGCTGAATGGCGTAGACTGACATCTTCATGTTTTTTTGTGGGATTTTGGCACCTGTTTGAAACACAGGGCCTTTCTAATAAGATTGTTCTAACCCTTGTTTTTTGACTCTTCTTTTTACCAAAGAGATACAACAAGAGCAGTAGATTTACTGTGTAGAACTTAACAGCCAGAACACTAGTTTCCTTAAGGAATAGTAGCATCCCTTCAGGGGAAAACTGCTGTAGCAAAGCATAATGGTGAGGGTAAATAACAGATACTTGAAATACACTTTCAAATATATGCTTCCAGGGGAGCAAATTAGCCACAATATGTAGAAGGCAGTACCCACACTTCAGCCAGCGTTGCTTCCTTTCCACTCCCTGGCCACATCTTGCTGTCTACATTTCAAATGTATGTGCATATGTTCAAGATTAAAATCCGTGTCCTGATTTGCCTTAAAATACATTTGTGTATTATCTTTGGCATGTTTTATAGGCCATTTGACAAACTACCTGTAACAGGTCCAAAAAGACTAAAACGATCCCAGATTGGGGGTAGAAACTGGAATGGTTTATTGAACAGGCTAAACATTTAATTAAGGGTCTTGGGGGCTTAACATGCTAATAAGGAGGCTGGTTTATGCCAGGGGAATCCACAATCCTTTAACAATTCCAGTAGCAGGGATGACATAAGGGGGAAAAGGGATTTACATTTCTCGGATACAGTGTTTACATTTGGGGGAAAAGAATGGATATTTCCAGTAAGCAGTATTACATTGGGGGAGAATGGTTGGCTTTTCCCGAAATAAGGATTACACAGGGAGGGCAGAAAACAATGGGGCTTTTGCATGAACTGATAGCATCACAGCAGAGTCTCTCCATATCCTGCTGGGGGAGACAGGACAGTCCACACGAATGAATGTCAATGATCTTGTCTAGTCTTTTAGATGGTGGGGTTTTCCCCACCCCCTGTGGCCCAAGGCTTCCTGTTTAATCCTAGCAGTTCCTTTTCTGCTGGTATTCGAATTTCCAATTTCGGACTGCAACAGTTACCAAAACCACTATTACCACAATCGTACCCACCCCCGAGGCTGAGCAGGCAGCAGCAAACAACAGGGAGGAGAAATGCAAGTAGACCCTTTCTTTAAGATATGAGGAAATGATAAACTGACAACCCATCAGGACAAGAGAAACAACTGACAAGGACTGCATGTCTTTCATGCTGATTCACAACTAGATTAAGTCTGTCCTTAGTTTTGCAGCCCATGACCTTTGGATCTGTATACAGATGCCTGTTGTTCAGTACCCCTTTGTTCTAGGAAAAATGTCTTTCCCAACTATAGTTCTCTGGTGGTTGCACAAGTTTCCTATAAAAGAATTGAGCTATTGCACCAATATGGCTTTAGGTCCCTTAGAAAGGTCACAAGTGTCTGTGCTGCTGCGGGGAGGAATTGGAAGAGCCAGAGGAACATACACCCATGCAGATTCTGGTCTAAACAGAGGCTCTCGAGGGAGCATGTTACAGAGGGCACTCCTCTTGCCTCATCTAAAGGGAGTGAGCTCCACCTAGCCTGAAAACAACTGAAAAGAATTAGTGGGTGAGTCTGACATTTCACTAATCATCTCAGAACTTTGTCTCCACAAAACTGACTGAGATTTTAAACCACATATTCTTGGCTGGCAGCAGTTTGTGCATATTTGTGACATGGGATGAAGTTCCACAGAGTTGTTCGCACATGTGGACAAAATAGGAAGGTTAACAATAGCCACCTAAAAAATTTGATCCGGAGGTTCAGATGTGTTTGATGAGACGTTAGCATTTAAATCACCAATATGTATCGCTTGTAAGATTAATAAAGAAAAGGATAGATAGATAGATAGATAGATAGATAGATAGATAGATAGATAGATAGATAATGTTCCATCATTATTATGCTATTTTGCCACTTCAGAAGCAAAGTTAGCCACTCAGTGAAGCAGTATGAAAGCCTCAGAGACAGAGAAGTAAGAAAAAATACATTTTTGGGAAGGACAAACAAACAGCCCAAGTAATGGGGTCAATATGACCAAAGTACTAAGGACAATGACTATTTCCCACTAACAAATGGACATGAAGGGATAGTGGCTCATAGGGGAGATAAGAACTTCATATCCTTGTATTAGTACACAATGGAACAGGAACAAAACACAGAAATAGTGTTGTCATCTACAGCACTGATGAGGTTCAAATCCATAATGATGAAGGGAAACCTCTAAAAAATATAAAGAATTACTGATTCAAATACTGGAAGAGAAAAAGAATGTTGAATTATAGAATCAGAATCTTCTTACAAGTAAATATAGCCACAGCTTTTATTTACAGAGATTTTGTGAATGTAATAAATTATTATATTAATGAAAACAGCTTTCATGTTGGTGCCAAAGGCAGAATTGCAGTTCAGGGAAAGGTCCAAAATTTCTCAAAACAGAAGGGTAAAGCTATATCTTCACCTCATTTTGGCACATTATTTTATTGTCAGAATGTAAGGGGCTTGCTGCTTCTATTAGTCTCTTTTACAGACAGGAGTTTCGCAATCACCGTGGCCATTGGTTTTAAAAGCATTAGTATTTTGCAGTTCAAGGTAAGCACAATATAATTTTATACACTCAGCCATGACAGCCAAAGAAATGACTACTGAAAGAAATCCCTAGCCTATTTTGCAGAGAAGTCATTATTTTGCCTGACCTCTGAAAGCTGCACAGATGAAAAATTTGTCTCTCTTACAGAGGAAAAATCAAACAATTACAGTAATTAGCCAAGGAACAATAATGGAATCTACATTAAAGGGGGTAATGTATTCCCTTCTAAAAGACACATCTGAATCTGACATACTAACAGATGTGTCACGTTGGTAAGAGATGAAGTATTTTTCTTTATCTTTCATTGAAAGATTTGTTACATCTACTTAAATCAAAAGCTATCAGAAAACAATAAGTTCTCCATTTCCTTTTTGCCATGTTGATTAAAGTAAAAAGCTCTTTCTCTACCTAGTCATGTCAGATTGAATCTAAGTGCTTACACCATCATTATCACCATGGCAGATATATTCATAGTGTTCTTCATTGCTTTCCCAGCCACTGTAACTCCTGTTCTGACAAACAGTATAATAAAAATTTAAATTGTTCAAAAAGAACTTCATAGATTAATTTTCTTGTGTATTAATTTACTTTTCCCCATATAATTAAAATAGTGTTCTGCAGGGAAACTACTTTTCTTGCAAAAATCTTCTATTGATTTTATTTGTAAAAGATTACAGTAAAACTGAAATATTTCAAACAGAAACAGTTCAAAATCAGTACTTTTTTCAGGAAGTAGAAAGTTATAAATATTATTTAAGATGAAAAATGGAACAGGGAAAGGACATTTTGATAATGTGAAGGTAGATATCATGGGGACAAAGGTTGGTAACCACAGTCCTCTCCATCTCTAGTAGTTGAGTAACTAAAGATTTTGAAAGAGAGTAGAAAAAACAAACCTAATAGTACAGCCAAAAAAAAAAAAAGTGACTAAATTTGCAGAAGCCAGAGTGAATAGTTACTAATTAGTCTCTTAGCCAGCCAGAGATAAATATCTGTATTTCAGGGAGATATATTTCAGCTTCTTTTATTTTTATTTTTATTATTATTATTATTATTATTATTATTATTATTATTATTATTTCTCATTAGATTTGTCTTGTTTAGGCACAACAGCATAAAGATAATGTATTGTGCTTTTAAGTCTGTTTGCGTTCACATTTCCTCCCACTACTAATGATATAAAGAGACAAATTCTTTTGGCACAAGTGGGATTTCAGTGTACAGGCCTATGCTCCCACTTGGCAATCACTCCAGCTTTGATGCTTGAAGTCAGTCTTGAGTCATTGGGAAGCAACATTGGCAATTCCAAACCAAGGAGACACTACTTCCCAACCAGTACCTATTCCCCTGTCTCTTACCTGTGTGTTACTACTGGGATCTTATCCCAGCTGGTGCTGCAAAGGTAAAACCAAGCTTCCTTTCCTTCCCAAACAATTGTGCAACAGGAGATAGGAAATGTTTCCTGCTGAGATGGGTCCTTTCCCTGTGGACAGACTTGCCTTTGTACTGTATCTCCCTAATACAGCAAGAGTGTTTCCATATGAGTCCATCCTTTCTTGCATTCACATAAAGCAAAGCTCAGAGTACAGTGTCTTAATCCATTGTGATCTTTACTTGCTGGTTTGAATCTTCTAGACAAGTGACTTACAGGTGATAATCTTGTAGTGTCCTCTAGATCATAAGGAACTGACATCACCAGCTTGTGCCTATGCAGTAGCTGCCCACATTCGCTCATAAGCGGCATGACATTGGCCATAAATGCATGTCCAGTCATTCTGCTTTACTATGCCCCAGTTGGTAGCTGGTTTTAGGCAGTAGTCCAGCAAGGAATTCCTTGCTTACAACACCTGGTCCACATGCGGAGAAAGTTACACCACTCTATCAATCCACAGCAGTAGGGAATAAAAGAGCACAGAAGGGAGGAAGGAAGGACAAAGACTAGTACTTAGGAAAGATGGTTTCATTTTCAAGAAAAGATCTAAAAGTGTGGCATTCACAAGTGGAGAACAAGCACAGTGATCCAAATTCAGATTGGCTAGAGAGTCAGAGCCACACTGCCAGTAGCCTGACAGGAGCTGTGCATAAACACATGAAACTACTTGGCTCACTGAGTCAAACAAGACCAGAAGAACCTAGGGAAAAAACTCCAGTTTACTCCATGTAGAAGAAACCATGAGCCATGAAAGAAACCTGAAGTTAACAAAGGGAAGTTGGTAGCAACTGCCATTGCCCTGCAGTCAGCAGTGATACAAACAGGAATGATTCAGGGAACTGCATCCTGAAAGAGCATCAAGATCTAACATGCTGTAGCAGTAAAGTAGCCAGAGGAGACTTAAACTACGTTTTGTGATGAGCTAATACCCTTTACATTATCTAGTCCCCCTCAATATAAAAAACCCACTTCAGCAAAAATAACCATTGTAAAGAGGTGTGATAAAGAACTTGGCCAAGACAGCATTGGTTGCAGAAGAGAAGTGGAAAAATAAGTCAGTCTGTCTGCATGTGCTGGGATGCTAGCAGCTGCTCTGTGAGACAGAGATTTCTTAATAAAGAGATAACTTAGGTTTTCAAATATGAAGAGTTCTGAAGTGTTAAATATATAATCTTCATTGACCACGTCATAACAGGACAATGAAAAGGAGAGAAGCTGAAAAGGGGTCTAGTTCATTTATGATGGCCCCTCTATCCTTCCATGAATGCTGTCATCCTGGTCAGCTCATTATTTTCTCTGCTTCTCCCTGAACTTCTTGAATTATCTTTGACAACTTCACCTTTCATCACAGAGCTTTCTGTCACTTGGATTGCTCAAGCAGATCAAAACTGCTTGAGGGAAATTTCCTCCTTTCAGCTTTTGCAAGAATGCAAAGTCAGAATGAACTCCAGTGTCATGCTTTCAAAATAATATGGGTCACTTGCGAGCTGTGAAGTGCCTCTGTCTGTTTTAGTCATGTTACAGTGAAATTGTATTCAGCTTTTTATCTACTTATTTCTGGAACTGTATAATCTCCTTACCTCCAACTGCACAACAAAGGCTTTGTGGAGAACAGAAACTCTTCTTTTGACTCAGAATGCCACAAAGAGCCAGAGAATTCGGCAGAGTTTTGCGGAGATATGCTCTCAACACCCTGCAATATGTAGACCTGCAGCAGCATAATTTGCCTTATTCTTCCACAGAGTTTTGCTTGCAAGAAAGACCTCTGCTGGTTACATATAAGTCAGTCCTGCTCTGTTCTAAGTAGTCAGTTGTGTGGGTGAACCCCAGGTGGCAGCTCAGCCCCACACAACCGCTCGCTCCCTCCCCCAACAGTGACATAGGAGAGAGAATGGAAAGGTAAAAGTATGACAACTTGCGGGTTGAGATACAGAGAGTTTAATAGATTAAGCAAAATTTGGACACAGAAGCAAAGCAAAACAAGGAATTCAATCACCCCTTCCCACAGACAGGCAAGTGTTCAGCCATTGTATCCCTGGGAAAGCAGAACTTCATCACATGTAACAGTGACTTGGGAAGAAAAACACCATCACTCTGAATGTTTCCTTTGTCCTTCTTTCCTTGAGTATTTTATCACTGAGCATGATGCCATATGGTATGGAAAATCCCTTTGGTCAATGGGGTCAACTGTCTCAAAAAATACCTAAGCCATCTTGAAGGAAGAGAAAATGTGGGAAAATGTGCCATTAATTTTCCATTCAGAATTTGGCTTCGTCATTGCTTTTGAAGATGGAACTTCAAATTCTAAGTCATCTACGGATTTTTCACATATATTTTTAATATATACTGTACTACTGGAGAGTACAACTGTACTAGTTACCAAATACAGCATTATGTTACATAATTTATGTTACATAATTTATGTTACATGAATTAAGTACATTATCGTAAAAGAGACCCATAAAGGGGTAGAAATAAGATTGACACATCCTTTTGGAGGAGGGGAGGTTAAAACCTCCAGATGTTTGGAGGTTTCTATTTTTGTGCTTACTGCTTCTTTATACAAAAATATATTGTTACAAATAGATGTTTTCTTGAGAATGCAATAGACAGGAGAGAGCAAAAATGCTCTTTTCTTCATATGCTCAATTCTCATCTACAGAGACAGCATTTAACTGAAGTGAATTTGCACAAAACCTCACTAAGTGAAAGTGGAGAAACAGGATGTGTATTCCTGTTTTGACTCCCAGTACTGTATCTCACTTTCAGCTGGGACATTAGGAACAGTCAAGGACCTATACTTCCTCATTTGTCAAATGGAAGAAGCTGTAGTTTCTGAGGCAAGACACCCAAAAGCTCATACAGAAGAGAAATAAATTGTATCATCTTAAGAGAACTGATGTCAATACAGTTCAGCCAATCTAGCAGGATCAACATTGGAACAAAGTGTGTTTTTGCAAATTTGGGTTAAGATACATTGGCAGAAGTCCACCACAGCAGATATTCATACAGCTGTCTAAAGTATTACCATATTCCACTGCAGCCACATTCCTTTCCAAAGTTGCCATTTGTAGGAAATTATCTATACTACATCTATACTACATCCTCTTGAGAGTTATTTAACAGGTATTAGCTACTCACTGAAGCAGAATTATTCAAAAGAAACAGATGAGTTTCATGTTTTGACTCTGTTTCTGGTCTTTAAAGAAAGATTGATCTTCGTTGCAAAATCTACCTCTCCAGAAAAATCTCCTAGCTCCCTCCTCTGTAACAAAATAGCAGTGAAATATCAAGTGATGCCATCTTTCAATTAATGTAAAAGGAGATAGCAAAATGATAGGCCTAAATACATACAAATATTTTAAATCCAGTCCTTTAGATCCAAAAAACTTTGGTGTAATTTAAAAATTAAATCTTAACTGGCTTGTCGTTGATTTTTTCTAAGAAATATAAAACACAAGACCATACTCCTTCAGTGGTAACATCTTTTAAAATGCATTTTCAGACAAACAGAGCTTGATCATTTGTTCTCCTACAGAAGAGATGAATTAGACAAACACAGAGAACCCCCCCATATCTTCAGAAGGTTCACCTGTGTAACTTTCAGGGTATAAGAGAGTTATCGGATGGAAATATTTTATTCCTGATACTTACAGAAGAAAATAACTAAACATGGAAGATGTGACTCTGATATTTTGCATCAATTTAATTGGTTATTGAAAATCCATTCAGTTATGGAATCCAGAGTTCAAATCTGTAAGAAAAAGAGATCCACAGTGTTTTTTTCCTTTTGGCAACTACTGTTCAGATGTTCCTGTGACTGTTATGAGGTAAATAGAGATTTTATCAAAACCTGAGTTACAGCAATAGAATTTCAACTCATGAAGAAGCAAGTTGCTATATGAGACCAAATCAATTGCCAAGCTACAGATGAAACAATTTTGGATCTTGTAGAGCTTATAAAAGAATAGATAGTTCATTCAGAGAAAATAACAGGAACTTTTAACCCTCTCAAAATTTTAACTTTTATTTAAAAGAAACAAAACAAAAAAACAAACAAACAAAATAACATCCTCCTTCAAAACAAAGAAAGAAAATTGTTACTTTTCCCTTTTTTTCTTTTCTAAATTTTTTCTTTCCCAATAAAATTTCATGAAAAGACAACCCAAGGATCAGCAGGAAGAAATAGGAAGAAATATCTCCTTCCATTTTAAAAAATAGTGAAGCTTCCTGAAAGAACATTTCAAGCAAAAAGTATGATGGAAAATATACTAAATTATCACCTTTTACCCTTTTTCGATAAAAGCTTTTGCTGTTCCAACACTGTCCTATACTGCTAAAGGCAAATCACTCTGTGAAGTGCATTAGATTCAATTACTTTTGTATGGGAATGCTTGTGAAGGTAAGGGGTCCATGCCACTTCAGAATCCCAGGCAGGGCCTGAGATTTAAATCTGAAACCATGACACAGTCACATTTCATAAAAGTGGGTTACTAAGCACAATAAATATCAGAACCTTAACAATCTCATAAAAGCATGTTTGTCCTGTAGATATTCATTCAGCTGTGGTTTGAATGGAAGAGATGCCACCTGGAGTGCTGCATCCAGCTCTGGGACCCCCATCATAAGAAGGATATTTTATGTCTAATGTCATTCTACAGCTGAGATCGTCTTTGGGAAATTCCTACCCTGTATTTATGGCATTTCCACTCCCTTTTAGTCTGAGGGAAAAAAGGCTGAGGCATAATGGGTATTTTTTATTCATTCTCTTTTGAGTTCATTAGGATAAATAAAATCTAGATCAGAATAATTCAACATTACAGTAAGAATTTTAAAGGAACAGTCATACAGAGGAAAATATCTCCAGACTGCCTTTTATTTTGTCACCTTATTATAGGTTATTCGTAGCTTGTATAATGATGTATGTAAAATGGAGATCAGCCTAATACCATTCATATAACTTGCAATTAATCTGTTTCTTTACAGTTCTCCCTGGTTTTCATCTTGCCTAGAGGAAAAAAAAAAAAGAACCATCAGATGACATCTGAAACGTGTTTTCCTTCCAAATATCCTGCCTGCTGCATCAAGATTCATGATGCATATTTATACATTTGCCAGTTAACATCTCAATCACAGTCTTTGTATCACACCACCCCACACTGCTCCTCCCTGTGCCAATACCACAAATCAAGGAGTTGGTAACTCCTAGTGGCTCTGTAACCACTGCCCTGCAGACAGAAAATCTGACAAACAGTCTGCATCAGATGAACTTAAATAAATTTTAAGAGGACCCACTAAAAAAGAAAATCTAAGTAAACAGGAAGCACTAGAAGCACTAGAAAGTAAAGGCACCTGTTTGGAAATAATTCTTAAACCACTAGATTATGGTTATATACATATATATATATATACTAAAATGATATCCAGACATCTTGCAACAAACGTGGGTAGAGCCCTTCCCAAATCTTCATTCTCGAAGCCTAGCCATGATCCAGACATCATAGATGTTAATATGAAACAGGAATTTCTGCTCAAACAAAGTTAAATTTTAAACACACTCTTTAAAACTTCAGAACAGCTCTAGAACCCATAATTAAATGCTTATTTCTGAATTTGTCCTAAAGAAATTCTTCCAGCAAAATCAGTAATTATGCTTTCATTTATCTTTTACAATTTTATTTACACAAGTTTTCATCCTAATGGTTGAATTGATGTCTAAGATGATGTCTTATCCTTTCACTTGTGGAAATTTAAACATGAACATTGGCAGACATGAATTTAAGGTGATATTTATTATTCCCTTGCATTTTACCTCCTCCAAATTTTCTAATTCCTTGATACCTACATTAAATATTTTGGAAGCAAGAAAAATACACAAGTAGCCAAAGCTATGGATGATTAGAGATGCAGTAACCATAATCAATGCAAAACTAAATAAGGTTAATCATTGTTGATTCAAATAAGGCTAAAATTTCCAGGAAATTAAATGATGAATTAAGTGGGTCATGTCACTGCTAGACCTGGATAAACTAATTTTAACATAAATTATTCCACGATCTTAATTATTCTTTCTCTTTGTATGGGATTTTTTATCAATCAATTATTCCATCAATGTTTCTCAGTTCAAGCAGAATTTTGTATAAAGCTATTTCACAGCTCAGGCTGTTCACTTGTACTCTGATTTCTGACTCAATCTTTGCGTTAGATTTCATACATTTCTGATGCTCTGGTCTTAACCTGAACTGATGAAAGCTTCTAGCATGTACCTTCACATTTATAAATGTAGGAAGATTTCTTTTGGACCGTATTAATTTACACCTTAAGAAGAACAGAGTTATCACTGTTCAGTAGATTTCTTGGGAAAGAGTCCTGAATATTTGTTATCTTATCATTAAACTTATTTCAACATTTTAAGACCAGAATGGATTAAGACAATCCAACAGCCTCACTTTCATAATAAAGACCATAAAAATATCATCCTCTGATTTCTGCACTGAGATGATTGGTGTATTAATTCCTCACTATTTTTTTTCACGGCCTCTAGATTTCTTATTTTAATACAATAGTGACACTAGACATGAAAAGTCACATTTCCATGTTTGCGGAAAAAATTACTCCATTGATAGTGCATACATAGTCCTTTTACTTCTGTTTTCTTGCTTCATTCTAGCTCCAAAATAAAATATGCACACCGTACGAAGTAGTGGCAGAGATTAATGACACTTTGCAAAAACAAATTACACGATGAGTCATCTAATTTCTTTAGGCATTTGAATTTGTCAAGTACAGAACATGAAGACATTGATCCAGCTGAGCAATTTACCCAGGGTTCATCTACCTCTTGCACCAGGCTTCGATGAAGACGCGTTTAAAGAAGCTCTAAGCAAGCTGGTGCCAAGACTGTGGGAAGTATAACAGGCACTGACACTGCTGTCAGCAGCTGGCTGTTACACTTACCCAATGACAACACCGTATTTTAGATGGCTAGGTTGCCTGGGACCCTCAAGTCAGCCCTTGTGCCGCATTTTCTTGTGTTCTGCAGGGATATCGGATCTAGTAGTGGGATCTCTAGCACAGTTCCCTTATCCTAGAATCATCAAGTAGACAGTCCAGCAGATTTCAGAAAGACAGTTTGCAGTCGTGAAGAGCAGCCTGTTGTTATGTATTGGCTTGAATTGGAGACTAAACCAAGAATGCTGCCATAAAGCTAATGAACAGCAGGTGCCAGTTAACTAGAGATCTTTTGAAAGGAAAACCTGCAAACTGAAAAAGATGACCTCAAACCACATGACTGCAGATAGGCTAAGGGGATTTTAAACTAGATGGCTGCATATAAGGTGAGTAATCAAAGACATCAGACTTATTCTTTTTCATCCACCACTGGTTTTCTGTTTCCTGCAGGATGAATCCATTTTAAAATTAGTCTGTTTCTGCAGTGCAGAGCAAAGTGTTCCTGTAGGAGGGACTAGCAGTGCTTATCACTAACTTCTACTAAAGTACATGGTTACTAAAGGAAGAAGTTCTCAGTTGACCTCTAACACTACTAGACTGCAGCAGTAGATTGGTGAAGGACTAAAACTGAAAAGAAAACCATTGCAACTGCCTTTTCTGCAATACAAGCTATACAACAGTGGTAGAGGCTCACTGACAGCTAACCAGCAATAGGCCTAATGACCCCAACCAACAAACTGGGAGTCAAATGTGCCTTAGTAGACAAGAGATTTTTAAGTGATTTCTACTCTGTACAAGAAAAATAATTACTGTGGAAAAAAAATCACTTCCATTGGGATTTTTTCCTCAAGTTGTAGCAAAATATTAGCTTAAAACTATGGGTGTTGTTAACAAATCTCTATCTAATTTCCATGTATTTTCCCACTTCAAGAGCAAGAAATGGCATTTCATATTCTAACTCCCCTTTTTTTACAGAGAATTTTCAAATTCTCCCAGAAAATAGCAGGGAGAATTTGACACAATGTTCTATCTTTGCCTTGTTTGTGGTTTTACCAAGGTATTTGCATTACAAATAATGTTTTTAGACCACCATCATCCTTTCTAAATCCTTGAAATACAGTCTAAGCATACCTTGTCCTAGAACTATTCAGCCCCACACTACAGGCCAAAGCTGAAAGAAGGTGAACGTAAACATTCAAAATACAGTATCTGGCAGGAATTCCAGTGGCAAAATTATTAAGTTTAAGAATCAATAGTTTGTAAAGTTGAACTACACTGGTCACTTCAAGCTAGAGGTCCTTACGAAGTCTCCCTGTTTGAAATGTATTTTAAATGAAAGCAGATATTACATTGAAAGTACAGTTAAATTAAAACATCCATAGAAAAATACAGAAACCCCTCAAGTACAACTTTTAAGGTGTGCATCCCTTGTGGCCTGGCTTATTACAAAAGGAATGCCAGTCTAATGAAACCTTCCCTTACCTGAGAGCTAAGACAATTGCTAACATCCAAGTCAGTAACAACGAATATGACACCCTTAAGCTTTGAAATCCTATAAACTGTGACTGTTTCAGTTAATTAATAAAGAAAATGGTTTGTATTTGCTTTGTTTTCAAAGGACAGTCTCAATCAGTAAAAGCATTTCAGAGGAGTAAGGATGCATCAGTAAGAGGGATTACTAGCGTGCAAAGTGCTCTCAGTCTTAAAAAGCCTCCAGACACTTTCTTGTCCTGCAAGTCGGTGTCCCACTCCCTATCCTTAATATATATTTTAGCAATGTATAGCAGGTCAATAACGTTAAGACAACCCAGGTGGAGGCAGAAATCTGGAATGGTTTATTGGACATACAGGCTGATATTTTAAGGGTCTGGGGTCTACATATTCATGGGGATAGCCCTGTAAAACAGGAGGTTTTACAAGGATGAGGTAAGGGAAAAACCCAAGTTACACCTTTTGGGTTTAGCACTTACATCATGGGGAAAAAACACTTATTTTAGGATTACATTTTTGGGGATTTACCTGGGGGAGAGATATCCAATGTTTACAGACTACATAGGA
The DNA here is from genome assembly GCF_003945595.2 of Pipra filicauda. NCBI lineage: Eukaryota > Metazoa > Chordata > Aves > Passeriformes > Pipridae > Pipra > Pipra filicauda. Next base: position 1,334,911 of record NW_024104676.1, on the reverse strand, counting down.
TACCCAGGGAGGGGGAAAACAACAATGGATTTTATGCAGAGGCTTGATAACATCACAGCAAAATGTCTCTGTATCTTGGCAGGACATTACAAACAGATGACATCCTGTCTGGTCCTCAAATGCAGGTTTTTTCCCCAGCCTTTGTAGCCCAAGGTTTCTGTTTAAACCCAGCAGTTTCTTTTTCTGGTATCCGAATTTTCAGACTCCAACAGCAATGTATTTATTTATTTAGTCAAGCTTCAGAGATCAGAGCTGTTACTTCAGAGTTTTTCACATTGCAAAAAGATTCCAGACCTGCTACAAAGATGCCACTCAGAGGCAACAAGCCATAACTGAGAAACAAGAAGAAAAATAAAAAGCTAAGTGCTACTTAACCGCAAAGGTACGAAACCAGTATTTTAGAGCTCTACTTTCAAGAATACCTCGTCTTTATCTCCCTACCTTTACCCTCAGGACAATGGTATGCTTCTGCAAGCTTTCTTGCAGCAACAGTTTGAAATTTCATTCACTAGTGTTTGCAAAATACTTTGAGGCTCTCAGAAGGGAGATGCTACTGAATTCTAAATATCTGTTTAATTAGCTCTGATCAGAAGTTATTTTACCCAGTCAAGCTGAAAGATCAAAAATATAATTGAAAAATAAACTGCAGAACAAAACAAAACAAAAATCAATTTGGAGATTGTTTAATGCCTTCCTGTTTCTCTGTGGAGAAGGCTTAGTGTATCTCTTCTGAAGTGCACGACTGCCAGGGCCCCATGGACACCCCCTTCCAGGGCTGGAGTGTGTATGAGGGGGAGCTGCTGCAGGCAGTGGTGACTTAGGACAAGGTCCGGGAGCCGCCTCTGCAAGGCCTCTTCTTTATTAGCTCTGTTAATTTGCCACGGATTTCCTTCATTATTGTTAGACACATCCATGTCATTAGATGCTTTTATTTTTTCACAGCACTAACAGTTCTGGCACTTCACTGGCCATTATTTATTCGGCAAAGTTTTAAAGGATGTGTAATTCCAGGTGCCCAGCCTCCCTGCATCTTCACTCTGGTTCTTTCCTGAGAATTAAACCTTTCATTATTCAGCCCAGTAATTTCTGACCCTCTTTATAAATTCAGCACAGTCTGCTGACTGACATTTTCAACAAAAGGTCATCTGAAATACACACAGTGTTCCTTGTATTGCCTGCCTTCCCCTCTAAAGGTCCACCAGAGCTAATGTTGAATTTGTCATCTATTTACTCATTACATTGTGCAACAGGCCTTTGATCCCCCACTTGTCTGTATGCCAGGGCTGTCTCCCATGTGGTAGATCTAGGGTGGCTTTCCTCTTTTCCATTCCCTCCTAATTAGGCTGGACATATTTTCAATATCCCCCACTCTAAATAAGAGTCCAGTCTGTTGCTTAAAATGCCACAGCTAGGTTCATTTATTAATTGCACATGACTGAAGCATCAGGCATGTGGCCAACAAAACCGAGTAGCTGCATGAGGAGCTGGGAGCCCAAATTCACCTGTCCCTTGTTGCACCTAAAGTCCTTGCACCTTTCAGTTTTCTGGAAGCTGAGAACCTCTGCTTTGGGCAACAGAGACACCGAGGGCCATAGACTGTAGATGCCATCTTACACATTAGTTCTGTCAAAATTAGCCAAAAAGATGCTTCTCCATTCGTTTCACCAAAGGAAATGGTGAAACACTTTCTAGAGTATAACTAACCCAGCAGGCTACATACCAAATACAAGTGAATTTTTGACTCACAAAGTTTTCCTCCAGATTCAGAGTTGGCCGTGCCAGTGTCCCTTCTCATAGTGAAAATCTGAATATTTAGAGTTTCACTGTGAGATGAAAAACCTGGATTTCATTCAAGGACTTACTTCCTACCTCTTCATTTTTTATGCACTTTATGCAGGGACATGAACTGTCATTGGAACTGCACTTGAAATTTAAGTGATTCATCTCTTTTCTCTGCCATTTGAAAGGAGGGCTTTTTAAGCACCTGCTTTTCAAACTGCGAGCACCAAGCAGGACACTTAAGCTCAGAAAAAGTCAAAGGTTTAACCCACTTTTTCCAAGTGAGTTAAGCAGGTTCTATATGACCTGATTTTACAGAGCCCCCCAGCCAGACCACTGGATCCGGAAGGCCCACTGAGGAAAGCTGGTGAGTTCTTAGACTAAGGAACATGAGAAATAAATGTATATCTTGACATTCTGATTTAAACTAATGTTTAAAATATTGTTATTTTCCTTTCTGAAGAGGAAGGAGCTTGAGACGTACCACACCCTGAGTTCCTACTATATATCTTTGTGGGGAGAAGATGTCTGACAAAGCACTCCAGTGGAATGGGATTCAATCATACCCGGTGAGGGTCTTGCACACAGACTTTGACCCAAGTTTCCAGCACCCACTGACTCTATTCCTCTGAAACTGAATTTGGCACAAGTGTGTCTACCAGGACATTTTTTAGTGCAGCCTGGTCCTCACAGTAGGAAAAGGCAATTCATTTTCATTCTCTGTAAGAGTCAAGTGTGAACTTAAAAAATATTTAAAATGCTTGTTTGTCCAAGCTCCACCACTTATCTACCACTCCGTGAGCAGAGAGCAGGAATCTACTCTCCTTGTTGTAGCTAGATCTCTTCATGTTCTCTGGGAAAAACGTTTGGGAAAGAGCTACTTTTGGTTTCAGTGAAGTATCTTTGAGTTGAGGTCAATGTTGGCACTACTAATAGTGATATTGCTATAGATTTAAAACAAAATTAAAGTATATTTCCTAGTATTCTTTCAATGGATGAATATCCTGGACAGATTCCCCTGACTTAAAAACCACAAGAAACCTGTGAGGAATAAATAATAGTAAGGTCTGTGTAAGGCTCTCCCAGCCTTATGAAGTGTGGGGAAATAGAAGTTCAGGGACTTATGTCCAGACCCAAATTGCGTGCAAAGCTTTCCAGAAAGCAGTTCAGAGCAAACCTATGACAAAGAAAAGGCATAAGACAAAGATAATAGGCATTCCTAGGGTCATATTTTCAGGGTAGGTGAAGCAGGCACAAAGTTTCTGTGAAAAATACAAAAACCAATGAAAAACCTAATTCACAAGCAACTCTGCTTACTGCCTGCCAAAACTAACGGTGTCTTGCTAAATACTGGCAAACTAGGGAGAAAAATTAATGTCATTTTCTTTGTGGGTTTATGTTTTGGTTTGTTGCTGTTAATTAAGGCATTAATTCAATGGGGCGCTAAAAAAGTTCTTTTGATGCCTTTGAAAATCATCTGGACCCAGCGTACACAACTCATCATTCCATTTCTCATCTTGCTTTAATCAGGTGTAAAACCAGCCTAATTGAAAGGATTGGAGTGATGAATCACCATCTGGAGGTAGCTGCACAAATGATATTCTCAAAGAAATTATGAGCTTCTAGGAGAGGTTTGTATCTGAACTTGGGGTCCCTGATCCTCAGCCACCCAGGAGCACGGCTGGGACACACTAAAAGGCCCTTCTACCCTCAGTGGCCAGGCTTTCATCTCATCAGAGGTAGGGAAATGAAAGCTGTGTCCAGCAGATGAGTTCTGCTACAGAGCTGGGGCACAGCCAAGGCAGGTATTTGCACCTAGAAACACAGAAGCACTCCTAAGTAATGTATTTTTTTGCATATATTTTATGTGCCCTTACCATTGAAAATTAAAGCCTATTTAGAGAACAGAGAGTATTTGTTCCTATAAGCATTTTAGAGATCTTGAAATTTTCCACATTACGGAGTATGTTGTACTAAATGAAAGTGTATTGTTACGTACTGCCTAGAGAACAAAACAGACAGCATCGTCTGGCACTGTAGAAATGTAGTTTTCATCTAGATCTGGATTATCGTTTGCTTCTCTGCCTCCCCCCCCGCCTTGCCCTCCCTCAAGCCAAAAAGAATATAGTAGATCTAGGAAAACAATGTAACAACAACAATATATGAAGATACCAGTAGAAATTAAATAGGCTGGGATCCTTTGCTGGAAAAAAGAAAACTTTATAGAGGAATATAAGCGAGTAGGATAATGAATGGAACAGGGAAAGTGAATGGGGACTAGTTATCTCTTTTCTCTACAACATAAGGACTATAGGGCACTGAAGAAAACTTCCAGGCAGATATTTCATAATGGAAACAAATAATTTTTCCACTCAAACTGTCTAACCTTGGAAACAAGATATTGCAGATTAAAATAAAGAGATACAAAAGTGATTAGATAAATTCATATAAGACACATTCATTGAGAGCCCAGTTATAAAGCTGTAAATATAACCTCCTGCCCAATACCCTAAACCATAGCTTACTGGAAGCTCTACTAGCATTCCAGAGGGTTACCAGACATATATCCAGACTTGTCATTATGTCCATAAAAAGCTGTTCTTTATTTTGATGAAGACCCTCCACTCTCAATATTCAGCACAGCTAGTCATGCATTTTTAGGGCTTTTTAGGCAAGCTCAAAAAAAAAAAGTTGTAGGAATAATGCTTAAGGACCACAAAAATTTAACTAATTTACTAGATCTTTAGTGTGACAGCTGCCAAGGGAACTCTGTTCTGTCGCACTGATTTGCTGTAATTTTCAAAAGCTTGAGATGTAAAAAGTACTTGAGGTTTTTTCCTTCTTATTCAGATTTAAACTGTTGCTAGTTTGTTCACAGGTAGAGGAAATACCTGAGAAACACACTGCAGGTTAGAATGTAGTGTAACAAATAACGGAATGACAAGGAGCAGGGAGGTTAGAGAAAAAGAAACTGTACATTCACACATACATTTCATCTGTTGATGTCATCTGTGATTGTACTTTATATTTGCGAGTAAGAACTTATGTAGGCATGTATGTAAGCATAAACACACACACATATCTCAGATTCTCCTTTTCTGTCCTGTATGAAAAACAAGTGGAATCCAAGATACACACAGCTCAGGTTGTAACAGATGATAAGATTAGAAAAGGAAGGAGAACGTCTCACCTGGAGATAACCTAGCACAGGGACTTACGCAGGCAGCTCCACTACAGCCTGCATGACTTTCCGTCCCTCCTGTGGGGATCCTCATTTCCACATCTATGTTCCCATGTCTTCTTTACCCACTCTGTCTAACTGTGCTTGCACTCCAACACAGCTGAAGACTGGGACCATCCACTGCAATTCCTGAACACAGCAGTGGTCACCACGAGTTGGTCTTCTGTGCAAGAAGCTGATGAGAAGCAGAAGTATTTACAGCAAGATAGGCAGGAGAATCCCCAACAAGGCTTTGCTGTAAAACCAAGTCCTTGAAGATTTAAGGGAGCAGACTGTGGGGGGGAGTTTTTTTCCCAAAGATTACAAATCTTTTCTGCCTTCTTAAAGTTTGTGTGTGCAGGAAATTCCTGTGGTTTCTGCACTTGTTTGCTCAGGACTCACAAAAAACGCAACTCAAGTCTCCAGACAGACACTTAGAGAAGGTTTTCTAAAACGAAAAGCCTAGGCAGTGGGAATGAAAGTACAACCCACTCTCAAAAGGATTCCACACTGTATTAGTCTGTACCACTGGACACTGGTTGCACACTGGGTGCAGGCCTGTATTAGTCTGTACCATAACACTGGTTACACACTGGGTGTAGGTTGTAGAGCTTAAAACAATCATCCCTCCCAGTCCAAACTCAGAGGAAGTAGGACTCAGCAATTAGAGTCCTTTATGACAGATTTGTACCCATTTGGGAAGCAGGATCTTAAAGTCCCGGATCATAAACAACTTCTTTGCTCCATTTAGTTATGACTGTTTTGTTTTAGAAGAGATGTTAAGGCTCTTGAAAAACTGGTATTTCCAGGTACTTTATTGAGGCCTTGGCCTGGAGAAAAGATTCAGATTTTTTCTATTAATATTCCTGCTGATACTAACCTGCTTAAAATACAGGTGACTTTGTGGAAGTCCCACCTGCAACAGAAGTGAGATCCAAATAATTGCTTATCAAAAGCTTTTAAATACACAAGTTAAAAACAGTGAAATGTTCTGTCATCAAAGTAACACTGGGCAATATAAATTGGTTTTGGAGCTCTGGGACAGAAATAGTGTGATTTGATGGGTTTTTTCCAATTACTAAAGCTAAACCATAAATGACTGGTTGTATAAGCAAGAGTAGTGTTGTTAATTGCAGGGACATGGTGCAATGATAGCCTAACAATTAATTTTTTCATGACTGTCCCTTGACATCAAATTTCCTAATTACCCAATGCTTGCTTGCCCCAGCCTATCAGAATACTTAGTGTTTTCTAGTCTCTGAGAGAAGTGAGAGCACACTAAATGTTCCTTTTATTCCGCAGCTAAACAGGAGAAAGAAACATATTAAAGCGTGTCATGGTCTTCCAGAGATATGTATTTTATATGCATTCCTATAGTTGCAACAGCCTTTTTTGCAGGAACTGTTCTAATCTGTTCTTGCAAATACTTTCGTTTCACCCTTAAGCTGTTTCAGCTTCCCACCCCTAAAGCTTATAATGAAGATGTGATGCTGACACCCAGAGGAACATAGGTATGAATGTAAATACATTGTATTAGTCTGTAACTCTCATTCAGAATGTGTTTCTTAATAAGACATTTGTTTAAATTGAGACATGAAAGTCTGTACTGCAATATTCCCTCTGTGAATAATCTATAAGGTAGCAGACGCGTTACAATGAGTAACCAGTAACAGTGGGTTTTCCAGCAATCCAGTTTAATAGTTTCTTCATATGTCTGGGTTTATACATCAAACAAACTTGAAACAAAACAAAACAAAAAAAATAATATACAATTCAAGAAAACACCCAAAGCTTTTACGCTTTTGGCTTCCCCTTTGTCGTTTTGCAATTATGTACAAGACTGTCTTATTTGCAATACCTGGTGAGGATTGAATGATTTATTTACATCAGCTGATGCTTTTCACTATGCAATGGAGCTATCTCCTTTTGCCATTTACATTCCTAGTTGCAAGAGCCCACATTTAGGTGCTATTTATGGATGGGGTCAAGAGATGGACTGAAACAAGACAAGATTCTCACTACTGACCACAAACATATCTCTGAAATCCCATTTTCAGATGTAGCTGAAGGAAGATTCCAGAACCTAGTGCACTGATATAACCATTATATCAGTCAGCACAATAAGATATCTTCACTGAGAATAACATTCCCACTCATGTTAGAGTGAGATAAGTGTGAGCTGGAGGAATAATACGTTTTAAGGTGCAGCAGACAAAATGTATAACTCTAGTGCTAGAGCTACACCTTACTTCTCCTGTCAGAGACCTCCAAAGCAAATGAAAACACAAGTGTTCTATCTTTTTAAATGTTTGGAGGAGAATATCTTACAATTTTTCTTACACAAAAGATGAAATTAGGAGGGAAAAATTATCATTTTATCATAATATGCAAACTGTTTCATAGAAACACCAAATAACTTGGTTTGGAAGGGACCTATGGAGGTAATCTATTCCTAATCATTCAAAGCAGGGCCAACTTCAAAGTCAATCACCTTTCAACTTCGACCAGATTGTTCAGGGCTGAGTACAGTCAAGTTTTGAATATCTTTAAGAATGGAGTTTGCACAACAACTGGGCGCCTGTTCCTATGTTTGACCGCCCTTATTGTAAAAAATTTCCTATAACTGAATCAGGACTTTCACCTTGAAGGTATAACCTAACACCCATGGAATAAATCATATTCCTTCTATTGAGAACAAGAGTTTTACTGCATCTGTAAACCAGGCATAACAAGCATTATTCTTTCAGATTTCAGAAGGAATAGTTCATTTTTCCATTTTTTCTGATATCTAGTTAGTGGGTTGTCACCACTTGAAATATTTTCATAGCTTAAATCACAGTGCAAGATATGCACCATCCACGCTCATCAAGAAATCAATGCCATACTTCCACTTCCTTCATCTGTGATAAATCCAACATTTTGTACATTACACAGCTGTTGCAGAACAGTACGTTTATGAAAGCATGACTAGATGCAAATTACTCACACAAAAGGCATGAGAGTTTCAGCCTGGAATCCTCTCAACGAAGACAAAATCTGTTTGTTTTGGGGAGCAGAAGTCAGGACTCTTTGTAATAGCAACACGTGCCTGAGGTTTTGAAATCCCTCTTTTACCATTGCCTGCTATGGTTTTTGATTATCAAACTTGTTTTTTCTCTCCCAGCTTGAAATATACAATCTACAGAACAACTTCCTCCAGTAACAGAGGCTCCTCACAGCCAAAAGGTTTTTCTGATGTCTGTTCAAAGGCAGGCACTCACTCAAGTTTTTTGATCTTCACAAAACATTACATGACTATCTAGAGTCATGTACCCTTTACTTCTCTAGCCCTGGTGAATAAAGAAAACAGACAAACTCAAATCAGCTCAGTCTTCACATTCAGCCTTAAAATCCACCTAAGATACATCACACATCAGTGTGATTAAAACACAGATAGTCATATATGACAAAGTACTGTATCCAGCCTGGAAAATCTCATGGTAACACAGGCCTCTTACATAATACACATTTTATGACAGTAACAGTCATGACTGGAATACAAGACTGCTGATATGTGCATGTATATAGGTCATAATTGTTGACCAAGGTATGTGAAGCTTGATAATTGGAGCTACTTCTCTGATTTTATATCTTTAGAAAGAAATAGCAAAAAAAAAAAAAAAAAAAATAAAAAACACCACCTGGTAATTCTGGACATCAGAATAAGCCAGGCTTATTTTTACCTAGAGAGACAATTTTTTTTTTCCTAGAGAGAAAAATAATATCAAATAATATCAAAAGAAACATGTATTGAAAGGATGATGGGTTCATTCACATGGCAGGTCTCACTCATTGCATTTAGCAGAAAGAAAAGTATGGCTTTCTCTGTATAATCCCTTAAAAAAATTCAGCCTTTGGTAGAGTAAATGAGATTCAAAATATTCTTTTCCCCATTATACAGACGCACTGAGTAGCTCCTACCATCAGCATGACAGAGGTGTGTGGAGGGAAAGAAATGTAAAATCACATGTTAAAAAATAGGTTCTGATTGCTGCAGAAATCATCACAGCTGAACAGAGAAACTATGTTCCATAGGCATTTCAGCAGAGTTATAAGATGAGGCAAGATGTTGCATTTCTATTTTCTTTCTTGGTTTGGTTTTGCTTTCTCAATACTTGTCTGATAAACCACAGATCATTCTCAGGCTATAGCAACAAATTATCTCTTTGAAGGTCTTCCTCATTTCCTGGCTACGAAAGGCATAGATCAAGGGATCGATCACTGAATTGCACATAATGAGAATGAGGTACATGTTGAAGTGAGACATGAAGCAAACACAGTAGAGGTTTTGAGGGCAGGAGATCATCAGGATGAGATGAAGGAAGAATGGAGCCCAGCAAACAATGAAGATGCCAAGAAGCATAGTCAGAGTGATGGCTCCTTTCATGCTGGTTCTTTGACGGACAGAGTTGTACCCAGGCAAAGCAGCAATTTTCTTCACATGAGTACGAGCCAGGAGGAACATATGGATGTACAGTGAGACCATGAGGAACAACATGGTAAAAAACATAGTGATGAGACAAATGACCACGTAAGTTGATTCATAATAAAGAATGAAGATAATGCCACAGCCCGTGCAAAAAGTCCAGATGCATGCAATAATAAACCCTGATCTTTTCGCTGTCATGATGTTGTGATAACGCAGGGCATAGAAGATAGTGATGTATCTGTCTACTGCTATAGCCAACAAACTGCACATGGAAGCCACCACAGATATGCAAATCATTGAATCAAAGACATTGTCTATATGACGGACAAAGGCATCTTCCATAATGATGTGTCTATTGTTTATTAAGTATATCGTTATGGTCTCCCAAGCATTAGACACACTAACCAGCATGTCAGCCACTGCTAAACTGCAAACAAAAAAATACATTGGTGAATGCAAGTTCTTGTTCTTAACTATTGCACATATAACTAAGATGTTTTCAAGCAGGCTTATGATGCCCAGAGTTAGGAACACCTCAGCTGCAATGACCACTTGCTCACATGGCGATGACTTGCTCTTGACAGTAGGCCCAGTAAAGTTGCTACCAAAGGCACTCAAGTTTAGTTCAGAAACATACAACTGAGAGGACGTGTTCATGTCTGGAAGCTAACACATTCTATTCCTTCTGAGGGGCTTGCCAAGGAGTGTGATAAATGCATTTTCCAAAAGATAAAAGATCCTGCCAAAAAAAAAAAAATATTACGATGAGTACAGGCCGAAGTTGACAAAATAAATATCACCTGTTTCTATTTAATTTGGCTCATGCATGTCCTGCCACTTCGACACCGTATTCCTCTACTGATTCTATATTAACCTTTGGTCAGCTCAGAGATTTTCTACCCATCCTTACTGGGAAATTAAAACGACAAACTAATGAAGAGATTCACCCACCCTTCATTTATTCTTTTGTTTATTCTATTTGGTCCCCTGGAAGAATCCCCCAGATTTTCCTGGAAATTCTGCTGAAAAAAACAAACAAGCAGTTTTCACAGTCCTGCCTCTCGGACTCCAGAAATGTAGGAGAATGTAGTATTAGGTCCAGCAGAAATCGCTCACTTGAATACAATATATAGAAGTTTTGATCATTGTCACAATTAAGAATTGAATATTTTCAGTTATATAATTAAATGCTTTCCTGACCTTTGTACTTTTAAGTTTGCATGAACTCTGCTATAAACAGTTTATCTGTGCAATACTACTATGCTCATTTAAAAGCATTAATGGTATTAAACACCTAACCAAGGCAAATCCATACATTTCAGGATACACTAAGGTTACAGAATTAGTGTGGTTAGAAGTCGTTGTAGCATAAGTTTTCTATTCCAGATCATTAATATTTTATTCAATTTTTTTTTGTAATGACAATATTTAGGACAAGTTGTAAGCCATTCTATTCTTAATAAGGGGAACACTTAGAGTTGTTTGTCAGTGACTTGTTGCAAATAAAATTCAAAGCATATAATGCTAAACAATTTTCAGTTTTTAAAGTAGCTTTTTATTTGCAGTGAAGAATTAACTGTACCTATTTATCAGAGCTGCTCCTTCAGCTGCTCTTCCTCTTCATCGCCTGCAACCTTTCCTCCAGAGAGCTGAAGTTTCAGCCCCCCTCCTCTCCCAACATCTGGGGCTGGGGATTCCTTGGTGGGAATAGATGGAAAAAAAAAAATAGAGGGAAAGGAATGAGCAAATCCATAGAGTCAAAGCTGATCGCGTATAAATTACTTACTGTGCAACTGCCTTTTTATAGACTCCAAGCAATAATGACTTCAGTACTCAAACTGTGGCTCCTCCTCCCCTTCTTTGCCCCTCTGGACTTCTCTTTCCACAGATCTCATAGCAAAGGATTGGTTTTTTACCACCATCTAGTGGTCTTCTCCTGTCTTTCTAACTGAACAGTGATTCTGATCTGAAATTCATTAGGACCATTCGATAATATTAAAGGGGGAGATGTACTAGGCATGCTCCTTTCCAAAGCCATAGAGTTGTTTCTTTTTTTATTTTTTTGTTTTCTTTACTGTTGCCAGTACACTACCAATAAGTTCGTGCTGCAATAGTGCTCCAAAAGGGGTGAGAACAGAAGACTCTTATTGAAGTGGGAGGTTTATTACTGTTGTAAGCATTTGTATTATATTCAGTTTTGGTTTTTTTCAGAAATAAGAACCGACTGTTACAAATCTCAGCGAACATGCAGTCAAACCCATCATGCCAATAGAAGATATATTCAAATAATTTGCATGAAAAAAAAATAGAACAAATAAACGGTCGTGTTCTGTCTGCCTCGCTAGAACCAAGGTTTCAGTGTAGAAATGGAAGGAACACACAGTATCATGCCAGGAGCCAGGGCTTCCCAAAATGTATGTGAATTCCCCAAGGTTTCATGGGACCTAAGAGATATTAAACTCAGCACTCAGTATTCTGATGGCTAAAGTTCCTCTGTGGGTCTAGCAGTCAGGCAGCTGATGTTCCTTCTAGGCCTTAACCAAAAGGTGGTAAAATCAGTGCAAGTCTTTAACAAATCGTCCCTGCTTCTGTGTGTAGACTGGTGAATGCAAAGCACACAGTTTCCTGACACTGCCAAATGCCCTCCATGTTAGTTACTAACCAGCTAGTCAAATGCCATTCAGTATACAAAGTCTCTGCATCTCCAAATCACCACTTTTCCACAAATTAGTGGGTTGAGTTTTTTTCGCGGTGTATAACAGTTTCAAATGCTCATTTTTAGCCTATAATATTTTTTTTAAAGAGTCACCACCACCAAACACTAATTTTACTGCTATATTCTGTGCCAGTTTGTTTTCAGTGTTCAGCTAAAGTTTATGCATTGAAACCATTGTATGAAATATTCTTATGTACAAATAGTCCCTGCAGCAAAGGTGACAGTGAAAAGCATCTTTATTATTTTGAATAAAATGTCTCCTCGAGCATTATGCAGATATAGTCAGGAGATGAAATTTGCCTATCCCTTCTCCCCAGTATGGGAAAGAGAATTTAGATTATCACAAACGAGAGGTAGCAAACTATGCTCAAGTGCAGCTGTTCAGTCTGAGTGGATGACAGCTAGCCAACACACACACTCCCTGCTGTATCTCACCTGTGTGCCAATTCTGAGCTCATAGCTCTTTGCTATGCCCAAAAGAAAAGTATAGAGAAGGGTCACCTGCAGTTCTCTTCCTGTTCTTTAATGGAAAGCATTTTTTTGGTTGTCTTTGGTTATCTTTTGCATAGCTTTTGATTTTCCCATTTCAGACCTTGGAAATTAGATACCTAACGGTAAAATTTTACTTCTTTTGGTATTCTTATATCTAGAAAGAACTGTGCAGACGTTGTGCTCTTTCCACTTCCAATTACGTCTCTTGCAGCAAATTGCTTTGTTATTGATGTTGTTTATTATTCTATTTATTCTATTCTTTCCATTTACAAATTTCTCTGTGTGTTCAGTTTAACAGAGCTCTTGGCAACCAACTTAGCTGCCTTTACAAAAGTTCTCAATGTACCTGGTAGGACTTGGTAGACCAGCCAATTACAAGAAATAAATCACACATCAGACTGGATGGTTTGGCTGTTATTCCTTAGAGCAATGCCAAGATTCTCATATAAAAATTATGAATCAGCCTTTGGATTCTTGTTCCTCAAGCCAGACACTGCAGGCATAAATCTTGGTACAAGTGTCTATGCTATGCAAAGAAACTCCCTTGTTTACAAAGCTTGCAGAAAAATTGCCTGCCTGCAAAATGGGTAGTGGTACAGATGAATTTTTTTTTATATTAGATGATAAAATGGAAAAATACTTCCCTCCCCCACCCCACCCCAAAAAAAAAGAATTTTGTCATTATATTGCTGCAGTAAACAGCTATAAATGTTATGGGTCCACAAGCAAATAACAAAAGGGACATGAAGTAGCAGTGGGTGAAGGCATGCAGGTGAGTTATGAGGATTTTAAGTAAAGGGGTACAGGAGCAGATCTTTGGATTCCCTTGGGAAGAATCCAAGAATGCCTTCACCTTCCAGCTGGAGGACTCCTGAATGAATAGGTTTGTCTTTCAGATGTTCATGACTTTAGTGTTCAGCTCCCTTGACTCTTCAGTTCAATAAATTCTCTAACTCTACCAACAAGTTGGCACTCAGTGTCTTCCAAGGTCACAAAGGTCATATCTGGACTGTCAGTGAGAGCAAACGGTCATGTATGCATCCCAAAGCCTGAACTGGTATTTAGCTATAGGTTGTACCAACACAGTACAGGACCTGACCCGGGCACCCTGAGGAATACACTGAAGCTCCTGTTCTGTTCTCAGTCCACCATTTTCTTTTCACAGATGCAAAGAGGAAGAGAGGTTGAACGGGGGCCTTGGGGTACAGGTTCACAGGTCTCCCTGCAGCATAGAAACAAGGACAGTTGGGCATACGTCAAGGAGCCTGGATCTGGAGCCATTGACAGTGCTACTGAGGTCCATGGTCATTCCAAAAGTGACACTAAAATGTATCCTTAGGAAGAGGTCTTTTTTATATACTTCATGTAACATCTTACATGGTGTAAAGAAAAAATTAAATGCTAGAATCCCGTTTCACTGAACTCAACAAGAAATTTCTTTGGGTTCCAGGAAAAGAGATAGAAAGTGTTACAGAAAGACATCAGTGAACAGAAGAAAGAAGTGAAATAGGGTTTCAGCAGAGAAAGAGATGCCAGGGCCTGTTTCTGTCCAATGCCATTTTTTTCAATTGTGAAGTGGTGAGAGAGAGTAGAAGCCGCTTCAGATACATATCTGCCTCTTAGGCTTCAAAAGCAGCCATAACAATGCCCCTGGCAGAAAGAGCCAGCCCCTGCCTGCCATCAGCACCACTGGCAATCATGCCAGAGCTCCCCTTCATCCAGCACATCCACTGGAACTACCCTGACATGTAGGTCAAGTTACACCATGTCAAAACCAGCAGGGAATTGCATGCAATTCACAACAGCAAGATACTGATTTTATCAATAAATATATAAATGGGGTCAACAGCAGAACCTGCACATGCCCCCAAAGACGTTTCTGTAAGAAGAGCTAGTTACGCTCAGATGCATTCGGGTATTAATCTGTTCTAATCTTAACAGGTTCAGAGATGAGTGTTAGTGAGGTTAATACAAATCTACCAAACTTGTCCAGTGCTACTACATTCAAGCAATTCAATTCCAATGTCCTTCTGAAGCTATTTTTATCTATTGGTGAAAATACATTTGTTCTTCGTAACATTTCTTTGGATTGGTGCTCTTGGCCTGTTTATGAAATCCTTCTTCTCTCTACTTCTTGCCTATGCTGTCATTAGCATATTTCATGGCCACAGAGATCTCTTGCAGACTGCTGCAAGAGATAAGGCATGGATCACCAAAAGGGAAGATCATGGCCTTTTGAATCACATAACAAATGTTCTCTAATTTCTCAGACTGAGAAAATTATTTCTTTTGACCTCTGTGCTGAGTAGCCTTGTCTGAGCCTCATCAAGGTCCCCGCTATTACCTCCCCATCATTACCAGCCAGTTAGCCTTTAATAAAGACAGGCAATTAATTGAAATTAAAAAAAAAAAAAGGCATCATTACTTCTTGTCCTTAAATAAAGAAAACTGGATGAGGTGGTGGTAAACTATAGTTCAGTCCCCTTGCTTTTCAAGGGAACAGCTGGAAACCTAAAAGTTAGGCTTTGCAGTAAATTGTGGCATAGTGAACACTTTCTTTTACATCACGACCATAATCTTCAAATCAACATTTGATTTTTTTTTTTCAAAAAGAAAAGCAATACTGTGAAAAGACATCAAAATATCACACAAGCTGTGCCCTGTTAAAGGGTAGGATCAGCCATACTTATTATGACTGCACTACACTAGCACTTTTGTTTATCAACCCTTTCATCTGAGCCTTCAAAATGGTTTGAGATCATCTCTTGTCACTCTCAGTACCTATTTGTGGTCCTCCTTGCATTAGAGTAGAAAGCTGAGAAAGAGTATAAGGCAGTTAAGAAAGACATATCTTAATAACCTTAACTGGATGATGCTGTAAATAGCCTCCTAAACCGTAAAAGAGTAATAAGAGGTGTAGTAACCATCATTTTTATGTGTCTCTAATTAGAGCCAATTCCAGTAATGAATTATCCCCTAGAATTTTATTAGAGGGTGGGTCAGAAGTACAGACCTGGTGAATCACATAAATTTGCCAGCTGCAGACTACACAAAGCACTGATGAACAGCAGAAGATTGTGGAAACTTTCTGACAGAAGAGTAATTCAATAATCTACAAATAGACTGGGGTAAAGAAATAAAGCAAACAAACCATTTAGCAGGTTCTTACTAGATACTTTTTTCTGGGAAGACTGGCTGACACCCTAGAGTGCTGTGAAACCCTTTAGAAGGACCTCAATAGTTTGGAGAGATGGGCAGAGAAGAACTGTCCCAAATTCATTGAAGGCAGATGCAGGATCCTGCATGTGAGGAAGAATAACCCCATGCACCAGGACAGGCTGGGGGCTGACCTTCTAGAAATCAGCTCTGCAGAAAAGGACCTGGAAGTCCTGGTGGACAACAAGGTGTCCATGAGCCAGCAGTGTGCCCTTGTGGCCAAGAAGGCCAATGGGATCTCGGGGTACATTAGGAGGAGCATTGGCAGCAGGTCGAGTGAGCTGATCCCTCCATTCTACTCAGCCCTGGTGTGTAGGTCTGGAGTGCTGAGTCTACTTCTGGGCTCCTCAGTACAAGAGAGATGTGGAGCTCCTGGAGTAGGTCCAGCAGAGGGCTACACAGATGTTTAAGGGCCTGGAGCATCTCTCTCATGAGGAAAGGTTGAGGGAGCTGGGCCTGTTCAGCCTCAAGAAGAGACGAGGGGACCTCATCAATGCGTGTAAGTATCTGAAGGGATAATGTCAACAGGATGGAGCCTGGTTCTTTTCTGTGTTTCCAAGCAATGGGAAAAGAGGCAACAGACAGAAACTGGTGTACAGGAAGTTCTACCCAAATATGAGGAAGAATTTCTTTCCTATGCAAGTGACTGAGTGCTGGAACAGAGGCCAGGGAGGTTGTGGGTTCTTCCTCACTGGAGATATTCTAGAACTGTCTGGAAGCAATCCTTTGCAATGTGCTCTAGGATGGTCTTGACTGAGCAGGGAGGTTCAACTGGATGACCAGTTGTGGTCCCTTCCAACCTGACTCATTCTGTGATTCTGTGCAAGTATTTCTTGCTAAACCACAGAGAGTACTTAACATGTCTTCATTCATTACCACAATTATCAAAAATGAGCGATTAAAAGTGTTACTTCAATGACATGTTTCATGTCTTATTTCTGCAAGCTTATCTGTCAGTATGGCAAAGACAAACATTAAGAGCATATTGTTCATTTGTTTCATAAAATGCTTGTGCATGAGAATCTCTTTTTTTGCATATAAAATGTTGCTAATTTGCTATATAATTCAGCTCCTTGGTCTTCAATTCAGTCTTCAGTGTTTGAATATTTTAACTTTGTTAATGATCCCAGGCAATTCAATGAAAGCTGATCATATTTTAATATTGAGCAGAAAAGCCCTAGATATTACTTTAGAATATCATAGCACGGTATAACATGGTTTGGTTGGAAGGGACCTACAATAATCATCTAGTACAACTTCACATTGACACTTCACATTGACAATTCCCCATTTTTCCAGCCCAGTTGTAACACCAGTGTTAGGAACACATTTGCTGCCTGGTGGGTCTTCCAACCACCCATATACCAATACAGATATATATATATACAAACAGATCTTTCTGCTGCAGGTGTGCTCCAACATCATTTCCCAGCAAGAAATAGTTGACTTTATTTGCAATTTTCTTGATGGGATCTAAGAAGTAGTACAACCAAAGACACATTTTGTTTCTGTTGGGACGGGCATGGGGCTCTCTGTTTTTAAGAGACCTGCTCTGTGGTGGCAACTTACCAGCTATTTCCTTTGGCTCAAGGAACAGAGCCATCCTTTCGATGGCAAAGACCTTTTAAAGGACCGTACAAGCCAACCATGATTCACTATTCTTCTCATCTGTATCACTAGCACATGACCTACACACTAAATCTTAAAACTTCCTCAGGTTGATGAGAAGCCAGGAGCCTTTCTTCTGCCCTAGTGTAGTTTCACACATCCCTAAGATACAGACCAGTTCTGAAATTCAGACTTTGCTTCTCTTCTGTCTTCTCTCATGATCCAGTTCCGGCTTCTCTTGCAGTTTAACTCCACCTTTCCTTAACTTTCATTAAAGTTGTGAACTCCCTGGTTTAGAGTTTGCATCTTTGTCATGAAACAAATGTGAAAATACATATACAAACAGGCATTGCACAGTGTCTGAGCACATTGTTATATTTACATTAATAGATAAAAGCCAAGAGAATAGAAATCACTAGCAAAGAGTAAACCTTCCAAACACAGTGCACTGTGCTTAGATCATCCTTCCCTACTTTATTTTAGTGTGAAATATATACTCAAATACACTTTATTTCAGAATAAAGAAGCATGCATTCCTCAAAATGAGTGACAGATTCTGATTTCTGGGGTTTTTTTATAAACTTCTGGTATAAAGAGATCCCTTGAAAAGCTGCTTACTTCCCTCTTCCCAGCACAGGAGCTCGACATGAACCCTTCCCTGGGAGTGGTGTGTTTCCCATCCTGAGCTGGCTGCTTGATTTGAGCAGAGGGCCCTGACCACTCAGTGCCTTTTTGTCCTATGCTGTCTCTCTTGTCAGGTGTTGGCATTTTAGCACAGCATGACCACAGAAAGGTAAAAAAAAAGCTCAAGGAAAACCTCAAGAAGACACACAGTGAGAATAATTATTAATTCACTATACCCACAAAGCGACATTGCTACACAGGGAAAACTGCAGATGCAGTAATGTGTGTATGCAGTTCCCATCGTGGCAAGTGCAAGTGTCTCTTATTCAATGCATATGATAACTAAACATAGATATATGTGCTACCGAGGCAATTTTTCAAGAATGCTATGGCAGCAATATTAACAATTGCCTCTTAAGAAGCAGTATTTAGTGTTAATCTAAGATTTCTGTACTGATATAGAGGTCCTTTCCTCACTCTCTGTTCAGGCTGATAAAAATGCAACAATTTCCTATTTAACAAGGTGTCTAAATCCACCAAAAATTAGAATTAAATAATAGCCATTTAGCTCAGAACTCAATTTTTTTCTCTCAGGCTCTTACTATACTACTTTTCCTGATTTTTCCTACAATAAAGGCTTGCAATTAATGGTATCTTTTTTTTTTTAATGTCAAGATTTTTTTTTCAATCACTGTATCCTAAATGAAAAAAAAACCTGACATTTTTTCAGAAGTTGGAATTATTTTTCTTCTAGAATTCACCCACTAAGGAGTGAAAGTGTAGATTATTGCTATGGCTGAAATGAAAAGATGTCAAAATTAAAAAGGCAAATTATGTCCGCTGGAAATAAACAGATCTGCAGAAAGGAAAGTAGTTCAGTATTGTGTCTGAACCCATAACATCATCTTCTACACTGCAGTGCCCAGTGCATTCACTTGTACCATTGAGAATTTAAATTAGTTTACACTAAAACAGTCTCCTCAATGGCAAGCTGTTTGCTGACGTACAGAAATCAAGTGACTCTCATAAGCCCCCAAGATTCCTGGCATTTAAGATTTCAAGCATAATTAATCCCTCACAAAAGCAGGAACCACGTGCCCTGATGTCTAATCCAGCATTAAAAGTGAAGCAGAACCTGAGAAAATACTTGTCATACTGATTTGGTGAGGCTGCTGATATGATGTACGTTTCTGATTTTCCTGGGCTTACAAAGTGCTTAGTTACAAAAGAAGACCAGAAGACATTTTCTTTTTGGCACATTTTGAAACATGATCAAAAAAACCTTTCCTTTCTCTCCTTCCCCCCACTCTCCCCCCTGCCAAACAAACAAACCAGCCACAACACAAGAAACATAGTATGACTTCAGAGAGAGGACAGTCTCTAGAGCAAACCCTAGTTCTGATGAAAATTAACCCAGAAAGCCCAGTGTATGGTTTAATTACTCAGACTAAGAGAAATTGCAGATTTGTGTCTCCAAGAAATCACTTGCTATTGGATCAACTGGAAAAGCAATTTCTGCAAGAGCTAAGATGGACTATGCAATGGTTTCTCAACTAAATTACATTTCTACATCTCTAATGGCTGATAAATAAAAAGAAAAAAATTGTTCAGCATCTACAATTTTTCTCACTTTCTTTTGTTGAGCTTCTCATTAATTGCAGTGTGGAGGTCGATGCTGGCTAAACATCACAGACTTCAAAGTGGTGAAAACCTGCGTCTTTGAAAAAGTGACCCTCATGCTTATTAAAGCCACTGAATGCCTAACATGCACATCAAATTGTATAGCTGATTGAAAGCAGGGGTTGAAATATTTCCATTTGGGGGATGAAAGATAGATGATTCAAACTTCTGGGGAAAAAATTAAGCTTTAATCTTAAGGAAAAATCAAACTAAATTTTTCCTGTGAATCTGTATTTGAGTCACCAGCCCTCATGGTCTCCAGGGTTGACAGACAGAAAGCTCAAGCACTCTTCAAGAAAATTCCTAGGGAGTTGAGAGGGAAGATGCAGTTGTGTAGACCTTACAGCAGAACATCACCATGACAGGACCTCCTGTTTTCCACATGCCCATATAAGACACATTGATGGAGCAGCAGTTTGACCACAAAAGCAACATAACCTTTTAGTTCTAGAGACTATGTTTGTACTGCTGTGTACTCTTATGTGTACTGTCCCATGGACATATAAAGCCCCCACCAACATCGTAAAAGAAGTTTAAACAGCAAGGATTGCCCTTGTTAGTATGACTCCATTAATGTCACTAATGTCATGCAGTTACAGAACATGGTTATGATTCGCAAAACCAAGTATATTTTTGCAGATACATACTGGTCTGTCAATGACTAGCTCATGTGACAAATTCCCTGAAAGCCAGCAAGGAACAACTAAAGTCTGAACACTTACAGATGCACAAATTTGTAGCAAAGAACTTACTTCTTCTGGGAAAAAAAAAAAAAAAGAAGATTCAGGGAAAGTAGCAGCTGTGTAGTCAATTTAGATATATATATGCAAATATTTTTTATTTAAGGGAAGGAGACAAGTTAATCCAAAGGTTTAGATCAATAAGAACAATCAGGACAAAGAGAACTTGCAAGTCTCCTGACTCTTTTCTAGAGAATAAATTTGCAGGCAGAGTAAGTTCAGAGGATCTTATTCAAATGATGAAACAAAAGAAGCCTCATTTCCAGAAATGAGAAAGAAATGCACTTGCTTAGTATACATCTCAATTTTAGGAACAGAATTAGTATTGACCTGCAGAACCAACATTATCAAGTTCAATGATACCATCACTTTTGAAAAACAGGCAACACAAAGTATATACTTACCAATACCACCTGAAGTCAGGCTTAGCAGTAGGACAGTTGGAGCTTTGTCTTAATACACAGTGAGAAACAAACTAGAGAAAATTAATTATCTCATTGAGCATGTTCAGTTTGAGGTTTGCAACCTTTTGGTGCTGAGTTAAAATTAACTACTACTAAAGAAGTGACAATAGCAATGAGAAAACAAAACAGTAGCACACAGTCTTTTTTTTCAGATTTATAAAAGTCTATTCTCAGCAGACTAAACAAGACTAGAAAAAAAATTGCAGTGCTTCTCAGTTATAAATAATAAAATTAATTAAAATACAAAGGCAAATGAAAGTTTAATATTCCAGATTTTGTGAGACAGATTTTAATCAACTAATAAAATTTCCACCTCTCCATCTTTATTAAAGTCTTTCTAAAAGACAGTAAATTTGTCAGTAACTAGATGCAAGAAACATCTTTTTAAATTATTTTGAGATTAACACAGTGAGCATGCAAAGTGCCAAAAAATAACAAGAAGGCCACGGGAATTGCTTGAGGTGACATGCCCCTACAAGTTAGAGGATGCAGTGAGAAGAAGGTCAGGACACCTGATTTTGCGGGAGATATGTTTTTTTATCCTTATGGTCTGTGCTGGATTTAGCACACAGTGTAGTGTTTATGCTCTACAATGGGATAATCAATGTCTGACATGATAAAGAGCTGGAACAGGGTGGACAGGCAATTTAAGCACTGCCCTAAAGCATGCCACTATCAAGTTAACCTATCAAAATTGTTTAAAGAAATTTGAACTAGCTGAATGAGTCTGTATTGCATCAGAGCTTTGCATCACAGACAGATTCTTAACAGAGGATCAGAACAGTAACTTTACTGCCATGTCAAACTGCAGCGCTTACATCCTTTCCAGCTCAGATTCTTGCCAATTTTAATATTGTAGGCTAATGTTCCAACTACTTGCAATTGTGTTAATAAAGTTTTTTGCATGTGAATATGTGTCCACCACGCCCAGCCAATAAAACCAAAATACATTGGATATTAATATCTTAGCCCTGTCCAAAATGTTTTCTTCTATTCTGTCAGCCCATTTTTTACTTTATTCTGAACTTCTGATTATTTATGTTTCTTGAAGTTGACCTACAAAATCATTGAATTCTTGATTTTTTTTTTCCAAGAGGTATTTCAGAATAGATTTTCATTAACAGTACAATGATTATTACTTTTGAGATTAAAGACATATGTTTGAGTCATTAAGTATTGACTTAAAGGCTAACTCCAGGCATACATTTTAGAAAACCTTGCCCTACATATTTTCCAGCCTAGAGTTATGAAAATATAATAGGGATTGGCACCTGGAGGGTTGATTTTTTCTTTTGCTTGGTTTTGGTGAGGGTGGGTGGGTGGGGAGTTGTATCCTTCCTATTCCTTTGGTATAACTAAAGTTCTCTGAAGTTATCTGATGTGTTTGCTAACAAATGACATCTGTTAGCAGGAATACAGAGGCATAGAAGATGTTTTTTGTACCTACCAAAGCACAGCCCATTATTAAGGAGGAGACACAATCATAATCGGAAGATCGAATTCCAGTTCAGCTTTCTTCATTTAGTTTAGGAAAGATATATCAATTAGAGATGTGACATCTTTGCCAGGACAGTTTCACCTGGCACACCTGGTTGTACTTGAATGGGTAGAGATGCTTCTGTGTATAACATCTGTCTTTTTGCATCTGTAAATGGCCTGTAACAGTACAACTACACCTTCAGCGAGAAGCTGTACCACTTTCACATGACTAATGACACTAACACAAAACAAGTGTTGTCTACAGGTAAGCCCTGTACAAAACTGAGCATTTGGATGCTCATACAACCTCTTAGAGGAGAAATGACGTATTTGTTCAGACTATTTTATTTGCTGCCTGAAAAAAGGCAAGGTAACTATGTCAGCAAGGCACTTTTTGCCCTTGTTGAGGGGTAGAGAAACCTTCTTTTAGGTCTGATGCTGAAATCTTGATTAAAATACACCATCTTTTTGCTTTCTAAGAGAATCTGTGCTCTGGTATTTCTCCCTGGAAACAATTGTTGTATCTAAATACCTTTTTGTGTTTATTTTTTTCTTTTAGCACTAATTGCACTTGGTTTGTTGTTTACAAAAAAAAAAGAAGTAATATTACTATTAATAATTAATGCTTCTTTCAAGTGCTTCTTGCTGGCAGCCAAAGGTTTCACTTATTCACATGAGATTAGGTTGCTCTGTAAGAGACATGCAGACATTGAAGCTCACTGAGGAGTGGATTTTCATCTCAGGGCCTGTTCAAGAGCAGGACGGGGTAGTGGTTCAGCGAGGTTATATCATTCACTGTTCCATCCAATGCTGTGGGTGAGAAAGTGAGCATCAGCCTGTGGTTCCAGAGCAGCATAGGAGATCTGTGGGGAAAAGCTTCTGTTACAATACAGTACAAGGTTGCATCTTGGGGAAAAAAGCAGACAAACAAACTTTACCACTTATTTTGAAAGTCAGAGTTTTTGAGTTAATAAGATAGTTTTTTGCTAGCCTCTGATTGCTGCTATATCGTTTTTTTCAGTTTGTGCTCCATATAGGATATGTAAGGTGTTAAGAGGTAAAGTGTTTTATCTGTGCCAGGAGCAGACACACGTTGAGGACTGATCATCACAGTGGACTGGAGAAAACATTCAGACAGTGCAACTGGAGCAGGAGAAAGCAGGAAACCACAGGTAGTACACAATATCTATAATGTCACTTGCCTTTCTCTCTCAGGGGTGAGAAGTTAAAGGAACACATGTAAATATATTCCACTATCCCCAGTTTTCCTTCGTTAATCCCAATTAAAAAGTTACTTCATTAATAGTTTCTGTTTCAATGAGCATTTGGGAAGCCAGTGCCCTCTGCTTGATCCATAAGATTAGTAAGCTTGTTTCTTAGAAATAACATGAACAAACTAATAGCATTTTGCAAATTTCAAGCTTCCCATTAGAAGAAATTCTACTGTTTGCTTTCAGTATGGAGAAAAAAATAAGTATACAAGATTGAAGTAATTTGTTATCTTCTAAAACCACAAAAGTCACGTTGGGATTTTACAATTAAAATCAAGCAAAAAAAAAACTAGAAAACTTTAAGAAAAATTTGTTGAGTGATGGAAGATAGACATACTTCTGAATACATTTACCTTAAATTATGAATGAGCAGCATGTCTAGTTTAACTGTTATTGGCAGAGAAAGCACAGTGACCTATCCTTACACTCAGAAATACTGATTGATTTCAGAGAAAGCAATGGGAGTTCTCATAATATCAACAGGCCACAGCTTTAACGAAAATTCCAGCCTCCAGCTTTTCACAGGAGCACTCTACCCAATCTTTAAAGCATATAATGGTAAATTTGGCCCTAAGTGGTTCAAAACAATTTGTTTTCTGATATGACTTTTTCTCTTCAAGGGCACTTTGACCACAGATTAGGAATATAAAAAAGTTTCAAGGAACAGATTTGAACAGATTCAAACAAATGGAAGCTGAATGTTGCACTGAATGGGTTGATGTGACTTTCAGGTGCGAGCGAAGCCTTGTCCAGGAATTCACTCCCTTTGCCTCTCCCTGTATTTTAGCTATTATTAAAGGTCACCACAGCAGTATTTTACTCACAGAAGTTATTGGAAGTTGCCTTGACAAGTAGTTGTGGAAAGTTACTCAAAACCACCTTGATGATTTAGGTATCCTTGAGTACATGTGGCTGACACTATTCCGGCGTGGAATTGTAAAATCAGATATTCTCTTCAATGGTAGGTTGTTTTACTGATGTTGAAGAGGTAATATAGATCTTCTTCCTCATCTCCATTTTAGATTATACAAATTTTGTGGTTTAACCCCAGCTGGCAACTAAGCACCACACAGTTGCTTGCTCCCAGAGGGACAGGGAATAGAATCAGGAGAATAAAGTGAGAAAACCCATGGTTGAGATAAAGACAGTTTAATAGGTAAAGTAAAAGCTGTGTGCACAAGCAAAGCAGAACAAGGAATTCATTCACCACTTCCAAAGAGCAAGTGTTGAGCCATCCCCAGGAAAGCAAGGCTCCATCATGCCTAACAGTGGCTTGGAAAGACAAACACCATCACTCCAAACATCCCCTGTGCCTTCCTTCTTCTTCCCCCAGTTCTATATGCTAAGCATGACACCTTAAGGTACAGAATGTCTCTTTGGTCAGCTGGAGTCAGCTTTCATAGCTTTCACAGCTGTGTCCCCTCATAACTTCTTTTTCCCCCAGCCTCTTTGCTGTTAAGGCAATAGGAAAAGCAGAAAAAACCTTGATGTTGTGCAAGTGCTGCTCAGCAATAAAGAAAACGTCCCTGAGTTATCAACACTGTTGGCAGCATAAATCCAAAACATGGCCCCATACCAGCTACTATGAAGAAAATTAACTCTATCCCAGCAAAAACCAACGCAACAATCCCATGATTTTCTGCTCCATAATTTCTAGTAAATATATAAATGGGAAAGAAAAAATAATGGCTGCTTCTTTTTTCTCTAGGTTGCCTTTGTTTCTTTCCAGACATTAATAAATACATAAAAAGTGATCCCAGGCTGGTCAAAAAACTGCTTCTTACAAAGTCAACAGTAATAAAAGAATACTTCTATTCCTGAAGTTGGAAGAGCAATGAGCAAAGAGGTATCAAGGACAAATTTGCTACAAAATTGCCTACACCACTGAAGTTAGCACTGAATTTACACTGCCAAACTTCCAAAAAAACATCTAGGTTCCTCTGCAAGCTTAGCAAAGGCAAGAAATTAGGTAGTGCATTGCAACCAGCTACAGTAATTAGCACCTTCTCCATTCACTGTTAATTGCCTCCAAAAAAACAAGAATTATAATCATGCTGCACTCCATCTGTCACTTGGTTACACTAATTGCACAGCCACCAAATTTTAAAACTTAAAACAATGCACTGATAAATAGAATCTTCAATATCCACAAATGTTTAATTGTATCCCAAGGAAGCAAAAAATTATGCTGTGTATCTATGATGAAGTAGACCACTGTAATGACTACACGTGCTTGAGTGAAGACAAGCCTGCAGAAGTTGTGAAAAATCACATTGTATTACTGCTCAGTAGATGGAGCACAAATACATAACATAAAGATAGTCACCAGCAATAATCTTTCCTATAGCTCTGTAATTTACCTGTTTTGCCATCAGAAAGAAAAGTATCATAGACTTCCAAACTTGCTCATCTTGCTATTACTTTTGTTAGGAGGTACACACTGCTGTTCAAATATCCACCCACACAAATAAATTTAGGAGCTAATGCAAGCGGCTTTATATACTCATTCTTATATGCAGGATTTTAAGAGGGACTTGATTTTCAAGGACTGCTGAACAAGTTATCTTTAAACAATCAGACCTTTTAATATTATCTCTAGTAAATGCCTAAAATCAGTAACCTTTTAAAATTGAGCTTTGTTGTATTGAGCATGATATCATATGGTACGGGACATCATTTTGGTCAGGTGATGTTGGTTTACCTGCTGTGTCCCCTCCAACATCTTGCCTATTGGTCTTCGGAGGAGTGGTTTGGAAAGAAAGCCTTGATGCTGTGATAGCACTGCTCAGCAATGGCCAAAACAATGGTGTGCTATCAACATTATTGTAGTCACAAGTGCAAAGCACAGCATCATATGGGCTAATATGAACTCCATCCCAATGGAACAGCAACAAAAGATAGTTGGGTCTTCTTATTCATCCTACACACACACACACTCCCTCTTGCTGTCTCTGATGGGCACTGTTATTCCTCCTAAGAACATCAGGTGGGAATTGCAGAAGGAACTGTCTGGACAGTTGCATAACGAATACATTCCAGAGACGGGGGAGCTGTGATGATTGCAAACGACTTTGGTACACATCTGCCTGCAAAAGGGTATGAAATGCTGATGGAGATTGGGCCACCTGGGTAAACTGGTCTCCCGAGGTTGCAGGCAGCTTCTGTGTGGATATTCCCCTTAACAGGGATGCCTGCAGGGTATGTCCAGCCTGAAGATGGGAAACAGTCACTTTTGGATGGGTAAGTAAAAGTGTGAAAAAAGTGTGAAAAAGAAAAGAGTGAAATCTGGTCATGTATGGAGATAAAATCCCAAAGTAGCTCCCATAGGTGCTTTGATGCTTTGTAATTTTGCATTCTGCAAGGTCAAAGACTGTAAACCTGTATGTTTCTAGCCAAACATGCTTATATTACAACCCTATAGACCTGTTTATGTTATATACTGTATTAGCAATAAAACTAATCATAATCATCCACATAATCAGTGTCATATTACTCGTGTCATACTACTCGTGTCTGACCAAGAGTCTTCCCTCCTCTACTCTACCACACTCAGCCAGACCCTGTACAAGTACTTTCCATATTAGATTTCTCCAATGTTTCTGTAGACTTTGACGGTACCAATTTGTCTAGGTACTGTTTGTGCTATTCTATCTATTATTTTGGCATATGTGCTGATTGCAAGCCCACTGGGCAATGTAGCTAACTCCTTTATAATAAATAGTAAACTAATGCCCTCAGAGCTCAGCCTATGTAGAAGAGGGATTATAGTAAAATAGTTTAGAATACTGTATCAGTTTGGCCTGGCTCTCCTGCCAAGTCCAGGCTGTCTCCTTCCCCCTCCCGCTCTCCCCAGGTGAGGGAAAAAAAAACGAACCACAGAAAAAAAACTGAAAGAGGTCTGAACAAAACGGGATTATATCAAATATCTATATATTACATATATTTGCAATTATATATACAATTTGAATATATTATACACAATAAGGAGCTCCTGGGGGGGGGGGGGGGGGGAGGGAAAGGGAAAAAGGGAGGGGGAAGCAGGGATAAAAGAACTAAAACCAAATATCTTCTAAATATACCCATTACTATAGAGCTAGTGAATAAATACAAAACAACTAATTAAATACTTCCCTGAACGGGACAGCAGAACTGTGCGAGGCAGCAGCCAACTCCCCCACGCCTCTCAGAGAGATCGGAGATAACAGCAGGTCTGAGCAGCAGGCCCTGGCCTATACAAGCAAGCCCGTCTGCGGAGAGACCTGCTGCCTTCAGCCACCGGAAGAGAGAAGAGAGCGAACTCTCTTATCTGCGCCTTTTTATACGCTGTGTTACGGAAAGAGATGATATGGAATACTTCCTTAGATCTCTGACCCCGTTGCTAAGGAAAGCCTAAAAAATCCAAGAAACCAACCCACTACATTCTCCACCCCTTATTCCATATCATTTCTTTACGCAACATCTATATCTCACTCGTATCTATATATATATATGTAGCCCATGTTTATTTTTCGAAGGCTGTTGTTGTAGCAGTGAATCTGATGAGAAATTGGTTTAAACATGTTTCAAAATGGCTTTTTGTATTTTCTGCAGTGTCACTGCCTCCCTCTTCCCAACACCCCCCTGAGAAGGGCTATTGTCTTCCATACAGAGTGTCCTGGGAAGGTGTCCTGAGGTGTTTCTCATTGGTCCTTTGTTAACCCCTTCCTCTTGGCTGTTGACCCTTTACCTGATGGTTTTTTCTGTGTGACCCTGAACTTGTGATTGGTTTCCCTTTGACCCTCCTAAAAACTTTATAAACCCCTTCCCAACAATAAACGCTCTCTTGCCTCCTCTCAACGCCGGTGTGCTGTCTCTGTGCCTGCCATGGGACCACGTGGGTGCTGGGGGGAGGGCACCTCTCCCCTCCAGGCTCAGGGCCTGAAACACCTGAAGAAATCCCTGGAGTTCCTTTTCCCCATCCCTCAAGACGTCAGAATGGTTCGTCAGATGGAGATGGAACTAGAACTGGGCTCCCCCACGTCGTGGGTGGGGAAAGGGATCCAGAGTTGTCTTGTTGAAGATCAGCACCAACAGCAGCTAGGTTTGGATCCTTGGCCCCAAGGGTGTGTAGGGGTTGAGGAATGTGTAAACTACTGTGCTAAAGGGTAAAGGAATAAGAGCTACTGCTTCTAAAGTCTACTTCTACTATATAACTACTTATAAAGCTTAAAAAAATTAGAAAAAAAAACCAACAAACAAACAAAAAAAAAAGAATCTTAAGGCATCAGGTCCCCCCTTAGAGACTGGACAAAACCCAAAGGTCTTGTTCAATCTCTACTACTTACACCTACAACAACTATAACATCGGTATATGCAGTGAGCTATTATACTAAGTACATCACTAAAATAAACAGCTGTTTCATCTAAGTCCAACTCAGCAACCACGAAGTGAGTTTGTGGAGGACATCTCCTAAAACCAGGGAGACATCATCCAGAGATATTTGATGCAGAATTTTGATTTGGTTTTGAATTGCAGTCAAATCATTATTAATCCTACCAGTCTGGTCTATGTAAGAGCAGCAACTGGTGTTGATGACTTTACACACGCCTCCCTGGGAAGCTAGCAAGAAATTGAGGGCCATTCGATTTTGTATTACTACATGAGACAAACTCTGGAATTGTTCTTTTAAGATTTCAATCGCATCTGAAGTATGATCCTGAATGTTTTCCATAACAGTCAAAATGTTAACAATTGCCTTTTCTAATTCGCTTACTCCTAGAAGATGCCTGCTCGTTTGGTACTAAAGAAAAAAAAACTCGGAGCAGTTAATTAGGAGTGAGATAAGGAAAGGGTTTAATTGTGCCAAGGCAATAGATGTTACAAGACGCACGCGCAGCTGTGCCTGAGATGTTACATTTTATAATACCATCTGTCCAATCCCAAGTGTGTCCACCCCGTAGCCTTTGGTCCGGTCCGCCCCGGGTCCACCCCCTGAGAATTGAGTCTGGGGTGCATTTCAAGACCACCTCTTCATCATCTTCACCATCTTCAGAGCACAAAGGGTACATAGTCACCTAGTTCTTGACTCTGTTTTGTTGTTCAGGCCCTGATATGGGTGTTCTCTAAACAGTATAGGCCTTGCCTTGACAAGACACTAAACACTGCCACTGAATTCAGGGGTAGATTTGATATGGGGAGCATAGAACGGGGTAAGAGGGTTAAGGAATGTGTAAACTACTTGTACTACAGGGAAAGGGTGTGAGGGCTACTGCTTTTAAAATCTACTTCTACTACTTATAAAACTTACAAAAATTAGAAACACAAAAAACTAATAGGGGCTTAAGGCATCAGTCCCCCCTTAGGGACTGGACAAAACCCAAAGGTCTTGTCCAATCTCTACTACTTACACCTACAACAACTATAACATCGGTACATGCAGTGAGTTATTATACTAACACTAAGTATGTACATTACTAAAATAAACAGTTGTCTCATCCAAGTCCAATTCGGTAACCATGAAGTGAGTTTGTGGAGGACATCTCCTAAACCCAGGGAGACATCATCCAGAGATATCTGGTGCAAGATTTTGGTTTGATTTTGAATTGCGGCCAAATCATTACTAATTCTACCAGTCTGGTCTATGTAAGAGCAGCAACTGGTGTTGATAACTTTACATGCACCTCCCTGTGAGGCTAGCAAGAAATTGAGGGCCATTCGGTTTTGTATTACTACATGAGACAAGCTTTGGAATTGTTCTTTTAGGGTTTCAATTGCATCTGAAGTGTGATCTTGAATGTTTTCCATGACAGCTGAAATGTTTACAATTGCTTTTTCCAATTCGCTTACTCCTAAAGATGGGACTAAGGCTCTGACTATGCTGTGGAAAATTGTAGGGCGCTCAATAAGAGGATTCTTTTCACTCTTTTTGGATAGATTTTATCCCATTCCTGTTCATCAATTGGGTCGAGAATTGTTATATTTGGGATTACTGCCCCTAGGGAGCAGGCACGATCTTTATCAAGGGGCAAAACTTTCCAGGCCTCCTTTTCACAGATCCAGTACCATCCTGAACCCTGAGGAGGAATTAGTCTCAAAGGGAACTGTGCCATCCCTGCAACTATTTCTGGATTTACCCCTTCCTTTGAATTGTTTTTATCACAGTAGGGAGGGAGAATTTTTCCTGTAGCATTTACAATCATGCAGGGAACAACATTTTGATTAGAAATCACATTACTTAGGGCCACTGGATAATAAGCCTCTGTAACTGGCTTCCAGGTTCCTGGGAGATTTATCATAGACTTACCAAAGTTTGTCTCATTTAGTAAAATACCACTTAGAGGCCAGTCACTATCCTCATCATCAATTGCTGGTACTTGCGTACAAATCCAGCATTCCGTTTTCCGAAGAATTTTAGACACATTTTGGACTAGGGCCACATGCAATTTTTGATCCCAAACTCAGTTCATAGTTACCGGTAGCACAAACAGAATACACAGCAAAAACAGTCTATGCCACATCTTCTTCGTCGGTGTCCAGTTCTGATTGGCTGGTTGTTCCAGAAGGTGGTGCTCTTTTGACTCTGGAATAGTGAAATCAGGGTTCTCTGCCAGCAACTTTGACGGCGGTGAGGGAAGTCAGCAGGACTTGGTATGGTCCTCTCCACTTGGCTCGCAAGGGGTCACTGTTCCAACACTTGACATAGATCCAGTCACCTGGCTGGAATGGATGAGCAGGAGTGTCCAGTCCTATGGGTCTGGATAACTCGATGACTTTCTGGAGCTTCTGTAAAGTAAAGCCTAGAGCAATCAAATATTTTTGTAAATCAGCTCACCCTCTTATGTGTATGTCCCCTGGTATGTGTGGTGCCTGATATGGTCTTCCATACAGTATTTCATATGGACTTATGTTATCCCTCCACCTCAGCTGGATACAAATCCTCAGCAGAGCTAGTGGCAAAGCTTGAACCCACGACATAGATGTTTCTTGACAAATTTTGCTAATCTGTATTTTCAGAGTACCATTCATTCGCTCAACTTTGCCACTAGCCTGAGGTCTATAGGGGGTATGTAGGTCCCAGACAATTCCCAGGATGCGGCATACTTCTTTCACTATTGTCGCAATAAAATGTGTTCCTTTATCTGATGACATTCCTAGAGGAACCCCAAATCTTGGAATTATGTGGTTGAGCAAAGCTTTTACCACTTCCCTCGCTGTGTTAGTACGACAGGGGTATGCTTCAGGCCATCCACTGAACGTGTCAACCAACACAAGTATGTATTTGTACCCCCCCATGGTGGTAACTCAGCAAAATCTATTTGCCAGTAATCTCCAGGTTGGTCTCCAGCCTTTGTTACTCCTAGTACTACTCTCTTAGTTGTATCAGGGTTGTTTAACTTACAGATTTCACACCTACTTACCACGGACTGCACAACTTCAGTCATACCTGTCCCTATTACTGTATTCTTTAGATGTTTTAGAAGGTTTTCTGTTCCCCAGTGGGTAGCCTCATGTTCCTGTAGAGCTATTTCTCTAAGGAGCAGTGGTGGAACTACAACCTGTCCAGTAGGGGTAACAGCCTACCCCCCTTCCTTGATCTCAGCTTTCAGTGATTTAATTAACTGATTGTCTTTCTCATCATATTTAGGGGTGTATTTTGTTAAATCAATTTCTTTTTGTGGTATTATTGCCAGGATGCCTTTTTCTGCAGTCCTTTTTGCTGCTTGATCAGCAAAATGATTTCCCAACTCGGGAGTTGTTTTCCCCTTTTGGTGGGCTCTACAATGCATAATAGCTACCTCTTCCGGTTTCCAAATACTCTGCAGGAGTGCATGGATTTGGTCTGCATGCTTGACTCCACTGCCTTGGGCTCTAAGTAGTCCTCTTTCTTTCCAGATGGCTCCGTGGGCATGTACAACACTAAATGCATGTTTTGAGTCAGTCCAGATATTTACCTTCTTTCCTTCGCTCAGTTCCAAGGCTCTTGTCAGTGCAATTAGTTCTGCCTTTTGAGATGACACATCTGCTGGCAAGGCCTTTGCCTCGATCACTTCATCTCTGGTCGTCACTGCATACCCTGTGAAGCGCTTACCATCACTCATGAAGCTGCTTCCGTCTGTATACAGTTCCCAGTCTGCATTTTCCAGAGGCACATCTCTCAGGTCTGGTCCACTGGAATAAGTTTCCTCTATAGTCTGTAAACAGTCATGCTCAGGGACACTGTCAGTTAATGTTGAGGACAGAAACACAGCTGGGTTTACAATAGATGTTGTTTTCAAAGTAACATCATCCTGTTCCAGCAACACAACCTGGTATTTAAGCATTCTGCTGGGGGACAGCCAGTGGCCTCCCTTCTGTTCGAGCACGGCTTGAAGTGCATGAGGTACATACACGGTGATGTTCTGCCCAAGGGCGAGCTTCCGGGCCTCCTCAATCAGGATAACAGTTGCTGCGACGGCTCGCAGGCACCCCGGCCACCCTTGGCTAACACTGTCCAACTGCTTAGAGAAATAAGCCACAGCCCTTCGCTGGCTTCCCAGAGTTTGTGATAATACCCCAGAGCGACATTCAATTGCTCATGTGTGAACAGTTCAAAAGGTTTAGTTAGATCCGGTGATCCTAGTGCTGGAGCTGACATCGAGGATTGTTTTAGCTATTTAAATACATCTCTGGTCTCATCTGTCCACATTACAACTCCCTCTTTGGCTGTTTACAGGGCTTCATATAGAGGTTTGACTAGCAACCCACAGTTAGCTATCCACAGCCGACACCATCCTACCATTCCCAGGAAGGCCTGCATCTCTCGTATGGTGTGGGGTTCTGGGAGATCGCAAATGGCCTCTTTCCGGTCTGTGCTGAGCCGCTGATGCCCACGATAAATTTCAAGCCCCAGGTAGATGACTATCTCTTTGGCTATCTGTGCTTTCTCTCTTGAGACTTGATACCCACTTAGCCCCAAAAAGTTCAAGAGACTTACAGTGAGCTCGATGCATTGGTCCCGGCTTTTGGCTGCAATTAGGACGTCATCCACATACTGCAGGACAACTCCTTCTTGCTGCTGTCTTCTCCAGTCCTCCAGTTCTTTTGCCAGTTGGTTCCCAAATATAGTCAGGCTGTTTTTAAAGCCTTGTGGAAGAACTCTCCAGGTCAGCTGCGTTTTCCTCCCTGTCTCAGGATTTTCCCATTCAAAAGCAAAAAGCTCTTGGCTGTCTTTATGCACAGGAATGCAGAAAAAGGCATCTTTAAGATCAAGTACAGTGAACCACCCTAGATCTTCTGTCAATGTGGTTAATAGGGTACAGGGGTTGGCTACCACCAGATAGATATCCTCGGTTATTTTGTTGATGGCCCTAAGATCTTGGACTAACCGATAGCTTTTGCCATCAGCCTTTTTCACTGGTAGGATGGGGGTATTGAATCTGGATTCACATTCTACCAGTAAGCCAAATTTAAGAAACCTTTCAATTATAGGTGCTAAGCCTTTTCGGCTTTCTAGTTTTAAAGGATATTGCTTTTGCCTTACCAGGGATGCTCCTGCTCTGAGTGTGAGGCTTACTGATTCAGCTTGTTTAGACTTCCCAGGGTATTCATTGGCCCAGACTAAAGGAATGACAGCATTCTTAACTTCTGCAGGAATCTCTCCATGATTCTCCTGTATAAAGAAAGCAGCTGCCTCGATATATTTAGTATCTGGAATTATAACTTTTATTTCTCCCCCCTTGCAGAATTTAATTTCAGCTTCTAATTTTTCCAATAAATTCCTACCTAATAAAGGCCTAGGAGAATTTGGCATGTAAAGAAATTGATGAGTTACCCAGTGCTTGCCCAATTTAAATCTTAAAGGTTTAAAAAATGGCCTTGTTTCACTTACCCCTGCAGCGCCTACCACAGTTATAGTCTCATGACTCAGTTTCCCTTCCAAAGTATTTAATACAGAATATGCCACACCTGTATCAACCAAGAATTCAACATCCTCCCCCCCCCCCCCAGCTTAACTGTAACCAGAGGTTCTGCTGGGGAAAAAACTTCCGGTCCTCTTCATGCATTCTGACTCACAGTCAGCTGGGGTCTGGCGGTGGAGGGGGAAGAGGGTTTTCAATTTTCTTCAGCTCCAGGCACTCCCTTTTCCAATGTCCCTTCTTTTTACAATAAGAACATCTATCATCTGCTCTGTCCTGTTGATGATTAGACCTGTAATACCCGTGGTTATGTTTACGACGTTCTTAATAACCCCTTTCTAGCTCCATCACCCTTGCTCTCATCTTCTGTTCTCTATTCCGATATACTGTCCAAGCTATATCCAATAACTCACCAATATCCTTTTTGTCACCACCTGCCTTTTGCAGTTTTTTCCTTATATCATCTGTAGACTGCCCTACAAACAAATACACCACGTGTTTTTTCCCCAGGTCTGACTCTATATCAATATCAGTGTATTTTCTTATGACATCCTTCAGCCCATTCAGAAAATCTATGGGCGACTCATTCGTATCCTGTCTAACTTCATACATCTCTGACCAGTTTATTGCCTTCGGAACCCCACGTCGGAATCCATAAATTACCCAGTCTTGATACCATTTCAATGCTCCCAAATTTGCTGGTATGTTGGGATCCCATTTGGGACCCTCAGGGGGGAAGATATCCTTAGTATCTTCCCCTGGAAACTGCCCAGAGATTTTTAGCATCTCAATTGCAGTTCGAGCAGCTCTTTTTACCGTCTCCTTCTCTGATCTAATAAAGTATCCATCATAACTTCCAGGTCATGCCAGTCAGGGGTTTGAGTTTTGATTGCTCTCTGGACAGTTTGCTGCTCTCTCTGGGTTATCTCTATATGCCCCCACAGATTCCTTCCATTGTTGTAACTCAACCAGTGAGAAAGGAACTTTTATTAATATTGTGCCCTGATTGGTTACAGTTTGTCTTAAGAGGGCTTCTAACGGCAGTTTATCCTTTGTTCTTGTCCTGCTAGCTATCGGGTCTGGGGCTGCTAACGCTTCACGGGTTCTCTTCCCCTTTGTCTTTGGTTTTACTACAGGAGGGTCTACTTCTCCTCCCCCCGAGCTATCACTTGATTCACCTTCTTTTTCTGTGCCTGTATCAGCTCTGTCATTATGAAATGGGGCTAAATTTCACTTCTGCCTTCTCTCAGCAGCTGAAATTGTCTTGCCCCGTTTTCGCGTCCCTGTTCCCTCTTCATGAGAGGCAGAGATTGAAAACTCTTTCAGTTCCTCTCCCCCCCCCCCCGTTCCATAAAGCTGGACTGCCCCCCCCCTCTGCGGGGGGGGGGGGGGGGGGGGGGGGGTGCCGCAGGAAAGGGGGCGGCTCCAGCCCCACTCCCCAGGTCACTCAGGACAGAGGCCCTGCCTGTCAGCACCACCCCTGCCCCTCCCGCAATTCTGGGAGTTGCTCCTGTCACTGCTCATGGGGCCCGTGCCCCCGCCGCTGCCGCAGCTGGGGTTGGCCCCGGCCCCGTTACTCCCGCCGTGCCTGCTCCTGTACTCGTTGCCATGACAGCAGATCCTGTACTGGCAGTGCCCGGAGCAGCTCTCACCGCCCCCAAGCCAGCTCCTCCGGAAGCCCCGATCTGCCCAACTCCCCACGGTGCGGCCGCACCAGGGGGTCCTCCAGCGGCCCCCACCTGCCCAGCCCCTGCCTGTCCAGCAGGAGCTGGTCCAGAGGCCTCCACCTCTGCAGCTCCAGCCCCCCCCCCTCCCCCCACTGCAGCAGCAGGGAGTCCTACCTGTGAAGTCCCCGGGCTATTTTAGAATCATAGAATCATAGAATCAGACGGGTTGGAAAGGACCTCTGAGATCATCAAGTCCAACCCTTGATCCACTACCACCACAGTTGCTAGACCATGGCACTAAGTGCCACATCCAGCCTCATCTTAAAAACCTCCAGGGATGGAGAATCCACCACTTCCCTGGGCAGCCCATTCCAATGGCTGATCACCCTCTCTGTAAAGAATTTCTTTCTAATATCTAACC
The DNA here is from genome assembly GCF_003945595.2 of Pipra filicauda. Taxonomy (NCBI): domain Eukaryota; kingdom Metazoa; phylum Chordata; class Aves; order Passeriformes; family Pipridae; genus Pipra; species Pipra filicauda. Next base: position 1,298,191 of record NW_024104676.1, on the reverse strand, counting down.
TAAACCTCCCCCGGCAGAGCTTAAGGCCATGCCCTCTTGTCCTGCTGATGATTGCCTGGGAGAAGAGACCAACCCCCACCTGGCTACAACCCCCTGTCAGGGAGTTGTAGAGAGTGATGAGGTCTCCCCTGAGCCTTCTCTTCTCAAGGCTAAACAACTCCAGCTCCCTCAGCCTCTCCTCATAGGACTTGTGTTCAAGTCCCTTCACCAGCCTCGTTGCTCTTCTCTGGACCTGCTCCAGCACCTCAATATCCTTCCTGAACTGAGGGGCCCAGAGCTGGACACAGTACTCCAGGTGAGGCCTCACCAGCGCTGAGTACAGGGGCAGAATCACTTCTCTGGTCCTGCTGGCCACAGTGTTCCTGATACAGGCCAGGACGCCATTGGCCTTCTTGGCCACCTGGGCACACTGCTGGCTCATGTTCAGCTTCCTGTCGATCAGCACTCCCAGGTCCCTTTCTGCCTGGCTGCTCTCCAGCCGCTCTGTCCCCAGCCTGTAGCGCTGCAGGGGGTTGTTGTGGCCAAAGTGCAGGACACGGCACTTGGCCTTGTTGAACCTCATCCCGTTGGAACCAGCCCAACTCTCCAGCCTATCCAGGTCCCTCTGCAGAGCCCTCCTGCCTTCCGGCAGGTCAACACTCCCTCCCAACTTGGTGTCGTCTGCGAATTTGCTGATGATGGACTCAATCCCCTCATCTAAATCATTGATAAAGATATTAAGCAGAACTGTGCCCAACACTGATCCCTGGGGACACCACTGGTGACCGGCTGCCAGCTGGATGCAGCTCCATTCACCAGCACTCTCTGGGCCCGGCCCTCCAGCCAGTTCCTAACCCAGCACAGAGTGCCCCTGTCCAAGCCATGGGCTGCCAGTTTTTTCAGGAGTATATTATGGGAGACAGTGTCAAAGGCTTTGCTGAAGTCCAGATAGACCACATCCACAGCCTTTCCCTCATCCACCAGGCGGGTCACCTGATCGTAGAAGGAGATCAGGTTGGTCAGACAGGATCTGCCCTTCCTAAACCCGTGCTGGTTGGGTCTGAGCCCTTGTCCATCCTGTAGGTGCTGTGCGATTGCACCCAAGATGATCTGCTCCATTGCCTTGCCAGGCACTGAGGTCAGACTGACAGGCCTGTAGTTTCCTGGGTCCTCCTTCCGGCCCTTTTTGTGGATTGGTGTGACATTTGACAACTTCCAATCATCTGGGACCTCCCCAGTGAGCCAGGACTGTTGGTAAATGATGGAGAGCGGCTTGGCGAGCTCTTCCGCCAGCTCCCTCATCACCCTTGGGTGGATCCCATCTGGTCCCATAGACTTGTGAGGATCCAAGTGGTTCAGCAGGTTGCTGATTGTTTCCTCCATGATTACGGGGGGGACTATTCAGCTTCATATTCCTATCTACATGCTCCAGAAGCCAGCTGTCCTCAGAGAGACCTGTCCTACCGTTGAAGACTGAGGTAAAGAAGGTGTTAAATACCTCAGCCTTTTCCTCATCTTTAATAACTATGTTCCCCCCCATGTCCACTAATGAATGGAGGTTTTCCTTGTCCCTCTTTTTGCTACTGATGTATCTATAGAAAGACTTTTTATTATCCTTAACAGAAGTGGCAAGATTGAGTTCAAATCTTGCCTTCGTCTCTCTGATTTTCTTTCTACATGACCTAACTAAATTCCTGAACTCTTCCTGAGTAGCCAGTCCTTTTTTCCATAATAGGTAGGCTCTCTTTTTCATCCTAATTTCCCTCAAGATCTCCCTGTTCAGCCAGGCTGGTTGTCTTCCCTGCCGGCTTGCCTTTCGGCAGACTGGGACAGCCTGCTCTTGTGCCTTTAAGACTTCCTTCTTGAAGTATGTCCATCCCTCCTGGACCCCTTTGTCTTCAAGGGTTGTTTCCCATAGTACCCTCTGAACCAGTCTCTTGAACAGGCTGAAATCTGCCCTCCGGAAGTCCAGCGTAGAGGTTTTATTGATGGCCCTTCTTGCATCCCTGAGTATTGAGAATTCTATTATTTCATGGTCACTGTGCCCCAGACGGCCTCCGACCACCACATCTCCCACCAGCCCCTCTCTGTTTGTGAGCAGGAGGTCTAGCAGGGCCCCATCCCTGGTAGGCTCATTTACCAGTTGGAGCAGGAAATTGTCTTCTATACACTCTAGGAATCTCTTAGACTGCCTCTTCTCTGCCATGTGGAGTTCCCAGCAAGCCTCCGGCAGGTTAAAGTCACCCACAAGAACAAGGGCTGGCGATTTTGAGACATCTGCCAGCTGCTTGTAGAAGAATTCATCATCCTCATCATCCTGGTTGGGTGGTCTGTAGCAGACTCCCACCAGGATGTCAGCCTTGTTGGCCTTCCCCCTGATTTTGATCCACAGGCACTCAACCTTATTGTTACTGACTTCAAATTCTAAAGAGTCAAGAGACTCTCTAACATACAGAGCCACCCCTCCACCTCTCCTACTTTGCCTGTCCCTTCTGAAGAGCTTGTAGCCATCCATGGCAGCACTCCAGTCGTGTGAGTCATCCCACCATGTTTCTGTGATGGCAACTACATCATAGCTTTCCTGCTGCACGATGGCTTCCAGCTCCTCTTGTTTGTTGCCCATACTGCGTGCATTGGTGTACATGCACTTCAGGTGGGCTGCTGATTTCATTCTTAACTCCGGCTTTCTGTCCTTAGGCTGATCACTGGAGAGCCCGGTTTCAATCCCTTCCCCCTTCAAACCTAGTTTAAAGCCCTCCTGATCAGCCTTGCCAACTTATGCGCTACAGTCCTCTTGCTCTTCCTAGAAAGGTGAATCCCATCTGATTTTAGGAGACTAGGTACCATGGAGTTTGCCCCATGGTCAAAAAAAACAAAATTCTGATGGTGGCACCAGTCCTTTAGCCATCTGTTGATGAGTTGGGCTTTTATACTTCTCTCTTTATTTAACTCCTCATCCATCCCAGATAGTACAGGAACTGAGGCAAATATCACCTGTGCTCCTGTCCCCTGAACTGACCGACCCAGTGCTTTGAAGTCTTTTTTAATTATCCTGGCACTTCTTCCATTAATGTCCTCACTGCCAGCCTGGACTACCACCAGTGGATAATAGTCTGAGGGCTGAATTAACTCAGGAAGTCTCCTACTAATATCCCTCACCTTGGCCCCAGGAAGGCAGCATACTTCTCTCTGGGATGGGTCTGGGCGACGAATAGGGCCCTCAGTTCCCCTCAGAAGGGAGTCACCGACTACAACCACCCTTCTTTTTTTTTTTACACCTGTGGTTGTAATCCGTCTATTAGACAGGGCCGAACCAGGAGGCTCTCCAGAGAGATCTTCTTGGTTGTCCTCTACCTGACTGTCTGGGTCCAGGGACTCATATCTATTCTTCAAGGGCACCCTGGGGGTCGATGGGGGTTGAGAGAGGGTTCTTTTACCTCTCCCATTAGGGACCTGTTTCCATTCCCCCCCATCAATTTGGTCTGCTCCATCTGCCTTATGGCAGGAGGGGCAGGGCTTCACTGTCTCCTGTTGGACTTCCTTAGGGGACAAAAGGGTTTGACTCCACCAGTCAATTTCTATTTCACTCTCTCTAATGCACCTTAACCTCTCTACCTCTTCCTTAAGTTCTGCCACTAGGCACAGCAAGTCACTCACCTGCTTGCATCATACACAGCTACCTCCCACACCATCCTCTGGTACCAATGACAGGCTCAGACACTCTGCACAGCCAGAGGCCTGGGTGGATGCATCCTTCTTGGAGGGGAGTCTCTGTGTAGACACACTCCTCGTATTAACAGCAGCAACAACTTTTGTTTTTCTGGAGACCATTTCTAGCTTTAAAAAGCACGCTCACTTACGAGAAGTGGGAACTGTTTGTGCCCTGTCCGCTTGCCCTGCCTGCACAAAATGCCGTGCAAATTGCTCTGCCACGCCCCTGTTTGTCCGTTCCTGTTGGGTGCGCGAGCGAAGGTCGCTCGCGCTCTTGGAAGTTCTTATATAGCCTCCTGTAGTACCTGCTAATGAGCTTGACCCCCCCCTCACTCACCTTAATCAGTTCCGAGGTGGAGCCAAGCCTGGGTAGCAATATCTCCTATCGGGCGATATTAACAGGTCCAAATCATCGTCCCCAGTGTTTTTAAATAAAATTCGTGGGACAAGAGCAGCCTTAACTTGACCTTTCTTCTTCCCTTTCTCTAAAGCCATTTCTGAAGTTTTTGTCTCTTTTGAGCATTCGTTTTTCTTATCTCCCTCTCCCAATCCAGGACGTGTTAATAGAAACATAAACAACTCTGCATACCGAATTTCCTGCCATCTGTGTTCTTCATGAAGAAGCGAAATTTATTGGAACACTGTGTCCAGTTCAAGAGGACCAAATTCTGGCCAAGTCACCCCTCTCATTTGTCCAAACAGAGGCCAGGCATCTACAGATAGCCTACAAAGTTCTTCCTTTGTTAAAGTTGTCTCAGAACCAGTCAGAGTACTCCAGTGTTTCAAAACCAAACTCAGAGAAGACCCTTTAGGAATCTTAACCTTTGAATCCACACAACCCATGACAATAAAACACACACAAACAACAGACCAGGATTTGAATTTGTCGCCTTATGATTACAAAGCTGTTACTTTAACCACATAGCTACAGAGCTCCCTTGCCTCATTGCTGGAACAGAGCACTGTAGAAGGGGTGTCCTCCTTTTCCAGTCAGTCCCAGACTGAAACAAAACCCAAAGCTTGAAAGCTTGCCAGCCCTAGGCTGATATGAATATGCTCTGACCTGCACCTGGGTGGTCCAACCGCCTTGGCGAACTCTTTTGCCTACTGGAAACTGACTCTCGTGACTTCTGGGCCCAAGTCCAAGCCTATTTCCAGTCCTACTGTATTTTCCTATTTCCCAGGAAACACAAAACTCTTTTGCAGCTGCTAACCAAAAGTATCTTTTCTTACCTCACCTCCTCTGGGGTTCTAGGGAGCTAGGGCTTCTCAGATCGGCGAGGAAATTATCCAAATTCTCCAAATAAATGCCGGCTTTTAGTATTTTTGCAGGATGAAATGCCCTCCAATTCTTCGATCTGAAGAAGTCCAGGTCCAGTCTTTTCCCCATTCAGGCCAACAGCTCTTGCTTGCAGGAGCTGAGGAAAAAAAACTCCAAAGCAATTTAATTGGAGATGAGCTAAGAAAAGGATTTAATGAAATAACAAGACGTGCGCGCACAGCCGTGTACAGGTGTTACAATTTATAATATTGACTGTCCAATCCCAAGTGTTTCCACCCCATAGCTTTTGCCTTGGTCCACCCTCATCCCACCCCCTTGGAACTGGGACTGGGGGCTTTTCGAGACCATCTCTTCATCATCTTTGTCTTCTTCAGAGCACAAAGGGTACACGGTCACCCAATTCTTGACTGTACTTTTGCAGTTCAGGCCAAGGCACAAGTGTTCTTAAACAAAATGGGCCTACTTTGACTAGAGACTAAACATTTTCTACTGGAATTCAGGGGATATCGATACGGGAGCATGGAATAGGGTGTGTAAGAGTTGAGGAATGTGTAAACTACTGAGCTAAAGGGTAAAGGAATAAGGGCTGCTGCTTCTAAAGTCTACTTCTACTATATAACTACTTATAAAGCTTATAAAAATTAGAAAAACCAAAAAACTAAAAGAATCTTAAGACATCAGTATGCCCATAGTTGGTTACGTGTCTGACGCTTAGGGTTTTCTTTCCTTCGATGTGTGAATGATGAAGATCGTGAGCGAGACCGAGACCAGAATCGAGGTCTAGGTCAAGGTCGTCTTCATCGATCCCGTCGTGATCGTTCTATTGGCCTTTCTCTGTAATCTCTATAATGTCTGTCATCTCTAGGGTCGTCCTCATATCTGGAGTATTCATAATCTCTCTCCATTCTTTCCCTATTGTAGGTGGGTTGGTATAGGGGATCGGAGGAGTATTCCAGATTTTCTGCTATGCTCCTTATCCAAGAACACATGGTGTCCACACTTGGTTTGTCCATCTTTGGATGATATGCGGTTATCAAGCAGTAGGTATATGGTTTAGGGGCACCTTTAATTATCTTTTTCCACATGGGCTGCATGCAGGGAACACTCTCAGGAACTTGGATGTCATAATAGTCTGGATCAGAATAGATGATCTCTAGCATGGCCAATTCCCGTAGGTATTGGATGCCTTCTTCTGCAGTGTTCCACTTTCTTGGAGAGCTCATCAGAGACTCCTTGAATGGGTATCTCGCCCTCACAGTGTGGAGGATTCGGATCCAAAGACTGGACTCCATTGTCTCCCTTCCCATTTCTTGTTCTATCTCATGGTCTCGGGCAATGGATCCCAATTGTCGTGCTTCGTGACCTTCAATCATGTGACTATCAGCTCCCTTGTCCCAGCATCACACCAGCCAGGTGAGGATTCGTTCACCAGGCAAGTGAATGTAATCTCTTCGTATATCTCTAAGCTCTCTTGTGGTCAGTGATTGTGTAATTTCACTTTCTCGCATTATTTCCTGTCCATCTCTCCTGCGTAGAATCTTTTCCACTTTCCTCTTTATTCTTCCGCTCTTATGTGGAGCCGCTCCCGCCTCCTCTCTGTATCTCTCACGTGGAGGTGGGGACTAGGCATGCTGTGGCGATGAGCTTCTACATCGTTCACGCCATGGAGATGGACTTCTATGTCGTTCACGCCATGGGGATGAACTTCTATGTCGTTCATACCGCAGAGATGGACTTCTACGTCATTCATACTGCGGGGATGGAATTCTATGTCATTCGCCATACCCAGCTCGTGGAGGTAGTGAGTAGTCTTTCAGGTGCCAAGATAAGGGCCTAATCCAATCATCCACGCCTCCAAGAGAAGGTTGGGTCTGAGAGGTAGGGATAATTCTTCCTCAGGTTGAGAGGAACGCTTTGGCCCCTTCTTTGCATCTTTCGAAACACTGAATGTGTAGTCAGGATATAAATCATCGAGTGACAATATACTACGGGTCGTTTGTACTGTTGCATTTTTTTCTCTTGATACTGCTCTACTTTCCTTTGGACACGCCCCTAGTTCTTTTGGGCGCGTCCCTTCTCTTGCAACTGCTTCTTCCTCTCTGGTAGCTGTTTCTTCTGTTGCAGTCACCCCTTCCTCTGTCACAGCCACTTCCTCCTCTCTCACAGTCACTCCTTCATCCATTGCTGTCGCTCCTTCCTTGCTTGTAGTCACTCCTTCATCCACTGCTGCCGCTCCTTCGTCCAGTGCTGCTGCTCCTTCGTCTGCTACTTCCTGCGTGGATTGGATAGGTTCTTCCGCTCCTTCTTCTTCTTCTCCTCTTTCTTCTTCTTCTTCTGTGCATTCCAGTCGCGGAGATGGGTCTGTAGGTTCTGCAATTTCCCTTACCCTTACCCTTTTTCTTCTTTATAGGGGCAACGATGACTTTCCGGCTTTTAGCTTGAGTCCCAGTTCTAGTGGACTTAGTAGAAACGGCATTGACTTTAAGCTGTGTTTTGGCCTCACTTCCTGTGGACTCAACGGGAACATCACTGGTCTCAGGTGGCATAGTTTGAGCTCTGGTCCCAGCCTTAACCTTTTGAAAGTGGTCTACAGCAGCTCCATAAGCACTAGCCGGGCCCCAGCACAAAGCGGAGAATCGCATATTCGAATCCTCGTAGGAAAAACACCCTTCTGTTAAACAGCGGGTCATCTCACCAGAATCAAACATCTGTTCTGGCGTGAACTCCCAATTAATGGGAGGTGACACACATCCTACTAATTTACCAAAATCTACACAGGCTCCATGCCACCCAGGGACTGGCCTGTCTGCAGCCCTTTCCAAAGTTCCAGCGAGTCCCCTTGAGGTGCAATCTTTTCTACAACAGGGAAAGCAATACAATACCATTCTTCCAATTTTAAGTAGCACTTCATTACCTTCATCAATAACAGTATTGTTGCAACACAGTTTAGACAATAATTGGAGCCAATTGTAACCGTGGGGATCTCCTTTACCAGGCCTTTGATGTCGAAATTAAGAAAAGTATTGGTAACATTCCTCCTCTGGGCCTGGACATTTCCCTGTGGGATAGCCCAGGACAGGCACCTTTAGTGCAAGTTGGTCTTATTGCAGTTTAATACCCTTTGGTCTTGATGTATTTCATTTGCAGTTAAGACATTTGTCTACTTCTGCATAAAAGTTATTCTCATGGCTCTTCAGTTTGAATTTTGGCACAGCTTTCAGGTCTGCTTGCTGGAACAAACTATCTGTAAACAGTTAACTTCTGACACATTATTAGTTTATATTTAAAACAAAACAGTATTCCCCCCTTACTGAATTAGGGTAGGAATATTCTTTCACAGGTTATGAGCCTGTGACAGTTTTAAAAGACAAGGGATGCAAGGGTCAATAGACAGTTTCTTTTTCTAGTTTTGTTTATTGGGGACAAATCAGTTTCTTTCCCTTTAGACTTAGATAGCTCCCATAGTTTTCAAAGCATCACCTTATTACATATATTGCACCAGCAGGTTTTAGTTTTTGTGATCGTTGGAATTGTACACTGAATGTCCCCCCCCCCTTTTCAGTACAGTGGGAGGGCACGGACTGTGCAGGCTTGGGAGGCCCAGAGGGGGAGCAACGACTCCATCTCCGCCCCTAATGGCAGAGCCAGAGGGTCCCGCATTAGGCTGGGCTGGGACTCCAGCCACAGACATCGCTCTAGGCTCTCCTGCAGCCTCTGCACCCCCAGCCGGTCTCCTGCCCACAGCCGCCAAGGTGCCATGAGTAGCTCTGCTTGTGTTGGCCACAGCCAGGAAATGATTTGCCTGTGCACTCGCTGTGGCCCCCGCTCCGTCTGCAGAGGCGGCAGCAGCTCCTGTACCAAACCCAGACTTTGACTGTTCTGCAGTTGGGCTTATTCTTTCTGTACCGATGGTTAACGCTGCCCCTGCGCTTACAGAGCGGTGCCGGTGCCTGCGACAGTCACGTGATTTTCCCCTTCCTTTCCTACACATTGGGGTAGGCTGGGCACTGGCCGCTCTCGCCCTCGGCCCTGCTCCGCTTGTTATGGGAGCAGGCATTTTTATTGTTATGACAACTGTAGAGTCGTCAGGTGGCTTTAAAATCTCCGCGACACTCACACCTACTGCAGCTGCTTGCATGGGATTAGCTGTTACAGGGGAAGGAGTCACCCCCCCGCGCCAGCCAGCATGGACAGAGGAGACTCCACACTCCCATCTATTTTCTTTGCCCTAGCCTTTCTCGTAGTTCTCGGTGTCTTTGCTACGACCTGATCTCTGCCTGCCACACCTGGGGCGGTACCTGAAACAGCAGGGGCAGAGCTGGGTCCCGCCACCCCTGCAAAGTCAGTGGCCCCAGCTCTCTCTCGTGCTGCCGCGCCCAACGGTCCCATAGTTTTCGCGGCACTCGCATCTGCCGTCTCTGCCTGGACCACACTAGTAGGAAACAAAACCTTCTCATTAGTCAGAGCAACAACTGGGATTAGTTTTTCCTGTTCCCGCCTTACTGTGCTCGCCACAGTTTTAAACTTCAGGATCGCTCTCTGCTCTAATCTCGCTTTCTCTGTCCCCGGATCTTCTCCTCCTTTCTCACCTGTTAGTATAGCTGGGACAAACTTTGCCTGGTTTTTCCCTTTTACACGCATTCTCACTGTATTAGACACAGGCAACACTTTTCTTTTTACCACGCCAGCCAGTTCTGTCGCCGTGGTAACGGCCATTCCAGAAACCTCCTCTGCTCTCTGAGCTGGGAGTTCCATTGCCGCGGCAACAGCTGTTCTTATAATCGCCTCTCCAACAGTACAGCCTGCTGTGTTTGCAGCAAACTTTGGTGTCTCTCTTGCACTCGGGGCATGCAGCTCCATTCTTACAGTTCTCATGTCACTATCGCCACCGATAGAATCAACTGCCTCTGCACCCATCTGTGGTGCTGGGCTACTCGCTCTCACAAACACCCCTACATTTGGGGCCGTCGCCCCCCCTGGGGCTGACGCCTTCACTTTACTGTCACTGTCTAAATCAGCAACTCTTACGCCTGCCGCCATCCCTACACTGGCGAATTCCAGCGGCGCTTTTGCTGTGACCTCTAAAATCTCCCTTGTTTCTACAACAGATGCCGCATCTATAGCAACTTTCTCTGGTGTTACTATGCCAAAAGCAACCTTAGTAAAAGCCAACTTTTCAGCCTTCATAGCTCCTGTCCCATCACTGGTAGAACTATCAACTTCAGCTCTTACTCATTCTGCTACTCCCGCACTCACCTCTGCTGTTACCATGACAACTTTGTCTGCTCCGGCAAAGCTGTCAGCAGCAGCAGAGCTACAGACTGCTTCCATGCTCACTGGAACAGGCAGGGTAGACCCCGCCTCCATTGCCCCTGTGGGGCCAGGAGTCTCTCCTGCTGTTACTCCTGTTGCAACCAAACTAGATGTTATTTCTGAGCTAGCTAGCCCCACAGCATCTGCATGACTCCCGCTTTGCTCTGCTGCACTAAAAGCAGTTTCAACAAAAGCTGATCTCACAGATCTTATCTGCACCTCTGTGCTTGCTCCAGCCAAACCAACAGGACTCACTCCCGCCAGACCCGAGCTAACTCCTCCGGAGGCCTTAATTTGCCTAATCCCTCCCGGTGTGGCCAGATCCACACCAGGGAGTCCTTCAATGGTTCCTTCCTGCTCAGCAGGAGCCGGTCCTGCAGCTCCGGCTTCTTCCGGGCTGTTTTCTCTCTCATTAGGTGACATTAACACACTTAAATCACCATTTCCCATGTTTTTAAATAAAACTCGATCTTTCTTTTTCCCTTTTCCTAAAGCCATTTCTGATTTTTCCATCTCTCCTGAACTTTCGTTCTTCTTATCTCCTTCTCTCAATCCAGGGCGTGTTAACAGAAACATGAACAATTCTGCATACCTGATCTCTTCCCATTTCTGTTCTGCATTGAGGAGTGAAATTAATTTCAACACCGTGTCTAGCTCAAAAGAACCGAATTCCAGCCAAGTCACTCCTCTCATCTGCAAAGTTCTTCCTTTCTTAAAATTGTACTGGGACCGGTTAAAATCTTCCAGTACTTCAAAACCATTCTCAGGGGGGATTCTTTAGGGATCTCAACTTTTGAATCCACACAACCCATGATTACAAAACAAGAACAGATCACAACCACACACTGGGATTTGAACTTGCTTCCTTAGGGTTACCAAGCTGTTACCATAACCTCTCAGCTATTCTACCAAGTCACACTGACTCTGGAGCCCCACTGGTTCCCCCACAGCGTCAGAGCACACCGGAAAGCGTCCCTTCCAAAAAAACAGCCCTAGGCTGAAACCCGCTCTGACCTGGGTTGGCGAACCACCCGTCCGCTGACTGGAAAGCAACTTCCACAACTATATGGGCCCAAGTCTTCAAGTTAACTTTCCAGTCACCCATGTTCCCTATCTCCCGGGAACACAAACTTTCCCGCAGCTGCTAACTGAGGAAGGTACCTTTTTCCTTATTCGCTCTTTTCTTATCTCACCTCTACGCTACATGCTTGCTTCCGTGGGTTCTGTGGAGCTGGGCTTCTCAGACCGGGGCGGGAATTATCTCAGATAAAAGCCAGTTTGATGAGGAATTCCTGTTCAATGAAAGTTTCCAGTCTGAAGAAGTTCCAGTCCAGGTTTCCCCGTACAGGCCACCAGCTGATGCCGTGGAGATGTTGGTGCTAAAAAAATACTCCAGAGCAGTTAATTAGGGATGAGATAAGGAAAGGGTTTAATTATGCCAATTATGTTACACGATGCGCGGCCGCTGTGCCTGAGATTTTACATCTTATAATACCATCTATCCAATCCCAAATGTGTCCACCCTGTGGCCTTTACTCTGGACCGCCCCGGGTCGACCCCCTGAGAATTGAGTCAGGGGGCTTTTTGGGACCCTCTACTTCATCAGTCTCATCATCTTCGGGGCACAGAGTGTACATATTCACCTAATTCTTGACTCCGTTTTGTTATTCAGGCCCTGATATGCTGTTCTCTAAACAGTCTAGGCCTTGCCTTGACAAAAGATGAAACATTGCCACTGAATTCAGGGGTAGGTTTGATATGGGGAGCATAGAATGGGGTAAGAGGGTTAAGGAATGTGTAAACTAAGGGTGCTACAGGATAGAGGGACAGGGCTGCTGCTTTTAAAATCATAGAATCATAGAATCATAGAATAGATTGGGTTGGAAAAGACCTCCAAGATCATCAAGTCCAACCCCTGATCCAACTCCAATTACTATATCATGGCACTAAGGGCCACGTCCAATCTCTTTTTAAAAACCTCCAGGGATGAAGAATCCACCACCTCTCTGGGTAGGCCGTTCCAATGCCTGATAACCCTCTCTGTAAAGAATTTCTTCCTAACATCTAACCTAAACCTCCCCTGGCAGAGCTTGAGACCATGTCCCCTTGTCCTATTGTTGGTTGCCTGGGAGAAGAGACCAACTCCCACCTGGCTATAACCTCCCTTCAGGTAATTGAAGAGAGTGATGAGGTCGCCTCTAAGCCTTCTCTTCTCCAGACTAAACAACCCCAGCTCCCTCAGCCTCTCCTCATAGGACTTGTGCTCAAGTCCCTTCACCAGCCTCGTTGCTCTTCTCTGGACCCGCTCCAGCACCTCAATATCCTTCCTGAACTGAGGGGCCCAGAACTGAACACAATACTCAAGGTGTGGCCTCACCAACACAGAGTACAGGGGAAGGATCACTTCCCTGCTCCTGTTGGCCACACTGTTCCTGATACAGGCCAGGACGCCATTGGCCTTCTTGGCCACCTGGGCACACTGCTGGCTCATGTTCAGCTTCCTGTCGATCAGTACCCCGAGGTCCCTTTCTGCCTGGCTGCTCTCCAGCCACTCTGTGCCCAGCCTGTAGCGATGCAGTGGGTTGTTGCGACCAAAGTGCAGGACCCAGCACTTGGCCTTGTTGAACTTCATTCCACTGGAGTCAGCCCATCTCTCCAGCCTATCCAGATCCCTCTGCAGAGCCCTCCTGCCTTCCGGCAGGTCGACACTCCCTCCCAACTTGGTGTCATCTGCAAATTTGCTGATGATGGACTCAATCCCCTCATCTAAATCATCGATAAAGATATTAAAAAGGACTGGGCCCAGCACTGACCCCTGGGGAACACCACTGGTGACCGGTCACCAACTGGATGCAGCTCCATTCACCAGCACTCTCTGGGCCCGACCCTCCAGCCAGTTCCTGACCCAGCACAGAGTGCCCCTGTCCAAGCCATGGGCTGCCAGCTTTTCCAGGAGTATGCTATGGGAGACAGTGTCAAAGGCTTTGCTGAAGTCCAGATAGACCACATCCACAGCCTTTCCCTCATCCACCAGGTGGGTCACCTGATCGTAGAAGGAGATCAGGTTGGTCAAACAGGATCTGCCCCTCCTAAAGCCATGTTGGCTGGGTCTGATCCCTTGTCCATCCTGTAGGTGCTGTGTGATTTCACACAGGATAATCTGCTCCATAACTCTGCCAGGCACCGAGGTCAGGCTGACAGGCCTGTAGTTACCAGGGTCAGCCTTGCAGCCTTTTTTATGGATTGGGGTGATATTTGCCAACTTCCAGTCATATGGGACCTCCCCAGTGAGCCAGGATTGTTGGAAGATGATGGAGAGCGGCTTGGCAAGCTCTTCTGCCAGCTCCCTCATCACCCTAGGATGGATCCCATCTGGTCCCATAGACTTGTGAGGATCCAGATGACTCAGTAAGTCACTATTTCCTCCTGGAATACAAGGGGACTATTTGGTTTCCTGTCTCTGTCTACCAGCTCCAGAGGCCAGTTGCCTTGAGGGCCACCTGTCTTACTGGTAAAAACTGAGGCAAAGTAGGTGTTAGTACCTCAGCCTTCTCCTCATCTCTATTAACTATGTTTCCCTCCAAGTCCCTCAAAGAATGAAGGTTTTCTTTGCCCCTCCTTTTGTTATTAATGTATTTATAGAAGGACTTTTTGTTATACCTAACAGAAGTGGCTAATTTAACTTCGAATTGCGCTTTTGTATCCCTGATTTTCTTTCTGCATGATCTAGCTGTCTTCCTGAATTCTTCGTAAGTAGCCAGCCCTTTCTTCCACAGTCGGTAAACTCTCTTTTTATGCCTGATTTCCTTCAGAATCTCCCTGTTTAACCAAGCTGGTTGTCTTCCCCGCCGGCTTGCCTTTTGGCACACCGGTACAGCCTGTTCCTGTGCACTCAAAACTTCCTGCTTGACGCACATCCATCCCTCCTGGACCTCCTTGTTTTCAAGGGTTGTTTCCCAGGGTATGCTCTGGACTAGACTTTTGAATAGGTCAAAATCTGCCCTCCGGAAGTCCAGCGTAGAGGTTTTATTGTTGTTTCTCCTTGAATCTCTGAGTATTGAAAATTCTATTATTTCATGGTCACTATTTCCCAGGCAGCCTTCAACTGCTACATCTCCCATCAGCCCCTCTCTGTTTGTAAACAGCAGGTCTAGCGGGGCCTTACCCCTGGTAGGTTCATTTACCAGTTGATGAAGGAAATTGTCTTCTATACACTCTAGGAAATTCCTCGACTGCCTCTTCTCTGCTCCCAGCAGATATCTGGCAGGTTAAAGTCACCCACAAGGACAAGGGCTGACGATTTTGAGACATCCGCCAGCTGCTTGTAGAATATTTCATCCCCTTCGTCATCCTGGTAAGGCGGTCTGTAACAAACACCTATGATGATGTCGGCCTTGTTGGCCTTCCCCCTGATTCTGGTCCACAGGCACTCAACCTTATCGTTGCTGATTTCAAGTTCAACAGAGTCAAGAGACTCTCTGACATATAAAGCCACCCCTCCACCTCTCCTACCCTGCCTGTCCCTTCTGAAGAGCTTGTAGCCATCCATGGCAGCACTCCAGTCGTGTGAGTCATCCCACCACGTTTCTGTGATGGCGACTACATCATAGCCTTCCTGCTGCACGATGGCTTCCAGCTCCTCTTGTTTGTTGCCCATACTGCGTGCATTGGTGTACAGCACTTCAGGTGGGCTGCTGATTTCGTTCTTAACTCGGGCTTTCTGTCCTTAGGCTGATCACTGGAGAGCCGAGTTTCAACCCCTTCCCCCTTCAAACCTAGTTTAAAGCCCTCCTGATCAGCCTTGCCAACTTATGCACTACAGTCCTCTTGCTCTTCCTAGAAAGATGAATCCCATCCAATTTTAAGAAACTAGGTACCATGGAGTTTGCCCCAAGGTCAAAGAAACCAAAATTTTGATGGTGGCACCAGTCCTTTAGCCATCTGTTGAGGAGTTGGATTTTTTACTCCACTCTTTATTTAACTCCTCATCCATCCCAGATAGTACAGGAACTGAGGCAAATATCACCTGTGCTCCTGTCCCCTGAACTGACCGACCCAGTGCTTTGAAGTCTTTTTTAATTATCCTGGCACTTCTTCCATTAATGTCCTCACTGCCAGCCTGGACTACCACCAGCGGATAATAGTCTGAGGGCTGAATTAGCTCAGGAAGTCTCCTACTAATATCCCTCACCCTGGCCCCAGGAAGGCAGCATACTTCTCTCTGGGATGGGTCTGGGCGACGAATAGGGCCCTCAGTTCCCCTCAGAAGGGAGTCACCGACTACAACCACCCTTCTTTTTTTTTTTACACCTGTGGTTGTAATCCGTCTATTAGACAGGGCCGAACCAGGAGGCTCTCCAGAGAGATCTTCTTGGCTGTCCTCTACCTGACTGTCTGGGTCTAGGGACTCATATCTATTCTTCAAGGGCACCCTGGGGGTCGATGGGGGTCGAGAGCGTTCTTTTACCTCTCCCATTAGGGACCTGTTTCCATTCCCCCCCATCAATTTGGTCTGCTCCATCTGCCTTATGGCAGGAGGGGCAGGGCTTCGCCGTCTCCTGTTGGACTTCCTTAGGGTTCAAAAGGGTTTGATTCCACCAGTCAATTTCCTTTTCACTCTCCCTAATGCACCTTAATCTCTCTACCTCTTCCTTAAGTTCTGCTACCAGGCACAGCAAGTCACTCACCTGCTTGCATCGTACACAGCTACCTCCTACACCATCCTCCGGTACCAACGTCAGGCTCAGACACTCTGCACAGCCAGAGACCTGGGTGGCTGCATCCTTCTTCGAGGGGAGTGTCTGAGCAGACACACTCCTAGTATTAACAACAGTAATGGCTTTTGTTTTTTTGGAAACCATTTCTAGCTTTAAAAAGCACACTCACCTACGAGAAGTGGGAACTGTTTGAGCCCTGCCTGCTTGAAATGCCTTGAAATTGCTGTGCCACACCCCTGTTAGTCTGCTCCTGTGGGGTGCGAGCGAAGGTCGCTCAGGCTCCTGGAGGCTCTTATATAGCCTCCTGTAGTACCTGCTAACGAGCCTGACCCACCCCTCACTCACCTTAATCAGTTCCGAGGAGGAGCCAAGCCTGGGCAGCAAATGCCCTAGTAGCTCTCCTGGAGGCTCTTATAAAACTTATAAGGCTTACAAAATTAGAAAAATAAGAAACCATTAGGGGCTTAAGGCATCAGGGTCATTGTTAGGGCCACCTACAGGGCTCCTGTGGTAGTGGCTGAAGAAGGTAGAGCTAGCACTTCCCATTGTTTACCTTTATTCTTTCTCCTTGTTCCCAAACAAATCCTTGTTTATATAAACAAAGTTTTCTTGGCTGTTTTCCCGGTAATTGTTTTGTAAACAAAGACTGCGCTTGGCAGTTTTCCCGGACTCTGGCAGTGTTCCCAGACTTGTTCTCAAAACAATAGATTTGTTTACAAAACAAACCCGAGCTTGGCTGTCTTCCTGGACAATGTTTTCAAAACAGGCCAAACTTAACCAAAATATCCCGGACGAGCCCCCAATAGGAATGTGTGTATCAGTTTGGCCTGGCTCTCCCGCCAAGTCCAGGCTGTCTCCTTCCCCCTCCCACTCTCCCCAAGTGAGGGAAAAAAAACGAACCACAGAAGAAAAACCTGAAAGAAGTCTGAACGAAACGGGATTATAGGATTATATCAAATATATATATATTACATATATTTACAATTATATATACAATTTGAATACAATAGGGAGCTCCCGGGGGAAGGGGGGGGAAGGGAGGGGGAAGCAGGGATAAAAAAACTAAACCTAAATATCTTCTAAATATACCCATTACTATAGAGCTAGTGAATAAATACAAAACAACTAATTAAATACTTCCCTGAACGGGACAGCAGAACTGTGCGAGGCAGCAGCCAACTCCCCCACGCCTCTCGGAGAGATCGGAGATAACAGCAGGTCTGAGCAGCAGGCCCTGGCCTATACAAGCAAGCCCGTCTGCGGAGAGACCTGCTGCCTTCAGCCACCGGAAGAGAGAAGAGAGCGAACTCTCTTATCTGCGCCTTTTTATACGCTGTGTTACGGAAAGAGATGATATGGAATACTTCCTTAGATCTCTGACCCTGTTGCTAAGGAAGGCCTAAAAAATCCAAGAAACCAACCCACTACAAATACTTAAAGCATTACAGCATTGTACTTGAAAAATACCTTCATACAAGTCTAGAATTTGTAACATAAGGTTTTAATACCAGAGCCTAATGGTACAACTAGACACTGGATTTCTACTTTTAAGAAAAACCTAAATTATTAGGTTTTACTACACTTTAATCTGGTAAATCCTTTCTCCACATTTTTCCACCACGATATGGGTTGATAGGAACTCCATCTCAGCCAGACCCTGTACCAGTACTTTCTCTTTCCTCATTTTGATACCAAGGGATAACGATACTCTTAACGCTACTCCTCAACATTAATTCAGTTTTAGGAGGGAGACTGGAGAAGTCTAAAACCCAGTATTTGGATATGCAGTCAGTCTCAGAAAACACACCCTGTACAGAGGAAAAAAAAAAGGCAAATAAAACATTAATTTGTATGAATAATAAAGTACCTAACTTTTACTAGGATGGGCATTACCACCTTGCAAGGCTGTGCACAAGTCACAAAGCACTTTTTCCCCCTCACTTAATGAACAACCTTGACTCTTGGAAAAGTGTACTGCTCTTGCTAGTTCTCTGGATTCCTCTGTGGTTTCTGTCAGGGCAACCCTGTAGACAAGAAAAAAATTACCCTAACTTAGGGGAATGCATCCACTGCCTTGGACTTGGACAGTGTGGATCTCTGATGCAAAGCTGCTTTCAGGAAACCTGACACTGGTCTTGGGCTGACAAAGAGGGGACTGAATAAAAAGAACACATTACATCCTGCTGCCCCCAGGTTAAGCATCACTGGTTTTATCTCTACCAAGAAACTGACAAAACTGTCTTTTGGACGTGTGATGGCACACAGCAAAGGGACAAAGGCAAGTGCCAAAACAGGTCAAATCATTTTTCGACAGTCACATCTATGTATCAACCAGGCCTCTCAGAATTAATACAACCATATGATGAGCCTGCATTCTGATTACATCCCATCTGTGCAAAATCAACACCAAGGAACAATATGTGAAGTAGCTTGACAGAATAATTGTGCAGACCTATGACAAAAGACAGCTACAAACCACTTCCTTAGATTGTTAACCTCTCTCCAGAAAGAAGACACAGTGCCTCCACTAACAAGCCAAACACACTTAGGGTAGCAAAAATAGGCCACCTCAGGCACAAGAAGCCTTGATTGCATCATTTCAAATGAGTTTCTTTGGTAGCATCAGAAACTGGAAAGGGCAATGAAACCTCTAAATACAACCTACGATAAGTCCAAATTGCCATCTACTCCTGCTTCCCAAAAGTCTGTA
This sequence comes from Pipra filicauda, assembly GCF_003945595.2. Taxonomy (NCBI): domain Eukaryota; kingdom Metazoa; phylum Chordata; class Aves; order Passeriformes; family Pipridae; genus Pipra; species Pipra filicauda. The sequence continues at coordinate 1,279,479 of NW_024104676.1, read as the reverse complement.
ACAAAACTTTATTCTTTTCACAGTATTTTCCACACTGGACCCCACTGAAAACAGTCAGAAGTTAAAATTTTAAAAGGAGCTTATAAAGGCTAGGGACAAAAAAATCATCATTTCTTTTGAAGCAAATGTAGACCCTAGCTCTGTAGCCTCCTTGGAAATACCCAGCCCTTTTTATTCTGGGAGCTGAAGAGAGATGTTAAAGAAGATAGAGGATTCTTGCCTTTAAGAGTCTTTACGTTATTACATTTAAAACTACTGTACTCACTCTACAACAGAGTAGACATACACAGCCTAAATATACAGTACTCAGTGTTGCTGTTGCTGCCAAAGGGAAAGGGAAAACTCCAAATGCAAGTGTCTGAAGCCTTTTGAGTTAAATATCATCCAGAACAGACGCTATATGATACATGGATCACTCTGATGATTTACAACTGAAAAATTATTAAAAGTTTTCAAGTAATGAGGATCACAAAAAATAATTGTATCACCAGATGAGAATGGTTAATGTAAAAAGCAGAATTTAAAGATACATCAAACAAGATTATAAGGGCTGCAACAGCCAAATATCTCTTCTACTAATAAAACCTACTACCATATTGCTATTGTATCCTTCCAGATATGTCAACGTTCTGATGTGATTAAGGAAATATCTATTATTTTATGCTTGACTCATTTTCCTCTGTCAGGTTGTAATTTGTTTGTGTCACTAATGGGTTTGTCTCTGAATTACAGCTCCTGGCAAATTCTTCTGCTGAATATGCCTCAAATTCCTACATGATTTACAGAAACAGTTTCCAAGTGTTGAGGTGTCATTTGGTTTCTAGCAATTGAAAAGAAAATTAGTGCTGAAATCAGCAAGACAAGGTACCAACTGACTTTTAAAAGAAGACAGATAACAGTATAAAATGAATTTTCCAAAGTATCTGTTTTCAGTTTGGAATCAGACACAATGCACCTGATGTGGATACACTCAGGTTCTCTTGCACAGCTGTGGGACATTTTCAGAAAAATAGGGGCAAGTTATAGAAGACTCTTGCAATAGTTCCTCTGACCACAGTGGAAGTCAGACTGAAGCTTGATCTTCATTTCATATGGCTTTTCATCCCAATAGCACATGCTAGACAAAGGTTTTCAGCAAGCATGACAGGGACTCAACCATAAACAAACTCGCAGAGTTTAAGAAAAGAAAGCTGTTCACAAATATCATACTTTTAGAACTGAAAATAAATGGACTTTTATTTTGACATAGATCTACTGCAAAAATACCTACAGGCTTATGCTCTTTCCCTCAATAAAACTGTAGCTTAACCATAATTTCCTATAGTGTTGAGTACCAGGCACAACAGTGACACTGTGCATATGTTTATTCCTGCTCCACACAACTCTCATGACTGTCATTACTTGGCATGAGAAATGTTACCTTTGAGCCTGAGACTACAGAATATGTCACATATCAAACATCAAGGAAACACCCTCTCCCCTCATTTCAGTATGATCCCGCTGCCTTCACTTCTGCCATTTGAGGATGTCTTGCCTAAATAAGGGATTGTATTTCTGAGAACAGCAAACCTCTAGCCAGAGAAGATTGTTCTGTTGCAGGTACCTCGTTTTTCAGTTACAAACTGGAGATCTGCATATAGGCAGAGTAGCTTGTGGTCCTTGAAGCACTTCCCCTAGACTTGTTTTTTCCCAAGCAGAGTAAAAATTATGAATACCTTATGTCCTGAATCCGAAAAATCTGGTATGATGAACTGCCCAGAGACTTTGATCTTTTCAGCAGCAAAGGTATTTATTAGCAGCGCTGGGAGCAAGCCAGCTATTGCTGGAAAAAGTTGCTCGAAGGTTTCACACAAAATCAGCAGTTTTTATACAATTTTCAGATGTGATTAAATGCATATTCAAGTGATTACAACATCTATCTATGCATATTAATAATAGGCAGAGTATAGGTGGAGCTCAGGCGGGGCTCGGGGCGGTGCTTCTCTTGGCCCTCAATCTTTGGGGTAGTTCCATCCTTCCTCCGTGGGTCTGGGGGCTTAAACTCATCTTCCTCAACCTGACCCTTTTCTCTTCCATTGTTCTTGACCCACTCACTGAAGCTTGGAAAAAGCCCTGGCTCCTGGCCTATTTCTTCTATTCAAATGTCTACTTTATCCTACTGCATCTTTAATTTATTACCTCTAGGCCTATTACATGTTCTTTTACCATTCTCTTAAGCTTTGGTCCGGTAAGTAGAACATAACAAGCACAGATCATTTTGGAAGTTGGTAGCTTGTTAGCAGGCCCAAATTTCTTAGTTAACTCTTTTGGGCCTAGCCTCCTGTTTCAGTCCTTCATTTAATAAAAATGTTCATCAACTAAATAGATTAATGATTCATAATTCATAATGAAGTATCATTTAAAATTACTGATCTCTTCCTCTGTACTTTTCTGGCCTTTGGAAAGAAATAAAAGGACTTAAAGGAGGATTAAAAATAAAATTTAGTGAAAGTATGGAATAAAATTTGGTGACTTCATTTTTCCCTTTCCTGCCCTGCTCCTATTTCTGAGTACCTACACAGAACATGGTTTGCCAGCTCTTTTTAATGCAGATTTGAGAAAGGAAGGCTCTGTTTAAAGGCTACAGTATTTAAGCTGAAGAAGTATTTGGCCCGACTCTCTCTATAAGCATTGTATAAAGAACTAAGTCAAAAGCCTATGGCCTTGGGAAAATGGCAACAAAGGCATGCTGCAATTATATTCCATGAAGAACTGGATCTGAGAGAAACTCATTCTAGCAAAGAAGTAACAGGAAATTTTACACACTATCGGATCAGTACTGTGTACAAATGCAATTGAATGCATAGGAATAGGACAGAAAGACAAGAACCAACCTGGGCTAAACAAGTAGATGCTTAGTACAGGCAGAAAAAAATGCTATGTTATATATATGGAAGACGACAACCAGCAGCTAAAGCTGAAGCAAATGGCCTTTAAGTGACCCTCTGACAGTGCTAAACATTACAGAGCACCCCTGTTGCTTTCTAGAAACCTGTTGCTCACCAAATCAGTCAGGCAAACAGGAGAGAAGAAATACTCTTGTGTGCAACATCACACAGAGCCTTTGCTGAGTCACTTTTTTCTGTCTCTATCAACATATCAATAGATATCAGAATTCAATTACTTATTCACGTAGTTGTATTAACTCAGCATTTCCCAGACTCCTGAGCTTTTGCTGGTGGTCTGTGTGTCTACCCTGCATTCATTCTGCTGCCTGCCATACGTCATTTTATGAATTGGTATAATTGCCCAGCAGAGCACTGCCTGGCATGTCTCATTAGTATTCTTTAATTACAGCAGGACTGAATGGCATGTCAATTACTTGTAAAAACTATTCACTGTATAATGCAAAAGTGATTATAAACCAATCTCTAAGCTTTGGCTTCAACTTGGACCTGACATTTTTATAGACACCTATACCTCATTCTGGTAGTTCATGACAACACATTGCCTTTACTAAGCTGTTGCCTGTTAATAAGCAATTTGTCCTAATTCATTATCTCACACTTTATTAAGCATAAATAAACAAGAGTCTGGGAAATTCTTTTATTGTTTATTTGACTAGTTAGGAAATGTTCATGGTAATTTGAGCTACTCTCTGTCTTAGTTCCTAGTAGCTGATTCTAGTGACTAAAAGAAAAATTTAATTTCAGCTGGAATTATGTAGGTTTTGTAGTATAAATATTAACTAACATGTTCGGTCTCCTAACATGTTGGCCCCTCTACCCTAACTCTCTTACTGTCCCTTCTCTTTGCAGAAAGTGATGGCAAGGAAGTCACTCTTAAAAAAAAAAGACTCTATTAGGTCATACTTATTCTGCTCAATATAGTCTGAGTAAACCCAACTGGACCAGGGTTCTCAAGAAGTCAGCCATATAAGAGGTAAAACCTGGGGAAAGCAAGGAAAAGGAGAGAGTAAAAAAGAGAGGAAGGGATTTCTACAGGAATTTTGAGACTGCTGAGAGGGTGTGTGTGAATCATAATTTCAAATTCAAATACTTAAAACTCCTCCTCATCCAGTTTTAGAAATCTAAAACCTTTGTATTACTAGCCCTTTGTATAATCCTGTATAATCTTGTGCCAAGCAAGCCAGACAACAGAACAAAGTTTTGCCCCACAGCACAAGGCTGAGTTGCAGAAAGTCTTAGTGAATGATTTACAAGCAACCCTGTCATTGGTCTCTACATAAATGTCACCACTTAGTTGATCAAAGCAAATTATGTTTTTAGATCTAACATGCTTAAATCTGAAAAGAATTTCAAGGTGACAGAAGTAAAACAAATACTTCACTGTGTAAGTGCAAATTCAAGATTAGTCAGGTTGGTTTGTTACCGAGAGAAAAAAAAAATTAACACATCCTCTTGTGAGTAAATGCCATTTTTCAATTAGGCTGAGGAGACATGTGGTTAGTCCCACCAGCTGAATACAGAAATCCAGACTATGAGTTAGTTTTTCTCCACTACACTCAGTGCAGCCGGCTTTATAATGACTGGATGAAGTGGGCAATCAATCAGGATTTGGTTTCATGCCCACATAGGAGATTCAGCACACCAAACAATTGAAAGGTGACCTTGTGAAAGATTCATTTTTCTTTTTATAACACATGCTTCAGTGTATAAAACTGCTAGATTGCAACTAGAAAGGGCAGCTGTGAGAGGAGAAAACATGATAAGCAAAACCACAAATACTGTCTGGAGACAAGTGCACCTTCAAGAAGGGAGGAAAGAATGTTCACCTGATTTAAGATGTTAATTTAAAGTAGAAATTGCTACTCAAAGCACAACAAGTTCATGTTCTCTATTCCATGAACTGTTCCTGGCCTTGAATCTGCAAGCAGAATGTCATATTTTCCCCACTGTGGACAATTTATGGGAAAATTCCTTGCCTGCTAGACCCAGTATGTTTACATTACTTTGGAATGCATATTTTCATCAGTCTTATTTGTGCTGGAGGATCCATGGTCTTTTCCCATATGAAATGGATGTGTTTTATACAATAGCAATTGATTATTTAAGGCAGTGACCACCAAAGACTGAAATTCATTTCAAGTACAATAAAGAAACAGGCACTGATTATTCTGCACTACAGTTGTAAGGAACCCCTGCAAAGCTGGAAAATGCATTTTATTAATAAATTTTTTCTCCCCAAAATATTCTTACTATAAAAGTCTCAGTTACAATAATTGAACTGATCAACTCCCAAAGGAGACTTGAAAAACACTCAACATTGCATTTGATAGCAGAATAGGGAAAAATGGGGAAAAAGGAAACACAGGAAATAAAAAAAAAATCCTTTTGTCTGCTCTTCTATTTATTGTAAAGTGTACTGCTCTACCCTGTACAAACCATTTTTAAGGCAAAACCTAATGAAATCAATCGTTGAGCCAAAAATTCTACAGCAAGCTCCATCTGTGACTCAGTCACAGGTGCACAGACATGGTGGATGCTCTTCATCAGTGCACCTAAAGTCATCTTTGAAGTTAGCACAAATTGACAACAGGAATGATGACTAAAATTAAAAATTGTAGTAAAAAAGTAATGTCAGAATAGAGGAAAGTCGTTTAATACACTGACTTCTTCTGTCAGGCAGCCTGTAGATGAAAGTCTAATAATAAATCAACATTTCAGGCACTCTTTTAAAAGTGGTGCCACTATAAAACTCCATTGTTTTGTCTTAAGATTCCTAAATAATGCCATGAGAATGACAGGTGACAATGCTACAGAATTAATGGACTTCTACCAGCAGGACATCTTCCTTCTCTTCCCTCGTTAGGGAAGAGGGGCACAAAATTGTTTGGCATATAAAAACTGAAGGCAGCGGCCAAATTACATATTTCATTCCCATTTACCTCAGGAGTCAATTGAAACCTCTGAAGAGGAAAAACATAAAACTTACTTTTTCTTGCCTTTTTTTCTAATATATTGGTAGTGATTAGTAGAACAGCAACCCCATCTTCATCAGCAGATTAATTTCATAAAACAACAGTAATTTTATAATTTGTATTTCCATATACTCCTATTCCCCATCCCCCTGTACTGCTGGAGGGGAGGAGGCAGAGAATTTGGGAGTGAAGTTGAGCCTAAGAAGAAGCAAGGTGTGGGGGGAAGTTAAGATTTAGCTTTTCTCATTATCTGACTCTGATTTCATTGGTAATAAACTCAATTAATTTCCTCAAGTCAAATCTGTTTTGCCTATAACAGTAACTAGTGAGTGATCTCTCCCTCCCCTTCTCTTGACCCAGGAATCTTTCATTATGTTTTCTCTCCCCTGCCCAGGTGAGGTAGTAAGTGCAAGAGAGGCTTTGGTGGGCACCTGGATTCCAGTCAGGATCAACTCATCACAAACATACAATAAACTATTTCTGCTTTGCTCAAAATTCTTTAGCTTGCAGAAGGCACCAGAGAGACCTATTTGAGGCCTTTCAGTACTTAAAGGGGGCTTATAAGATGGATGAAGAGAGTCTTTTTGCAAGGGCCTGTAGTGAAAGGACAAGACATAACAGTTTTAAACTAAAAGAAGGTAGATTTAGATTAGATATAAGGAAGAAATGTTTTACTGTGAGGGTGGTGAGGCAGTGGAATACGTTGTCCAGAGAAATTGTGGATACCCCATTCCTGGAAGTTTTCAAGGCCAGGCTGGATGGGGCCTTGAGCAACCTGGTCTAGTGGAAGGTGTCCTTGGCCACAGCAAAGAGGTTGGACTAGGTGATCTTAGGAGTCCCTTCCAACATGAACCTATCTATGATTCTATTAAATAGCCAAAATATTCTTACAGAATTAAAATCAAACATCAATTCATCTTTATTTAGGCATAAAACCGTAGTACTAGTGTAGGCAATGTCCATCCAGGTAGGGTAACATAGAAAACCATTTTCTTCTAATTTAAAGGCTGGTCTTCAGAGGATAAACTATTCTTTCAGCTGTCTGTACAGCATCAAACACGCAAGTGCTATCATACCACAAGCTAGAGATACAACCCACAAGCAAAAAGACATATTTAACCTAATCACTGACAGGTATATCTTTAAGGAAGCTTAGGACTATGTCTTTTTCTCAGTTTGTGTTAAATTTTGTATAATTTTTAGCTTAAACAGGCATTAGACAAACTGTACACTACATAATCAGCCTCTTGGTTACCAGAGGTGAGGTTCCATGGTTTTGCCTAAAAGCCTCCTGTAGGCTCAGATTCTCGGTAGTCAGACCAGATCCTCCAGTTTCTACCATTATACTCCTACATATTTGTAAAGAAGCCCAATTTTAACTTGAGGCTGTTGTTAAGAGGAAGCAGTGATTTGCTTCTAGCTGAAGAAACATTTAATTAAATCTTTTATAAATTATACAAGGAAGCCAACAATTCTAACCCTGTAATTATTGTTATTTGTTCAGCTCACAGCTCTTTTATAAAGAAGCAGGCTTCAGTTCTAGCTGTCTATTGCAGAGATGTACACTGTAGGAGTCAAAGTGAACCAAGAAAGAAAAGGACTACTTGGACCAAAGAATTCAGAATAATTCTGCTACCAGACTAGTCTTGCGTCTAAAGTCAGAACAATTCCATCACTGTCCATTTAGAAGTGAGAAGGAAGTGAGAAGGAAGATACTAGTTGGGAGGTAGTAAGTCACCAGCTGAGTAGTCTTATTCCAAGACTATGAAAAAGCTGTAAGTTAAGAAGAGCCAAGAACCTAGGGTGGGAGTGAGAAAGTATGACTCCAGCAATGTGAGCATTGTTACTCTAAATCCCATGGTGATGTTCATTCCACTGTTAAGAGTAAAATTGCAGTTTAGTTGCAATTAGTGATCAAATTAGACTGTCAGAAACACAACTTGAATGAATTCAGACAAGACTGTGAGACTGAGGGAGAGAGCACAACCCTTATGAACCTGCGCATTGAAACAATATGGCCTACGAACTAAAAAAATATTCTTTCCTTGGGCTTCAACTATTAACAGCACAGATCAGTTAGACCTTAAATGCTCAAATATCTTGCCCTGAAAGTGGATTTCAGTTGCTGGGAGACACATTAATGCAAATAAAAAGACAACAATGTTGAGAAACAGTTTTAATAAAATGAAGAAAGGATGACAGCTTCCACTGAAACGGCATCACAAAACCTTTAAGTTATCAAAACCTAATTGATCAAGTTAGCTTAGTTCTGCCTTACATCTGTTCTCTAAGTAACAGAAACATTCAAGGCAGTACATAAATCTATGATAGTGATGTATTTACAGGGGTATGCTGTAAGGCAGGTTAAAGGAAAGCCATTTCACCAGTACAAGCACATCCGTGTAAAACGCTGCACACTGAAGCTGCGAAAAAATAAACTATATTAACAGTTATTAATATAGTTTATTTATAGCAGTTGTTGTTCAGTACACAGCATTCATAATGTCATCAGCGCAAGGATTCAGATTTCAGACTTTTCTCTTTAAATCTCAAGTGAGGTTTCTTGTTCAAAAACCACACTTGTCTCCACGGCTTTTGGCACTTAAATTACCTGATTTTTGTGCCTCACACTTCTGAAAACTCAGGACGCTTATTTGCATTCATAATATACAATATAGGTTGTTCATTCCCTCGCTTCCATACAGAGGTTCTCATTTGTGGCATACAAGGAACACCAAGAACTGAGATTACAGGACTACTGTTAATCCTGCTTGATATTAGATGAGCCATTTCTTCCTCCAGAAGCATTATTACTTTGGCAATAAGTGGATTGCAAAAGTGGATTTATTATCAGCCCCTTAAATACTCTGCAGATGTTTTAAATTTGTTGCTACCCAGCTTAACATTCCCTAAATTAACGGTTTTCAAATTCTTTAAAAACACGGTTTAGCAATTAGTATACAGCACATAATCACTTATTTTCATAAAAATATATATTAGACAAGAGGGTGCTTTATTAAATAGACTCTGACTCAAAAGGAAAACACTCATAGTCAAAGGACTGAGATGTTCATTATGTAAATTAAACTACTGAGGTGTTTCAACGGGAGAACATGTAAGATTTGCAGCACACCTGAGGGACGCCATGCCATCCAGAGGGACCTGGACAAGCTGAAGTGGGCCCGTGGGAATCTCGTCAGGGCAACCTCTGGTATAACACAGGTTGGGGGATGAACAGATTGAGAGCAGCTCTGCCAAGAACTTGGGGGTGCTGGTGGATGAGAGGCTGGACATGACCCAGCAACGTGCACTTGCTGCCCAGAAAGCCAATTGTGTCCTGGACTGCATCAGAAACAGCACGGCCAGCAGGGCAGGAGAGAGGATTCTGCCCCTCTGCTCTGGTGAGACCCCACCTGGAGTGCTGTGTCCAACTCCAGGGTCCTCAACACAGGAAGGAAACTGACCTGCTGGAGCGAGTCCAGAGGAGGGCCACCCAGGTGATTAGAGGCACAGAGCACCTCTCCTATGAGGAAAGGGTAAGAGAATTGGGATTGTTCAGCATGGAAAAGAGAAGGCTTCAAGATGACCTCATGTCATGGTTTAAGCCCAGCTGAAGATGAAGCATCATGCAGTTGCTTGTTCAACCCCTCTTCTCTCTCCCTCTCCTGGTGGAATGGACAGGAGAATCAAAGTAAAACTTGTATGTTGAGATAAGAAGAGTTTAATAATTGAAAAGAAAGTAAAATATAATAATGATAAATAATAATAATAATAATATTAAAAAGGAAACAAACAAGTGATGCACAATGCAGTTGTTTCACCACCTGCTGACCAATGCCAGACCCTCTTTCTGAACCCAGCTCAGTCCCTCTTCCAGGTAACTCCCCCCCAGTTTATATACAGGCATGATGTTCTATGGTGTGGAATATTCCTTCGGTCAGTTCAGGCACCTGTCCCAGCTATGCTCCCTCCCACTGGTAGGGTACGTGACAAGGGAAAAAAAAAGTCCTTGATTTAGAATAAACACAACTTAGCAAAAATCAGAACATCAGTGTGTTGTCAACACCATTCTCATTCTGAATCCAAAACACAGCACTGTACTAGCTAGTGAGGAGAAATTAACTCTACCCTAGCTAAAGCCAGGACACCTTAGAGCAGCCTTCCAGTATCCAAAGGGAGCATACAAAAAAGATGGAGGACTTTTTACTAGAGCATGTAATGACAGGACAGCAGGGAACAGCTTCAAACTGAAAGCCAGTAGATTTGGATTAGATACTAGGAAGAAATTCTTTACTATGAGGGTGGTGAGGCACTGGAACAGGTTTCCTAGAGAAGGTGTGGATGCCCCATCCCTGGAAGTGTTCAAGGCCAGGCTGGATGGAGCTCTGAGTAACCCAGTCTAGTGAAAGGTGTCCCTGCCCACAGCCAGGGAGTTGGAATGAAATGATATTTAAGGTCTCTTCCAACCTAGGCCTTTCTGTGATTCTAAGTCTAGCTTCTTAAGTCAGGGGAGTAATCCTATAAATGTGTACAAATACTCCAAGGGGGAATGTAAAGTCCCAGTGATAGGGTAAGAGGCAATAGGCACACACTGAAACAGAGGAGACATTTTTACCGTGAGGGTGACTGAGCCCTGGCACAGGATGTTCAGTGAGGTTGTTGAGTCCATTCTTGGAGCTATTCAAAAGCTCTCTGGACATGGTCCTTGGCAACCAGCTCTGAGTGAATCTGCTTGAGCAGAGGATTTGTACTAAATGACCTCCAGAGTTCCCTTCCAACCTCAACTATTATGTGACTATGTGATATGCTGAGATTTGCTTAAAAGAGGAAAGACACTCCACTGTATTCCCTTTCTTTTTATTATTCTTATTTCTTCCAAAAATAGCATAACAATGTACTTTCAAATGGAATTTGATACAAGAAATCTAACAAAACTAGCTTTGACGCCACAGTTTTCAAGGAAACATTTCAGCACTTCTAAAGTCAGCATTTTTCAGCTAGTTTCATGAGTACTAATTCTAGCAGACAAGGAAGTCTTGTTTTCTTAATTTCAGCAGCAGAACCAACTAATTCTACTGCTTCAGTGAAGTGAAGGTTATACGTGTTCTTCTGTACAATTAAAAAAAATGAGTCATGGAGAAAAGAACATAACCCAATTACAGGGAGAAGGCAATACAACTACAAACTCAATTTGAATACTTAACTCTAATGGAATTGTTCTTTTCTAGGTTTATTATAACTTTTCAAAATACTCATGTACCATCAGAATTTCATCATTTCATCTCTACATAAAACTATAGTAGCTAACAGCAGCCATCAGCTACTGTTAGACCAAAAACAGAGAGAAAAAACATGAAGTATTCAGGCCTTCTCAGTAACTGGTGGCTACGAGCACTGGAAAGCCGAGCAAACACTGCCCCAGAAATCCCTAATCCAGCTTTGAGACTAACAAGCAGTTAGGATGGTAGTGAGGCACAGTTCTGTCTACTGTTATCACTACATTATATTTCCAAGCAAAATATTTGCCTTTAATTTGGGGATTGTACACACCCACATGTACCAGGGTGTGTACACACATACACTGCCCTCCCTTTCAGAGTAAACTGCTGTTATCCTCAAATGTTCCCCAGGCTCCCCTTCTGGTTCATGATCCACGACATGATCACGTTTCCAATGCCTTAAGGAGGCATCACTACCAACATCCTATTGCCAAGCCCACTTGGAATTTTATGAAACAAGAAAGAAATTTATCCTAAGATCTGCCTAGTAAGTTTCAAGAAACATTAAAACTACAGAAAAGTCAGGAGAGTCTTTAATACAATAGAAAATGTTGTAATTTAAAGTAATTTAAGTTCAGCAGCTGTTACCGATTACCACACAGTCATATTTGGAAAAACGAAGCAGAGATTTAAAACATTAGAAATTGAGTACGTTCAGAGCAGTTTTGTACAGAACAAACTCGTTTAATCATGAAAGCACCATGAAGTGACACTATGTATCAGCAAGCAGGAAAAACAAGAACATCATGTGATTTTACCATGTAAACTACACCGTGAATACCACTAAGGTAGATTTACACTGCAGGCTCGAGCACAGCACGGAGGTACTCAAACTGACTAAGGTATTTTTTGCTCTGCATGCAATGTAGACATACCCTCTATGTCTGAATAAATCTCGTTATGAATTAACTGAGCTCTGCAGAACAGTATTTAGGCCCTCATTCTGCACCATCAAAGTCAACACTCTTCTTTCCATCAACTTCAGAAAGTGCAGGGTCAGGCTTGTAATCACAAACATACGTCTACTAACAAAACATTTGTGTCTAACATAAAGTTGTGTCAGTTCAAACACAAGTTTTGAGAGCATGCAGATTGCTTACAAATGCTTAAAAAGACTAGTTCAGAATCTTTCTTATATATACACACACAAGTCCATCTGTCACAGACAGGCAATGTAACTCTGAATCACGAGCTGCTCTAGTTTTTGGTAGTGTCCTGCACACTTCTGATAATTAAAAAATAAAAAATAAAAAAATAGTTGCCACAATGGATTTCTGACCATTCCAACTTGCACATGGATATGATCTTTTCTTGCTGCATCCGGTATGTGAAGTTTCACAGCTGCTTCTCAAATGCAAATACCAAGTAAATACCTAAAAAAGAAAATGCGAGTATTTAAAGTTTCTGCTTCCTTGGCAACTCAATTAAGTTCTCACCATGTTATCAGGTTGATATTCTGTCCAAACGACCTGTTAGCAGATTACTAAAATGATAAAAAATGTTATGGTTTCCCAATGAGTAACACTAGCATTCAAGTCTAGCATACTTGTTTTCATAATAAAGCACAGAATGCACAAAAGCAAAATATTTTATGTACTGCAGATAAGGTTAATGCAACACTAATTCAGTATTCAGTTAATGATATTACTGAAATGTGAATGGAATTCATAGAGTACTATGCCATTCTACACATAATTAACATTCACTTACACATAAAAAGTCACATGCAAGTAAGTTAAGACTCCTTCATACACACAGTAATGGACAATTAGGAGTGAAATTATCAACTTCTTTTTTAATTGAAAAGTGAATAAACTCATGACACATATTATTAATTTTGCTTTTAAAATTTTCATGGACAAAGAAGAAATTATAAGTCCAGAACAGTATGATTCCAGTAATGGATATTCGTAAAGTCCACACCAGCACCCTTGGAAAACTCTTACTTGGCACATAATCAATGCCAGCAAGTTGGATGTTCTTGTGCTCCAGACCAGACAGACACGTTAAACCAGTTACTTGAGGCCATGAGTCTAATAAACATTTATGGATTTCCACTTTTATTTTAATGGATGAGGTGCCATAGCTACATTGCAAATCTTTCAAGACAAGCCTATCAGACATTCCTCAGCAACAAAGCAAAGTTCCACGCCATGAGCAAGCTATCAGAAGCTCTGTATTCCAAATCTCTCTGGAAAACGAGACTACTTAGGAAATACAGTAATCACTGAACTTCTAAAGGTAAAAAAAGCTCCTCTCAATTCGATTAATAGTGTACATAATACTTCTACATTCCTGGAATTAATATCTTCCTTATGATTCACACCTTTTAAAATTCAATAATAATTTAAAAAAGCAGATTGAAGATTTTTTCATTTGTGAATTAAACAGCATTTTTTGTTTGCTTTCAAATCACTAAAACAATCAGAACAATGGTCTGCAAAAATGCAAATGCTGATTGGCTGCACTTACACAGAATTGAGTAAAAATCTCTGCAGGAATCAATTTTTATCCTTAGAATTGTCAGTCCCTTATAACTGAGTTTTTATTGAACTTGACATTGGAAAAATCCAATATCAAACATTTTCCATGACATGTGCTCACATAATTTCAAAACATATTTAATGCCTTTGCAGTGTCTGAGGCACTGAATTTTTCTCTTCTCTTTATAAAACATTCAAACACCTCTTCACTATTCATGTTTTAATTGCTTCTTCCTGATATATGTATCACTACAGGAAAAGAGTAAAGCTCTGGTCCCTGTCTTCTCCAAACAAGTTTGTATTATTTTTGGTGAATGCATGTCCCAACTGGAGTTTGTTTTCTAGTTGACTGATAATGGTATAATATCCAAGTGTACCATACAGAAGTGTAGTATTTAATCCTCTAACACTAGCAAAATAATTCTTTAACATTGGTATCATTTTTCATACATCCCAAGTAAAGGATAGTTCCAAAACTATTTTAGCCCAAAATTTTGCATGTTAGAAGGTATTTTTTAAAAAAAAGCAAAATTTTAACTATTTTATGCATTTTCCTCCCAATTTCTTGAGATGTGTGCACTACGTAATGTATCCACAGGCATTTGAATCACACAAATAATAACATCTTGTTACATTTAAAATTGGTATTTTCTTCCATAACCAACAGGCTATTTTACACACTTTCCATAGCAGTTATTCAATCAATACTGAGTTTTCAAAAATATTACTTACTTGTTGCTTCCCATTCAGATTTACTCAAGGTTCCCTAGGAGGTGACAAAAAAAGCCACAGTTTCAACAAAAATGAAGAAGCAATAAAACACAGATTTAACTCAGGATAATCAATCTTTTACATTGACTGGCTATTTAGGGACAAGAAGAGCATTACTGTAGCCCACAGATACTTATAACTCCAATAACTATGATGGGGACAAATTGGAATACCCCAGACAATAGAACACACCTAAATCATCCAGGTATAGGAAAATGGGCCAACAGACTGTTGGTCTGGATGCCTCTGCAATGCAGAGCATGCTGGGTGCATCACCACACATCAGTGTGACTTGACCTGGCTGAAGCTGCTGTTTCCAGCCCAAGATACCCAACACTTGTGCAGAAGTGAAGAAAAGGCCCTGTATGGTGGTGCTGCCACCTTCCCCAGGAACACTGCCTGCCTCCACCTAATACTTCCCCACAGCCCACAGAAACTGTATTTGCAAGATACTAACTCCCAATCCAACTCAGACATTCTGGAAAAAACAGCCTGCCATCCAACCTAGGAAATCTACTCCCAGCTCAGTCAACCACACAAAATCAGAGCAAGCCCACAAGTAAAAAGCTGCTGCCATTTACCCCACCAACTAAGAAACATCAGGTAACAACAAGCTGGTTTTTTGCTCTGCCCACTCCATCTCCTTCCCACGAGTTCTCACCGGGGACACAATTCAGTCCATATGCTACCCACTCACCAACCCTGACCAAAAAAAAAAGCATTTGGCAAAAAAAGTCTTTGGTCTGACTTGGTCACTCTCATGTTCTTAAGCCTATTTCTTAAAAGAAGCAGTTTGCTTTTTAAAGTTTTTAGATTTCAAATATTGAAAGCAGTTTTTTTTTTCCTTCTTGATGTAGGACTTTTATATGTTTTTATATATACAGTAAAAGGACTATATCCTCAAAAATTCAGAGCACAAACAGTGGATGAACCAATGATTAAAAAAAGAAACATCCAAGTGGAAAAACTTCAAGGTGACCAGCCCCATGCTGTATCTGTGACAGTGAAAAGGATGATTTCAAATATGTACGGTGTCATGAACAAAGTTTTCAACTTTCCTATGAGAGGATTGGAACTAAAACTTTAAATCAGTAGTGTGGATATGCAGAAACATAAGAAGATTCTTCAAATTAAGAGCAGTTAGAAAGAAGAAGATGGAGAAATATCCTTTCCCTTTCACAATATTACCAATTTCTTAACAGCTACCAAATTAAGTGAATTTGATTTTTTGAATATAGGATATAGATTAAATTAACTCCTCAGCCCTGCAGCTCTACAATTTTTCACATGCAGAGAGACATTCACACTAATTCTATTGCAGTTGAAATGAAGACGCCGCATATCCAAAAGATCAGGACCTCAATTTTAGACACCACTTGCTCTACTGAAGTTGAAGAAACTTACCAATGGTAACTTTGCCTTGCCATCTTTCATGAACTCTTTTGCATGGTCATAATCATCAGGCTTATCAGAAACAAGCCTGGAATCACCAGATGTAGAATATGGCTGGAAAACATAAGAAAAAACATTAATTGCATAGTAAGACACATTAATCACATCAGTCATGGGTTTGTCACGACACAGTCCAGAACAGAAGTCAGTAATTCCTAAAGAAGATTTTAAATTTAGGTCTCTTCTTTATAGCACCCTAAGGAACAGGTCTGATACTCCCTACTTACCAGGAAATTAGTATACAACTGATTCTTCAAAACTAAGAAATACTTAGTAAGGATGCCAGTTACAAACAATCTGTATGTAACAATTCAGTCCTCAATTGTAAGTGGCCACTACTTTAAGATAACTCTCACTTTTCTAAGAACACAGATGGTATGTCAAAGGCCGTGTCACCATGCTACTGACAGTGAGTCCACACAGCACTGGCACTTTCAGAGTCAACAAGGACAGTCAAGTTCACTTGCAGCCCATGTGACTCAATTTAGTAAGTCACCAGATACTTGACTTGATAGTTTTATGCTGAAGAATTCTACTGTTTGGGGGAAAAGGGAAGCAGAGAGAACTGTGAGTAAAACCAAAGCCTCACAGGTGGCATGGAAAAACTTCTCTGAAGCTGCTAAAGTCACCCAGAATAAGAGCCTGAGGATAAAAAATGCAAAAAAATTGGGCAAAACATAAGCTTGGTTAGAGTCAAGTACCATTTTCTTCTACGAACACAGCCTGTCTTTTTATTCCTACAAAGATTCCTTTCTGTCTTTTCACTCAATATTCCTTGCACAAAGATAGAGCTTTCAGTCTCTCTTTGCTGAGGAAGAAATGGATTACAGTCACCGCTATCTGACACCTGGCATGACTCTTGTGCTTCTGTTTCCTACCTCATAAAAATGAAAACTTTGCCTCAAACTTGAAATATTGTCTTCCAAACTTGAATCACTCTATGGGGTGCTGGTGCCCAGTGATGGCAGCAGGGGCTGCAGAGGTGGCTTCTGTGAGGACACACACAGCTGGTTCCACCAGCTCCAACAGAGCCATCTCAGGGCACAGCTGAGTGAAACTGAGCCTGGGAACAAGCAGTAGGTGAGAGAATGGTATGTTTAGGTTTGTCTATGTTTCTCACTTTCCTACTTCTTTTTTTTTGGCAATAAATTAATCTTCTCCAAGTTTACTCCGTTTTGTCTGTGACAGTAATTGCTAAGTAATCTCCTTGAATTTATCTTGACCCACAAGGGTTTTTTTTCCTGTTTTCTCCCCCCATCCTGTTGGGAAGAGGGAACAAGAGAGGAGGCTGGTGGGTGTCCAGCAGGCAGTCAAAGTCAACCTACCACAGTCGCACTTTCAGTTCCAGGAATTAAATTCTTTCTATTGGTAGTCCCTAATTAATTGCAAAATGTTCACAACGGGAATTTCCATTATTCCACAAATAATTAACAAGAAGTAAAATGCTATTAAAATGAAACAAGTCAACTCCAAATTTACCTCCAAGGCCTGCATTCTCCTTAACAGCATTTTATGCTCCTCGTTCTTGATTTTTTCTTCATAGAATTCCCGAAATGTCCTTTTATAGACTAATTTCATACCATGCTTCTTCGCCATTCTGTCAAAATAATAAGTTTGGTTAGGGAAGCCTCAAAATTATTGTAGCTTTATTTTCAAAGGAACAATTTTAAGCCACAGTGACATCTTATGGTATTCAGTAGGATTACACTTTTTCTAGAATTTTTTTTTTTTAGTTAAGACATTTAGATGAAAAAAGCAGCAGTACTACCACAAACTGTACTTTTTTTTTTTTAATTAGGACAAAAAAATCTAGGCAGAAATTATTTACAAACATTTTAATAGAAAAATTACTCTTCTCCCAAAATACAGAACTTCCAGACAGACTACACTCTTTTCACTGCAGTATCCATCATGTCAGATATTAGGGATATATTTCAAAAACTTATTTCTATTAGATTTAGTGCCTTACATCTCAATTATATGTAGACACTGTGGACATGCAGCACTCCAGTTATAGCTGTCAGTGACAGATGCTGGTATTTTTCATAGAGAACTACAAATAAAGTGTGTGAGAATATACAGGCTTGATGGGAAGGCTTAATATTGTTTCAGCATTCTGAGCTTGAACGGCAGGAAAAACCCCAACACGGAAACATTTGCCTGTACCTCAGAACACAGGCTGGGAAAGGCAAATCTGAGTTCACACAGAGGAAAGAGTAAAATGTATGCTCAGAGATGAAGAAAAAATAAGTCATAGGAAAAATCCTACGAACATTCAAAGAAAGTTGTAGAAGACAAGAAAGAAACATCACAATGAAGAGGACACAAAAGAAAGCTTCTTGAAGGACTAAAAAAAAACATAGAAAGAAACCCCTCAGGAAGTTAAGTTCAAAGAAGAAAAAGTTGACAGCAGTAAAGGTTTGCTGACAGATCAAACATATCAGATGCAGATGTTCTTGTCTGAGACCTAGTTCAAGTCTCCACAGTTTCTGACCAGAGCACCCTCAACTGTGTGCAATGGACAGTGGTTGTGGATGGAAATGCAAGAAACCTCTGCATTTGGAACAACAACAAAAAAAACAAAGAACTGAAAAATACAATAAGAAAACCAAAACATTATTTTCTGCAAGTGTTATGCAATAACATATAAACTAAACAAATATTTATTATGTTTCACAGCTGTCATTGTAAAATGAATTCAAAACTTAACTTACTCTTCCAGTAATGGAAAGTAAACCAAGAACTCAGGGACATCAACCACTTCTTCCAAGTGGAAATCATACTTGCAGCCAAATAAAGGATAGTCTCCCTTCTTTTCAAATTTTACATTGTACACATCATTCCCAAATGAATTTGTTTCTGAAGCTTCAAGTCTCTTTCTATAAAACGAGATATAAACAAACATTAATTGACCAGTATTTAGCAGGCAGAGAAAACTACACATAAGAGGCCTGAAAGTGTTTCTCACAGTACTGGAATATTCAATGATCTCTCTAGTTTCCCACCTTCCTTATCTAATAAGGAAATGAAACAATGAAAGGAAGCCACATGCTAGGTTTGAACAGTTTATCATTCCTATACAACACAACAAGGACTTAATGGACCCAGAAGATTAATCTTTATCCCAGACAATCTACATGGACAAGACAGGTTTCTTGGAATAACCACAAAACCCTGACAGTTTTTCCCTGGGCTGTAGCCATTTTGCCACTATTTAAGTCACTAAAGAGGGCTGAAGTGTATGAAGCCCTATTCTCTATACCAGAAGAGCCTGGGTGCAAGAGACAAGGATTAGTATTGATTTACCTGTTTGAGTCAGCTTTGTGAGTGAGATTTTTTTGACTAGAATCCAAAATTGTTGCAAAAACCCTCACTTTTGTTGCTCAAATGTATTAGAGCACTGCAACAACAATTAGCACTTAACAAGGCTTCACAGACTTTTGAAAGACTAATAGAATATAAAAGTACTTACACAAGTTCAAAGCTATTTGGAGTTGTGCCAATGAAATAACCTCCAGGAGAGAGGTTCCCACAAGCATTTTTAAGCATCATGTCAGCCTGCTCATATGTCTCAAATGAGTAATGGTAAACAAATTGACAGCTGCAAATGTCAAAGCGCATACCTGGATCATTATATTTGGAAGACAAGAGATCCTGAAATAGATTTAAAAGAAACAAAAGCTACAGAAACAAGCATGATTCACTTAAATCTTCCAACAAATACACTATGCCCACAATCCTTTTAAATTTTTCCTTTCAGCACTCATTCCTTCACAAGTTAACATGGACAAGATGAAAAAGGTAAGAGTAAGAAAAAGTTCTCTGCTACACAGAAAACCATACACAATATTTAGGAACACCAGGAATACACACAATTTCAAAGTTATCATGTCCTCAAATTATTTCCAGGTTGTCAAGTAACACCACTGCACCTGAAAGGCCGAAACCCAAGTCAGTTACCTAGTAGTTTCCACAGGTTCTTTACTGTTGAGGGTTTATAACTGGCCACCGTTTAACTGGAAAAAACTACTGTAATAAAATGAATTTTCAGTTTACTAAGTCTCAGAGAATGAGAATTGACCCATTCACCATATATTTGAGAGGAGAAGGAGTTGTTTTAAATATGGTGGTTTGCTCTGACCACCAAGTTGTATTTGTCTGTATTCTCACATACATACATGCGTACTAACACGCTCCTGCCCACTCCAGACCAAGTAACTAAAATCTGAAGAACCTGAAGCCCTTGGAATTTGTCAGGTTAAAGCCTGCCAAAGTTTGACCCTGTACTCAGCAGTTCTTTTAAGTCTTCTTCATCAGACTTCTTTTATACAATACTAGTAGCAACACCATAAACAACACAGGAGCATACAAGTTCTCCCAAGACACAAGAAATGCATTCTGTATGTAAAATATTTCATACTTAACAGTTCTACCCAAGTTCCTCTTCTCTCACACACTTTCCATCCACCCATTCACTCACTCCCAAACTTCAGTAGTTCGTGCCACAGTCAACATTCCTCACATGGCAAGATAAAAACAGACACTTCACATACCAATAGCAATTTTATCTGTTCATTTAATCCTCCTCCATATTTTAAGAAAGATTCAAGGAAGTGAGAAACAGAGGTGGGCAGAATTAGAGAGCTCAAAGAATGAGATTTTGCAGGATATACAACATTCGTGATAGAGATACAAAGCCAGGGAAATGAACTTTCGTGTGCAAGGACAGACTCTCTCCCCGAACTGTAACTTTGAGCCAAGAGAAATGACATGAACCTGCAACAGACTATTTCTCAGACGAAGGAAAGACAACCAAGAATTCAGCAAACAACCCTTTCTGCAAGGCTGAGAAGAGGTTCAGCTTTTCCACAGATATGCTGGAACCAGGTAGGTTCTGCACCTCAGCCTACAATCAGCAGGGTACTCTCAGCCTGCATTTCTAGGAAGCAAAAGCAGCTCTGGCTACAAGACCGCCTCCTAAGCCTCAGAAATGCATTCACCATTGCCTCCTGACAGTCTAAGAAACCTGTTCTATCATACAAGTTTTGAAGATACAAGTAACTAAAATGCAGCCAGAAAAATAAAATGGGATAAGCAAAATGTACAAGTCAAATCAGAAAAGGTCCTTTATTTATTCCATTATTTAAAAAAACATTCACCAAGGTAGTTTCCAACATCCCATGCTGCCTCACAGAAATTCCAGAGGTGAGAAGTTGTTGTGTTCCCCTTGTCAAGTAAAAGAGACTGAAATCACCAGATTGATTATCTGAAAAAGACATTCAGGCTTCAAGAATATTACACTGTACAACAGCAGTAAAACGCATCTAACTACATCTTAAGCAACTTTCCAGTAACTCACATGGCTGATTCTCCTGGTAGTACAATAATCTGATCTTAAACAAATATATGCCCAAAATATTATAGCACTACCACCAACTTCCTATACTTACTTTACAAAAGAACGTTAAATCTCCAGAATATTACAAAGCATAGAAACTGTACCTTGGTACTATCTGCTTGTATGAATTCTGCATCAAAAATGTGTTCATTATATCGACACCGGGCTTTCATTTCTTCATATCGGTGCTTGCACTGCTGCACAGAAATGTCAGCAATATCTATGTATGAAAAGATAATTAAAAAAAAAAAAGAGGTGCATAAACTGCTCTCCAGACAAGAAAACTGGAATGATTATTGGAACACAGAAGGTACAATATGGCAGGGATAAAAAACTGATCTTCAGTTTTGTTAAAACAGTTCAGGTCTCAGGGATTCTCATTCCTACTGTTCTTACAAATATAAAAGATATTGAAATGCAATTATTTTTGATATGTTACATCATGAGAAATTTTTTTAAATTCTAAAACTATTCCTTTCTCAGGCAGCGAGCTTCTGACAATAAGCAATGAATTTACATAAGAATTTTTTAAGTAAATGAATTAACTGTATTTGAATACTGCCCATTTAAAAATGCAAGAAAGTACTGCAAAATGTAGAATACCCAGAATAATTCCCACTTATGGGAATTTTGTGGATTTTTAGTATCTAATTAAATATGAAGTTAAGTAATACTTCCTCTGATTATCCTTGGGATACTTTTTGGGAAAAAGGAAGATGGTATCTTCCTGTAAATATCTAAGCAAATTATTCAAACGAGATTTTTTTATTTAGCTTTCAGCTCTTTCCCCTTTCTTAGTCTGAAAATTTTAACACCCAAGACCACTTTTTGTCACAATATTGTGGGGTTTATTTGTTTTTTAAATTCTGTGTGTGTTTTCAGAACAGTTACAAATACTACAAGAGATCAGATGTGGGAGATAAGACATAAAATACAAAATGTCAATGTTTTCCTGAGTGCCACATTTTCCCTAAGACAATCTATGGCAGTTCTTTGTTTCTTTAGTGATACTAGCTTGTAGTTAGGAGTTGAACTGAAAGCTAAATACACAGAAAACCAATGATTCTTGTATTTCTGCTGGCAATGTCTTCAGGTTAAAAGACAAAATAAGATTTTTTGACAACAGATGTTCATTGCATTCTTGGGCATAGTGGAAAAAAAATAAAATACTGGAGATGTACTTTGTCTTCCCATAGATCAGTGATGTACTTTCACTAGAAAGTTATGTCTTCTTACCAGTACAGACGAGTTTTTTAATTCTGCCTTTTTTCCATTTCAGTAAGTCTCCACCTTTGCCACATCCTAGATCCAGAACAGTTATATCATTCTTTTTCTGTCGTACCCGGTCTATAAATTCACCTAGAAAAATAAAAAGAAACATATATACACATCTCTGTATTTCACTTGTATTGCACATAGAAGCCTAAAGGACCAAAAGGGTTTGAGAATTTTAAAACACTTCAGACCTTACTTTGCCTATAAGTCTTCTTAATATTTAAGTCTAGACTTAAATGTCTAGAATGATGAAAGGAACCACAAACTTTTAAAACTATGGAGAAGATAATGAATATTTTCTGTGCTTAATGTGCTGTGTGTGTAACATGACCGAAGCTCTGAACTGTTTCCCTGGATGAGGCAAAACTGCACAAGGCTAAACAACCACCCTGTGAATGTGTAGGGAAACAGGGTTCCCTTTCATTACAATTATAATGAAGGCAGCTGTTATTTGAAAGTATGGGAAAACCTTTTGCAGAAGAGTAAAAGCCAATTAAACGCATCAGCCACAACAACATCTCTTCCTGGTCACTCTACAAAAGCAAATAATGTTTTCCACTCACTCTCCCAGGCCTTGCAATAACATTACCTATTTGTTCACTGCCTTTTTACCCTACATACACTAGTTTCATTTTCTCTTCTATCTCCACTCTGTCTAGATTCCCTCTGCTCTGACTGATGTTGGCATATTATGTAAAACATATCAGCATGCTAGCAACTTTTCTTCACAGTAAGAGACATGAAATATGTTTTGATACAACTGCTATAAAGCCACACTGCTGAAATTCCCTATGACAGAAAGGCTTCAACACAGGCTTCAGGAACAGCTTTATATAAATCTAAATATTGCTTCTAACTGCTCTGATACAACACAACAAAAAGCAGCATGCTGAGACAAATGGTGCCAACATCTCCTGGCACAGATCCCTCTTCATGAACCTGTGTTGCTGTGCCGATAAGTCTTTCCTTTGTTGGCAGATATCTGATGGCTCTGTTTTCTCACTTAGGAATTAATCTGCGGGACAGCGGATTTTGCCTTCTAATAAAAACCTGCTGATTCTTAAAGAATTACATCCTCTACTTTTTTATCTCTTAAACCACTGACTACGGCTGACAAAGAAAATATTTATGTGTTTAAGTTTCCTGCAGAACTGTTTAACCAAGACCAGAGCCCAGACTGCTTTGGGAAAATGGCTAATGAATTATTTGAGCTAGACTTAAATAATAAGAACAGCTCAATCTAAGAACAGATCGTTTCTTTATGATGTAAAGCTGTACTTTTCTCTGCAAAAATGTCACGAAGAACAGTTTCCAGTATGAATTTTTTCTGCTTTTTAAGTCAGTTGATCTTTAAAACTTTACCATACGTTTGGCACTCCAACAATATAAAACACTACCACAGAGATTCAAATTAAATATAAACACTTCACTGCAGTAGAAAAACTTACCACGTATTAGGAGACTGTCAATCGAGTAGGGAAACAAAAAAGTTACATTTTGATACAAAAAATGGTTACATTTTACTCAATCGTTTTGATTGATCTAAGCGATGAATCAAAGCAGCTTACCAATGAGGACACTCTTCGTCCAATTATTAAAGTTTCGGAGGTAGAATATGCGAGACTGGCTACGTTTTTCCAATCCAACTTCTTGAAGTTCATTATAATGTGCAGCTACAGCTTGCCCGTGGCCTGTCTCAGACTGCAGAAATGACAGGAAGGAAGAGACTCAAGCAGTGAATTTTCTTTATTACTTTTTCATTTAATCAAAAGACACACATGTTCAGTTCAAGAATTTAAGAAAGCAAACAAGCAATACTTTGAAGAGCACCATCATTATAAAGAGATTTCCCATACGTGTCCTGATGCTCATGTCCTTTAAAAATTTAATCCCTTTTTCAGTTCATTCAAGTAATTTCTAAGGGATGATACCCAGCATCTTTCCCTCAGAGAAATACTTTCAGTTCTCTAATACTCTCACCGCTCTCAAAGAATCAGTTTCACTTCCCTTAAGCCTGGGACTGAAGAAAAGGATGTTCCTTCTCCAGGAACTTGAAGACTGTTCAACGAGCTTGTTTCAGAAATTCAGTGTTTTCATTGACAGAAGTGTATAAACTGCCAATTTAATCAAAATGCCAACTAGCCAATGCTGCATAAAGCCCCAAGTGGATGAACCCCACTGCCAGAGTTTTAAGCAGACCATGTTAAGGGAATGAGGAATCACTTAACAATATATTCTATCTCATGCTTTACAATTAGCTACAGAAATGTCTTTGATTTAGCCTTAACTTTAAATACTCCAAGAGATTTCTGTCCCATGTTACAAAGAGAAGCAATCTACACCCAGATATTATGCTCCCAACATCTCTTCACCTTGAAAATAATCTTCAACTATATACATGAAATGAAAATAAATTATAAATAAAGTAACAGAACACAGAGAACCAACACAAATTCTGTGAGGCACAAAAGCATTTGAAATAACAGTATAAATCAGAATGAAGGATTCTCAGTTAAAACATAAAAACATGCTACAAAGCCCAGACAGTATGAATCCATACAACCATCAAAAGCATTCCCCAGAGTTGACTACAAAAGCAAATTTCCCAGGATCTTACTATTCAAATAGCTGTTCCTCAAGGGAAAAGAAGGTTTGACTGACTTTAAGATAACAAGTGAATTCTTCAGTGTTTCATATACATATTTGCTAACCTTCAGAACGAATACAGAAGTAGTTGTCTGGAATCTCCATGACCCCATCATCTGTTTATTACCATACCAGGCTGACTGATACTAACAAATATTTTGACCACTTCTTTTTTAGGGTAAGCACAGATGGCTCTCTGAATGGCAACTGAAGGTGACATAAGTTAGAACGGCTTAGACAAGTGTGGGGAACATACTCATACAAACCATTAACATCTCAGCTGCAAAGAGCCATCAGCAATAACATCTAGATGCTGGCAGATATGTTCAATCACTTCTCTCCACCCTTAAGCTACACAAAAACAATGTATTTCTTGTTTATCTGAACCTTATTCCACATTGTTAAAAAGATGAAAGGGTTCATAATGTTTCTACCACAGCGAAGGGCACCCTTTATTTTACCAGACTGCTTAGCCATAAATTAACATCCTGGGAAAATTCTGGACAGAGAAACAAAACGTTAGGTCAAAGACATTTTCAAACTACACTTAAACATCCCAAAAGGTCAAAATTAGACTGGATATTAAAGCATCGGTTTCTACAAGCTCATACATAAAAAACGACAGCATCATATAAAACATTACCGTTTTCACCCTCCCAATTAAAAGGGCATATATTTTCTGCTACTTTTGTAGTCTTAAAAATCTTAAATCTTTCAGTACTTCACTTTGTAAACAAATTAGACTTAAGTTATATCACAGAGGATGCAGTTTGCAGAGTTTTGTAAACTATACAATACCTTACCGATGAAATGAAAGGACAAAATTATCTTATGGAAGAACCTCCCAAGCACAGGTTAACTGCTCTAACACACAGCATAACAACATACACGAGATCTGAGTTCAAGATACAGGACTTGGACTAATGCCAGTAAACCCTACACTACCAGACTGCTACCACACAAATGATGGAAGGACAGTCTTAGAATTAGACTAAGCACGTACTGAGACTAACATTCTGATTACCAGCCCTCTTTCTCTTCTGTGAAGACAACATAATTTGTGCACCTGTTATTTTGCTAGGAAGCTACCCACATACTTTGATATTTGGTGTTTCATGCTGGTTCACATATGCTTAGCATAAATATTTTCAATCTTTTCTTGAGCTAAGGCTTTGAAAAAAGGATTTGAAAACAACTCAAAATAAATGATACTCACTATTTTCTTCGGAGGTTCATCTGCAGAATCTAAATTCTTCCTCTTTGCTCTACCATCGTGATCACCATGACCACCTTCTTTTTCATTTGCAATGGGCTGCACTGTACCTGAGGTGGAACTGTCACCTTCACCCCCACACCCAAGACCCAAATCTGACTCTGAAGTACCAGGTGTTTTTTCCACTTCTTCAACCGAACTCTTCTCTACTTCCTGTTCTTCTGTCTTGGTTACATCAGCCATTTTTGGCTGGTTCGTCTCCTTGTCCACTGATCAGAATGGAAATCTATAGAAGGGAAAGAAACAAAACACCAAAGATTTTCAGTGTTGAATTTCACTTACTGGTGGTTACAATCGTGACTTTCAAACATAACACTGGTATTATAAAAGCATAACATGCTTTTGCCCTACACAACATATAGACTTCAAATTTGACTAGTTATTTCATAAAGAAAGCACAATTAAATACTCAGAATTTCAAAGTACTCTTATAATAAGATCAAATTAAGATAAATCTTTACTCTTCATGTTTGAGTCTTTCCTAAGTATCTTTCCTAAGTATATGATTCAACTGCAACGTGTTATTGGTTTTGAGACTGTAAACTCCCTCTTTCCCTCCCTGTAAAAGGTAACCTACAAATCACTTTTTTTTTAGAAACACGAGTTCTTTCAAATTAGTAAATTCATTATTTAACCTGATATGCTTTAAAATGGAGGTCCTCAAGATGTTTTTTTTATTAGCAAGTTTTCATATCAGTTGTGGATTTTCCAGTTTGTCAAGAATACCCACTATGCTCCAAGCCAACCTGGAATATTCAGTTGCAGCTGCATTCCCGCATCCCTATTTCACAAATACCCACACAGCCCATAGGGCTGCAAACCACTGCCACAAAGCTCATTTGGTCTGTAGCACATCCTAGCCTTCTTTACACTTGTTCTTCTTTCACCAGTTCTTCTTTACACCATCATCAGGACACGGGGCATCTACTTTGTAGTAAGACACAGGAGGGGGCAATTTGGCAACTCCTTAACAAAAATTTGGCAAATCCATAACAAAACCCATGCACAGTCCACCGTATCCAGGCTCGCCTCTTACTGCCAGAACACATCCATTAAGGGGGCCACTACACAGAGACACCAGAGCAGCTCTCCTCAAAACAGATGGCCTCAGAGTGCAACTTGTAGAAACAATCTCTCCACTACGCCGCAGCACCTGACTCAGTCTCCAAAGCAGCAGCAGCGCACCCTTCCTTATGCTCACGCGGCTATTCCAAGCAGATGGTTTGATGGGCTAAATTGTGAAACGATCCGACTTTGACAACCAAGCGCCCAGGGGGAGCAGAAGCTCCTTCGCGGGAACAGCCGGAGAGCTCAAAACGCCTGGAGCGTGGGGAAGGGGGGGAGAGGGGAGGGGGAGAAAAGTGGGCGAACGGGTCCGCCGGCCTCGGGACGCGCCCCTTCCTTCCCCTCCCTCCCTCCCTCCCTCCCTCCCTCCCTTCGCCCGTTACCCGGCCGGGAGCCCTCGGGAGCCCTCGGGGCCTCCTCGCCCGTTAACGGCGGCGCCGACGCTTCTCTGCGCCCACCCGGCCCCGCTCACCCCGCCCGACCCGGGGCACCGCCGCGGGTCCGCCCGGGGGCAGGCAGGCAGGGAGGGAGGGAGGGAGAGACGGAGGGAGGCCCGGCACTCACCCGGCCCAGCGCTCCGCCATCCCTGTTTGAGGAAGTGACGAGCGTCACGTCCGGGGGATGGAGCGGGGGAAGGGATGAAAGGAAGGAGTGGGAAAACACGGCGCTGCGCGCGCGCGGTGTACCCTGGGGAACCCGTGAGGGGCGGCTGAGGGAGCTGCATGTGTTTAGCCCGCAGGAAAGGAGGCTCAGGGGCATCTCGTCGCTCTCTACAACTCCCTGAAAGGAGGGTGCAGTGAGGCGGGAGCCGGTCTGTTCTGCCGTGCCTGCAGTGAGAGGCCCAGAGAAAATGGCCTTAAGCTGAGACAGGGGAGACTCAGATTTGATATTAGGAAAAAAAAAATCACTGTTAGTGTGGTCAGGCATTGGTCAGGGAGGTGGTGGAATCACTGTCCCTGGAGGTGTTGTAAGAGGCGTCAGGATCTGCCGCTCTATGATGGTTTAGGGATTACAGTGGCAGGGCCGGGCGGACGGTTTGACTGGGTGATCCCAAAGGTGTCTTCCAGCCTTGACGGTCCCACGAGAGGCGGCGGAGCCCGCGCCGGGGCACAGGGACTACGGGCCCCAGGGGGCCGTGCGGGAGGGGGCGGGTCCGGCGCCTGCGCAGGCGGGGCCGCCGCAGGGCCTGAAGGTGACGGTGGGGACGGGCGCTGCCGCACGTTGCGCGGGGCGGGCGGGAGGGGAGGGGGCCCGGGCGGTGTGTGTGTGTGTGACGGCAGCGGCCCGCGTGGAACCGTCACGGGGCCCCTGAGGAGCAGCGGGGGCCCGGCACGAGGTACCCGCGCGGCAGGGACGGGAGCGGGAATGGGAATGGGAACGGGTGGGGAGAGAGGGAGGGAGCGGCGGGACTCGGCGGCCCCCCCCCCGCCCGGGCTGGTAGGGGAGTTGTGCTGCCCGCGTCTCCCTCCCGGCTGCTTGCCCTCTGCCGACTCCGTCTTGTCCGGCGGCGAGAGATGTCGGCCGCGACACGAGAAGCGGGGTGGGAGGTTGGTTTGTTGATAGAAAGATGAAGCTGTAAATACAGAGCCGAGGGGCCTGGCTGTTCCGTGTTGGGCTGCTGCTGCTGCGGCATCAGAGTGGGAAGGAGTGGGTTTGGGGAATGGGATCTCGGGCTGTTACGTGACTTCCTCACGAAGGGCAGCGGAGGGCCGGCTCCATTCTCGGCTCTCTGGTGACAGAACCCGAGGGAACGGCTGGACCTGTGTCAGGGGAGCTTTAGGTTGGACAGTAGGAAAAAGCTCTTTGCCCATAGGGTGGTTGAGCACTGGGACAAGCTCCACAGGGAAGGGGTCACGGCTCTATGCCTGCCAGAGTTCAACAAGTTTTGACAGTGCTCTCAGGCACATGGAGTGATTCTTGGGGTGTCCTCTGTAGAGCCAGGAGTTGGACTTCGATGATCCTTGTGGGTTCCCTTCCAGCTTAGGATATTCCATGATTCCATGGTACCACTGAAGGGCAGCAGGTGGATTGTGCCCCATAGAGGGGTTCTCTCCCATGATCTGTCTGTGTCTTGGCTTTTTAGACTGAAGTGGCTGTATAAGTGTTTTATTGTTTGATGTTAGTTATGGTTCTTGTTAGTAATCTGCTTCTGATCATTAACTATATCCAGGGAGTTGGACTGAGAAGTCATCAGAATTTTTGTTAAGGCTGTTAAGTGGGTTTATGTCAGGTATTACAAACTACATGTTCAGCCTGACTTATGTCCATTTCTGAAATGTCCTCCACTAACTGTCCCAAAAGAGAAAATATTACTTTGGACAGTAGTACATGAAGTATCCTAGAATTTCTTACCAAAGTCAGTTCTTAAACTGAAAGTGTTCCTCAATTTATCTAATCCCCAAGATGTCATTGCTGTTACAAGTATAAACGTAAAATGATTTTCAAAGTGTTACTGCTTTGGGAAGAGATAGGGAGAAGGTTCCTCATTTGGAATGTGTTTTGCTGCCTGTACTACCAGCTTATATGACTTGCAGCTGCTCCTATGTGGGAATTGCATGCACAGAGGATAACATGTCCCCACCAGCCATCTCCTGTGGGCTTGACAGCAGGTATTTATCTCCTTTTCTATTCAAGGGCTGCTTCAGGTAAAAAGGGTATGACTGGCCTCTGTGGCAGCATTTGCTGTGTGAGAAGCACTTTGATCAGGGAGTGAAAAAAAAAATTTGATAATTTGGTTAGGTGGATATCAGGTGGCTGACACATGGCAAAAACTGAGTAGGCAAATTCATGTCAGAAATGTAAGAAGTTAAAGATTTGTCTGATGTGACTGTCTGCTGGTCTGCTTCAGAGCCTATGGCAGCTGGTGAGAAAAGATTTGATCGAACCTTTTTAAAAGGTTCTGTATAATTCTCCTGCTGTAGATGATCCTTTCTGCAGGTTAGCTGACCTAGCTCTGTAGGTGTCACTAAGAAACTGAAGTTTGTTTTTGCAAGACAGGGAATTCTCAATGTCCCCTAATCTCAGATAAGAGCCCTCAATTTGTATCTTGGCACACTTCTGGATCTGTAGGGAGTTCTGTCTGGTCTTGAAGATATGGTCCCAACAAATTTAATGACAAAAACAGGAAGATCACTGATTTTTAGAATGTAAAACTGCTAATTGAATCCAACAAATTCCTTTTAGTCAGTTAGTCTTGCAGATTCGAAGGATGATCCAACAGAGTTCTTTATAATGTTGATACATTGTGAACCCAGATAGTTGAAGGTGAAATTATTTTGAAAGTTGAATGGTGAAGCAAATTCATCATCAATCATCAATATTTCAGTATTAGGAATGGAATAAAATCACTGAAAGAACTGAGGCCTGGTCCCAAAACACAATTGAAATCCCCCTGGACAGTCAAGTGTCATTACAATAGACCAAAAAGATTTTGCCTTGATATGCTGATAGGTAACTACCTAGTTCCAACAGTTTAGATAAAGAATCAAACTTGGGGTCAGGGATTCTTAATTACTCTGATATACCTCTAGTAGATTCTTTGACTTGAAACAAATTATTTGTGCAGTATGGCAATAACAACAACAAAAGAACTGCTGAAATTACAGGACTTTTTCTTAAGTCTTGAGTCATGATACCTCTAAAAAACATATGTCCCTGTCACTATACAAAAATTCCAGTAAGAGTAAAAACTTACTATTCAGTTAAAAAATCCATATGATCTGTTGTGATTCTACCTTCCTAAATTAGGTTCAGTCTTGAAGGTACCAGTATAAATGTGTTAAGTCCAACATATTTTACCCATATTAAGTCAAAAATGTATCACTTCAAACTGTCAGGAAAATTACGGTTTAACCAGGTGTTAGCAGGCCAGATTGGTGTGTCTATTTATGTCTGTCCTCCCACTTTTGTCTGTTAAGGACAGAAGCCCTGTCTCCTTTAAGGCACTGGGATTATACAACAGAACTTCACTCTGGTTGGAACTTTGTGTTTCCTCTAAATATCTCCAATCCTTTCTACTCCAGTGCCTTCCAGCACTCAGTTTTCCCCTCATCCTCTTCAAAGTAGCTACCCAGTGTATGATTCAACAGAAAAAAATGAAAATATTTTGTTGTGTTTCCAGACGTGATGCTGCTTCTTCTAAACAAATTCATCTGAATCATAAAACGAGGTCTTATTCTGGTTGTGCACATCAGAAAACGAAAGTGACTCTTAGGTGGGCTATAAATTTTAATTACCTGGATCTACCATTTTATCTTGTTCGAGAACAGACCTTGACCAGGTGTGACAGTTCTTATATGAACAAAACAAGAAGCTGTGTGGCTGTGATTGTGGCTTTGTAGAGTGTTGCAGCAGACAATCCCCTGCAGCTCTTTAGAACTTGCATGGTCTGTCCTTGAAGAGGGGGATGAGGAAAGGGAATGGTGCTTAATGCAGTCAGGTGCTCATGAACAAATTATAAAACAAAGCAGTAGCTTTTTTTCCAATGGATGAATTTTATTGGTTATGAATAAAAATATGTGAGGGTCTTCACAGCAGTTCTGTGAGTCTCCCAAAAGTAGCTGGTGGAAGATTTTAGTAGGATGTGGTGGCACTTACCTTTTAACTGCAGCGGTAGTGCTTAGCCGCAGCATGTGCCAGACAGTTAATTACTTGCTCTTAATATTTTGTGGATTTAAAAATTGGCTTTGCTGATGTTAAAATAGATGGCATCTTTTGTTTCCTGCTATGTAAGGCCATAGGATAGTACATTCTGATGAGGGATGTTTCTGTGCGAAACACAAGCCTTGGACTTTGTTGGTGACATCTGGCAGAATGCAATGTACTTTCAAAGGTTGCAGTGTTGCAGAAACGGGATTCCTTTCTCAGTCTGAATTCAGCAATGTAGTAAAGCTGCTACTTCAGACTATGAGTAGAAATGTTATTAGGGTCTCATTACTAAAGTCCCATCAGAGCTCCTTCTGGTGTAAAGACACAGCTCTCTGAGTCTGATGCACTTTCAGACACTTGGAGATGCTGTCATTTGGTTTTTGCAAGTCCTCTATTCAAAAGCTACTGTGTAAGGCAGTCAACGGAATAGCGGGCAAGAAGGTTTAGCCCCTCGGGGATCACGACCTTAACAGAAATAGTACTTCTTTCATAAGAACTGTTCACATCCATTTGTAGACATGTTGGAATAGCATTTACTGAAAATTAGATGAAGAGTGTAGTTTTGAGCATGTGTGTGTGTGTGTGTTCTGTAAATGTTATGATCAGCCTCTTCACACATAATTTTTCAAGATATTCTGATTGATACTGCACATATTTCCCCATATGGAGAAGTTTGAATTCACAACAGAGAATTCAACACTTACTTTGAATATTTAGAAAAGATTTATACTGGAAGTGAATGTCTGCCAACAGTAATTCTGCTGAAAGATGAACGTTCTGTATTTTTTGCTGGGAAAAATGACAGCTTTTCAGTGTTTGAAAATGTGAAATAAATGTGGTGTGAGAATAAAAGAAAAAAATCTTGAACCTATTGCTTCCACTGTGAGCTCTGTTCTTGTGAAAGCTGGGATGTTTTTTCCAGTTTCATGCTGGTTTACTCTTATTCCCGTTTTGTTTCTAATTGTAAGGCTTTGTAGTTTTTCCTTGAGGATGTCTTTTGGAAGTCTTAGAAGCATTTTGGGCAAATTTGATGAGTGAAAGACTTGGTACTTGGTGTGGGTTGTTGTTTTAAGTGTTTTATAAAATTATTACATAATATGATTTGCATTTAATATAGTATTACAGACAATACTGTTGATTGCTGTTGGGTTATGAAGGGAAAAAAACCAGTGCGGCAAGACCTGTAATGTTCCAAGATGGCAAAAGTGGCATTTATCAAGACTAGAAAAGAAACAGATTTGGTAGTCACCATGAAAGGTGAGGCAGAAGGCTGTACAAAGCTGATTCTAAGATCTAAGTTTAAGGATATTCCTAATAAATGCCTTTTACAATTAGTCAAGATAAAGTATTTGAATACCTAAGATCTTACTCTGTGGTTACCAGGTGCCCGCCAAAGCTGCTCTATCACTCCCCTCCTTGTCTGGGCAGAGGAGAGAAAATATGGCAAAAGCCTGGTGAGTTAAGGACAGAGAGAGATCACTCACCAGTTACTGTCAAAGGCAAAACAGACTCAACTTAGGGAAGTTAATTGAATTTAGTACCAATCAAATCAGAGTATGATAATGAGAAGTAAAACAAATCTTAGAAACACCTTTCCACCACCCTTCCCTCCTTGCCAGGCTTAACTTTACCACCCGTTGTCTATCTCCTCCCCCTCCCGGCCGTGCAGGAGGACAAGGAATGGGGGTTATGGTCAGTTTATCACGCGTTCTCTGCTACTCCTTACCCTGCCACAGCATGGGGTGCCTCCCATGGGAGACAGTCCTCTACACACTTCTCCAATGTGAATCCTTCCCATGAGTTCTTCATTAACTGCTCCAGTGTGGGTCCCTTTCTATGGGATGCTGTCCTTCAGGAACAGGTTGCTCCAGCATGGATCCCCCACAGGGTCACAAGTCCTGCCAGCAAACATGCTCCAGCGTGGGCTCCCCACAGGGTCACTGCCTCCTTCAGGCATCCATCTGCACCACGGGCTCAGCTGGTGCAGCTGGAGCACCTCCTCCCCCCTCCTTCTTCGCTGGCCTTGGTGTCTGCAGGGCTGTTTCTCTTGCATATTGTCACTCCTCTCTTCTCTGGCCGCAGTTACATCTGTACAACAATTTTTTTTTCATTCTTTCTTAACCATGTTATCCCAGAGGCACCTCCACCATCCCTGGTGGGCTTAGCCTCGGCCAGCAGCAAGTCTGTCTTGGAGCTGGCTGGCATTGGCTCTGTTAAACATGGGGGAAGCTTCTGGCAGCTTCTGAGAGAAGCCATCCCTGTAGCCACCCCTCTAGCAGAACCTTGCTGCACAAACCCAATACCTCTGGTCAAAAAGGCTGAACTTTATATGTGTTAGTACAATTTGTTTTGTTGAAAGTCACTGTATCTGCAGTGTGTCTTCAGTTGTTTCATTACACTGTTCAGGAATAAATATTTTATTATAATTACAGAAGCTGTTTGAATTAAATATTGTAATTTAAATTGTATATGTCAGTAAAGTGCTGAGTGACTGGAAAAATTATGAATTAAAAAATGAGCTTGGCTACTAGAATCCGAATTACGAGTAGCAGGAAGTCTTGAGCAAGCTGGAGTTCAGTTTTTGTCTGTAACCTTTTGACTCTGTTATCAATCGGTGGCTCTGTTAGTGAAAAGAGATGTGCACAGCAGCTCTGAACTTTGTAACAAGAGAGAGCAGAACTTGATAAAAGAAGTATCTGAACTCTGAACATAGAACTAATAACCATATTTCTAGTGTGTTTCAGCATGTGTTAAAATGTAGAGTCAGAACTCTTGAGATGCTCAATAAAAGCTGAAGGTGAGGAATCTGTCAAAATTCAGTGTACTATTGCAAGGGAGGATCCTAAGAGATTCTCAAACAATGTTTTGGAGAAGTGAAGAAAACTGATCTGTGTATTTTAGTGTCTAACCCCTTATCAGTTCCATTGTGGGTTGTTTGGGGTTTTTTTCTGAGAGAGTTCAGTCATATGCAGGAAACTGCAGACCTGAGGCTTGCTTATATGAAGGACCTTTTGCAGCTCCCTTTAGTTATTCAGTAGAAACTTTCCACTGCTTTCTAAACCACAGCATTACAGAGATGCCCCACACACATGCCCCTTGACATGACCCTTGCCATGTCAAGGCCTCTGTGGTTAAAAACCCTCTGACAGAAAAACACAAGTGTTTTGAGGGTAATGAACTAGTGATACCTTGGGAGATACAAGGATGAAAGAGGCTGTTAGGATTGAGAGTTATTACCCACGAGTAGAATAGAAAGTAGAGAGAATTGGATCTTATTTTGATCATTAGCCCAAAGTGAAAGGTTGTGTGAAGAAGCGCATGAATACAGTCCCTGCTTTGAACTAACAAAAGGATTTTTTTACCTTGTTTTATCATAGATATATATGCCTATTTTTAAGCTTAGTTAAAGTCTATAGGCATAACTTCTCTAACTTGCTTATTGCAAACATCTGCAGAGTGACGAATGGACAAAAAAAATCCAAATCATATAGCACTTTAAAAAGCAAGTTTTTCTCCTTTCCTTGACATGTACCTACATTCTGAGGATGAGCCAGCAAATTTACACTTGTTGGAAGGAATCATAGCAAGTAGAGACCTTTTGTAGTACCACTCTGAGTTGTACTTACACAAAAATTCAGTAGAGGGCAGGATGGAACTTGTGAACCAAGGAACCAGCATAGCACTGCAAAGCAGGAAAACTAGAGTTAACAGATGTAATAGCACCAGTTATTAAAAACACAGTTCTGAAGAGCAGAAAGCACTACAAATGAAAGGATTGAGATACTTTCTTTTAGAAGCCTTTGAGAGAGAGCATTCACACTTTCATATAATGGTTAGCTACATGCAAGTTTAAGATCTAATGCTTTCCAACACAGAGGAAAACAGACTTTCCTGGCGTATTGACTGGATGCAGATCAACTATTAAGGCTTCTGTTTAGCATTCCAGATGTATAATTCAACACACAGGCATTGCATTAGGTTCTCCTGCTTTGTCTTCTGAATCCAATGTTCAGACTTTATACACGTCTACAAGATCTTTCATTTTTCCTAACCCAACTTCTTGTTGTCCTTTTTAATACTTGAGTGTCAGAAGATTGTAGTAGTAAAGATTGTTCTGTGTGCAAGGACCTTGTGAGGGTTTATTCTACTTTCTTGACTTTGGTAAGTTTGTTTTAACAAGAACAAGAGTAGTTTAGATAAAATAAGGGTAAAAAAGTTGTTGGCTTCTCTCCACTTATATCACTATTGAATTTAGTAATATGAGCAAAATCAGTAATATGATTAAAAAAATATAGCATAGCATTTATTAAGTGAAGATATTATAGAGGTTAGATATGATAGAGGTAGGGCGGAGCTAATATTTTAGAGTCTTTTGTCTGGAAGGGTTTACTCTTCATTTGTTTTAACATGATTTTTTACCAAGATTTAAATAAATTTCACCATGATTTATTTTGCATTACTCCCTTTAACCTAAAATATGGTGTTATATTTTTTAGATAGTTCTGAATGGCAGACAAAACTACGCAGCTAGTGATGCCCAAACTTCAAATTAAAAGCAAGTTTCTTAGTTTAGAATGAATAACAGACACTGCAAAAGTAGTAAAGGTTGAAATACGAATTCTAAATCATGTTCATTCATACACTCCAAGTACTACTACGAAGCCTAAAAAGTCCCTATATGCTGCCGTTTTCCTGTCCATGGTTAGTGACTGCATGCTATGCAGACACATTGCATTTACCAAGAGTTTTATAGTTATATTTTACATTGAGTTTAAGAAAAAATATGCTTTGCATGTGTTGCACTAGTATTACAGTGATTTTAAAATGTGTTCCCATATTTTTAGGCAAACCATGTATGTTTTCAGTTCCATTGTGGTTTTATTATTTTGGTTTATAAGCTTGGCAAGATGGTTTTTTTTTTTATTTAATATACTGTCAATAAGTTCTTGAAAAGAACAATTTAAATCTGAAAACAAACTTTGATTTTTCTTATTATATTTCGTAAAAAAGTAAGCATTACAATGGGGTTATTTATTAAACTTTGCTGCTTGGATGAGATCTCTGTATTTGCTTTTTATGCAGTCTGAAAGATGAGTTGAAAAGGATTTCTGAAAACTTGGTTTGTTTCCTTTCAAAATTCTTCTCTGTCTGCCACACATAACCCTCAAAGTTTTCTTGATTTTGCACTAAAAATGACAAGAATGTAAATTAATTCTCTGGTTTCATAGAAGGGTGCCTTGGGAGTGAAAAAAGCTCATGGTTTTTCATTGGGAACTCTCCTGTGGTATAATTAATGTTCTTTTTTTAAATAGTAACAAAACAAGTGAAAATGCTTTAAAGTCATCCATATTTACATATTATGTCCAGAGTGTTTCTAGTCTAATTGAGAATATAAACCAGTGTTCTCTATATATACTATGCCCTCAATTCCCTCAGATGCTTTCTGACCTCTTTTACAAAAGAACTTACACTAAGGTTTTTGCCATCTTATATCCACTCCCATTCTTCTATTTTAATGTCTCTGGTAGGTCATAAAACATTAATTGTAACAGGGTACCTGTTATTATACAAATTATCCTGATGAAAATTTCATCTGACAGCATCTCTGGCATGATTCCTCTTTCCAACAGCAGATCCACAGCAACCTCTGCTGTACCTATATGGGCCAGGCTTGTTAGTTCTGTGTTTTCCAAAGATCCCCTGTATCTTTTTTGGATAAAATGTTACCAATACATCCGAAGCCGATGACTGTGATAGTCACGTAGGCCAGCTTTGTGGCGTTAAAAGATCCTGAACTTTTGTTGTCCTCAGGAACAAAAAGCAAGTCTAATATCTTTTTCCTAGTTATCATTGGAAAGTAGAGTAAATGCAAGAGCTAGCGTGCTCCTGCAGTATATCAGATTTATGCCAAAGCTGACCTAAATTAAAACAGAAGTAGCAAAGGTTGTTAAACAAAACCTCCAGCATTGTAATGAGAAGTTAATCTATACTTTTCCTTAAGAGGTCACTAGAGCACTCCCTTTTCTCAGGGGCCTTTTAAACAGCCTGCCATGAGACAGAGGTACCTTCAGGAACTAAATGAACGTCCAAGAATCCCAACCAGGAGTTTGGCCTGAACAGCCAAGATCTTTACAGCTCAGTTCACAGCCAGCTGGAGATACTAGTAAATAGGTAGCAGGGATATGACAGTGCTGAAGAGGAGACCTTATCCCACAAGTGTTTGTATATCGTTTCATGGTTTGGCTAACTAGTATCTATTCAGGAGCAGAGAAAAGCTATATTTGTCCTTAGACATAATATTTTATTCCTTTGTGGCATTTTTAAGAGAAAACTAATATAGAAATCTAAAAGGCTTTAAAGCCCCATTCTCCCTGCATCCCCTCTGTCCCCCCCAAATTCTTATGCCACAGACAAGATGCTTTTCTACCTTGGTGTCTGGAGCTTCTACTTCATGTTTTAGAGTGATGAAAGAGCTAGTTTCATATTTATTTCAACTTCCAACCAAACTTATTGTGCACTTTTTCTGTCCTCTTTAAGAGTTGTTTGCATTGTTGAGCCAAGTAATTAAAATATTACAATTGAGCAGCTGCACCCATCACCCCTTTAAAAATATTTGTTTCTTTAAAATCAATTTACAGAGTATACGTTATATTAATCTGTTATTTTGTTCATGTGCCTTTCCTGTAACCATTATAATACTTCCCTCCTTTAGTCTTGCAGTGCTTCTGGATGGCAGTGTAATCGTGAATGTATTGACGCTTCAGAAATTCTCTCCTTTGTTAATTTAGATAAGCAAAGCACGTACCTATGAATCACAGTAAGATCATTAGGAAAATTCTAACCTTGGTTCAAAAAGCATGTTTTCTTTTATTCTCTAAAACATAAGCACTATCATATCTTAACCTTTTCTTATATATCAAGGTATTTTTCTTCTCCACATTTTTAAAGTAAACTGTTACTCAGAATATTAGCTAGAACTGTACTATCTGTGCATACAAGGTGCAGAACCTTTTCAGGATCTACTTTAGATGGTTACAAAACCTTCCTTTTTGACCAGCCAGGTCATGCATCATGGAGTAAAAAAACTAATTAATGAGTTTCAAGTCCATCTGAGGATATAAGAACCAAAAAAAAAGGTGGCATGGCAAGTCTTGTAATAGCCCCGGAAGCTCTGCTTTAAAGCCATTGGTGTCGTTCTATTTTTAGGTCTTATATGGTGCATGTAACTCTGTGAGCAAAGGCCTTGAAATTCATTTACAACTGTGTTAGTACTGACCAGTGAGCATTGAACACATAGTGGTGACCCATTGCTCCTTCACACTAAGGAGAATGGAAGCCATTTCATACCCCAGTGTTCTGCAGCCACTGCAGTGAGTCAGAGGTGTTACACAGTGTTAATTTTGTGCTCTCAATAGGTGCTGGACAGCAAAGCCTAGAAATGGTGCCTTGAGAAGTGCTACTGTATATACACTACATAGAATGGAAAAAATGCTTTTCAGTTTCTTGGTCCTGTACAGAAGAATGATGTTCTGCCAAGGCTGCTGGAATGTTTATGACTCGAAATCAGAGTGCTCAGCATGGTTTCCCCCATGCTGCATGGTGACCGTTCTCAAAGCTTGTTTAGTACAGGTATTTTTCAATGAGGTACCATCCACTGAAAGTAGGTGAACAGTGGAAGTCTGACTTAAGAGCTCCCAGGTTCCCATAGATGGGTATCCTTTACTGAGTCTGCTGGCTGGATATTGTGAAAATCTTCTTAGGGCAGATGCTCAGTGTTGTGTGCTATTAGTGAGAGGGGAAAAGAGTTCTCTCTGGAGAGTGTTATCCCTCAGAAAAGAAGTGTGAGTGGCAATAGGCTAGGAATGTAGTTGTCATCTTCAAGTTTGTTGTTATAATTTCTATAAATCAGTAAAAGTAGTTGGCATATGGCAGAGTGCCATCTGAACACTTGAGTTTTGCTGAGTGTTTTCACTACTTCTTGTTTTGAGAAGCAATTGCATTTGGATTTAAGAACTCAGCAAGAATCTCTGCTTCTTGTAAAACAAGAGATATTACAAGCAGTTGCTCCTTCCAGTAAAGCCCTACAGAAGACTGACTCGTTGAGAGCCAGTACCTGTAGCTGATTTATTGCTCCGTAAGTAGCAGCACTTCTTGATTCCCACTGAGTTCATAACAGGACTGAGTAGCAGCTTCCTTACATAGAGACACAAATTCCTCTTTCCCCTATTGATGCAGTACCTCCTGTTAGTACAAGTTCAACAAAAGTGGCTTTCTGTCCTTCACAAAGAAGGTAAAGGTGCCCAGGGAGTTTGAAACCATTCCACTTTTTCTCACATCAAACATTGTAATTATAGTAATTGCAGTTAATTCAAGCACAACAATAACATAAAAATACCTAGAAAACAGTCAGGAATGTTCCAACAGATGCATTTGTATTATGAAACTTTCCTCTCTTGGAAGAGAACAGTAATTCACAGCTGAGGAACTTCTCAGTTATACAGAAAAAAATCTCCCATTAGCATGTCAGTATTCAAAGATGAATTTATACCATAACTTCTTCGGTAAGCAAGGTTTCAGGCTGACCAAAAATCTTCATACTGTTAGTTTGCTGTTGTTGCTATTTCTCTAAATGTGCCTTTTTTTTTTTTTACTTCAGCAGAGTCATCAATGTGTTGAAGACATATATTTGAAAGGTGGGGAACTAGTGGAAGAGTTGCAACTTTTTGAAGATACAAACCTTTGCGTACTTTTCTTGTTGCATACCTGGAAAGTAATAAAGGGTATGTATCATTTCAGGTTTGGTTTTTTTCAAACTTCTGCCTATGTTATAAATTATTGATCATTTTCAGCAGCCTAGACAAATTCACTATCAAAGCACCTGACTGAAACATACCTAAAGCTACAAGAGAAGGGGAAGCAGATATGAAGTTTTAATTAAATTTGAATGATTTGAATGTTATGACAAGTAAAAATAGAAAATTCAAAACTTGTAATATAACTAACTTAGTTGGCATTTGTTACATCAATTAGTGTCACTGGTGTTTTTTTTTTGGAGGGAAGGAAAGTTAGTTCTGTAACTTGCAGTCATTGTATAAAGGAAAAGAGAGAATATTTTATTCACTAGTTCACAGTATGCATTTTTTGGGGGAAAAATTACTTCTTGTTGTCTATGCATGCCGACTTTCTTTGTGGGGAAGTTCTCAGTAGTTCTTTGAACTTTTGTGAGTAACTGGTAAGTATTCAAAATCATAAAGTTAAACCATTAAAATATTCTTTGCATTGTAGTATTTGGAAAATTTCAGTTCAGTTTTGCTCATGTTAATGCATAATATTCAACAGTACCTTCCTCCTTCCTGATAGATGTATACTGTCAGGTTGTTACAATTAGGTTTGTTACTGTTAAGACATTGGTTGATTATCAATAATTACTTTCATAGGGATTTTTTAATTGTATGAACTTTTAGTTCAAAATAGTATGGAACATGAAAAATTATACCAAAACTAAGAATGTATTGACACCAAAAATTAATTTTGATTGCACTCACTTCAGTGAGTTTATACTGCATTTATGTAGGCTCAAAGTATCACTCAAGCTATCACTTGGTACTCTAAGTGAAGTTTCAAGTGTGACTTTTCAGTAACTGTGCAAGATTCTGTAGAGAGAAGCAGTAGATAGCACTAAACACCTAAAAGTGTTTTTAGAGAGTAGAATGAGCATCTTAGCAGTGAGGAGTGTATTAAGTGAAGGGGCCATTTTAGTTCAGAATGCTGAAGAAACGAGATATAAAATTATTTCCTTGACTCTGGAGGATAACAATTTCTTCAAAGAAAGATAAGGAACCCTTTTTTAAGCAGACGAATAGAAAGCCATTTAAAATTTGAGAATTTCAAGTGGCCTTGGAGCAAATAGAAATCAGATTATTGAAATGCAGCGTGTTTACTCTTGTTTCTTCTCTCTAGAAACTTCGTCGACAGTTTGTCAGAATGCAGCGGAATCTATTACATGGTGCATCTCAGCTGGCGCATGGGACCTGTTGGTTTTTTCCTCACACTACTGTCCTTCAGTGCTTAAAAGGACAGTCCATGTTGTCTAATGTGGGATGCAAAGTGATTTTGGCACTGGACCCCCCTAAACGATGTCTTCATGCAGGTGCAGCACACTTTGCCTCAAAGAAAACTGCTTTTCCATCACAGCCAGCAGACACTCCTCACAAAGAAGAGAGAAATCCCTTGCCTTCGGCCACTGATACACCCAAGCAGAGCCCTGCAGAGTCAGATCCTTTAGATCCTGATCCATTACAAGATAAATCAATTAGTCTCGTTCAGAGATTCAAGAAAACTTTTAAACAGTATGGAAAAGTCATGATTCCAGTGCATCTTCTGACTTCCACTGTATGGTTTGGATCCTTTTACTATGCAGCCATGAAGTAAGTTGATATTTTGTTGCAATGCACAATACCACGGTTGAATTGAGACTGACTTTCACAGGTGAAAGGACATATAAATTATTATTGCACGTAATGGGGAAATGTGGCTACATTTTAACTAAAGTATAAGGTTAATATTGAAAGTATATAGGGTTCATGAGAGTGTCACATACATACTGCTGTCATCCAGTTATTGCTGTGTACCAAGTGTGTTGCCAATGTTTGAAGGAATGCTCATCTCCCCAGAATTATGCATGGATGTAAACAGCACTGAAATTATTAGTAACCTCTTAAAAGGTAAAGAGAGGGATTTGGAATCCTGATTAGGTGAGATCTTCATAGACCTTTTCTTTTTTTGCTGTTGGACTTCGGGGTATTTCACCACTTCTTCCCTGCTTCATCCCCAGTCTTCCCTCATCACTGGATTTTCATATCATTAACCTCATTTAGCTGTTCACAATCTATGTATATCCTTTCCTTTTTTATTTCTGTTTCCTGTCTTTCCTACCATCCACTGAAAAAATTGCTACTGTGGGCCAGACTTTTTAATTGGAAATTAAATATTTGTGTGGTTGAAAAAAAAAAAGATAAATTAAGTATTCTAATTTTAGTTTCTTTTAGTTATAGCATGGGCCAGATACTGCTCTGGAAAATGGCATTTATTAGAAAAACATCACTACATCAACTATAAGCTGCTAGTTTGCTAGTTCAGATGAAAGAGGTTTTATTCATCTGCAAATAGTTTTGCTAAATTTGCTAAATATGAGCAAATGTTTATCTCTGGACTGCTAATGTTGTATATTTAATAATAGAAAGCGTGAAACAAGGACAGTTCGTGGTGGCAAGGATGGGACACTGACATCAGAATGCCTTACTGCACAAGTGTTTGTTTTAGTTACTCTAACCAGCTGGCATAATTGCCCTTTCTGGGAGCTATAGATCCAAATGTCATTCTAAATTTAGCTCATGTCAGAGGAATAAAGGTCTTGAGCTATAAAAATATTTGCTTTGGATGAATTCAGGTTGATGCTTACATCCAGACATTTCATATAGAGTGAAGATTACTTTTCTTGAAACTCTAAAGCTAGCTGCTAAAGTAGGTATTTGGCTGAGGAAAACAAATATTTAACTAGAAACTAATTATAACAAAGCTTCAGTTTGTCATGCCAGAAGAGCAGGACCCTGTTGAAGTGGAAAAATAACTTTCAGAATGACTGCTCATGATACGAGACTAAACAGTGGCGGTTTATGAAACAGCACGGTTAGTACTGTCTGTCACATCTTACTAGGTCTCCATTTTCTACTCTGGCAATAGGCCTTCAGATTCTAGGTTCTAGTAACTGTTAGTAAATTACTGCCTGTTATTGTTCCTGATGCTAAAGCGTCTGCATGCTCAGAAGAAGGCTTAAATTATTAGGTAGAAATGGATAATGATACTAATAATGCAGCATCTCTAAATATTGGAAACTCAAGTCTTCTATAACTTCTGTATACAGTTTTCTACTGTAATATAAAGATGGGCTTTTTTTTTTCCTTTGGTGCTGATGTTAGCTTTCCTGGCTTTCGAATAGAAAGAAATTGTGATAAGAGCTCCCTCCACCCATCTTAACACCTTATGTTGACAAGGGAGAGCAACTGAGCACAAAGCCCCTGAAGTCTTGTCCATATAACACATTG
Organism: Pipra filicauda; assembly: GCF_003945595.2. Taxonomy (NCBI): domain Eukaryota; kingdom Metazoa; phylum Chordata; class Aves; order Passeriformes; family Pipridae; genus Pipra; species Pipra filicauda. Next base: position 1,235,166 of record NW_024104676.1, on the reverse strand, counting down.
TTTCCTCTTCCTTTGCCGCATTCCATTTGTTTGATATATTTGAAAGTCAATGGAGAATGTTGTCTGAAATTTTAAAAAGAAAAAAAAGTAATTAATTTTAGGCAAAACAGAACATGAAATTGAGCCTGCACAGCTGGAGCCTGAATAGCTATCTTACCACCTTTATATCTACTTACCTTCAAACATAAACTGGGACACAGGTGAGTTAGAAGCTACTCAACCCAACAGGGATAATATAAATGGGTCACCTTTTGGAATGCTGAAAAGAACATTAATTTGCCCATTTGTTCAGAAATATAAATCCTGTAAGTATATTGCTTAGATGAAAAAAACGCTTTGCTCTCAAATTACAAAGTTTGTGTAATAGAGTTAAAGAATGGAAATAGTGCTCTCAATAACTGTTCAGGTTTCAAATTCCAAATCAAGTTACCAGCTTTTTTCTCTTTTATAGTGGGGTGAATGTTGTTCCATTCCTAGAGCTGATTGGCTTACCAGACAGCGTAACAAGCATCCTGAAAAATTCCCAGGGCGGAAATGCACTAACTGCATATGCATTGTATAAAGTAAGTATAGTTTGTACGTAAGCTCTAAATCTTGCCTGGTGAACTAAACAGGGTTTGCTCATTTACAGCAGAAAGAATTCATTAGCTTTCTTTGATAGTTACATATACTTGAGCATTCCTTTTTGTAGTAAAAATATTCACATGCAAGCTGGTATGTGTTGTGTGTCCTTCAAGGAGTCTATATGTATTTCTAAAATAACTTCTTCACTGCAGAACTATTGTGTGCCCTCTGAGATTTAATTACAACTAAGTTATTCTTCTGTATCCCTGACATAATTAACAGGGACAAAGAGGTAAAGCCTAAACACCTCGTTGAATTCCAGATAGAAGTACAGTTATTTTTATCCTAGAGGATTCTCTAGTTTCTCTTTCTACCTTAGTTGTTCGTCACTGTCAAGTACTTTCATTGTCTGTTTGAATCAATTAGTTGCATTCAGGCTTGGGGGGGTTTTTATTGCTTTATATGTGCATAGTCTCTGTATACAAGGTATTGTATTTGCTGTACACACCACTATTTGTTTTGTTTACAAATGTGATGTGCTTCTTACCTGTTATTTAAAGGGGTTTTCTTCCCAAACAAAATGTGAAAATACTACTCTTCACAATTATTCCTGTGCCTAAAAGAAGACCAATAAATAAATGTGGTTAAATATAAGGATGTTGTTATAGCTGGGAGATTTGACAGTGTTGGAAGAAACTCAGTGTTCACATACTGTTTGTTCTGAATTGCATTCTGAGATGCCTAAAGCTTGTCCCACAAGCTGCATGGGGAGGGTTTGTGTGGTGGTGGTTTTTGTTGGTTTTTTTTTAATGGAAATCTAATGCCCTTGCTGGCTCTGTCAAAATGATACTTTAAGTAGAAGGTATGCATTTCTGGAGGATGCTCTGTAAATTGGCTTATTTTCATATAAATTGAAGATATCTTTAAAAGTTGCCACTGGTCAAAATAAATGTTCAACGTTTAAAATACCTATTGCTGTATGTTATTGTCCTGTTTTATTTATGCAGTGTGTTCTTTGATTTCTTTAAGATTGCAACTCCTGCCAGATACACTGTGACTTTGGGAGGAACATCCATCACTGTTAAATATCTACGTAAGAGTGGCTACATATCCACACCACCACCAGTAAAGGAATATCTACAAGACAGGATGGAGGAAACAAAGGATAAAATTACAGAGAAGATGGAGGAAACAAAGGATAAAATTACAGAGAAGATGGAGGAAACAAAGGATAAAATTACGGAGAAGATACAAGAAACCAAAGATAAAGTCTCATTTAAAAAAATAAAGGAGTAGAAGAGATGCTTAATTTCTGGATATATCAAACAGCACTTTAACCCTTTGTGAGGCAGGATATGCAAAGTGCACTTCTGAGCTTTTTTTCTTTTTATTCTTTTTGTTCTTTTTCGTTTTTTTAACTTTGTCTGGAGACTACAATTGCTATGGGGATTTAAAGGTTGAAGTTCCCTGGGGGAGAGGTTGTGACAAAATCTCAATTTACAGAAGGAAAAGTGAATCTCATGCTAGAAGTTAATATGTCCATTGGTCATAGTGTTAACAGTTACTCTTCCCTCTTCTTTTTTTTTTCCACGCCCTGCTTCTCAAAATGGAGATGGTTTCTGCCAAAAGCCACTGCTTTATTCTTCTTCCATCGTAGTGCACAGCCATTATTCCATTAGACTCTGAACCTTCCATTAAATGAGAATGAAGATTTCTCTATTGGGAAAGGCAACATATTTAGGTTTTTAGAGTATGTGGACCCAAGCCTCTTCAATCGTGATCATCTCTCAGCTTGGAGACAGACCATTGTCACTGATACTGCACATGAAGGAATCGATGGATTGATCCTGGGATAGCCAGAATGAATTACAATGGCTACACTGACTTCAGCTGGGCTATGATAGTTTACAGGTTGAGACTATGAATCTTTCTTGGACAGTGCATGTTCTCAGAAATCTCAACTGAAAGCTATAGGAAGATAAGTTAATCACAGTAGCCATACTGTCAAGTATACTTTGTTTCCTAAAGATGATTTACATCACTAAATGAAATTAATCAATAATTGTATATTGAAAACTAGGATTTGTTTATTGTGTTAAAGTTTAAAAACCTGCTCTATTTCATTCTTGAAACAAATAAAAAGCTTGAAAGAGAAGTTTATTTGAGAAATTGCTGTACTAAGGGGCTTTTAAAACACATAGAAAGTTAGACTTAAACCCAAGAGTTCCTCCTACGTTTCAGAAATCCTTCAGACTTCAGTAGAACAATTTGAGTAAAATAAGCATGATTTTTGAGACAGTGATCACAGTCTACCAAATTTTTTTTTCCCCTAGATTTTCTTAAGTCAAGCAAACATTCATAGCTGAAGGCTGAAATGCTGCCTCAGAGATGTCATAAAGGACTAAAGTTGAAACTGTTCTATTCGACTGGGCAGACAGACTTCTCTCGGTCTTACTCAAACAAGGCTAAATTGAAAGTGTGTTTTTCCTGTTTCTACTACAGATCTCACTTGGTAGCAACTCTGCCTGTGTATGTTGTTTAACCAAAGGTGCTTTTTTGCAGGGGTTAGAGGGAAGCAACAGAGTTGGACCCTGAGCATTGTAATTGACTAGAGTAAAAGAATATAGCTGATGAACTATCAGCTCTGTCCCACTGTCCTGTTTTCATTCAAGTCACTGAGGGCCTCTCCGTGTTTAAGTGAGTTGAGCTTCATTAACTTAATTGTGCAGGATTGATTACATACTTCTCTGCCTCTGTCCACATGTCAAATAGTAACTGCAATCTAATGCCTACCTCACAGGGATGTTGTGAGGAATAATCATTGTATATTCAGTGACCTAAAGATGTAAAGTGCCATGTTTCTGATAAACATTATTAAAAAAAAATATTTCTGTGAACTCTTATGATGCTAAGTACTACTGTAGGGTTGGAGTTAAGAGTTGCTATTTTATTTTTCTGTTTTGGTGTCCTTTTCCTTATTGTCCCCATGCACACGTTCTCCTGCTGTTGGCATTTTTTCTGGTTTTCTGCTTTTGGGGGCAGTGTTACCTGTGTCCTGCAGAATCCTGCAAAGCCTGAAGTCTGCCTCAATAATATTGCATGGTCATTCTCAGTCTGGGGCCAGATGTGGGACCCTCTTGATGCAGCTCACAGGATCCATCTCTTCTTTGCATGTGGCAGGGATTGCACAGGGGCACCTTGGTGTGCTACGATGAGTTTGTAGCCATCAGGCATGTTAGAACTTGTTTGTTACACAGGGTACCCCCCTCTTCTTGCCCTTCCCCTCATCCAGCTGGCCAGTGACCACTCCAGTGCTTACATGATCCATCACTACTAATGCTAAGTTCAAAAGCTATGTGCAGTTGACTGCCCTATATGACCATTTCTGCATCTGCAGAAACAGCTCCCAGTGACTATTGGCAAATGCTTCCTCTGTGTACTGTTCAGTCAATTTTGCAGCATGAACAAGCTTAAGTTTCTGGGACAGCCACATCCTCCACCCAGGATGTCAATTAACAAAGCACACAATTACGTGGATCGATCTGTACAAAGCGGGAGAGGAAATCTTCAGGGCTTTGAAAATCTGACCTGGAGAGCTTTTGTGACAATTAGTCAAATGCTTGGTTGTACTGGTGAGCTTGTCTCAAATTGGCCTCATCTGGAATCAATGCATTGCCTCATTAGCGCAGAGACCAGCTGGGGAGTTCCTGGGCCCCCCAGTGAATGAATGTTGGTCCATTGGGTGCCCAGCGGGTACCCAGCTGCACTGCAATTGTAACTATTGCATAAAGTTGACTTTCATCCTGTATCTCTCTTATAAATTAATTTCCATAGGTTGTGCCACAATACTAGGGTGCAGTTCTTGTTAGTGACAGTAAGACTTAGTGTGACTCTGCATGGCTGGAGGGGCAGTGTGCCCAGGCTGGGGTAAGGAAGGGGGAACCTGGGGACAACACAGGATCTTCTCTTACTGGTGCCCAAGCCAGCAAAGTTGGCACACTTGTGGCAGCAGTGTCACTCAAGGTGGAGCAGCATCAGTGAGTGTCTTCGGTAGCACAGAGGAGCAGGTGCCGTGGCCTGGGAAAGCAAAACACTTTGGCTGCAGCACCTAGAGCTGGCACTGAGGCAGCCCACAAGGGACTCAAGCAAGGGAGTGCCCAGCAGAGTGCCAAGAGTCCTTGGTGAGGTGAAAAGCCCAGGTAGAAGCCCAGCAGCACCTTCCATTGCCCACAGGACCATTCAGTCAGTGCTGTCAGGGGTTGTCTTTTTCCCTGTCAGCTCAGCATCCTCAGGGCTGTACTTTTACCTGTCCTTCAGGCCCTAGAGGGGTGGGTGGGGGTGGGGTCCCTCCACCTCTGCAAAACTTCAACAGTCTGGTGAGACCAGGACTAAGGCATCTGTCACCTCATGTACAGCAGAGAAATAGCTGCTTTGGCAACTTACCATGCTTCTGTCTGCTCCCGGCCTCACACGTAACACTGCTGTAGAGCATCACCTGTTTACTTCTGCAATAGGTACATACATGAAGGCACTGAGTGCCTGCCAGAGCAGAAGCTGAAAACAAAGTCACAGCCCAAGTAGAAGCTGAAGCCCTGGAAGGAACCTTACGGCCTGATAGTTGACAAAGTTGCAACCTGCGATGGGGCTCCACCTGAAATTGGAACAGCACTCAAATGTAACGCTAGAGTGAAAGTTACAACCCAAGAGAAGAGTACATGCTGTGATCAGAGCAGGGAATCAATGCCAAAACTGGGGCCCCAGGATGGAACTAGAGTAGATGTCAAGGTCCAAGCAGAGGTCAGATCTGAAATCACATGCCAAGATGGGGCTGGAGCTGAAGTTGCAAATCAATGCAGAGCCAGAGCCTACACCACAACTCACTGTGTGGCTGGAGCCTAAGCTGTGGCTTAAGATGGCAAGAGACAAAAACCACAGCCCAAGCAATGACCAGAGCAGCTGAAGATGGGCCTAGAGTCAAAGTACCATCCCAACAGAGACTGGAACAAAAATCACGGCCCAGTATCAGGCCAAAGCAGCAGTTGCCACCTGAGGTAGTGTCAGAGCCAAAAAAATCATAAGCCATGATGGACTAGAACCAAAGCCATGGCCAGAGATGGGGGCCAGAGACTACACTGCTGCCTATACAGCAGCCAGAGCAGCACTTGCTGCCTGAGCATGGACCAGAGCCAAATATGAGTTGGAGGGAAGTGGTGGCCAAAGGTAGGGCAGAAACTGAAGTCACAGACAGTTATTGGGCCAGAGCCGAAATCATGACCAGAGATGCTACTGAGATGAAGAATAGACCAACATGGGCCTAGAGCCAAAGTCACAACCTGCTATCCAACCCTAGCTAAAGTCACAAACCAAACAGACACTGGAGTGAAGTAGCAATCTGTTGTTAAGCCAGACCTGTCTCAGGCAGTGCCACTGATGCTGCATCTCAAGATGAGGTTGGAATAGAATTCATAGCCCTATATGGGACTGGAGCTGAAGTCATGATCCAGATAGGGGCAGGAGCAGGGACCAGAGCTGAAGTCACGACCCAAAAACTGGTTCAGAGCCCAGGTCGTGGCCTCATGTTGGACAGAAGATGAAGATGTGGCTTGAAAATAGCCGCCACTGGTTGCAATAAAACAGGGCTGAAATCACTGCCCAATAAGAGGTCAGAGACAAAGCTGCAGCCTGAAATGGGCTAAAGCAGAAGTCATGAACCAAGCAGGGATCAAAGCCAAAGTTGCAACCCAGTATTGAACCAGAGACAAAGATGCGGATCGTAAAGTAGCCACAGTCACAATATGATATGAGACTGGAGCTGAAGTAGCAGCCAAGATAAGAGCTGCAATAGCCTCCCAAGCAAGGCCAGAGCCAAAGTTGTGATCAAGTCACTGGCAAAGTATCTGGCCAATATCAGGCCAGAGCTTAAGTCACAGCCCAATACAGGGCCAGAAACAAAACTGCAATCAGATATCAGGTTGGAGCCAAAGCAGCAGCCTGAGATGGGAATGAAGCCAAATTTGTGGCCTGAGCAATAGATAGAGCCAAAGTTGTGGATGAAGATGTGGCTGGAGACAAAGTCACAAGCCAAGATGGGGCCAGAGCCAAAGCCATGGCCTAAACAATAGCCTCCTGAGGAGGGGTCAGGCCCAGAGTCTGAACAGAGCCAAAGAAGAATGCAACGCAGCAGAGCAATGGCCAAAGCCAAAGTTTGGCCAACAATGGGGCTGAAGCCAAGTTTCAGTCCAAGATGGGGCTAAGAAAAAAATCTTGGCTGAATATTGAGCCAGAGCTACAGCAGCAGCCTGAGGTGGGCCAGAGCTGAAATCCCTGCCTGAGATAGGGCAGGAGATAAAGTCTCACTCCAGTATCTCTACAAAGCTGAGGTCAACAGCTCAATTTGGCACAAGTGCTGAAGTCACAGCCCAAGCAGGGGCCAGAGCCAAAGCTGCTGCCCAATATCAGGCCGGATCCAAAGTCACAGACCAAGACAAGGCAGAGCAGAGTTAAAGACCAATCAGGGGCACAGTAGACATGGGAGCCTGAGCTGGAGCCAAAGTCACAGCCTAATATCAGGCTGGGGACAAGCTCATGACCCAAGATGGGACCAGAATCAAAGCTGTGGCTCAGGATGGGGGCTGGAGCTGTGATGATTGCTGAAGATGGGGTAGGAAACATGGTGATGGCCCAAGATGGCTCCTGATCTTTACTCACAACCTGAACAGAGGTCAGACCTGAAGTCACAGCCTGAAATGGGACCAGACGCAAGATCACAACCCAACCAGGAGCCAGAGCTGAAGTTACAGCCTGATATCAACTTGGAACTGAAGCTGTGGCCCAAGATAGGGCCAGAGCAGGAGCTGGAGCCGAACTTACAGCATGATATGCAGCCAGAGCCAAAGCTGAAGCCCAAGTACTGGCCTGAAACAGTCAGGAGCAAAAGCTGCAGACAAAGATGGAGCTGAGTGGAAACTGCAGCCCAATACTGGGCCAGAGCTGAATTTAAAACCTGAACAGGACACAGAGTCAAAATTGTGGCCTGAGATGGGATCAGAATCAAAGTCATAGCCTGACAGGGGGACGGTGCCAAAGTCATGGCCTGGCATCAGGCTGGAGCTGAAGTCTCTACCCAACATGAGCTGAAAGTTTGCCCTGAGCAATGGCTGGAACTGAAGCAATGGCTGAAAATGGGGCCAGTCAAAATAACGTCCTGAACAAAGACCAGAACCAACCACAGTTGAAATTAACCACCAAGCTGAAGGTGCAGTTGAGCCTCCCGAGGAGGGCTGGAACCAAAGCCACGACCCAGTATCAGGCCAGAGCCACAATAGTGGCCCAAGATGGGGATGGAGCCAAAGGTGAAGCACATTCTTTTGATTGTGTCCCCTTCAGGGCGTCAGCTTAGAGCATTGCACCACATTCATTCTTGTTCATCACTTACCATCAGCGACAATAATAATTAGGGAATCGTAATTATCCCCTGGCAATTAGCTGCTGTTTTTATGATCTTCTTAAGTAGAAAGGATATACCTTGATTTCATAAGCCTGCAGGGCAACATGTAGTGTTAAGTTTGTGCTTGAGTTTGATGAATTGATTGGACAATTGCAGAGGAGGGAACACAGGGGACGATACTCAGGCTTGTTTAGGAATGAAAAAAAAAAACAAACCCAAACAAAAAATCCAGACTTAATACAATAGGGGAAGAGTTTCATAAAGAGACATAATTAAAGAAAGATCTTTAGCTGCTTCTGGGTCTGACCGAGTGGCCAGAAAGAGACTAAACTGCAAGCAGAGGAGCCTCTAGCTCTGTTAAATTCTCCAGCATTGTTTTAACAAAGTTTTCTTAAGTTCGTGGTTTTGTTTTTAAGGTACTGTAAAAAAAAAATCAGTCAGCAAATCTGCTGCTTTTTCTGTGCAGAATTGGTATAACTGAAACTGCTCTGTGCTTTGGAGGTGCCAGACAGGAGACATCCTCGTGACATGAGTCATGAGCTCCTCTGAGCTCAGAGAGCACTTGCTGTTCCTTGACACGGCAGCAAGTGCAGCTCTCTCTGCCCAAGGGTAAGGGTGGTTGTGACAATGCCCACCTCTGGAGGTGGAGCCCCACTTCTCTAAATCTTGTCCACCGCCATAAAGAACAGTCCAATATAGGAAAACAAAGGTTCAGGTAATCCCCTGTGTCCCAGTGCTCTGAGAAGGTAGCACTGATGAGCTCATGGAGATAACAATGGGTGATGCTGGCAAGATCTCATTTGTAACCTTTGGGCTCCAGCATTCCCTAGGATGAAAGAGGATGCTCAGGGAAGTGGTTGATTCACCATGCCCGGAGGTATTATTTAAGTGATGTGTAGATGTGCCACATAGAGACATAGTTGAGTGGTGGACGGGGCAGTGTTAATAGTTGGATTTGATGATCTTAGAGGTCTTTTCCAAACCAAACAATTCTAAGATTCTATGATTCTAGGAGTAACTCATGAACTGTGCATTGATATTACTGTGTTAGGTGGCTGGAGTAGCTGAACTACTACTGTTTGACTAGACTGCTGCCAAACGCTGTTTTGATAATGTTGGTTCTCCAAGGGGGTAAATCCAAGTTTAGCATACTTAGCACTAGATTACATTTGCCATGGCTTCCTAACGTGTACAGTGCAGTATGGTCTCAAAACGCTTGAACATGCTACAGTTTTTGAGTCAACTCCATTGTCAGTCTGACTCATTATAGTATCAAATAGTCTGTGTACTCATTCCTTTAATCTCATGCTAAATCAAGGATCTTATATACTCTTGCAATCAGACTAAAGTCATAAAACTGACGCAGTTCCACTTGAGATGCTGTGCTTGAATCCATCTGGAATGCAGTAATGTGAATCAAAACTGTACTGCTGGGTGACTAGTAGTGGAACAGATCCAGCACCAGGGTGTCTGGGCAACCTCTGTGACCTAAAGCAGGCATGGAGAGACAGTACAGGCTCTTTGCAAACTCCGCCTTGACCTGGCCCTCGTGCTTACTGGTGACCTCCCATTTGGGATCTCAAAGCAGATGGAGGCAAAATGCAGATCCACCACTAGGTTCTAAATACACAAGCTGCAAGTTTACCACGTGGGGTTTTTTTATTATTTCATAGGGATTTGTCCATAAATGCCAAAAGAGTTGCCAGAGAGCTTGTAAGGACGTGGATCTGAGAGAACATGAGAGAAGTTAGAGATGAGAAGTGATGCTTCACTGGCCCTTCAGGCTTAATAGACTCTGCAGTAAGTGGCACCAAGTACCCTCAGCTGGCACTGACAAGCACCTCCCACCGGCGCATTTGTACCAACAGTGCTGTTCTTTATCCAGGCACTCTGAGTGCCGGCTTGGAGCACCTTTCCCCCAAAAGCAAGTGCCTGCACACAGCTGTGGCCTTCAGCCCTAATGTGGCAGCTGTGTTTTAATGCAGGAGAAGACACTTTGGATGAATTTTAGTGAAGGAAGGGAAATTTCTCAGCCTTGGCTGACTAATGACTAATGATTCAGTTCGACAAAGATCTGCATTTAATTTTTATCCTGGATCAGATTAGAAAAGCCATGAAAATAAAGATAACACAGTATAATTTTATACAAGGAGTGCTCAAAGTTCTGCCTGATGTCACTAAAACTATACTTTCTATTGCTGGATTGTTGTGCACTAATCCTCTATTTAAGTGATTTGCACACCTCTGCACAGAATATACCCACATACAGCCAATTTCCTTAAAAAAAAAAAAAAAAAAAGTCAAACTGTCAGTGCACAAGCAGCACTCAAACTACAGCTGCATGATTTACTCTCCAGTACAGTTTTACTGCAGACAGGCACTTTACTTCTCCTGTGATACTGTTAGATTGTGATTTTAGCATACCTGATACCAGTTTCCTGACAGAGCACAATTTTACAGTGAAGTGCCTGGAGCCAGCATGCATATTATCTTATCTAAAGGTATAATATCAGCAGAATATACAGCATAATTGTAAAAGGTGAGTGGGCTTGCACGTTGAGTAGTTAATATAGTTATCACTCAGTCACAGGGCTTTTAATGTTTGCCAATGCACCTCTTGCTGAAAGGCTGTGACACCCAATACTGCACCAGTGACTTCCCAAAACAAATACAGTCAAAGTTGCTATCAGCACTTTGATCTGCAGAAGAAGTGGGGCCAAAGGAACCAGACTGACTTTGTAGTCTGTCAGTCAAGCCTTACCTGTTAGGCTTTTCCTGACAAAATATTAGTGGAAGTTACCAGCTCATCAGCTTTTTCCCTGAGAGCTACAAAGTTTGCAGCTGTAAGCAAATTTTATAGCACTTACAGTACTAACCCCATTGTCAGGAAAAAACTAGCTCCTATACATTTTGCTGTTGCAATAAACCCTGCTGAATGGCTATGCAAGCACATTCGTGCTTTTAATCTGACTTATATGTCTTCTTCACCAAGTAAAGTCAACTAGGGCAAACTTGAGTCAGCTTATGAAATAGTCACAGCATTGTAACAATTACATGCGTATGCATATGCACAGGGACATGTAAAGCAGGAACATTCCCACTGCTTTGAGAGGAAAATGACTTTTTTTTCTTTTCCCCTAAGAGTTCTTGCTGCCCAGGGTTAAATGTAGGTCAAGCTGTCTGAGCCCATGTCTGTGGCACACAGAGAGAGCAGGATTAAACTGGAATTTTCCACTCAACTCGACTGTCAATCACTCTAATGTCTGCAAATGTTAAATTAATCTGGAATGATCTGGTGTTGGCATTGATGAGAGCTCCTGGGGCTCAAGGGTGGCATTTTGGCCTCCATGAAAAAGGTGCCCTCTTTCTCTGGACAAGCGGTGGCTATGTCTTAGCTGCTTGCTCAAAGCCCTGCAACTATCAGCCAAACACAGAAAAACAGCTCTGTATGAGACAGGTGTATGTGCATGGTAGAAGTGAGCAGAGGGAAACTGCACCTCAGAGGTGGAGGAGGGACTGAGAACAGTGGTGATGGAAAGGGTATTCCTAGTATCCCCATAGGTTGCACTGAGATCTGGCACGTACTTCTCAATTTGTGTTTCCTCATCTTTAAAATAGTTTAGCACCTTTCTGCTGCTGTTCTGCAACACACTTCATAGTGGAAACCATTACAGGATACAAAATACTTTACTGTAAGCATCTCCTGGCTTACACATTAGTACCTTTACTAGGGAGAGCCAGCCTTCAACATGCTCCCCTCTAGCCATGGTAGCACATCCACTGACATCCCAATAAAGCTGCCTCCAGCTTAGCACGTGGCAGTTATCACTGGGATGGATCATGCAGTCCTGCCAACTTAAATAATGTATTAAAGGCAACTTGGAACACCTAAGGCAAGCAGAAATTTGCAGTTAAATAGTAGCAAATACAGCATTTGGTTTCTCCCTTATGTTTTGGAACATTATGGGGACAAGTAGTGTTACTGACTATACAGGACACTGAGAAACGCAGCTCATCAATTTTACCACATGCAAAGAATTCAGTATTTCAGCTCTAATCTCCACTCTCAGGCTCTCAGGAGCAATCATTTGGCAGTCAGTCTGGAAAAAAAAAAGTAGAAAACAAGCAAAAAAAATCATGCAAGTTTTTTTCTTAGTCAATGCTAGACTTCTGCAAAAGCAGCACAATGCAAACTGCACAAAAGCAGGGCATCACTGCAGTAGAAGCGAGCTATAAGAGCAGGGTTCAGCAGTAAGGGTTTTAAAATGTGCATTTTAATTAGAGCTCATTTAAAGCACAACCGATCAAAACAGTGATAATGAGAGAAGCCTAATTAATTTTTGCCTAAGTAACGAAGTCTCATTACAGAGGGGTCTTTGGAAGAAAAGGGTTTGGGATGTTAAAAACAGGGTGTTTGTAATGAGACGCAATACTGCTGGGAGCCTGGAAGCCAGACCTAGAGGTTTCACAGGACTGCAGCAGCCACTATATTAATCTTTTAGCAGAAAAAAGTAACCCTACTGAGATGAGACATCCCATTTATAACTGAGCTCTGAGTTGCAACCATTGGCAGAGATATTAAAACACAATCAAACAGAATGGCATATTATAAACCAAATATAAATACAATTAAAACCAGATTAAGTAAAAGATCAAAGCAGGCTCAAAAAATGCAGTTTCCAGGGAGTTCAAGGTTCAGACAGTAGAGGAGGAGCAGAAGCTTGGAGATTTGGAGCACTTCTAAGGACTAAGGAACTAACAATTTTCTAAATACTAAAGAATTAAAATGCTGTAGATTGAGGTGAACAAACTCAGTGTGGTTATATGAAAGAAAATGGTTACTTTTGAACCAAAAATAAGTACTGTAACATTTAAAGAACTAAGGCGTTTGAAAAGAACAGCAGCAAGGAGAACACACACACACACACCCCGGTTCCTGAGTGTATTATAAAGGCTGCTCCATAGCAGGGTATCAGAAGTGGGCTGAGACATGGCTCCCACAGCAGACCTCTTCCTGGAAAAGAACTGCAAGAAAGCTCCAGGTCTGAAGTACTCCCACACAGCATCGCATCTCAGCAACAGAGAGATCAAACTCCAGCAAGCACAGGTATAAAACAAGATAATTATTTCATTAATAATCATGCTAAATAAAGCATCACTTTACACTTATCAACAGAAATTACCTGCTCTTTCCCAGTTTTGTTAGGCTTTATTATGGCAAAGTGACAGGTACCAGCCAGGGATAATTTGATCTACCTTGCAAAGATCTGTATTACCAAAGACAAGTTTTTGGGTGTTTCACAGGACCCTTTCATCTAGTTTCTTACTAACCGTATCATCCCTCTCTTCCTCCCATTACTGGACCACAACTGGTCTTGCTTTAAGCACTGACCAAAGCATGCCCCAGGTTTCTTAAACCAGGTTGTAAATCCCCGTCCCACAAACCATATTTTGCATCTTCATTTCTTAATAAATTTTTGCAACTCAAATGATTTGGAGCCACCATTTATCCCCCAGCTGGTCAGTCAGCACTGCTGTGCCAGAGGCAGCCACCAACAGCCAGGGCTTTAAATGACATTGAGGTGGAATTGTTGTCTTAAAGGAATTGAAATCACGAGTGGCTTAGATTAAGTGCCTAGACTTAAGCACAACAGGTAACAGGCTGTCTCCTGCTACAGCCCATCCTATGGCAGAGGTAGGGCAGAAATGCCTGAAACCATCCCAGCGTTAATCACCAAAGGCTGAAAGGCAGAACACTGATACAAAACCTTTACCAGGTATCCATTTCCCAGGGCTCTCACATATGCTTCAAGGATTGAGTCCACCCTCTGATTCCTTATTAGCTACCTGGTTGCCAGCAGCAAGCCAGCAAGGGAAAAAGACAAGGACTAATTTTACAGAAGGCCACTCTAGTGTTTCAACCTTTTTGGTTCTTTCACTTCAAAGAGAAAATAAATTCAACAGGAGACAAATGCATTTAATAATTTTTAATAATTTTGTGCCATGGTTTAACCACAGCATATTAAGAACAAGCATAAAATCTGTATTTAAAACTAACAACAGCACTTAGAGCAACATCTTCCTTTAAAAGTATTGCAATGAACAGACCTTAGGTCTAAAAACTAGGACATCACCATTTGCTCAATTAAAAGAGTCAGATACACAACAGTTGAAATCTTTTCCTGTATATAACTGGGAGTTACAGTGGAAAATAAGCAACAAATTAATTGTGTTAAACAGAAAATAAAATTAAAAAAAATAAAACCAAAGCAAGCTAGGTTTGTCATAGCATCACATGAACAGCTATTGAGAAATTCCAACACAGTTGTAAAAAGACTTACTGTTTTTAACAGCTTTGTTTTTACAATAAAATTTAAAAGAAAGATTAAATATTTTTGATAGTGCTGTACATATTTCAGAATAGCTTGAAAGAAAATGGACAAAAATAAGAGATGTGTTGAAAATGTGATCTTGAAAGCCACAAGGTTGGAAATAGAAAAAAAAAAAAATCCATACAGCAATAAAGCATTTTACACTGTAAAATAACTAGCAAGAAACAACAAAGAAAGGGTAACACTCTAAAAACAGGCATCTGATGGTTAATTTTGAGTGTAACAGCCTGACTGATGTACATACCCTCATGAAATGCTCTGAGCACAGCAGCATTGGGCAGTTGATAGTTATACAAAGATAAAACCCCTATCAATGCTTACGTAGTCTTTATACTGTAAGTAGAAAAGCTTTGTTAAAGAATATTAAAGTGACTTTTAAAAATTATTATTATTATTTTTTGCTGTCCATGTCTATGATGCCTGAGGCTCTCTTAACTTCTGCTTATAGTTCTTTTAAAATCTTGGCTGCCTGCTGTGCTTTGTGGTAAATGGAAAAGCGTGAACACAGCTGTGAATACACTTAATAGATAGTCTGCTCTTTCCACTGCAGCTTCAAAGCAAATTAGTGCCTCTAAAAGGAGACATGCTCATGTTTGGTCCACTCAATATGCAAGTTTTGTTACGATAAATCCTACACTAGATTCCTCCAGCAGGAGGTTTGCTTTGTATAGTCTTCCTAGTCAAGGCCAGGGGTTTTTTATTTGTTTTTCCTCCTTCATGCACAGAAGTGGTACTGCAGTGCAAACAGAAACGTGAAGGTGGCCAGGCAAGGCATACTTCCAAAACAATTACTCCATGCCCTGACAAACAATAAATGAATTAACAAGTGACAATCATAAAATATGCATATTTACCTATGGTACATGCTTACTGACAGAACAGCTCAGCACACAGAGGGGTGGATACAAGCTACCTGTAAGAGCTTGATGATGCAGAACTGGCCATAAAAAAATTCAGACACTTCTTTAAAAAAAAACCAACCAAAACAAAACCAAAACAACCATGATCAACATTCAGATACAGGACTCCTGTGAGGGCTTTTAAAAAGATATTTACAGACAAAGGTGTAGCTGATGTTTCAGGTTGACAGGGAAGCAGTGAAGGATTGTGCTCCAAGGCACCATCCTCCAGCATGATGGACTGGACTGAAAGCCCACTCAAACCAGAGGAAGCCTCACTACTGACTTCATTGGGCCCAGGCAGGACCCCCTGAGTTTTAGCACAGCGTTTAGCTAGTCATCTGAAAAACCAAACAAAACCAGCATCTCACACGTAACCCAACACGCTGCTACCTTATGTCTGTGGTTAAAGCCTGACAAGTATAAAAAAGCTACCTACAGACATGAGTATCTATGGAAGATTAGTCAGTATCCATCTGTGAGAGGACTAGTCTGTCTCGGACCGATAAACTTTTATATCAACTACTGTCCTGGGATAGTTAGAACAAACAGTTTAGAAAAATAAGTACAGCATCTGCAAGTCTCTACACTAGAACTTCATGTTGAGTTTTCCTGAGGTATTTGCTTTACTGAAGAGCGTGAGGGGACACAGGGATGGACAGCCAAACGCAGGGAGATGCCGGGGGAGAACCAAATTGCCAAGGGAGCCTGGCAGAAAGCTAAAGTGTTAAATTGCTTTCCACACCACTTCCTGGGTTGGGTTTGAACAGGTCTAAGCATTTCTCTGTAATCTTAAATATGAAACTGGGATAAGCCATTGCTGTCAGAGGCCAACACAGCAGCAGAGCTGCCAACTCAAAAGCTCACACTCAAACCCTGCATTCAGCTCGCTACCGACTGTGGCTGTTCTTGTCCACCCTTAAGGCTCACACCCTGCAAAAGCACAATTCACAGCTACACACCAAGCCTGAAGACAGTCTGTAGTGGCAGGATCACACACCAGTCATGGGCACAGAGCAAGGGCTGGCTGTTGTCACAGAACTCTCATTGGCCTATTTTTGATTTTGCAGGGATGGTTTGGGTCAGTTCCCACTTGTATGAGCTTCACTTCAAATCTAGGATGTGGATAAAAAGATTTGAAAGGTTTTAGTCCATTTCTAAGTTAAAAACCAAAATAATAAAAAAAAAAGGTAATCATGGATAGTAATAAATAACATGTCTGCTGGAGAAACAGTTACTAATACTGATCCAACTCAGCAATAGCAAGGCAACAACCAACACAAGAAGCATCTAGTTGCAAGGTTAAAGCTGTGGAGGTTTTGTTTGTTTTGTGTTTTTTCCTTTTTTTCTTTAAAGTGACACATTTAAAAAAAAAAAAGGAACAAATCTTCACAGCAAAGATGCATCAAACAACCAATCACTATACACACGCTAGTCAAAAAGGATTTGTTCAATCTTTTTCCCTTATGATATTATATTGATATTTAATAGGAAAATAAAATACATAGACTTTTTGTCATTTGTATGCATTCATTTGCAGATTTTCTTACAAAAAAAGGACCAAGCACAGAAGCTGGCATTCACAAAGTTTATGCCATTTTTGTGTTAAAATTGGTATAATCTATACATTATTTTACAGTATTAACAACATCTATTTGTTTTTGTATGTTTGTTTGTTCTACCCATTGGGTAGGATATGTGCATAATATATTCAAGTTATACACAGCACCATACAAAGAAAAAAAAAAAAACAAACCAGAAAAAAGACAGACAACTGAAAAAGCACCATTTTAAGTGAGGCACAACAAAGGTGGGAGCGTAAGGCCTGATCCAAAGCCCCCTGAAGCTGTCAAGAGTCTTCCTACCAACTTCAGTCAGCTTTGGATCAGGCCCTCTCAAGTGCAAGGGGATTCCTATCTGCTCAGACCTGAACATGAGGCACCTTAGTTGCTTACAAACTACAGACATGCAAACCTCCTCAAAATTATATCTAATAAGGACGTATATAATTTATTAACAAACCTACCACAGCAGACAGACAAGCACAAACCAAGGAGAAAAGGGAAGAAGAGAGACAGCTTCGTCACCCACGAGATCCTACACACATCAGGTTGTTTCGGAAAGCTCACACACCAAACCACTTAAAACAGCAGCAGCAGCAGCAATATAGCAAAGAAGTGACAGTGTCACCTCTGGCAGTCAGAGCACACAGCTGTCAGAGGAAAGGGGATGTCTAGGTTACAGTTTTGCTTTTTTTATTGTTAACCAACATAAAAAGGTAAGCTCTTTTATAGCAGGAAAGCAATGCTAGCAATACCCAGGTTGCTTGTGTTCAGTCTACAAATGGAAAAGACATCAGCAAGGCAGAAGGAAGAGCCAAGTTTGTAACGTTTCTCAATACAAAATCATCCTTGGTTTTTTCCCTTTCAAGCAGCCTTGAAATATCTTTCATGCCAGTGGTTGTGATTTCAAGGAACAACCAGTAGGCTCCTCCACTGTGTGTCAGTGGTACTTACTAGTGTGGCAAAGCATTTCATCAAAACACCTACAGCTACAGTTTGTTGGGAAGAAGCAATGCAGGTCTGATGTTAGTTTTGGAGGATGAACTTAGTGGTGCAGCTTCTGTTAATTCCCTAGAGTTGTACTAAGAACATTACTCTTTTTTTGCTGGTGCAAGAGTGCCCAGTGGGGCTTTTGCCAGCACAACAATGTCAATCAGAGGTGAGTCAAAAGGTAATTTACACCCCTGATTACTGAGCACAGGCTGGCAAACAATATATTAAGTATAAAAAAAATAAATCTTACCAACCAATATTTTCAGTCGACACAGTCTCAAAACTTGAATTTCCCAACAAAACATGTGGAACAGTCTTCAGACAGGAAAACTCTCTAAGTTCAACACACCCTCACAAGTGACTTCTCCATGCTCTAAAAGGCCTCAACAGGTCTCGGAGAACTCAGTAAGAGTCTCTGTTTCCAGGGATTGAAATGATTGATACATTTGGGGCTAGTTTAGGAGAAAAGTTGTAATTGCAGTGGTTGGCAAGCAGGCCACACAGTGCAGGAAAAGACCAGATATGTGTAATTAAACTATGTGCAACAGCCTTTATCTAAAAAACAAAGACGTAATCAAAAGACAGCCTTCATCTGAACCCACTGTACAGAAGGATCACTCAGTTCTCAGCATCAGCTAGGTTTGAAAAAACATGCTTCTGAGATTTAGACTACATTAAGTACATTTCCTTCCTGTACATCAATACATGAGGTCTACATTAGCGCTATCACAAAGCACGAGGACTTTTTGAAGCTCACCCAAAAGCAAACAGCTGTTGGATGGAAGATGCACTAGAGCACCAGGTGACAGGCAAGAACTGGTGCAGCAGAAACTCTGCTACTGATAAAAACATAGGTCATGACATTTATAGGACTGAAAAGCAGATATTCTTCATGCTTCCAGCAGTTAGATAAATGACCTGTGGTCATTCCTGAGAGCACATCATGTAGCCATTAAGCACTTCTGGAAAGTGATTATGGAATAGCAACTAGTACAGAGATCATCAAGGGGACAAGTTTGCATGCAGATATGTATGTATACACACACATATGCATGGACATGATTTAATGATAACAACCAGAGAGAACTTGTGAATAATTCCAAATACTTTAAATACTTTCAAATGTGCCAGCAAGCCTATTGTTTATCCTTGGGGAAAGTGAGGGGGGGGGAAGCAAAGAAAAATTTTGGAGCATATCTATTTTTAACAGCACGCTTTTTTCTTTGCATACAAAATCAGGTTACCTCAGTTACATGAACATTCAGGACTCGAGAGTCAGAAAAAGGTTAGCAATCAATCTTCTCCAAACCATTCAAACATTTCTTACAGATCAGAGTGTCAGTTTTAAAATCCAATACCTCACTACCTTGCAGGGTTAGAAACAACTGCCTCAGATAGTACTGTTTCAGACACCTACACATGGGACTCTCCAGCAGGACAAGGCTTTCTTCCCTATTGCAAAGTGCATTCCTTGATAAACAATTTCACTCCTTACCCTTCCCTGCACCACATTCACAGAAGAAAACACAAAATCTCAGTGACAGTTTTTAAAAAATGTCAGGTCTGCAATATGAACACTCAGAGATTTGGCATAAGAGAAGCAGCTTCCAACTGGGACAAACTGGTGGGAGAAATGGGCAAGCAATAACAGAGAGCCAAATGAAACACAGCTTGACCCCATGGTTCCTGCAGATTCCACGACTGCAGGAATGCAAATATCTTCCTCAGTAGCCACCAAAAACTTGTACATGAGGCATGTGTTTGACTTTTCATACTTAAAAGGAAAAATCATACTGTAATAAAGTCGCATCAGACTGAGACTAGTGCAGAGTTCATCAGTGACAAGACCAGGAGTAACTTAAGTAGATCCTCCCTGACAAAAACATCCTACTATGCAAAGTACCATGAATTCTGCACATGCCACACACTACAGGAAAGGGATCTGAACACTGGCTGGGTACCACTTTTCACAACCCTCACTCACACCTTTTAAGCAGCATCACATACATATAGTCTGCTTGTACAGCACTGAGACAAACCCAACCACAACTGTGCTAAACATATATACAGAATTAGAGCTAAGTGCTGAGTGCTCCATTGGTAAACTGGGAGAGAAACCTTTTTGTTCTGTTGCTAAACCTCCTGCCTTTTCTAGCCCTGAAAGATCATATGAAAACACCAAAGATGGGGCATATTTAGCACCAAGAAGGGAGCCATGCCAAGCCACATAAGAGAAAAATTAACCTTTACAGTAGAATAGAGGTCACAACGCTTTATTTCATAAAAGCACATTTAAAAGAAAAAATAATCTTTTAACCTGAACATTTCTAAAGTAGGGACATCATTGTACTGAATTTTGGGAACGCAGTTTAGTGGGCAAAAGTCAGAAGGTGCAACCAGAATTCAGGCAAATATGATCCATCACACAGAAAACTCCACACACATATTATGTAGGTTTTGTGCATGAGACACATAAACCAAAACATCTGTATGGAGGTAAAATCTACACAATTAATACTACAATGTTTGCAGAAATCTTTATAATTTATACAAAGTTTCATTTGAGTGGCTCTGGAATGCCCTCAATTAATTCTGGGTATTTTCAAAGGGCATCTTCCATAAATGCTTCATAGAATTACCTATCTTCAGAGCTCTCCAATTTCTAAGCCCGTAAAGATCAATGGTGCTATCTAATTCTGGTATTTCTTCTACCATTCTGTTCTGTTAGCAAGCGCAGATTCTCTCCCACTGCAACAGAAGAAATGATAGAAAAACAGACTGATCCAATGTTACATTATTGACAGCCCTCCTACTGGAGAGCACTAATATTCATCAGAAAATAGCATATTTACTCCTATAATACAAGAGGCCCCAAAACAGAAGTAGCAGGTTGCAAGCTCACCTATAGCAAGTCAACAAGTGACTACACTTCCAGAGCTGAGAGGTATAGTGTCTGTACATTACATCTGGAAAAGCAGAATACGACATTAAGCTATTAGAGAGTATTCAAAGGAGGGCCAC
This sequence comes from Pipra filicauda, assembly GCF_003945595.2. Taxonomy (NCBI): domain Eukaryota; kingdom Metazoa; phylum Chordata; class Aves; order Passeriformes; family Pipridae; genus Pipra; species Pipra filicauda. The sequence goes on along the minus strand of NW_024104676.1, from coordinate 1,214,288 downwards.
AAAGATGGTGAAGGGTCTTAAGGGGAAGCCGTATGAGGAGCAGCTGTTCAGCCTGGAGGAGACTGAGGGGAGACCTCATTGCAGTCTTCAGCATCCTCATGAGGGGATGCAGAGGGGCAGGCACTCTTCACTCTCGTGACCAGTGACAGGACCTGATGAAATGGCATGAAACCGAGTCAGGGGAGGTTTAGGTTGAATATCAAGGAAACGTTTTTCACCCAGAGGGTGGTTGGGCACTGGAAAGGGCTCCCCAGGGCAGTGGTCACAGCAACAAGCCTGACTAAGTTCAAGAAGCGTTTGGACACGCTCTCAGGCACATGGTGGGATTCTTGGGGTGCCCCATGCAGGGCCAGGAGTTGGACTCGATGATCCTGATGGGTGTCCTTCCAACCCAGCATATTCTATGATTTTACAATGAGAATGATAAGATGCAAAAGGAAATGCAACTATCAGGTAAGCAAATACTAAGTTATTTTTAAACTAATCTTTTCTACAAGAAACTGGAACAGGTTACATTTTTCATGCAAAGAAAAATTTTCTCAGCCAAGAAAAATCAAGAGACAGCGTACTGGACAATGTTAATGGGAAGTGCATAAAACCACTGGCATGCAGAGATGGCAAAAGAGGGCAAAGGGCTATCTTCAAAGAAAGTACATTTCCAAGAGGTGACTTTGAAGGCAACTTCAAGGCTTGCTTTGCTGAGATTTGCACACGGGGAAAAGTTGGTACTCAACCAGCCCAAGCCCAGGGCCCCATCTAGGTGTGCTCTGCCATGACAACTGAGTTCCAGCTGTTTTCACCTGAAGGCTTCTCGGCTAAATAATCCTCATTTAGGCAACAGCACAGTATCTGTGTAGGCACACACATTCTCTGGCTTAAAGGCTCGCTTATGAAGTGACAAAAGTCACTGAAGACCAAAACCAACATTTGCTGGTTTTGTCTTCAGGGTTTTTTTTGGTTGAATTATAAGAATTATGTTCATAGGTTGTTCGCAAAAATCTAATTTCACAGCTTTTATTCCCAGGAACCAGACATGATGAGAGCCCTAGCTGACTGACCGTCACCTAGTCATCTTCTAAACACCTGTCCTATGGGTCTGAGTGGAAAATAAGTAAGTGAATCCCATCACATGATCTCTATCTCTCCCTTCAAATAATACATACATTAAAAGGCAGCTTTACTCTGCATTACCGGCATGACTCAGACCAAAATAACAATTACAGAGACAAATGGGGCTGCATATTCAGTTACACAAACATTTTCTGAACTAGAATAAAATCAAATTATCTTATGAAGAAAACAAATCTACATTGAGGCCCATAAAACACACACACACACACACATACACACACTGTTTTGGCATTAAAACTCTGCATAGATCAAAGATGCACTTCAGTTATCAGAGCCCCTGGTGTACAGAAGTCCTGCAGAAATTCAGCCTCCAGCCATGGGACCAGGGCACAGTACTCCTCCACTCCTCCCCAATGCCCTCGGGGCACTCAGCAGCTGCTGCCCGAAACCAAGCACGAGGCTTAGGAAATTAGAAAAAAAGTGAAAGATTTTAAAGTGGAAAGGTCTATGACACATATACACCTATGTATTAGAAACTATTCAAGCTAAGACTCTAAAGATTCTTACTTTAAATCCATTTCCAAAATGCATTTTAAGTGCAATTTGTGCTTTTTCATGTGCTTGTGATGCCACTATCACCATTTGTCAACCACCTTCTGGCACTGTGTGTGCTTCCACATGGGAATAGCCAGTGGAGGAATACCCCAGACGCGACGATACAGGCAAGGTAACATTTTCCAACTACTCTTCAGACCAGTATAGCAAAACTAGGGCTTACAGACACTTGGTTAATATGTGAGTCATCTTTACCCACGAGCGCAGTCCTGCTGGCGTCAGACAGATGACACACACGGAGAAGGGTTTCTGCAACAGGGCCCAGAGCAAACGAGTTTGCAGCGAGAATAACTGGCGCTCCCATGTCACTGCCAGGGATGCCACAGAAGCCGGCACCACTGTCATGGAGGCTCTTGGTGCTGCTGCAGAAACAGCACGGGGAGTTTTAGATACAAAGTCCCCCTTCACTTCAGCAGGATGGATTTCCAGGACTGAACTTCAGCATCTAAAAGGATGAAATGGAGAGCGAAAAGCACAACAGTCTCACGTATTTTAACAGCGTTGCAGGGGAAAAAAAACCCACCCTGCATTTTCAAACAATTTATTGCATAATGTCATGATATGTAACTAAATACATTTCAGGCTACAGTGAGGACAAAAATCTCTAAAACAGTTAAGTACTGGCTATACTGCATTATGAAAAGGAATAGAATGGCAGCACTTAGTTAGAATCAATACAAATTACCACATCTGGGATTTTTTGTTTTGCCATTTACAAAACAAATAGTCTACACTGCAAAATAGCTAAACCCTAAGTGATGGAAAATGCTGGGATTTCATATTTGCCTTCTTCCATCCAAAAGTTTCCAAGACACTTCACTGATGCACTGTTATTTGAATGCAAATTATTGCAAAGACAACTGTCCCTGTATTTCTTGATTTGTAAAAGTCAAGAGATGTTAGGCTAAGTCCTGTCCCCATTTTCTAGCAAACCCAGGGATAGGGGGGGAAACTCCTCCAGATTACTTCTGGAGCTCTATCATTATTCCACAGGTGAAAAGACAACATATAGAATAACTTCACATAAAACAGTTCCCTCATAATATATTTTTTTAAAACATTAAGATAGTGCAACCTTTTAAAACACATTTATCACAACACAAATTAATTCCTTGCATTCATCTAAGTTCTCAACTTTATACCTTGGCACACAGAACAGGAATTTTGTTTCATATTAAAAAAATCCACACCCTGGGAGAAAAAAAAAAAAAGCAAACTGGCCAATTCTTCCCCCATTTATCTAGCAAAACCACCGTCTTCCTTCCACCATTCAGTGAGTATAAAACAGGCTGTACAAGCCTTCATTTCTGTGCTAAGTTAACTTTTAGAATTAAATAATTGAAATAGTTTATTAAAAAAAAAATAATATATCCCCCCCTCCCCTGAAACACTGCTCATAGACAAACTGAATGGAAGTTTGTATTTCTTTCAATCTGCTTTGCATGCAATTCCCCTGAAAGGAATCAGAAACAAAGAACTGGTTTGCACGTTTGGTTTTACTAAGTTGTACCACGTGAAACGTAACAACATTGTGCACCGGAACATGGGAGTCTTCCTCCACCACCCTGCTGGGATCTCCTGTCTTCAGTTCAAATGCACCTGGGCGAGTAACTTTAGACCAGGTTTCCTGCTTTCCGGTCTTGGCCTTTGCTGGGGACTATTGTGCTCTCTGAATTGTTCTGCTGAAACTGAAGTCTGCTCCCCCTCTGCGAGGAAGGAGGCACGTTGCTGTGCTGGTGATGGAAAAAAGAGGAGCCTGGGTAATGCCCCATGACCTCGCTGTACGTCGGGGGTGGTCCTTCCATCCTTCCATTACTGCTATAGTTGGTTGCACTTATGCCCGAATTGCTGCTTGGTGGGCAGGGGCCCCCATTGTACATCGAGATGTCTATCAAATCGCTATCAAAAATGGTTCGGTTGGGTGGTGCCCTGACGGATTCCCGGTTGAGCTCCATCTGCTGTTCTGGGTCCCGGAGCTGCAGGGTGCATGGACCTTGGTACGGCGGAGGCTCTTCCCCGTCAGAGAGGGAGATGGTTGGAGGGAGGTCAATCTCATGCTGCATGTAAGGGTAAGTGGGCTGGAAGCGACTGAAACGGTCCCGCTGCATAAAAGATGGGGTGGTAAACCTGTCCCTGGACCTTGGAGCATACATGATCTGAAATAGGAAGAGAGACACACGTGACTCCACCTCTGAGCAAAGCGCTGTGGTTGCTCCACATTTACAAAGAACCAATGAAACGGAGAATGCTTCTCTTTGCCACCCATCTTAGAGATTAAACCCAGCAGATGCTGTGCACACATGCTCCCACATGCATGCATGAGAATAGGTAGAAGGTGCAGGAAGGAGCTAACACACTTGAGAACAGCTTCACAAAGGAAGACCAAGACCCAACACACCTTCTGACATTAAAACATCCAAAGCAAAAGCAAATTATTCTGTTTCTGAACAGAGGAAACAAATTCTCTCTAGTCTTGACAATTGACTAGTTTTACAACAATGTCCCATTACTGAATTTCAGCTGCAGTCTGAGCCTCCATCTCCTACTCCGAGTTAATGTAATACCCTACACATCACCAAAGAATTCAGATGGTCATTTTAGTACATTTTGTAAAGGCCCAGCATAGCTCATGCCTTCAATACCAGAGTGTATCAGGTGTCCTCCTCCCCCTCAGTTCTCAGCCAGTACTCAGCCCTTGAGGAGGACCTACAAAGCTTCTGCACTGTGAATGCAAAAAATGCCCCTGGTATATTAAACCCTGGAGAAAATCAGGCTTTACAAAAGGAAAAGTTCAAGAATTCTGTGAGGTGTTACTGCTCCTCACTTGGTCTATCCCAGATCCACATAGACACATTAGCCTCTCAGATCCAGATCTACCAAACTGCTCTTCTCTTTTTTGGATCCAAGCCGGTTCTCAGCCCATGACCCTCACACATGTAGGACTAACTGTGAGGAAGTTCTGCTGTTTGTCACAGGACAGCTGGACCACTCAGAGCAATACACCCACAAATTATTACACAGACCAGGGATATGAACCAGCTGGAAGAAGACAGGAGACACCGGTGACAGGATATGTGTTGTAAATCCAAGAAAAATTCTGGGACAAGAGCAACTAGTCTCCCAGCTCCCAATGGATCTCAAATTGCTGAGCCACTGCATGAAAGAGACACACCTCCACCACTTACTTGTGAATACCTACATGACACAGGTAGCTGCTGATGGAGATGAGGTGTCAGGTAGGCAGAATTTCACTGTTTTAATGAAAAGGTCTCAGGCATTTATGAAATGGGAGTTAAGGCAGGCTCACACAACTACGTGAACTGCACTGAAAAAGCTTTCTTTACAAAACAGATGCATGTTTTTGAAAGGAACTAAATACATATTACAGGAAAAAGGGAAAGTACATTGGTGAAGATAGTCAGAAATCTGTCAGTACCTCTGAAGCACCCTGGCGCGAAACTGAGCTTTCTGAAGGCCACAAGCACCCTTCCTGAAATGTGGAAGAAAACAGAGGAAAAATTAATAGATCACATCACCATCCTGCCTCAATATGGAAGCAGCAAACTGGTTGCAGGTACGAGAATGTGGCAACGAGCAGAGATGACAGGAGATACTTCAGCACCTGTGGGCTGAACGGGTACCTGTCACCTCCAACCCATGATGAGGCCACATCAGTAAGGTTGGCAGGTCTGACAAAGCTGACCTGCCAGCCAGGATCCCAATTACACACCAGAGGCAAAACAGTTCACAACAAAACCTGGTATCTCTAATCCCAGGGAAGCAACAGTCACGCTAAACCCTGGTAACACTGTCAGCTGCTCAATTCCCATCATAAAGGATAGTCAAGGAGCTGAAGTTTCAGCTGCCAGTTCCCCTCTTCAACCACTTCTCCAAGTACCTTCTCAGGCCAAAGTATTTTCTTCCTCATGCCTCCAAACGCTGTTTTGACACTGTACCAGCACTCATGGCAGATAAAAGGGTGAAGAACAGTATGTCAGTAAAGGAAAACAGCTTAAGGTGTACCATTATTTTTCTTAATTAATCGTTTAGAGTAGAAGTAACTCCTGTAAAGAATGTATTTTATTGGAAAATTTTGAAGCAGGAAAGGACACATCAGAGCAACTATAAGGCACACAACTTCAATCTTGGTACACAAAGAGAAAATCAAAATGGTCATGACTCTTTTCTTGATGCTAATTCAAGTTTTACAGACAAAAGAAATTTCAAAAACTGGAAGGAAAATGCATACTGTCCCCAAAAGCATTACCATGTATAGAGTACTGTACTGCTTCTTCTCACCATAGCATCTTTCAACATATTTCAGATATAAAAATAGACCCAACTAGATGTTCATCATGACACTTGGAGACCAAAAGCCGTCTGTGATCTTGTCAGGAGAGTCCACCGCAGAGGAAAGCTGCTCTAAGAGGAATCTCCCACAGGATTCAGCTGTTAAGGGAAATGCTTTGAATAACAAAGCTGGTACAATTCTCTTCTGTAGCTTTAGAGAGCAGAGATAGAGGGAGACTGACAATTGCAATTATTTACAACTTTTCCAAGTATCCTCCTTTGCAAAGGGCCTGATATGAAAGAAATCTTATGCAGATCCATGTATTTCAGTGCCTAGACAAGTTTTGTCAACAGAAAAAATTGTAACCAACTATATATACATGTATATACATACTTCTAGCCACCTTCCTTTCCATTTTTCCATCACCCAGATGCCCTCACTTTGAAATATCTGAGGGTATGTCTGCACAATTAAAGACAATCAGGTTATCAGCAGTTGACCCAACAGGCTCCAAGCCTGTTCCAACTATTAGTAAGACATATTAGTCAAAGCTGAAGTTCTTAATTAACTGCCCCTGAATTACAGGCCACACACAGCCCAAGAGCACGGTTTGAAAAACACAACAGTGTGTAGCTTTATGCTTAGTGCAACTGTCTTGGTCTCACCTTTAATGTGTTCAGGCTCAGAAGAGCGGAAAAAAGGCAAAATCGATGACCCAACCCAGAATGAAATAAAATCTACTCCCACCACTCACATTAGTTAAACTCCCTTATGAAAAGGAGTTCCTGATGTGGAAGTCAAATTGACAGCTCCCATCCTAGGGCCCATCTCCCCAAAGACAGGAGAGTAAGAAGAACCAAGGGAGATGGTGCAGCATATAGAGAACTCCTTGCATGGTGATGGAACGGGGTCTGCCCACTTAGCCAAGGCACCCAGATCTGGTACCAGACATGCATAACAGAAACAACTTGCTGGAAGTGAGGAGTTGCCTGTTTATTTCTACTGCTGATGCCTAAATCCCAGCACAGGAGGCACTGCAGCTGCTACAGGGAACCCATAGAGTGTGCCAGGGCACTGGGACAGTCACACGAAGAGGATCAGACCAAAGGAACCCAAGGCTATCCCCACTCTGGGATAACTACGTAAGGCAGCAGCCTGGGATGCAGTTGAACTCTGAGGCTGTGAGATCCTTAGGATGTAAGGATGTGTAACAACATGGTTTCTGTGACAGTATGTCACACAGACTACCTGTATCTACCCCCTTCCCTAATGTTTCCTCTGGATAGAGAAGCAGGCTGAATAAATCATTTGGCAGTAGCCAACCCCCAGTAAGATCTCTATCCCAGGGGTGATGTCCAGGGGTTGAGAGGAGAAGAAAGTGTTGCAGAAGGAAAATATACCCCTGACCTTTTTTCTCCCAAGAAGTAGATTTAAGAAATAACATGATACAACTACCATGAACAATCTGGGGTGACTTACACTGAGGGAAAGTGCTATTTCTTCCTCTCTCCTTGTCCCTTTCCTTACAAACCTTCATTTGGCAGTTAAAATACTTCCCTGTGTTCAGATCAGTGAAAATCAGATGAGAACTGACAGCATTTTTATTTATATTTCCTGATATTGTTCTCGCTTTGTGTTTCAAAATACAAGGTAGACTGGTCTAACGATTAAAAAAACTACTTTTGACTTCTTTCCACCGTTTTCTCATCCCACTTCTCACCCTGTGAGCAAGACAAAAGCAGGCACAGGCAATATGGATTGGCACCACAGCTAACCAGCCACCAGGCCTGGCACACACTTCCAGCCCCAGCACCACACCACCCAGCATTAAGCTGACAAGGCACTTCCCAGCTCCCACATTCAGTTGCTGGCAGTTCTGCTCGATGGCCACTCACACCAAATGCCCACAGATTTGTACAAGGAGCTCTCAGGTATGCACAAATAAGATTAAACCTGAGCAAAACCAATTTACCCATTTTTTGATGTGGGCAGTACCTCATTTACCTGCTTCTTATAGTTACTCAGTAGCTAGCCACCTCAACTTGCTCCTTCTTAAAGAGATTAAAGGTCTTCAGGCATGAGCTTCAATACTTAAAAGTAACAGGCAGAGAAAGCTTATACATTTATTATCTACATTGTATTAATCTTTAACATTGTTAGGCTTTCAAATGAAAATCCTAGCACCTACAAATAACACCAAGCAAGAACAATCTTAGGGATCCACCTATGTCTTTTGCTGACCTTTGCCATTTTTGGATTTCACAACAATTTACAGAAATTAATTTTGCGATTAGGTTTTTAAATAACAGCATCATTTAATAAATTCAGCTGAGTGATTAGTTAATTATGGTGAATTATCTTATGGTGATGATTATTTAACTCAGTATACAGAGCTTAGGAGACTGCATAAGCCTAAGATAATTTGCTATTTTGTATTTTACAAAGGTTTAGAGCCTCCAGAATTAAACAGTGTAGGAAGATGACTTTTTGAGGACATTTTTAAACACTGGAGCACACAGTGTCATCTAACTGTCTCAGTTGAGCAGGAAAGACACTTAACAAAAGAACAATTTTTAAGTCAGGAGAAGTTATAGCTAAAAATTTACACTTAATAACAAAATCTCAAACTGTAACAAAGTAAGAGGATCCCTTATTTCAGCAGGGATAATTTTCTTCATAGTAGCAAGTATAAGGCCATGCTTTGGATCTGTGAGGAAAATGATGTTGATAACACAGGGATGTGTTTGCACTTATACAGTGTAAAGGCCTTGTCTGCTCATCACCCCACCCCACCAGTGAGGAGGCTGGAAGTGCACCAGGAGTTGGGAGGGGACACAGCCAGGACAGCTGACCCCAACTGACCACAGGGACATTCCACACTATATGGCGTCATGCTCAGCATACAGAAATGGGGGAAGAAGAAGGAATGGGAGGACTTTCAGGAGTAATGGCATTTGTCTTCCCAAGTCACCGTTACACGTCATGGAGCCTTGCTGTTCTGGATGTGGACAAACACCTGCCTGCATATGGGAGGTGGTAAATGAATTCCTTGTTCTCTTTGCTTGTGTGCACAGCTTTTGCTTTACCCATTAAACTGCCTTTATCTCAACCCACAAGTTTTCTCACTTTTACCTTCCTGATTCTTTCCCCCATCCTGCTGTGAGCAAGTGGCTGTGTGGTGCTTAGTTGCCAGCTGGGGTTAAACCATGACAATCCCATATAATCCAAACTTTCCTTTTTTCCTGACTGTTAAGGAGATTTTCAGGCTTTCTCCACTTTTAAGTTCCTGAGAAATAGAACTCCGCCTGAAATTATGTTTCCTGAGAAACAAAAGTCAATTTTCCACTGTCTAAAATGCATTAAAATCATTAAGGTCCCTTTTTTCTCCCTAACTCAGATTTTTATTTTTTTTTTCATATATTAGTGTACACACAAATATATATGCTTCTTTTGCAAGTGAAATGTTTCAGACAGCACTGTAGTTTCCTATTTTGGCCCTAGGTGGTACAGTACACCACATTAAAGCAGTGGCTTGCTGAAAACGCTCCAGGAAGGCACAGGGGCTTGTTCCTCCCTGTCTCCTCCTGGGTGCTACAGACCATCGCAGCTTTGAAGATGGCAACGTTTTCCCTGCCAAACACAAGCAAAACAAACTATTGTACTGTCCCCAACTGAATAACGAGTACTGCAGAAGGACTGCTTGTTCCTTTAAAAAGCTGTGTTTCCTTAAGGGCAGGAAAGGTGACGGTGTCTGGCAGAGCAGTGCATAGTACCAAGGAGAAGCACTAGAGCATTATGGAGAGTGCCAAATCTCTCACATGTAATCTGCCTCCCTACACTTACTGCAATTATTTCTGTTACTTAATGCTTTAAAACTTTTATTTCTTCAACTTCACAGCACTTCATCACTTCAGGTAATCTTCATTTCATTCAATTGAAGGGAATAAGTACTATTATCCCGTCCTCCTTTGGAGATGAAGCAAGTTGCCCAAGATGACACACTGAGTCAGGAGCCACCCAGAGCCAGGGCTCCTAGCTTCTAGTCCTACCTGCAGATTTTCTAGACAATCCTGCCCTTATTAAAGATATGTTGACTGTACTATGGTAGACTTCAAAGTGTGGTACCCATGCACACTGTCCCTCCTGGCAACGCTCTCCTAAGGAAAGGCAAGCCTGTGTCCCTCAAGGAGACAGCAGAATACAGTACACGTCCAGCCCCTGCCAACTGATGACTGGTACAAATAAAAAGATTTGGCAAAGCAGGGTGATCTACAGCATTCACACTCTCCTGGCTGTAGACTGGGTTCTTGTTCCCAGTGGGATTTTCTTTCTTTTGCATATGTCAGTAAGAAAGTGAGAATGAATGGCCCAGGGACACTAGCAGGGAACAAAAGGAATAATGCCAAAATCAGTAGGAAACAATTTAAGACCAATAGGAAAGACTAACATTTGAAATTACTAACAAATCCCTGAGCTGTCAATTATTATTATTTTCTGTCACCCTCCTGATGTTCCCCTTTTATTCTGAAATAGCTGATACAGGACAGAGGGAAGTATTTCTTAAGCTGTGCTCCTGGAGCTTGGCATTCCAGACCACCATTATCAATGCAAGTTCTAATGCAAGCTGACTAGCCCTAACAGCAGTGCTGCCCTCAGTGCTGGGAGGCAGGGGATGGCCAGGATGAGCATCTCATGTGATGGATGCAGGGACTTTGCTGCCAGGAGTAGGCCTGGGGCAGTCCAACTGTTCAGTACTCCTTCAACATCCACTTTATAAAAGATGACAACACAAAGACAGAAGCCACCAGGATGGAGAGAAGGAATGAATTTAGGAACATCAGAAGCTCATTAAGTACCTCCCTGTAAGTCACTTAGTTAATCTCTTTCCCATCAATGTCCCCCTGGAAATCACTGGTGATGACACTAAGAGTTAATCATGAGGAAAGCAAGATTTATCTTTTGTCCCAGCAAACAGCAGAGTGCCACAGCAGCAGCTCAGCTGAGGTTACCTACATTCCTGCAGGATTCTTTTGGTTAGCAGCAATGCTGCCCTCCCAATACAATGTCAATCCTCCCAAGGCACAGCCAGCAATGCTGCAACATGTAACTCCCCTGGAATATCAGACACAACTACCCTGCGCATGGATGTACCTTTCTAAGGCTCCCACATGGCTCTGCCCCAAAACCCCCCAGCACTGCCAGTAGCATCAGTTGCTCCCCCACAAGAGGTTGTGTTGTCCTAGTAAAGCAGCCCTGAGCATGCTCCTGGTATATTCCACACCCTGCAGCCTTCTTATCCCTCTCAGGTCTTCTGCAAACCTTGGCTTGCTCCCAGCTGTGAAGCCAAACGCTGATGGATGAGCCAGCAGGGGGAAATTGTTCAATATTTTATCCATTGTGATATGGACACCATTTAGCACCTTGCAGCCCTACTTCAGACTGCCACTCACATCAACATGGTTGTCACTCACCATCATTCCACTTCTCACAGTTATGACCACAAAACTCTTACTTCTGCTAATGTTAAAACAAGACTGGAGTGTTTAATAGCCTCACTAGGAGAGGGCAGGCGGCATCCTCAGCAGCACTGCTGCAGAAGCATCCACTACTCCTGAGCAGTGTTTGCCCTGCCCTTGGCTGTGAACTGTTTAAAGCCTCAGCACAGTAACCAAGGTAATAAAAAAACCCAAAGACCAGGCAAAAGACTAGAAGATGAGACTCCAGAGGGGATAAAAACTAAAAAAAAAAAAAAAAAAAAAAAAAAAAAAAAAAAAAAAAAAAAAAAAAAAAAAAAAAAAAAAAAAAAAAAAAAAAAAACAAAAAACCACGAAAAAGAAAAAAGATACCAATGAAGTGTTGGTTACGCAGAAAAGCATATTGACAGGACAGGTGCACAACAATGACTTTTTAGCATGTGCTTGTCAAGGAGAAACTTTTTTTCTATGATTGGTCCCTTTTCTGTCTTTCAAATGTTACTAACACTTGTGTCTGCAGTGGTATTTCATCTTTTTAATACTCTAATTTCCAACTAGGCCTGGAATTTGAAATTCTCATTACCATACTTTTTAAATCATGTTTGTTTTGTTTGGGGATGTTTGTTTCCATCTTTTTGTTTGGTTTTTTAAAACATTAAGGAAGTTCAACCAGAAAAAGAAACCCACAAATACCTTTTATTTCATTATTTCTGAGGCCTGACCCATGAGTTTTACAGGTGTGAGGCTGGCAATAAAGGCAGCAGCTAATTTATCTGATCACTACACTCTGTAGATGAACCAGAATAAGCGATATACCTGTTCGATAGTTGGTCTTTATATAGCCAGAAACCTGTGCAATTCAGCCACCACTTAGCTGTTGGAAGGCATGATTATCTAGAAATAGGACAGGCTTGAAGAAAAGGAAAATTCAAGGCAACAAAAGGACCAAAAAAAAAAAAAAAGCCCCATCTAAACAGGAAAGGCTGGATTCTACACCTTGATATACTTCTGCTACCTCAGTTACATGGCAGGGTGTTCAATTCATAGTTCACCACAGGAACTACCCAAGAGCCAATTAATTTGCTTTACCATTTTCAAGAAATACATCTGAATTTCCTCTATTTCCATTCACTATTTCTCCACCAACAGAAGGCCTGAGTCAGACTAATATTTTCTTCAGACATTAGCAGTTGATAAACATTTAATTTTTTAGTTTAATTTTAATCAATTAAGTTTTCAGATTCTATATACTGTTAAAAAATATTCCCTCGGAAGAGAATCTGCTTATGGATAGCACATGCACACAGAACAAGGCCTGCATGTTGAAAAAATAAATATATTTTAAAAGTGTATAATCTAACCTGCATCTTACTGCTCACACTGTCCATTCTTGTGTGACTCACTCCACTACGGACAATGAGAACAGACTGGTCGTTTTCAGCTCTTCATCACAGAGGTTTTCTGACCCTCATGCACCACACCACTTTTAAAAGTTTGTACTGCACAGCCAGTTTCTATCAGAATTTCCTTCTAACACCCAAGGAAAATTCAATGTTTTTGACATCTGAACTTAGAGACCTCTAAAGCCTCATCCCCTACAAGTATGGCCTTCTTGTAAGAACAGCTTCAGCTTATCAGAAATTCAGATGAGTAATAGTGATGACAAACCTATACCAGAAGGTTTTCAGAAGAATTAGTAACCAGTTCTTGCCATCCAATCATTGATTCCCACAAAGTGCTCACATGGCTATGATTATCATTACTTATAAGGGTGTCAAACTGAAACTGAGTCAGTGTTTTAAAAATTATTTAAAAGCAGTTCTGGATACTAGAGTGCCTTCCAAGTTCCTGCTGCCAAACTGCATGTTCTTCTTCACAAGAAGGTGATATTTTCTCCCTTGTGCACAAGAGAAAAAAACCCCAACACTGGCTCTGATAACAGACAATACTAATGAACCATACAAAGGAAATAATGGGTTACTTCATGCATTTGACAGCTTACTGCAGTTTTAAAAGATTTGTGAAGATGAAAATGCATTTCATTTATCTGAAACTATTTCATTTTAGGCATTTGTAGCAATTATAGCCAACGTTTTTCAGACAGAAGTGTGATTTTTGAATTACAGTGTCCATTTCAAAGCAACATTCAAATTAATCTAGTCAATTTTTCCAGCCCTGAAGTCCACAATGTTAAGGTATGACAGTTCCAGTTTCATCTGTAACCAAATTAGAGTTAAGCATTCCTACACTATATCAAAGTGTTAAGGAATGAGGCAACCTCTCCTTGAGGAGGCAGCTCCTTTCCTAGGAGCCCCCCTCCACAGCCTCCAAGGTAAGAGATATTCACCCCAGCAAGAGGGCACAGGTGATGTGCTAAGCAAGAGCTTTGGGAATCCTCCATTGTCACACTTTACAGTTGACTTTCAGGAGAGAGCTGCCAATTGTCAAGACTGCCAGGGGTGCAGTTCCACAGCAGTCTCTCAGCTCCAGCCCTGGTTGTGGCATCCCTGCTTCTTCCTGTCAGTGCTCCCTCCCCTGCCTGGACACTTCCCTCACTGACCTGGCCGAAATCTAAATGTAAGGGGAAAAAAAAAAAAAAACAAACAACAAAGCAAAAAAACCCAAAAGCTGAAAAAACAAACAAACAAACAAAAAACCAACCAAACAAAAGCAAACCAAAAAAACCAAACACCAATTAGCCTTCAGTCAGAGCGGTTCCCTGAGGCCTCTCACCATGACCTTGGCAGCTCCCTAAGGAGCACAAAGAAGGAGGAAACCTAGGACTGGGATGGATAAAAAGGCAAGACTGTGGAATTAGAAGTGGTGTAAACCATTAC